>NC_090344.1:50223239-51423239 GCF_035084215.1 Heptranchias perlo | reverse complement strand
TTTCTGACCTTATGACGGAGGGAAGGTCATTGATGAAGCAGCTGAAGATGGTTGGGCCGAGGACACTGCCCTGAGGAGCTCCTGCAGCAATGTCCACAACTCGCTCCCACCCACCCCGAGGCAGACTTGTCCCCACCAGTACTTCACCCCAGTATTACACAGCCCAAAATGCTCTCCCCACACACACAGCACGAGCTTGGAAGGTCACAATCTAGAATTGTACAGGTAGGCGTTTGTCACAGTTCAGATGGAGAGAGTGTGAAGGTTTCACACTGTGCCGTACCGAAATCCCACCCACATTACCAGGGCTGTTTACATTAAACAGAGATGGTGTCATCACCAACCGGCAGCATGGGGATACAAAGGGAGACTTTCATCCACAGACCGGGTGGTGGAGGGGAGGATATTTATTTGGCGCCCCCCCCCCACATCATATCAGCTGCAGAAACTCGGCACTGAGTTCGAAGCTGGCTCTCACCTGTTGACAGGAAGCGATGAGCAGCCAGCAGCAACTGAGGGGACACCTTGACTTTCACCTCATGCACAGTGGGTTTGAAGGCAGAGAAGTCCCTTTTCTTGCCGAAGTGGGCAACTTTCTTCTTACTTCGATTGTCGGCTGAAAAAGACACGAGGGCAGGTTCAACGAAGGTGCCAAATCCCCAATCCTCCTCCACCTCCCCCCTCTTCTACAGCTGTACTGAGCTCTGGTCAGACCCTGTCTGGAGACTGGGTTCAGTTCTGGGCACCGCACCTCAGGAAGGATATATTGGCCCTGGACGGGGTGCAGTGTAGATTCACCAGAATGATACCAGGGCTAAAAGGGTTAAATTATGAGGACAGGTTGTACAGACTGGGCTTGTATTCCCTTGAATATAGAACATTAAGGGGTGGATCTAATCGAGGTGTTTAAGATGATTAAAGGATTTGATAGGGTCGATCGAGAAAAACTATTTCCTCTGGTGGGGAGTCCAGAGCAAGGGGGCACAATCTTAAAATTAGAGCTCGGCCGTTCAGGGGTGATGTCAGGAAGCATTTCATCACACAAAGGGGAGTGGGAATCTGGAACTCTCTCCCCCAAAAAGCTGATGAGGCTGGGGGTCAATTGAAAATTTCAAAACTGAGATGGATAGAATTTTTATTGGGTGAGGGTATTAAGGATTACGGAACCAAGGCAGGTTCACGGAGTTAAGATACAGATCAGCCATAATCTAACTGAATGGCGGAACAGGCTCGAGGGGCTGAATGGCCTCCTCCTGTTCCTGTGCAACAGGCTCGAGGGGCTGAATGGCCTCCTCCTGTTCCTGTGCAACAGGCTCGAGGGGCTGAATGGCCTCCTCCTGTTCCTGTGCAACAGGCTGGAGGGGCTGAATGGCCTCCTCCTGTTCCTGTGCAACAGGCTGGAGGGGCTGAATGGCCTCCTCCTGTTCCTGTGCAACAGGCTGGAGGGGCTGAATGGCCTCCTCCTGTTCCTGTGCAACAGGCTGGAGGGGCTGAATGGCCTCCTCCTGTTCCTGTGCAACAGGCTGGAGGGGCTGAATGGCCTCCTCCTGTTCCTGTGCAACAGGCTGGAGGGGCTGAATGGCCTCCTCCTGTTCCTGTGCAACAGGCTCGAGGGGCTGAATGGCCTCCTCCTGTTCCTGTGCAACAGGCTCGAGGGGCTGAATGGCCTCCTCCTGTTCCTGTGCAACAGGCTCGAGGGGCTGAATGGCCTCCTCCTGTTCCTGTGCAACAGGCTCGAGGGGCTGAATGGCCTCCTCCTGTTCCTGTGCAACAGGCTCGAGGGGCTGAATGGCCTCCTCCTGTTCCTGTGCAACAGGCTCGAGGGGCTGAATGGCCTCAATGGCCTCCTCCTGTTCCTGTGCAACAGGCTCAAGGGGCTGAATGGCCTCCTCCTGTTCCTGTGTTCCTTCCAATGTTCTCATTTCCCCCAATGTTGAAGCAACTCACTGTACAAGTCCGATTCATCAAGGATTTCTGATTTGATGATCTCCTCGATGACATCCTCCAGAGTGACCAGCCCCAGCACCTCGTAGAAAGGATCTCCTTCTCCTTCACTGTTGACCTTCTGCACTATCGCCAGGTGCGATTTACCTGAGAGCACAAAGTGAGCATTAGATATAAAGACACACAGTGACAAATTTCTAACCGTCTTGGAAATAACATTAAAATGGGAAGAGGAGGGAACAGTGAATAATGTGAGAGCAAGTTAAAGGAGCTCATCTGCATCAATTATCTCTAGGGCAGGTACAGCACGGGTTAGATACAGAGTAAAGCTCCCTCTACACTGTCCCATCAAACACTCCCAGGGCAGGTACAACATGGGTTAGATACAGAGTAAAGCTCCCTCTACACTGTCCCATCAAACACTCCCAGGGCAGGTACAGCACGGGTTAGATACAGAGTAAAGCTCCCTCTACACTGTCCCATCAAACACTCCCAGGGCAGGTACAGCACGGGTTAGATACAGAGTAAAGCTCCCTCTACACTGTCCCATCAAACACTCCCAGGGCAGGTACAGCACAGGTTAGATACAGAGTAAAGCTCCCTCCACACTGTCCCAAACACTCCCAGGGCAGGTACAGGGTTAGATACAGAGTAAAGCTCCCTCTACACTGACCCATCAAACACTCCCAGGGCAGGTATTACATGGGTTAGATACAGAGTAAAACTCCCTCTACACTGTCCCATCAAACACTCCCAGGACGGGGCAGATTTGGGTACTTGAGGGGGATTGCTGCCTGTGCACTGTATAAAGAACATCTGCCCAGTAGTAGAAAGTGACAATGTTTTATAATGGATCACATCTTCTTCAGTGTATATTTTCAGACTATGGTTGGGGGCCTGGCGGGGGAGTGAATTCGACTTAAATGTAGGGGGCATGATTAAGAAGTTTGCAGATGATACAAAAATTGGCCGTGTGGTTGATAGTGAGGAGGAAAGCTGTCGACTGCAGGAAGATATCAATGGACTGGTCAGGTGGGCAGAAAAGTGGCAAATGGAATTCAATCCAGAGAAGTGTGAGGTAATGCATTTGGGGAGGGCAAACAAGGCAAGGGAATACACAATAAATGGGAGGATACTGAGAGGTGTAGAGGAAGAGAGGGACCTTGGAGTGCATGTCCACAGATCCCTGAAGGTAGCAGGACAGGTAGATAAGGTGGTTAAGAAGGCATACGGGATACTTTCCTTTATTAGCCGAGGTATAGTATATAAGAGCAGGGAGATTATGCTAGAACTGTATAAAACACTAGTTAAGCCACAGCTTGAGTACTGTGTACAGTTCTGGTCACCACATTACAGGAAGGATGTGATTGCACTAGAGAGGGTAGAGAGGAGATTTACGAGGATGTTGCCAGGACTGGAGAATTTTAGCTATGAGGAAAGATTGGATAGGCTGGGGTTGTTTTCTTTGGAACAGAGGAGGCTGAGGGGAGATTTAATTGAGGTGTATAAAATTATGACAGGACGAGATAGAGTGGATAGGAAGGACCTATTTCCCTTAGCAGAGAGGTCAATAACCAGGGGGCATAGATTTAAAGTGATTGGGAGAAGGATTAGAGGGGAGCTGAGGAAAATTTTTTTTTCACCCAGAGGGTGGTGGGGGTCTGGAACTCACTGCCTGAGAGGGTGGGAGAGGCAGAAACCCTCAACTCATTTAAAAAGTACCTGGATGTGCACTTGAAGTGCTGTGACCGACAGGGCTACGGACCAAGTGCTGGAAAGTGGGATTAGGCTGGGTTCCTCTACTTTGACCGGCACAGACATGATGGGCCGAATGGCCTCCTTCTGTGCTGTAAATTTTCTATGAACAGAAAATTCTTCCCTCTCAGTTCTGCATCCCATGAGGAAGCAGGAACCCCCTCATGTGTGCGATTTGGAGGGAGGATCACACTGCGTCTTCTATCCTATGGCAGCTTTATAGACTATACACACACTGTGACACACCGAGATACAGGTCAGGACAGTGATAATTGGCAGCATTCCGCAAGAACAGACCCACAGGTACAATCCAGCTTTTGTTGCTCATCCTGCTGTATCTGCACGTGAGGTTTGGCTCTGTTCCCGAGTAAACATCGAGTCGCTTCATTAAAGAAAGTTCAATGTGTGAACAAACAGGGAGCTGCAGTTATTACCGACCCACTCTCGAAAACTGGAGTCCAACTTCCACTCGAGTTTCAGGGAAGGGAAGGACGGGGGGTGCAAACGTGGGGGTTTTTTTTTTTTTTGCTGGTTATCTCCCCTCTCAAGGTGTGAGCCCACGTCGAGGTCCAGTTCCACGGCTCCTGCCATCTCATTCGACTCACCGATCGTCTCGTGTGAAACCAGACAGTCAGTGGCCGTTGTTGGATTGGCAGATACTGCCACAGCAAGGCTCCACAAACAGTTCACCTGGTGTCAGCCGTGGCTCAGTTGGTCGCGCTCTCGTCCGAGTCAGAGCGTCATAGGTTCACTGTGCTGCACTGTCGGAGGTGCCGTCTTTCAGATGAAACATTAAACCGAGGCCCCGTCTGCCCTCTCAGGCGGATGTAAAAGATCCCACGGCGCCATTGGACGAGCAGGGGAGTGCTCCCCGGTGTCCTGGAGCCAATATTTATCACCTCAAACAACATCACTAAATCAGATGATCTGCTCATTATCTCACTGCTGTTTGTGGGATCTTGCTGTGCGCAAATCGGCTGCCGCGTTTCCCACATTACAACAGCGACGACACTTCAAAAGTACTTCATTGGCTGTAAAGCGCTTTGGAACATCCTGAGGTTGTGAAAGGCGCAAAATAAATGCAAGTCTTTCTTTTTAGTGATGTTGGTTGAGGGATGAATATTGACCAGGACACACAGAGAACGCCCCTTTAATTGTGCCATGGGGATCTTTAACATGGATTTGAAGAGGGAGCAGGGATTCAGTTTAACATATCCCCCCCCCCCCACAAGGCACTGCACCGAAGTGTCAGCGTGGGGTATCAGTGGTGCTCAACTCCAGAATTGGGCATTGAGCCCCCAAATTCTCAGTCTGAGGTGAGAGTGCGGCCAAGCTCATCTTAATGTACAAAAGAATATAAAGGAAGGTTGACTGTCCTTGTGAACAGTTTAATTTTTAACAATGTGTGATAGCGTTGTTGACAAAATATCATAAATCTGTACTGATACATACGGCAGCTTCTGGCTTCTCCGGGTTGCTGATTATATTTGCTCGGCTGCAGCAATAATTAACCATACAGACGAGCCCCTCCCTTCCCTTCCCTTCCCTCCCACACGTTCACAGTCACCACTGGTGTCTTGAATGGAATTCCATTGGTCTTATTTGGTATCAGATGGAACTACACCTGTTTTTTGGGAAACTCGGGAGAAGGGACAAGGCCGATACTGCGGGGACTTCGTGGAAGCTCAACAACAGGGGGCATTTACACTGCGCCTGTAACAGAGTGAAATGTCCCCAGGCCCTTCACTGGAGCGTAATCAGACAAAATCTGACACCGATCCACATAAGGAGATATTATGACAAAGGCTTGATTGAAGAGGTATAGTTTAAAGGAGCATTGTGAAGGAAGGGAGAGGCGGAGAGGTTTAGGGAAGGAAGGCCAAAGCTCAGGAACAGGGAGAGGGGGAGGGGGAGGGGGAGGGGGAGGGGGAGAGGGAGAGGGAGAGGGAGAGGGAGAGGGAGAGGGAGGGGGAGAGGGAGGGGGAGGGGGAGGGGGAGGGGGAGAGGGAGGGGGAGAGGGAGGGGGAGAGGGAGGGGGAGAGGGAGGGGGAGAGGGAGGGGGAGAGGGAGGGGGAGAGGGAGGGGGAGAGGGAGGGGGAGAGGGAGGGGGAGAGGGAGGGGGAGAGGGAGGGGGAGAGGGAGGGGGAGAGGGAGGGGGAGAGGGAGGGGGAGAGGGAGGGGGAGAGGGAGGGGGAGAGGGAGGGGGAGAGGGAGGGGGAGAGGGAGGGGGAGAGGGAGGGGGAGAGGGAGGGGGAGAGGGAGGGGGAGAGGGAGGGGGAGAGGGAGGGGGAGAGGGAGGGGGAGAGGGAGGGGGAGAGGGAGGGGGAGAGGGAGAGGGAGAGGGAGGGGGAGAGGGAGGGGGAGAGGGAGGGGGAGAGGGAGAGGGGCCTGGGTGAATCTCACACTGAACGGCAGCACGCTGGACTTCCATAAAATTACAGAGATGGGAGTAAGAAGTGAGGCAGAGGATGTGAGGGTTTGCAAATCAGCGCAGGACACTGAACCACCCAAACAGGCCCTACACCATGTCCATGAGGGCGGGCGATGGTCCCAGCAGACATAGGAGATTTTGTAGCCAGTTCTATTCCCACCCTCTTATGAAGTCATTTGACTCCTCGCTGGGGGCAGTTCCATGTCATGTTCCACCACCTCGTCCAAGGGCCCGTTCCACACGAGTGACCTTACACGGGCCATAGGGATTTGTCCAGTGCGTAACGGAGCCAAACACAATGGTCTCGGGTGTGTGTGCGCGCTGAGTCAGCTGATCTCAGACTTAGGACTGTCACAATTGGTCTCGGTAATCCTGGGGGGAGGAGGGAGGGGGGAGGGGGTGGGGTGGGGGGGTCGGAAGAGAGATCAGCCAGGGTTCCCAGTCCTGATTACTGACCAGTCACCCTTACTGGAAAGAGCGTGTCTTGGACATCAGGTGAGGTATTGAGAGGCACCTGGCCCCCAACCCAGCAAGGAGCCAACACCTTCAGGAGAGGGGGGGGGGGGGGGGGGGGAGGGAGGGGGGGCAGATTGATGTTATTCAAAGCTGAGGGATGTGGAATTTGAACTTATGTACGAACATACGAATTAAGAGCAGGAGTAGGCCATTCGGCCCCTCGAGCCTGCTGTGCCGTTTGATAAGATCACGGCTGATCTGATTGTGACCTCAACCCGACTTTCCCATCTACCTACTATAACCTTTGACCCCCTTGTTAATCAGGAGTCTATCAAACTCAGCCTTCAAAATATTCAATGACCCTGCCTCCACCGCTCTCCGTTGGATCCAGACGGACAGTTGTCACCTTGGATCATTGTGGATTTACCAGTTAGATAATGAAGGGATGACAAGGTGACCCAGAATCTACCCTTCCTCACAGGAAAAGTGGAAGAAGAGTCAAAGGGTCAGAGGGTGGGGGGGGTGAGGCTCTGCAATGCAGGAAAGGGAAGGGTCCAGTCACTCTGGGGTTGCACCAGCTGTTTTTCCTCTGGCTGTAGAGGCCTGGAGCACAATGTGGGCCTTAATAACTCGACCACTGATTGCGCAGGGTCAGAGCGGGCATATTGTTGAGATACAACAGATGCATGGTGCCAGCTGAGAGTTTGGGAGAGCTATTTGTAACTCTGGGTCACCTTGTCATCCCTTCATTATCTAACTGGTAAATCCACAATGATCCAAGTTGACAACTGTCCGTCTGGATCCAATGGGGAAGTCGAGTACGTTTTGTTTTTCTCACCTCCCCTTTTTTCTCCTTCCTCTCCTGAAGGTGTTGGCTCCTTGCTAGGGTTGGGGGCCAGATGCCTTTCAGTGCCTCCCTCAGTGGCCTTTCTCAGACGTGAGCATTGATGGTGGGATCTCTCAACCCAGACACATCCTGCCCGTGTGCGCTCATTCAACTGGAATGGGGGCCTTTGTTGAATCTTTATTTTCCCCCCTTAACTTGGGGGGGCTGAGATAAATTGTAGTGCCCCCGACTGCCATCCCAGCTGAGGTTAACTAATATAGGAACATTAGGAACAGGAGGAGGCCATTCAGCCCCTCAGGCATGCTCTGCCATTCAATGGCTGATCTGTATCTCAACTCCTTTTCCCCACCTTTGCTCCATATCCCTTGATACTCTTACCCAACAAAAATCTACCAATCTCGGTCTTGAAAGCACCAACTGACCCCCAGACTCAACAAATTTTTTTTGGTGGGGGGGGGGGGAAAAAAAAAAAAAAAGAGTTCCAGATTTCCACTCCCCTTTGTGTGAAGAAGTGCTTCCTGACATCACCCCTGAACAGCCCAGCTCTAATTTTAAGGTTATGCCCCCCTCATCCTTGATTTCCCCCAACAGAAGAAATTGTTTCTCCCCATCGAATCCTTGTAAACCCCTCAATCCCCTATACTCACGAGAATACAAGCCAAGTTTATACAACCTGGCCACTTAATTTAACCCTCTAAGCCCCAGTATCATTCTGGTGAATCTGCGCTGCATCCCCTCCAAGGCCAATATATCCTTCCTGGATATACTGTATCTCCAGATAGGGCCTAACAAGAACTCTACACAACTGAAGCATCAATTCCTCCCCTTTATATTCCAGCTCCCTTGAGATAAAGGCCAACATTCCATTAGCCTTTTTAATTGCTGTTTGTACCTGTATACTGGCTTTTAATGATTTCTGTACTTGGTCTCCCAAATCTATTTGTTCTTCTACAGTTCCTAGTTTCTCACCGTTTAAAAACTGAGACTTATCTTTCTGCGGTCCAACGTGGATGACCTCACATTTCCCACACTGAACTCCATTTGCCATAGTTTTGGCAACACAAACCCCTTCACGTCTTAAAGACCTTGATCAGGTCACCCCTCAGTCTTCTCAATTCTAGAGAAAAAAGAGCCCCAGCCTGTTCAATCTTTCCTGATAGTTATAACCTCTCAGTTCTGGTATCATCCTTATAAATCACCCTTGCACCTTCTCCAGTGCCTCTATATCCTTTCTATAATACGGAGACCAGAGCTGTGCACAATCTGGAATTGTCCTGCTGCGTGTTCTCTCGAGTTAAAGATCTCACCCACCCATGACTGAAATCCCAGCACTCTGGGAGTGGGTCGGGGTGGGGTATGGCAGTGTGTGATGTGGGAATGGCCAGATCAGGAGATGAGGAAAAAAAGCTTTACGAAAGGGGCACTGTTTTTGTGTGCGGTCGACTATTAATGTCGAAAAGCAGCTGGTATTTGATGTGCGTGAACACTGTGATTTAGGTTTTAAATTTAGTGCTGAGGTCCTATATTGAGCTGGCTTGTATCGAGTACACAAGCTGAAGTTTTATTTTGTGGTCCATGAATCAATCTAGTTTTGCTCTCATGATCCATGAGGTCATCTAACCCCTGAATTAATTGCAGCCTCCTGCTCCCCCTCAACTGCTCATACTGTTATAAAAAGTCAGTATTATAGTGTGGGCAAAACAAGCAGCATGTAATTGAGAGTTTGTTTAAAAAGTTACGTAGGAGTGAAACCATCTTGATTGGAAACCACGAGACTGTCGTCACTGCAGAATAACAATTCCGTAATGGGCAGGGCTGGACTGGGGCTATTTTAACTGTTGGGAAGAGAGATTAGAGAGTAGAGACTGTTCTCCTCAGAGCAGAGAAGGTTAAGGGGAGATTTAATTGTGCTGTTCAAAATTACGAGGAGTTTTGATAGAGAAAATAAGGAGAAATTTTTTCCACTGGTAGAAGAGTCAGTAACCAATGGGCCCAGATTTAAGTTAATTGGTAAAAGAACCAGGGGGGAGATGAGGACTTATTTTTTAAACAAAACAACTTGCATTTATATAGCGCCTTTAACATCCCAAGGCACTTCACAGGAGCGATTATCAAACAAAATTTCACTCCAAGCCACATAAGGAGATATTAGGACAGGCGACCAAAAGCTTGGTCAAAGAGGTAGATTTTAAGGAGCGTCTTAAAGGAGGAGAGAGAGGCGGAGAGGTTTAGGGAGGGAATTCCAGAGCTCAGGGCCTGGGCAGCTGAAGGCACGGCCTCTAATGGTGGAGCGATTAAAAGCAGGGATGCACAAAAGGCCAGAATTGGAGGAGTGTCGAGATCTCCGAGTGTTGTAGGGCTGGAGGAGGTTACAGAGAGAGAGGGAGGGAGGGAGGGGTGAGGTCATGGAGGGATTTGAAAACAAGGAAGAGAATTTTAAAATCAAGGCGTTCCTAGACCGGGAGTCAATGTGGGTCAACGAGCACAGGGGGTGATGGGTGAACGGGACTTGGTGTGAGTTAGGATACGGGGCAGAGTTTTGGATGAGCTCAAGTTTATGGAGGGTGGAAGATGGGAGGCCGGCCAGGAGAGGATTGGAATAGTCCAGTCTGGAGGTAACAAAGGCACGGATGAGGGTTTCAGCAGCAGAGGAGCTGAGGCGGGGCGGAGACGGGCGATGTTACGGAGGTGGAAGTAGGTGGTCTTGGTGATGGGGTGGATATGTGATCAGATGCTCACCTCAGGGTCAAATAGGACGCCAAGGTTGCGAACAGTCTGGTTCAGCCTCAGACAGTGGCCGGGGAGAGGGATGGAGTCGGTAGTTCGGGAACAGAGTTTGCAGCAGGGACCAAAGACAATGGCTTCGGTCTTCCCAATATTTAGTTGGAGGAAATTTTTGCTCAGACAAGCACTGTGACAAATGAGAGAGAGTGGAGGGGTCGAGGGAGGTGGTGGTGAGGTAGAGCTGGGTGTCGTCAGCATACCTGTGGAATCTGATGTTGTGTTTTCGGATGATGTCGCCAAGGGGCAGCATGTAGATGAGAAATAGGAGGGGCCAAGGATAGATCCTTGGGGGACTCCAGAGGTAACGGTGTGGGAGTGGGAAGAGAAGCCCATCAGGTGACTCTCCGGCTAGGACTGGATAGATAGGAACGGAACCAGGTGAGCTCAGTCCCACCCAGCTGGACGATGGAGGAGAGGTGTTGGAGGAGGAGGGTGTGGTCAACCATGTCAGAGGCTGCGGACAGGTCGAGAAGGATGAGGAGGGAGAGTTTACCATCGTCACGGTCACAGAGGATATCAGACACGTCAAGTTGTTCTGATCTGGAATGCGCTGCCTGAAAGGGCGGTGGAAGCAGATTCAATAATAACTTTCAAAAGGGAACTGGATAAATACTTGAAGGGAAAAAATTTGCAGGGCAATGGGGGAAGAGCAGGGGAGTGGGACTAATTGTATAGCTCTTTCAGAGAGCCAGCACAGGCACAATGGGCGCCCCATCACCGTGTGTGGAAATCACAGACACAGACTAGTGTCCCATCACCGTGTGTGGAAATCACAGACACGGACTAGTGTCCCATCACCGTGTGTGGAAATCACAGACACGGACTAGTGTCCCATCACCGTGTGTGGAAATCACAGACACGGACTAGTGTCCCATCACCGTGTGTGGAAATCACAGACACAGACTAGTGTCCCATCACCGTGTGTGGAAATCACAGACACGGACTAGTGTCCCATCACCGTGTGGGGGAATCACAGACACGGACTAGTGTCCCATCACCGTGTGTGGGAATCACAGACACGGACTAGTGTCCCATCACCGTGTGTGGAAATCACAGACACGGACTAGTGTCCCATCACCGTGTGTGGAAATCACAGACACGGACGAGTGTCCCATCACCGTGTGTGGAAATCACAGACACAGACTAGTGTCCCATCACCGTGTGTGGAAATCACAGACACGGACGAGTGTCCCATCACCGTGTGTGGAAATCACAGACACAGACTAGTGTCCCATCACCGTGTGTGGAAATCACAGACACAGACTAGTGTCCCATCACCGTGTGTGGAAATCACAGACACGGACGAGTGTCCCATCACCGTGTGTGGAAATCACAGACACGGACTAGTGTCCCATCACCGTGTGTGGAAATCACAGACACAGACTAGTGTCCCATCACCGTGTGTGGAAATCACAGACACGGACGAGTGTCCCATCACCGTGTGTGGAAATCACAGACACAGACTAGTGTCCCATCACCGTGTGTGGAAATCACAGACACGGACTAGTGTCCCATCACCGTGTGTGGAAATCACAGACACGGACGAGTGTCCCATCACCGTGTGGGGGAATCACAGACACGGACTAGTGTCCCATCACCGTGTGTGGAAATCACAGACACGGACGAGTGTCCCATCACCGTGTGTGGAAATCACAGTGTAGAAGGAGATTTACTCTGTACCTGCCCTGGGAGTGTTTGATGGGACAGTGTAGAGGGAGCTTTACTCTGTATCTAACCCGTGCTGTATCTGCCCTGGGAGTGTTTGATGGGACAGTGTAGAGGGAGCTTTACTCTGTATCTAACCCGTGCTGTATCTGCCCTGGGAGTGTTTAACACTGGGTTTAGGAATACAAAACAGACATTCTTTGTACCAACAAACATAAAAGTACACCCATGACAGAAACAAGTCAGAGTCACACCCAGTGAACGTGCCTCACAGAGCATGATTTAACACTGAGCCAGAAACCAGTGGGTTACAGAGAGGTGCAAAGTTGGGTCTATCAGCCGCTAAATTCTCGTCTGTGAGCTGAACCTAAGTCACCGCCTGAGGGGGAGTTCCTGTTGAAGTCGTGGTTACGTCAAAGTACCTGAGCAGCAGAGTGGGCAACAGCAGCTTTCAGAGACTGCACCCTTCTCCACACCGTTATCTGTACCAAGTTTCTCTGGACCGTCAACATTTATTTGCAGGATCTTGTGATCCCTGTCCTTATCCAGATCGGAAACTGAGAAACTCACTTGCACAGGAGGGTTAATCTGAAATACACCCAGTTCGAGTCCCACTCGAGACTAGAGCACATAATCCAGGCTGGCACTCCCAGTGCAGTACTGAGGGAGTGCTGCACTGTCAGAGGCCCCATCTTTCGGATGAGACCTTAAACCGAGGCCCTGTCCACCCTCTCAGGTGGATGTAAAAGATCCCACGGCCACTATTCAAAAGAGGGGAGTTCTCCCCAGTGTCCTGGGCCAATATTTATCCCTCAACCAACATCACAAACAGATTATCTGGTCCGTCAACATTTATTTGCAGGATCTTGTGATCCCTGTCCTTCTCCAGATCTGAAACTGAGAAACTCACTTGCACAGGAGGGTTAATCTTTGTGGGATCTTGCTGTGCGCAAATTGGCTGCTGCGTTTCCTACATTACATCAGTGATTACACTTCAAAAAGTACTTCATTGGCTGTAAGGCACTTTGGGGTGCCCTGGGGTTGTGGTAGGCGCTATAGAAATGTACGTGTTTTTCTTTTTTTAAAACTGCCTTATGAATATTCATGCTCGTGACCAAGGCGACAGCAACACGCAGTTACAGCTCAATAATCTTAAATAACAGGCCCCCAAGTGCTGTCACTGGACTGGGTCGTCCAATGGGCACCAATCTCTCACTCCACCACTGGTGTTTTTCAGTCCAAATGCACACAGTGTGAAAATTTCACACACCCACTGTCAACATTGTCCCAAAGCCCATTGACAGCAAGACATCCCGTTCACACGGATTGGACAATGGGAAGCTGTAGGCTGGGAAAATCCAAAAGGATCTGGGATCAGTGGGGGAGTCAGACACACAGCCCGTGGTGTCCTGCGCTTAGTGTTGACACGGATCCTGGAATGGGGCACCGATCTCCCAGGCACTTCTCCTTACAGCCGGGAGAACTGCGGCTTTTAAACTTCACACTCCCCGCAGGCACTGAGAGGCGCCGCTCGATTAAGAGTGACTGGAAGGTGAGGGGGAGTGAGAGGAGGAGCACGGAGGGGGTGCAAGGCTGGGAGAGGGTGACTACGGGGCAGGAGATTGGAATTCCGGGTGTGTGGGAGAGGGGGGTGTCAGGAGACTGAGATCCGATGGGGGTTAGAGGGATACAGGACTGGCAGTCGGGGAGGGGGTGACAGGGAACCAGGGTTGGAGGGATGGGGGGGGCAGGGCTCAGGAGAGAAAGGGAGACTGGCATATAGAGGTTGGGAGATGGCTTGGGGTTGGGGAGGGGTATCAGAGACTGGAAAATGGGAGTTGGGGGCAGAGAGGCAAACTATGGAATGGGGGTCAGGAGATTGGGGCTCGGGGCAGGGGGAGAGAGGGAAACTGAGGGTCGGGAGGATTGAGGCATGGATGGGGGTTGGGGGGGGGGAGTGGGTGAGAGGGAGAGGGAAGGATGGGATGGGCGTGGAGCCCAGCATTTTCTGCAGAGCAGGGAGCAGGAGCAACAACATGGTGATTGGGAGCGGTGACAAGAGAGGAGCAGCCAGTAATGGGGTGAGTGAAACCCGGGGACCTGACTGTGGGTAAATAGTGTGAGCTTGTTTCCACTGATGGACGAATGGGGAACAAGGGGACAGAGACGGACAATTCTCCCTACACTCAGGGAGCATCACAAGCTCGAATACATGGAGGAGACGCAGGAGGAGAGAGTCGGGGCTGGCAGTGGCCCACTGCGGTGTGATGAAGAGCACTCCTGTCCTTTCACGCTCCAACTGATCCTCCACTCCCCTCACTGTTGTTACGAAGGGAAATGGGCAGTCAATTTGTGCACAGTAAGATCCCACAAACAGCAAATCAGTTGATCTGACACCAGGAGAACTCCCCTGCTCTTCTTTGAATTGAGTCATGGAATCTTTCACAGCCTCCTCAGCCGCGAGACGGGGTTTAACGTCTCACCCGAAAGACGGCCCCTCCGACAGTGCAGCACTGCCGTACTGCGCTGGGCGTGTCAGCCTGGATTATGTGTCGAAGTCTCTGGAGTGGGGATCAAACCCACAAACTCCTGACTTAGAGGCAAGAGTGTGACTAACTGAGCCAAACTGACACTCAGCAACTCAAGCTGCAGTGCTCGAAAAATCTCGAAGAATCCGCCAGTGAGTCAGCACTTCAACAGCGGCAGGTGGCACTAGGACAGGAACAGAGGGGCCAAAGGGGCAGGATCCAGTTCAGCTGTGATTCCTCCACAGTCAAATAGCCTGCCAAGACTCTGCCCCAAACTGACGATGAATAGCAAATTTGGGCACGGTCGTGTTCAGGTGAAGGGGAGGAAAAGCAAGGACTCAGTGGCCAGGATTAGAGTGAGCGGGAAGTTCAGAAACACAAGCGGCATTCTGCACTTCCTGATCCACAGCCGTTCACAAAAGCCTCACGTGCTGTCACGGCTGCGAGGTTTCCAAGAAGAGAGTGACTGGGCCACCAATGGGTGATTACTGGTGACCGCTGCAGATTAAGAGGGCACGGGGTCATCCTTAGATCAGTAGGGCACTCAGCAGATTAAAAAAAAAAGAAAATTCAACAGAGCTGCCAGCTGCTAACTGGAATCGGATGCCAGGATAATGAATGGAACACTCACACACACACAGAGCTCAAATTCAGTCACCAGCACAGGCCCCTGCAACCAAAATATCACAGAAAACAACCCAGAGGGATAGAGAGTCAAAAAGCAGAGAAGTTATGTTAAACTTGTATGGAACCTTGGTTAGACCCCACCAAACCATGGGTGGGTGAGATCTTTAACCAGAGAGAACACCCAGCTGGACAATTCCAGATTGTGCACAGTTCAGGTCTCCGTATTACGGAAAGGATATAGAGGCACTGGGGAAGGCGCAAAAAAAGATTCACAAGGATGATGCCAGAACTGAGAGGTTATAACTATCAGGAAAGGCTGAACAGGGTGGGGCTCTTTTCTCTAGAAAAGAGAGAGCTGAGGGGTGACCTGATCGAGGTCTTTTAAATTATGACAGGGTTTGATAGGGTAAACATGGAGAAGATGTTTCCACTTGTGGGGGAGACCAGAACTAGGGGCCATAAATATAAGATAGTCACTAATAAATCCAATCGGGAATTCAGGAGAAACTTCTTTATCCAGAGAGTGGTGAGAATGTGGAACTCGCTCCCACAAGGAGTAGTCGAGGGGAATAGTATCGATGCATTTAAGGGGAAGCTCGATAAACACATGAGGGAGAAAGGAATAGAAGGATATGATGATAGGGTGAGATGAAGTAGGGAGGGAGGAGGCTCACGTGCAGCATAAACACCAGCACAGACCAGTTGGGCCGAATGGCCTGTTTCTGTGTTGTAAATTCTACGTAATGCCAAAAAAAATGTACCCAAGTCTACGCTCCCCCAGCACAAGACGTCAGATTACACAGTGGGGTAGGAGTAGTGGTGGTAAATCTCAGACGGTGGGGTGGGGATGGGGGAAGAGAGATGAGGGACCCCGGAAACCCTCGGAGACTCTGTGCCTGGAGGATCCGATGAGGATATTGGCTACATTGCCAGACACGAGCTTTAGCTTTCCAGCCGACACCCTACATTCACCCTAACCCTAACCCAGGCCCCGTCTGCCCTCTCAGGTGGACGCAAAAGATCCCACCGCACTGTTCAAAGAAGAGTAGGGGAGATCTCCCCGGTGCCCTGGCTGATATTTATTCCTCAACAAACATCACAAAAAGAGATGATCTGGTCATGATCTCATTGTTGTTTGTGGGATCTTGCTGTGTGCAAATTGGCTGCTGCATTTCCTACATTACAACAGTGACCACACTTCAAACATACTTCTTTGTTTGCAAACCGCTTTGGGACACTCTGAAGTTGTGAAAGGTGCTACAGAAATGCAAGTCTGCCTTTCTTTCCTGGCCGGCAAGGAACCTTCCACCCTCCCAGCCCGTGGCAAATTGCCAACCAACACTTTCAAGCCTCACTCAGAGGTGTTGCAAGAATTGCTGAGATTGTAAAGCAGGAAACAGCTCTGTCCAGCTATTGCCAACCGAAAACCAGCAAACAACGAGAGGGCTGGAAGGCGGGGTGTGTTCACCTGCTGAACTATTTGCATAAACACACGCAGAGTGCAACAACAGTGAGCTGTTTCAGCTTCCCACACCTCCCTCGTTAGTCAGGGAGATAAAATTCAAGATCAGGGACCCGGGTTAAAAATACACACTTTAAACTGCTCGATTACTGCAACTCCAATTGCTTTCTCCATTCACAACCCTAGTTTGGAGGGGCTCAAACCCCCTTAGTGTACTGCTGGCCATTTACCACAGTTCAAAGGAACGCAGCATGAAAATTCCCCTCTTGCTCAACGTTAACATTACAGACACCCCCGGTGGCTGCACTGATCTGCAATCAATGTGTGTTAGAAAGATTCCGACTGTGGGGAGGATTTTAAATTGCAGACTGACCACAAGGCAACTTCCTGATCTCAAGGGAAGCCACTTGGAGCCAGTGGGTGATGTTTGGGAGAAAAAGAGTTTGACACACAAAACGGCAGTGTGATGGAATGGACCAGAGACACACTGTAGAGGCTGGGTACACAGGGACGCTGCGATCAATACCCTCCCCTCTCTCTTCACCACACACACTGTAGAGTCTGGGTACACACGGACGCTGCGATCAATACCCTCCCCTCTCTCTTCACCACACACACTGTAGAGTCTGGGTACACAGGGACGCTGCGATCAATACCCTCCCCTCTCTCTTCACCACACACACTGTAGAGTCTGGGTACACAGGGACGCTGCGATCAATACCCTCCCCTCTCTCTTCACCACACACACTGTAGAGTCTGGGTACACACGGACGCTGCGATCAATAACCTCCCCTCTCTCTTCACCACACACACTGTCGAGTCTGGGTACACACGGACGCTGCGATCAATACCCTCCCCTCTCTCTTCACCACACACACACTGTCGAGTCTGGGTACACACGGACGCTGCGATCAATAACCTCCCCTCTCTCTTCACCACACACACTGTAGAGTCTGGGTACACACGGACGCTGCGATCAATACCCTCCCCTCTCTCTTCACCACACACACTGTAGAGTCTGGGTACACAGGGACGCTGCGATCAATAACCTCCCCTCTCTCTTCACCACACACACACTGTCGAGTCTGGGTACACAGGGACGCTGCGATCAATAACCTCCCCTCTCTCTTCACCAGAGACTGGAAAAAGAAATGGATGAAGAGAAATCGGAGAATGTGTTACATCAGACAGCGTTACACTGAGCAGTGCATGAATTATGCAGCTTCCTCAAGTCGACTCTGGCAGCAGCTCAGCTTTTAACCAGTCTGTTCTGTTCACTGAGCTGAGTCTTACTCCTTTCTTGCTTTTTGTCAACTTCCTCTTGGCCCCCAGTCTCAGTCACTCACACAGTACAGCCCCACAAGCGCTGGCCTCCCTCCGAGGCCTTGACCAAGTTCGAATTCCTTCACGGGCGGACCCAGGCAGCAACGGTTGGGAGGTTATTCGACTATGGACAGCATCACAGCCAAACTCGAGCCTCTCCTCATCCAATGAGAATGTGCTCACACATTCATTTTCCATCAGGGGTCAGGCACAGGAAGCTCCAGGTGACTTTCCCCTTCTCTCCACCGCCCCCACCCACCTATCCCAAGTCTGCGGGTGCTGCCCCCCTAATCTTCCCTCAATCCAGGTCTCTGAAGATTAGCTTCTCTAAATGGGAAACATGACAATAGACAATGCTCGCTCTGCTGTGAGAGGCCTTTGCATCATCCAAAACAATGGGAAATTCAGGACAGAATATAACCAAGAATCGGGTAGACCAACAGAGAGTCCCACACAGCGTGGTGTGTGTCAGGACCCCCCATACAACGGCAAAACTGCAGCTTGTGGAACCAGGCAATATGAGGAACTGAATCAATACAGTATACACCGCGCAGCTTGTGCTGATCAAGTGGGTTTCTATCTGAGCAACAACTTGATTTTATACAGCACCTTGAACATAGGAAAACGTCCCAAGGTGCTTCACGGGAGCGTTATCAGACAAAAAATTGACACCAAGTCAATGAAGGAGATATTAGGACAGATCACTAGAACTTGGTCAAACAGGTAGGTTTTAAGAGGGGGTCTTAAAAGGAGGAGGGGGGTAGAGAGGCGGAGAAGTTTAAGGAGGGAAATCCACAGCTTAGGGCCTCGACAGCTGATGGCTCGGCCGCCAACGGCGGGGCAAAGGAAGTCAGGGATGCACAGGAGGCCAGAATTGGAGGAACGCAGAGTTCTCGGAGGGCTGGAAGGAGTTAGGGACTGGTGAGGTCATGGAGGGATTTAAATATTAGGATGAGAATTTAAGCTGAGGGTAGAATAGAATGACAAGGTTGCGAACAGTCTGATTCAGCCTGAGACAGTGACAAGGAAAGGTGACGGAATTAGTGGCTAGAGAGCAAGGTTTGTGGCGGGGGGGCCCCCCCAAGGCAATGGTTTTGGTCTTCCCAATGTTTAACTGGAGGACACTGCGGCTCATCCAAGACAAACAGTCTGAAAACACAGAGGCATTGGAGGCGTCATCAGTATTGGGCCCCGCACTTTAGGAAAGATGTCAAGGCCGTGGAGAGGGTGCAGAGGAGATGTACCGGAATGGTACCCGGGATGGGGGACATATGTAATGTGGAGAGACTAGAAAAGCTGGGATTGTTCTCCTTCGAGCAGAGAAGGTTAAGGGGAGATTTGATAGAGATGTTCACAATCATGAGGGGTTTTGTTAGAGTAAATAAGGAGAAACTGTTTCCAGTGGCAGGAGGGTCGATAACCAGAGGACACAGATTTAAGGTAATTGACAAAACAACCAGGGGGGAGATGAGGAGAATTTTTTTTTTTTACACAGCAAGTTGTTCTGATCTGGAATGTGCTGCCTGAAGGGCGGTGCAAGCAGATTCAATAATAACTTTAAAAAGGGAATTAGATTAATACCTCAAAATTTGCAGGGCTCTGGGGAAAGCGCAGGGATTGGATAGAATCGTAGAAAGGTTACAGCATGGAAGAAGGCCATTCGGCCCATCGAGTCCATGCCGGCTCTATGCAAGGGCTAGCACGGGCACGATGGGCTGAAAGAATCATACAGTGCACAGGATGGCCAATCAAGAATCTGACGTTATATACTTGGAAGATGTTGCCGAGGGGCAGCAAGTAGATGAGAAATGGGACGGAGCCAAGGATAGATGATTGGGGGTCTCCACAGGTAAAGGTGCAGAACGAGAAGTAATTGCAGGAGATTGACAGGTAGGAGTGGAACCAACACAGGATGGAGAGTACAACCCTGCCCAATCTGATTCTTTAAAGTGGGGCACATCAGCTACAGCCACTATAAAGCCAATTCCTGAAGGTTCAGAAGAAAACCAAATTGAGACGGGCATCGATGCCTCAGTTTGTAATGAGAGCCAAGGGCTGCCCGTCAGTTCTGGATTCCTCCTTTTCCTTCTTTATCTCTCCCCTGCTATCCTGAAGGTGTTGATAAACTCAGAGTCACAGTCCACCGGTTGCAAGGCTCTCCGAATCTCTCGCTAGTGGTCAGCGCTCAGGTCAGAGCCCGAGTCTTGCCTGCAGACCCTGATCTGGTTCTCACCTTGCAGTTAGTTACACCTTTGGTCGACAGTGACCAAGCACAGCCCCAGCCAGAGACCCAGAAACCCGGCACGGACACGGGGATCAGAGAGAGCGAGCAGTAAACCTCTCCCAACAATGCCTGCACCACTCAAAACAAACAGTAGAACCGAACCATCGTTTATCATCACTGGAACATGCAAAAAAAAAATGCACCACAACAACCTAAAAATAAGTGATTAAGCCAAAAGTCAACGTGAGCATCAAAACTCCCACCTTGTTTGAACTCCTCCAGCATTGTATCCAATCTGGTGTCAAAGAAAACAAAATGCAAAGGGTGGCTATAGAACTTGGTGATGGTTTTCAGAGGGACACAGTCATCAGGGTCCACGAAAGCCAAATCCTTGACATAGAGGATGTCGACGATGTTGGATTTCTCCAGTTCGTAGACGGGGATCCTGGTGTACCCAGTCTCCATGATCTCGGACATGGTGCTGAAATCCAGGATCGCATCATTCCTCACCATGAAGCAGTCGTAGATCGGAGTCATGACATCCTCCACCGTTTTGCTCCTCAGCTCCAGAGCCCCCTGGACCATGTTCAGCTCATCCTTGTCCAGCCCGTTGTAGGGTCCCGTCACCTTCAGCATCTCCAGGATCTTCTCCCGGCTGTAGACCTTGCCGATCTCCTGGCCCAGGATGATGTCCAGCAGCTTGCTGATGGGGTAGGACAGGGGGAAGGTGAGCACCATGAAGAACTTGGTCAGGACGATGGTCTTGGCGCCCACCGCCAAGCCGTGCCTGGAGCACAGCGCCTGGGGCACGATCTCGCCCAGGATCACGATGCCGACGGTGGAGGCCACCACCGTCACCCAGCCGGAGCCCACCAGCTGGTCCAGGAGGACGGTGAGGGTGGTGTTGACCAGGACGTTGCCCAGCAGCAGGGAGCACAGCAGGTAGTTGCCCTGCCGGCGGATGGGCTCGATGCACTTGGCGTACCGCCGCTCGCTGTCGCTGCCGCAGTTCTGCACGATCCGCAGCTCGGTGGGGTCGAGGGCCATGAGCCCCAGGTTGAGGCCGCTGAACATGCCCGACAGGACGAGCAGGAGGACGGTGAGGATGATCTGCAGCCAGAGGGGCAGCAGCGGCTTCCCTTCCTCCAGCACCAGGATGCGGGTGTCGTTGCCCCGGTGGAGGAGCCAAGCCTGGCCGCTCCGGGTGCACAGGGCGAACAGCTTGGACCGCTCGTTCTTCCGCAGCGGCTTCACCTGCAGGGTGAGCACCCCCGAGGTGGAGCGGCTCACCTCCACCCGCCGGAGCACCTCGATGTCCTTGGAGCGGTGAGGGCACGGCTGCTCCCCGGCCCCGTCCCCGGCCTCCGTCCCGTTACCGCCGGCCTCCAGCTCGGCGAACGCCACCTGGCTCCACGTCTCCCGGTCGATGTTGGTGCCGAAGACCCGCAGCCTCACCGTCCTGTCCTCGGTCACCTGCAGCACGTCCGAGTCCTGGGCCTCGGCGGGAGGGCGGCCCTCCAGCCGCATGCCGTAGATGCCGGAGCCGGGTCCGGGTCCGGGTCCGGCCGCTGCCCGCCGGGCCCCCGAGTGGAGCAGCGCCATCAGGATGTAGCAGCAGCCGCGCACCAGCCTCGCCATGTTGTAACATTCGGCAACACCGCCGCGCCGACCAATAGGAACCGGACGCAGCTCCGGCCCCGCCCCGCTCCCGCCCACCCGGCCAATCAGCCGCCGACCCCCTCCTTCATTGGCCGACGCCGCCCGTCACTCAGGACGCCCATTGGCTGAAAGCGCCGCGGCCCGCACGCCCATTGGTTGCTCCTCCCTGCCATTCACAGCGCGGCCGCCACCCCCCGCCTCCCCTCCAATTGCAGCCCGCCTTTCTGCAAACCTTCAGTCCTATTGGTTTGCGCTCGCCGTCAATCAGAGGAAGGGCCCCTCCCCCCCCCGCGCCCGTGATCACTGACCGCGCTACGATTGGCTATTGGCCCCGTCGGGCCCCGCCCGCCGCGCTCTAACCAATCGGTGCCATTCTCTCAAGTTCTGATTGGCTGGATTCGCTGTCAATCAGAGCCCCGGCCGGGCGCCGCTGTCACTCACACCCAATGGGGGAAGTGGGCGGGTACCGCCTCTTAAAGGGCCAGTCCCACACTCGCGGTTATTGCGCCCGGTTGACCGATTGTCCCGGTCGCACCCGCGGAAAATCCTTCGCCTTTGATCCAAATCCCCGGCATTAAAATAACGCGGAACCAACCGGACCGCGCCGGCCCTCTGACATCACTGCAACACCGCATCGCCATTGGACAATGATGACATCATCCAGCTTTATTTTGTTCAATGAGCCAGATTTCATGGAATGCAAATTGGACCCATTAAAGGGACAGGGTCCAGTGTGGGTTCGACCCATTAAAGGGACAGGGTCCAGTGTGGGTTCGACCCATTAAGGGACAGGGTCCAGTGTGGGTTCGACCCATTAAAGGGACAGGGTCCAGTGTGGGTTCGACCCATTAAAGGGACAGGGTCCAGTGTGGGTTCGACCCATTAAAGGGACAGGGTCCAGTGTGGGTTCGACCCATTAAAGGGACAGGGTCCAGTGTGGGTTCGACCCATTAAAGGGACAGGGTCCAGTGTGGGTTCGACCCATTAAAGGGACAGGGTCCAGTGTGGGTTCGACCCATTAAGGGACAGGGTCCAGTGTGGGTTCGACCCATTAAAGGGACAGGGTCCAGTGTGGGTTCGACCCATTAAAGGGACAGGGTCCAGTGTGGGCTCGACCCATTAAAGGGAGAGGGTCAAGTGTGGGTTCGACCCATTAAAGGGAGAGGGTCCAGCGTGGGTTCGACCCATTAAAGGGAGAGGGTCCAGCGTGGGTTCGACCCATTAAAGGGAGAGGGTCCAGTGTGGGTTCGACCCATTGAAGGGAGAGGGTCCTGTGTGGGTTCGACCCATTAAAGGGAGAGGGTCCAGCGTGGGTTCGACCCATTAAAGGGAGAGGGTCAAGTGTGGGTTCGACCCATTAAAGGGAGAGGGTCCAGGGTCAAGTGTGGGTTCGACCCATTAAAGGGAGAGGGTCCAGTGTGGGTTCGACCCATTAAAGGGAGAGGGTCCAGTGGGGGTTCGACCCATTAAAGGGAGAGGGTCCAGTGTGGGTTCGACCCATTAAAGGGAGAGGGTCCAGTGTGGGTTCGACCCATTGAAGGGAGAGGGTCCAGCGTGGGTTTGACCCATTAAAGGGAGAGGGTCCAGGGTCAAGTGTGGATTCGACCCATTAAAGGGAGAGGGTCCAGTGTGGGTTCGACCCATTAAAGGGACAGGGTCCAGTGTGGGTTCGACCCATTAAAGGGAGAGGGTCCAGTGTGGGCTCGACCCATTAAAGGGAGAGGGTCCAGTGTGGGTTCGACCCATTAAAGGGACAGGGTCAAGTGTGGGTTCGACCCATTAAAGGGAGAGGGTCCAGTGTAGGTTCGACCCATTAAAGGGAGAGGGTCCAGTGTGGGTTTGCCAGTATTGTAATGAAGGAAGAATTGCAGCTCAACGGTTTGAAAGATCTGGTTTTATTCGTTTCTATTTAATTTTTGCAGCTTTCTAAAGATAAAAAGTCAGATTAATCAGTCCTGCTCTAAAACAGAATCTTCCTGTTCTTATGAAGGGTACACACCCAGAAAGTCAAAACCTGTATTCGCAACATTACCTCTTTCAGGTGCTGACGAACCTGTTATACCTTTCCAGCATTCTCTGGCTTTATTTCAGATTTACAAAAAAATAATTATCTTTGCAAAAGTGTATTAAGGAAAGAACGAACTTTCATTTCTATGGCACTTTTCACAACCTCAGGATGTCCCAAAGCGCTTTACAGCCAATGAAGTACTTTTTGAAGTGTGGTTACTGTTGTAATGTTGGAAATGCACAGCCAATTTGCACACAGCAAGATCCCACAAACAGCGATGAGATAAATGACCAGATAGTCTATTTTAATGATGTTGGCTGAGGGATAATTGCTGTCTAGCTGCACCAGCCACAGTGCAGGAATAAATAGATTTTTTAATGTTTTTAAAATACATAAAAATTGTGCAATGTGTTAGACACGGGCCTTTGACCTCCTCCATCTAATGGAAGAAAGTCTTTGCTGCTTGTTAGTTTTCAAAGGTCCTGTGTCAGACTAGTACTCTTCACCTGGTACTCGTCACCTGGTACTCTTCATGGATTCAGGCTGAGGCACATTATTTGGACAAAGCAGAGATAACCTAACCCTGCATTTAACACTTCAGTACCTGCCCTGGGAGTGCTCGATACCAACACTGGGTACCTAAAATGGAAAGTTTCCCTATCCCTGCGTGAACATCCATCATCTTAACAAGCACAAAGTTAGAAAGTAGAAAAAATAAATAAAATGTGACAACGAACTGTGGGCTACCTAAAAGAAATTCCTGCGATTTTTGAGGTGATTGGGTGGCCTAGAACATTCTGGAACAGACTTCCAGCTCTTAAACAATCCCACAGAATGGTGTCTTCTGCTAACAAGGCCCCTCACCTCTCCGATTTACTCTTGGAAACTTCTCCGAGCCAATGTAGTGTGGTAAAACACTGTTCAAGCATCACTGCCTAACATGGAATTGAGCTGTACAGATCAGGAAGGTCCCAGTTTTCATGCCTAGTCTGTGCTTTGTTCTGATAGCACCCAGGGATCATCGGCATCAGTATCCCTGGGCTGGGGGAGGGCAGGGGGGAATCAGCTCAAGTCTCAAGTCTTCTTTAAAACCGAAGATTCCCCTAGTCGGTCAGTTATAACAATATTTCTATTCTGTCGTGAATGGGGAACCCCAAGACCAAGGTTCAGATATGGAAGGTTAATCTTAGTTTTTTCACCCTCCATTACTGGAGAAAAGTTTTCAAAGTAACATTTTAAGATTCCTACCATTCAAAATAGACTCAGTACCCACGCACAACAAAATTAAGCTCTAACTGGGCGTTCATAAAACACTCTTACAACATCTTCAAAACTCTTCAACTCAATTAGTGCTTTCCGACTCACTGCCAGCCATTTATTACTTTTTCTGTAATTCTGTCTAAAAATATTTTGCCAGACAACTTTATTACAGTGCATCATACTGTCAGGTAGATAACATTTAAACTTAGAAACAAAATGCTTGTTCAAAGCAAAATGCCATGTTCCCCTTGGTTATTAAAAAAAGAATTGGAGGGAAAATGTTTCTAGACTACTGGAAAATTACTGAAGAACTGATACTGAAAAACTACAGATCTGAGCCACTGGGTCAGACTTTGTGCTGTCAGAATGGGAAAAAAAAATCACTACTTATTTTAGAAACTTTTCCCACTCAATGTGATGTTGGTTAAATTCAGTTTAAATTCACTTCCCAGTGTGGAACGAAGCCATAGATAACCAAGCAGGCCAATGGATAAATTCTCAGTCTGTGCTGACTTAGCTGATCTCAACCAAACGTTTACGATTGGCCTCAGTGTTCAAGCTAGGAAGGGAGGGGAAACATTACCCAAATGATCCCTGCATGTGGATGTTGGAGCAGAACAGAACTGGACTTATCTTTGATGCCCACTGTGGTCAAATAGCCCGCTGACACACACTGCCTAGGTTTACATATGAAGAATGGTCATTTGGATGAGGTACTGGAGGATGAATGGTCCCCATTAAACTCAACCCCAGCACGGTCTAACCTCCTCAGGAGAGAGAATTGGAAGAGGAACACCATTAGATTAAAGATTGGAGCTACAGAAACCTACCTTTGAAGATGATTTTAAATCCAAAGATATTTCAAGTTGTTTTCACTTGAATTCCAAGGTCCAAGTCACAACAGAATAGCTTTTGTTAACCAAAAACATCAAAGCTACTTCTTTGCTAAAATTAGCAAAGGGAGAGAAATAAAGCCTAATATTATTCAAAACTCAGGACTGGGGACAGTAGTTGCCGTGGTTCTGGTACCGGACTAACAACCCAGCAGTTGTGAGTTCAAATCCCACTATACCAAGTTGTGAAAACATGAAAGTTGACCAAGCAAGTTTGGTACCTGGTCTGACCACCTACCAACGCTCAGTTCAGGGAGATTCCCCAACGAACCTGCCCAAGGCATTAGGCAGCTAAACTGAACTGTGGGGATTGGTGAAAGCCTCCAGTGCTACTCTGGTTGAATTCCAGCTAACATCCAGAGACTGTGGAGATATCCAACACCGATCACCATTACAGCATCTGGAGCAAAGTTTCTACAATGGTCCCGTTGAGTAAAGGTACTGCCTGGCGTGGTACTGAGCCACACAGGCCAGGTTTAATTGCCAATATGTGTGCAAATCCCTCCATAGCCTCGCCTCTCCGTATCTGTGTAATCTCCTCCGACCCTACTCCGAGAACTCTGTGCCCCTCCAATTCTAGCCTCAGCTGGTGCACTAGTTATGGTGTTACTATTGGCCTCAGTGCCCCTGGATTAGGAGGGACAAGGCAGCGGTGGGATCTGATTCCATACCAGCTGGTAAGGCAATCCCAAGTAACCATGTCTTTGTACATTAAAGGTTACAACCCGTCTGTTAGACTCCAGCTGTAACTCATTCCTCTGGGAATTTATAGAATTATAGAATCATACAGCACAGAAGGAGGCCAAGAGCAAAATACTGCGGGTGCTGGAAATCGGAAATAAAAACAGAAAATGCTGGAGAAGCTCAGCAAGTCAGGCAGCATCTGTGGAGAAAGAAACAGAGTTAACCCATTCGGCCCATCCTGCCTGTGCTGGCTCTCTGAAAGAACGATCCAATTAGTCCCACTCCCCCTGCCCTTTCCCCATCGCCCCGCAAATTTCAACTTGCTTGTTTTTTTAAAGCACACTTTGCTCGTGGAAGGAAGTTTTGCGAATTTTTTTTTAACGAATTCAACCATTTTCTACAAGAAGCAACTTTCTAACAGCAGTTTGTGCCGCCCTCAATCTGCAGCGGGGGAAATTGTGCAGAACACGTGAGGCTTTTCACAACTCTCACAATTTTCACATTGCAGAAAGTTCTCCAGATTAAAGTTGGGGGTTGGGGGTTGGGGGGTGGGGGGGGGGAAATGGACAATCTTTTCCCTGAGAAAGTGCAGCAGGTGAGAATTCAAGGCTTTGTTCACTTGTGAGCAGTTTGCAGGTTTACAGTCACAATCTGACAGGTGCCCCCCTCTCCCTCCCTTGCTCCTTTCCTCCAGGCTCCCCTCTCTTTCCCCTCCCTCCTCCCCTCTCCCTCCCTCCCCCCTCTCCCCTCTCCCTCCCTCCTCCCCTCCTCTTTCCTCCCCCCCCCGAGCGCCCCTTGAACCATGTGCCCGATCAGCTCTCCCGCGCTGGGGGGGGGAGGGGTGGAGCCCGAAGTGGGCGGGGCGCACTTGATGGACGTCCCTCGCAGCCAATCGCCTGCAAGAGCGCCGGTAGCAACGTTCGAAACGGAACGCGACGCCGGCCAATGGGAGCAGCGCGAGTGGGCGGTACCAGACGCGCGCGGGGCGGGGGGGGGGAGTGACTGACGGCGCGGCGGACCAATCGCAAGCGGCCGGCCGGTTGGCCAATGCCCTGTGTCGGGGGGGGCGGGATTTCCTCGAACCTTTGATGTTGCAACTGTAGCAACATGGCGCTGGGGGCCGCGCTCTCCCCGCCCGCCCTGTCCCCGGCCCCGGCCCCGGCCCGGGCTCTGTCCCTGACCCTGCTGCTGGCCGCGCTCATCCTCCAGGCTCCCCGCACCCGCGGGCAGAGCGAGTCTGGGACAGAGGAGTATCTGAAACGGGAGCACAGCTTGACCAAACCCTACCAGGGTAAGAGGCTGCCTTCCATTTCTATCATTGCAAACATCCCCAGACAGTGCACTGAGGGCCGGCGGTGCCCGGGGGGTTCATCCACACAAACCTGGGCAAAGGCAGTCAACAGATTTAGTGTCACCGATTGGAACGGTAAACCGGGATTGTATTTCGTGCCTGCCATAGAGAGGGGAGGGAGAGAGGGAAGGAAGAAGGGGGAGAGGAGGGGAGGAGAGAGAGGAGGGGAGGAGAGAGAGGAGGGGAGGAGAGAGAGAGGGGAGGAGAGAGAGAGAGAGGAGGGGAGGAGAGAGAGAGGGGAGGAGGAGAGAGAGAGAGAGAGGAGGAGGGGAGGAGGAGAGAGAGGAGGAGAGAGAGAGAGAGGAGGAGGGGAGGAGGAGAGAGAGGAGGAGAGAGAGAGAGAGGAGGAGAGAGGGAGAGGAGAGGAGAGGAGAGGAGAGGAGGAGGGAGGGGTGTAACCTGGGCATCTTTTGTCTTTAAAACTATTTTTGCCCTATTCACTCATTATCCAGGGATGTTGTATTAAAAGGCTATCCGTGAATTACAGTATCGGCAAAACCATCAGACCTCGGGCAAAGATCCCAGACACAATCCTACTCCCTGTTTTAATTTTGCAACTAGTAACTCTGATGTGATTGCCTCATTTAGCTCTTTCTCTGATCAATCAACCTCCATTTCCTCAAGATGTATTCCAGGAAGCTTCGTTTCTGTTTTATCCCCTCAACAACCTCCTAACTCTCTTTCAAGCCAAGTCTGTGTAAGGAGTTAATATTGCTCCCATGATACTCGCGTAGAGTATAAGCACCAAGGCAGACTGGTTGGGCTAAATGCCCTGGTTCTTTGTGGTATTTTAGTGTAATCTGGGCAATCAATTCTAAGAGCTTTCTCGTACTTCTTGACAGAATACAAGAAAAATCGAGATGAATTTTCTGTCCTGTCCACTGTCTAGATTCTCTCTCTCTCTCTCTCACCCTGGTCTCTTGGAATGTCCAACGCTACTCTGAACTTTTGTACTTCCCGAAAGCCAAATATGTGTCTCAGCATCCTCTCCCTGTTGTAATCAAGACTCATTATGCCATCTTATCTCTTCATGGCTTCCCTTCCTCTTATAATCAATCTACAGGCTTTTAAAATGCAAGCTGCGGATCATCTGCTCCTACTTCTTGATTTACCTCATCTGCTCGAGGCTCTAGCGGATCAGGCTCAAGGGGCTGAATGGCCTACTTAAAGAGAGATGTTCTGTGCTTAGCTTCCTTCACTCATAAGTGCTGTTTTTTTTTGTCTCTTGTAGGTTTGGGAGCTTCAGGATTCGGCACTCACTGGGATCTTAGCGGAAACACGATGGTGACCACTCATTTTGTACGACTCACTCCCGACCTGCAGAGCAAACAGGGAGCGATCTGGAACCGTGTAGTAAGAGTTCATTCATCATTTTGATGAATTTTTGATCTTGTTGAGATAAGAATGTTAGAACAGGGAAGTGAAATGCTTTTGGCACAAGTGTTGGCATCAAACACTCCCAGGGCTGGTACAGCATAGGTTAGATACAGAGTAAAGCTCCCTCCACACTGTCCCATCAAACACTCCCAGGGCAGGTACAGGGTTAGATACAGAGTAAAGCTCCCTCTACACTGTCCCATCAAACACTCCCAGGGCAGGTACAGGGTTAGATACAGAGTAAAGCTCCCTCCACACTGTCCCATCAAACACTCCCAGGGTAGGTACAGGGTTAGATACAGAGTAAAGCTCCCTCTACACTGTCCCATCAAACACTCCCAGGGCAGGTACAGCATGGGTTATTATCGGGTACGGTAGCATAGTGGTTATGTTACTATACTAGTAATCCAGAGGCCTGGACTAATATTCCAAAGTCATAAGTTCAAATCCCGCCACGGCAGCTGGGGAATTTAAATTCAATTAATTAAATAAAAATCTGGAATAAAAAAAACTAGTATTAGTAATGGTGGCCGTGAAACTACTGGATTGTCGTAAAAACCCATCTGGTTCACTAATGCCCCTTTAAGGAAGGAAACCTGCCGTCCTTACCCGGTCTGGCCTATATGTGACTCCAGACCCACAGCAATGTGGTTGATTCTTAATCACCCTCTGAAATGGCCTAGCAAGCCACTCAGTTGTTCAAGAAGGCGGCTCACCACCACCTTCTCAAGGGCAATTAGGGATGGGCAATAAATGCTGGCCCTGCCAGCGACGCCCACATCCCATGAACGAATTTTTAAAAAAAGTACAGCTCCCTTTACACTGTCCCATCAAACACTCCCAGGGCAGGTACAGCCTGGGTTAGATACAAAGTACAGCTGCCTTTACACTATCCCATCAAACACTCCCAGGTACAGAGCAGGGGATGAAACTTAGACAATGATGTCTGTATTGCTCAGTACCATACAGGTCAGTGCACTTTCCACCCAAGCTATTTGCTGACCTTGGGATGACTTCTTTTAGTTGTGCTGGTGTTCACTGTTTAAAATCTCCAGAAATGACCTGTGATCCCTGTTTGTGTGTGTGTGCAGGCCTGTTACCTTCGAGACTGGGAAGTGCAGGTACATTTTAAAATCCATGGACAAGGGAAGAAGAATCTGAATGGTGATGGGTTTGCAATATGGTACACCAAAGATCGCATGCAACCAGGTACAGTGGTCTGACAGGAATAACAGAAAGGGGCAACTAACAAAACTTCGGATGTAAATTCTTGCTCAGCGTTTGTTGGCTGGAACCCAATGACAGAAGTAAAAAGATGGCATGAGAATTGCCCGGATGGTTTAGTGGGTACTTGCCATACACACCTGGAAGGTTCCGGGTTCAATCCCACATCTACCTCTCGGGCAGGTCAGTTGACCTCTGCACGCCTGGGTCATTGGTTCACACGGTGCAGTAACTCCGGCTGGAAAGTCCATGAGAATGGGCAGCTGGTGAGGACAGGATCTGGTTCGACTGCAGTCCCTCCCCTCACGGTCCAATAACCAGCCAGTGCATCCTAAACAATGCCCCCTTGGGCAAGAAACCAAACGGCTGCTGCTAGTCCTGTAAACCGTGTTACAGGGCCAGTCAGGAAAGGAGGGAGATAATTAAATGGAGAAAAAGCACTATATATTTCTGGAAAGGGGATGGTGGCAGAAAGCAGACCTGGCTTTACTGTTTTTTGAATGTTTACCTCTTCAGGTGCGGTGTTTGGAAGTAAGGATCTGTTTTCTGGGCTGGGAATATTCATGGATACCTATCCAAATGAGGAGAAGCAGCACGAGGTGAGCTCTGGGTCACAGTCCACATCCAGATAACTGACTGTATTCTGCATGACAAAATACCCCACAATCTCTCTTCAGTCCTTAGATTTATCAGCTCCATTACGTTACATCTTCAAACTCCCAATAGCCTTTATCAATGTTATTAATTAAAGCAATAGTTACAGTGCTGCAAAATAACTCAATTCCCTGCATGCAGATTTATTTTGTCCATTTAATTAACTTTCTTTTCGAGACCTTAACGATGGCAACAAAGATCAAAGCCAGTTCTGCCAGCGTTTGTTCCTTTTGATTGACATGATTTATGTTGTGGATTTAGGAATTCACAACACATGTACTCACGCGGACACTCGTGCACACACACACACTCACTCTCAGATTCACGTACTCATACAAACACACGGACTCGCTCGCATGCACTCGTACGCATTCACGCACACACGCCCGCCCGTCCGCACACACGCCCGCCCGTCCACCCACCCGTCCACCCACCCGTCCACCCGCCCGTCCAGCGCAGCCCCGTTAATAGAGCCAGTATAATAACACTTCCCTCTGCAATGAGTAAAGGTTTGCCGGTAGGACCAAGAGTCTTTAGACAGTTGAGTTTGTTGAAACCTGTGCAGGACTGGACAAAGTCAATACAACCCCACATGTACTGAGTAATATCAGCAGGGCCCATAGAGGTAGAAAAAGGTTGGGTTGTATAAGCCTAAAAAAAAAGTAAAACTTGCATTATATAGCACCTTATCCCATCTCTCAGAAATGTCACAAAGAGCTTCACATTTGATGAAATGCTTTGAAGTGTAAGTGACTGTAAACAGGCAAGTACAGCAGGCAGTTTGTACACATCAAGAGCCCTCAAACAGAGATAAACAGTTCATCAGTTTTTGTTGGTGTTGGTTGAGGGAGGAATGTTGGCCAGGACCCTGGGAGGACGACCTACTTTTCTTCAAATAGAATTGTTAACATCAAGGTGGGTCTGACCAGAACTGGACACGGTGCTCAAGGTGGGTCTGACCAGAACTGGACACAGTGCTCAAGGTGGGTCTGACCAGAACTGGACACTGTGCTCAAGGTGGGTCTGACCAGAACTGGACACGGTGCTTCAGGTGGGTCTGACCAGAACTGGACACGGTGCTCAAGGTGGGTCTGACCAGAACTGGACACAGTGCTCAAGGTGGGTCTGACCAGAACTGGACACTGTGCTCAAGGTGGGTCTGACCAGAACTGGACACGGTGCTTCAGGTGGGTCTCACCAGAACTGGACACGGTGCTCAAGGTGGGTCTGACCAGAACTGGACACGGTGCTCAAGGTGGGTCTGACCAGAACTGGACACAGTGCTCAAGGTGGGTCTGACCAGAACTGGACACGGTGCTCAAGGTGGGTCTGACCAGAACTGGACACGGTGCTCAAGGTGGGTCTGACCAGAACTGGACACAGTGCTCAAGGTGGGTCTGACCAGAACTGGACACAGTGCTCAAGGTGGGTCTGACCAGAACTGGACAGAGTGCTCCAGGTGTAGTCTGACCACAGTACTATGTGGTTTGATCAATCCTGATCCATTTCTGCTGGTGCCAAGGGAACTGTACCTCAGCCGGAGTTCACGTGTTCGAGAGATTGTGGCAAAACTGAAAATGAACCCATTTGAAAACAGGTTGTACCAAAGGACAATAACATGCAAGTGATGTCTCCACACACACGTCATTTAGTGATTAAATGGATTACTGACGTCACAGTCCAATATCACACTGTGATCAGTTACAGTAAAGCCTCACCGGGAAATGGAGTGTTTAAGTAATACACGGGCACCAGAGAGATTGACCTGGGAAATAAGTCCATGTGTTCGCTGTTTGTAAACGCACTGTTAGCCTCAAAGAGGCAGATTTCTGTTTGCAGGAAATGCATGCCACTTGGTGATTTAAAGCAATGATGAGTTATTGAAATACCTGTTTTATCTCATGTTGCTACCGTTTGGCATTATTTCCGGGGATGTACAGACTAAGAAGAGGAGATATGCACCTTCCACTCAGGTAGTCTTGTGTTACAGTCTCTGCTCTTCATGCTCCATGGCATGCACTGATTTCTTCTTTTCCAAAGAGTGAATGTTTTTTGCCTGTTTATTTTTGTCGTTCTGCCATGTTTATAATTGATTTTTTAAAATTGATAATTTTTGTGAAAGGATACCAAATTAATTTGAAGTTTCTAGACTTTGTGTATTGTTTCGTTGTGTAACATCCTCTTATCATCCAGTATGTTTGGAAGACTTTTCAAACGTATCCAATGGTGTTGAGTCCATCTTCTGTACGAGGTGTCAATTTTGGATTTATAAAATCGAGGGATTTGTTTAATGAACGCTGCACTGGGAGAGCTTGGATTCTTAAGGGATAAGCATTGAGGTGCCGACTGGCCAGTTCTTGTCCTTGGCTTTTCTTATGTTCTTGTATGTCAGGTAGCTTCACCCCTCCCATCTCCTGAAGGTGCTGGTGGGATGAGATTCTACAGGCACCGGCTGCTCCCTGACCCCCACCCGAGTGACCATACTTAATGTTTCTGCCTAGACATTGGGCAGAGTGCGCCACCAGAAAGGTTGGGGGGAACCTAATTTTGACCCCCTCCCAATTTCCACACATGCACTTCCCAGCAGATGTCAATGAACAGCGATGAGGAGTGGGAGCCCTGGTCTAGATTTTTTTTTTCCCATCCTAGTGTCCATTTTAGCACCTTCCACCACCCCGGTTGACATCAGCCATCTCAGGAGAGACCAGGGATTGAACTCTGGATCTCCCTACGCTATCTGACTCAGTCACGCACCACACACAGGCCATTTTCCCACTGAATCGCTGGAGGGGGATCTCCTGGATGCCTCTCTTTAGTTCCCTCCTTGGTGTGCTCTACCAGAGACTTGGGTTGAAATTTTTGGTTATTTCTGGGTTGCAGGACACAACAAGGAACGAGCCCACGTCGCTGAGTAGCTGAAGCAACTCAGTGGCTGAAGTTACCATTTTTGTAGCCGAGTTAGTTCGCCCAATGGGAGAGGATTGTTTGAGGGCAGGAAACACCATTGGAACAGGGGCTGGGGGAGGAAAGAGAGTAAAATAAAATATAATGGGCTCAAGCAGCAAATCACATAATGTAAGATTCGAAATTTATGCTCAGGATTCATCTTTGTTTCCTTTGGGGATGAGTTTGAAGGTTTCCGTTGGGCGCACTGACTTCGGTGTTCATGTATTGATTTTGCTTCGTAGCGAATTTTCCCGTACGTTTCAGCGATGGTGAACAACGGGAGCCTGTCTTATGATCACTCGAGGGATGGGCGGCCCACTGCGATTGGAGGGTGCACCGCCCTTGTGCGTAATCTCAACCATGACACCTTCATTGTCATCCGCTACCTGAAGAGGAGACTGACGGTGAGTGTCTGAACCACCAGCCGCGAGGTGCAACAAACGTTAACGAGAGACACAAAACTTTTCGATCTGACAAAACGTTTCCGCGCTCGACTCAACAAGCCTTGTCTTCAGGGGAAAAAAAACATCTGGACAGCTCTAACTCACGGTCTTTCCTAGCAACCCACCTCGAATTCTCTCCCCTCCTCCCCTGAAAGATCTGACTCCTGTTTGGTGTGCTGGTTCTGCTGGTGCCAGCTGCCCTCTCGAACCTCACCCCAGTGACCATTCTTCATGTGGGAACCTGGACGTTGGCGTCACCGCTGAGTCCCCCATCCTGTCCTCGCCCAACGTACACAGATGCAAGGAGTCACTTCCAAAAGGAATCACTTCGAGAGTGATGAGGAGTGAGAGCCCTTGCTGGTTTCTCACCCTCCCCCCGAACCAAGGGCTGCTGAGTATAATTATCGATGTTCTAGTGTCCCCCCCCGCTGGGATCTGGTCGGTCTGGCTGAGCACGACACCAAGTGGCATGTTGACCCAATATTCCTTCGGGGAGCAGGCAGTCTGTCTTCATTGGTTTACAAAGACCTGATACAGGCAACGAAAATTACATTGAAACTGATCAGTGCATCACATTTAAGAAGGGCTGAACACTGCCTGCGACAGCTCCTCCCCTGTCCTGTCCTGTCCAGTGTTACCAAAATGTTGTTCTTGTGCTTTGATGTATGAAGTGTTGGCAGGTGAAGCTTCACCGGGGGGTGATTCTGTTGGCTGGCTCTGCTCCGTCCTTGAGCAAGGCCTGCTGTGCCTCGAGTTATTATGGTATGCTGGCCTGTACTCCGCCCTCGTGTCTGGCTGTTGTGGTGCTCAGTGTGACTGAGTATTTCCATGTAAACTTCCAGCTACAACAGGCCCAACAAAGCCTCCCCAGTCACACAGCCATCAGCAACGTAACGTCAAAAGCCACAGGTTGCCCCAAGGAATGGGCTGGGGAGGCAGTTGAGGTGACTTGGACGTGGGAATGGCTTAAGCCGTGATTGCAACAAATATATGATCTTAACTTTTAACATTCCTTAAACATTTCTGTTCGCCATTGGCCCAGTTTTGTATATGAGCTGCCCTGTTATTAGAGGGTTTTATCGGTCAGCTGCTTCACGTTGTCAGGAGCAGAGGGGAACTCTTTAAGAGATGGCTGAGTTGATGAATATTTTCCCTTTGCAGGTAATGATCGACATTGATGGTAAGAATGAATGGAAAGACTGCATTGATATTCCAGGTGTCAAGCTGCCATTGGGTTATTACTTTGGGGCCTCTTCAGCCACTGGAGACTTGACAGGTATGTTTCTTGACAACGTCCTGATTGTCCCTTCCCTACATTTCATATTGTGCTGACTCTCCAGGAGATGTACTTGAGAGAGAAAGAAAGAAAGACTTGCGATAATATAGCACCTTTCACCACCTCAGGATGCCCCAAAGCGCTTTGCAGCCATTGAAGTACTTTTGAAGTGTAGTCACTGATGTAATGTAGGAAACATGACAGCCAATTTGTGCACAGCAAGATCCCACAAACAGCAATGTGATAATGACCATATAATCTGATTTTTTAGTGATGTTAATTGAGGAATGAATATTGGCCAGGACATTGGGGAGAACTCCCCTGCTCCTCTTCTTCGAAATAGTGGCCATGGGATCTTTTACGTCCACCCGAGAGGGCGGACGGGGTCTCGGTTTAACGAAAGACGGCACCTCCGACAGTGCAGCGCTCCCTCGACACTGCACTGGGAGTGCGAGCCTAGATTTTGTGGAGTGGGACTTGACCTTCTGACTCAGAGGCAAAAGTGCTCTCCACTGATCCACGGCTGACACGTGAGGTCAGGCCTGACTTGAGAAAAACTAGATAGTGTAATTGGTGTTCCTGAAGGATGAGACTCCATTGGGCTTTAGGGCCGCCTTCATCTGATCCTGTCTCATGGGTCGGGTGATTTTCATCAGTCCTCTGGAGTCCTGGTTTGTAAAGACTCTGTTTAGTGTGGAATTGATTCAGACGGACCAGGAAGGCGCCAAGCTCTGTGTCCAACCTGTGCAAGTTAGCTGATCTCAGCCAGTGGTGTTGGGGAGTTACAAACGGGCTCAGGGCCGCTGGGCTCGGAAGGGGGAGAATCAAGCCAAGGTTCCCGCTCCTGATTACACCTGTTGGAAAGTGCTCGCTGGTATCGAGTCACCTCCAGAATCAAACAGTCTGGATAAAAATTGCTGGGTTTGTGACTTTTTGCCGGTTAGGTAACGAGATTTTCCAAAACGAAACGTACTTGCAGAGGAGCGATAGCTGAGGAGGAGCTTTAAATCTTGATTTTTTTTTTCCTGTAGATAATCACGACATTATATCATTGAAAATCTACCAGCTAACGGTGGAAAGAAAGCCTGAAGAGGAAGAAGAGTTCGAGGAAGTGTTGATTCCAAGTGTGGACAACTTCCGCCTGCAAGGAGGTAAGAAAAATCATTCTGACTTTCTGCAGGCAGGGAGGGGTCACTGGAATGTGGAATTTCAACAATCCTGTAGAGAGGGAGAGAGAGAAAATCATAGAACGATACAGCACAGGAGGCCGTTCGGCCCATCGTGCCTGTGCCGGCTCTGTGAAAGAGCTATCCAATTAGTCCCACTCCCCTACCCTTTCCCCACAGCCCTGTAATTTTTTTCCCCTTCCAGTATTTATCCAATTCCCTTTTGAAAGTTATTATTGAATCTGCTCCCACCGCCCTTTCAGGCAGCGCATTCCAGATCATCACAACTCACTGCGTAAAAAAAATCTCCTCGTCTCCTCCCTGCTTCTTTTCCCTGTTACCTTAAAATGATAATGAGAATCTGTTTAAAAGATACGAGTTTCACAGAAAACTGTCTCTTGCACAGGTTAAATGCAGAGGCAGAAAAACAGCTGCTGGTGTAGATTCTTCCAGGGATTCTTCAAAATCGTCTCCCTCCTCTCCCCACCAAAACCCGAGATTCAGTTTAACCTCTTTCACTGTGCAGTGCTGGACTGTGACCAGCACATATTTAAACTGACAGTGGCCCATTGGAGCTGGATCACGGTGCCTGCTCTGTGTTCACTCCCTGGCCTGGAATGCTTGTGTGACAAAGCTCCACTCAACAGCACCCCACTGCCAGTTAACGTTTGGATCATAGGACATAGGAATTGCTGGACGAGAAAAGACCGTGCTCCCTCTCGTTGGCCGTCTACCATCCTGGTAGTCGCATGATGCAACAATAATGGAGTTGCTGATTAATCATAGCAATTAATCTCTATCGATGAGTCTACAACAACACGTTGCATTTATATAGCGCCTTTAACGTAGTAAAAATATCCCAAGGTACTTCACAGGAGCGTAATCAGACAAAATTTGACATCAACTCACGTTAAGAGATATTAGAACAGGTGATCAAAAGGTTGGTCAAAGAGATAGGTTTTAAGAATCCTCTTAAAGGAGGAGAGAGAAGTAGAGAGGCGGAGAGGTTTAGGGAGGGAATTCCAGAGCTTAGGGCTTAGAGCCTGGTCAGCTGAAGGCACGGCCGCCCAATGGTGAAGCGATTAAAATCGGGCCAGAATTGGAGGAGCGCAGAGATCTTGGAGGGTTGTAGGGCTGGAGGAGGTTACAGAGATCGGGAGGGGCGAGGCCAGGCGAGGGAAACCCCCCGTGGTGGAGAGATTTGGGTCAGCCTTGTTGGTATGAAGCTAAAACAATGTGAGATCAGCTCCTGGAGATCAGCTCTTGTCTAAAGTCGACTCAGACCTCAATAACCCCACACAACTTGTACGAAAATTGCAGCCTATCAACTGAAATTGTGTGGTGTCGCTGACCTGTAGAACTTAAAAACAGTCAGAACATCACAGGAGAGGTATTTATTTATGGTGTGTTTAGCTTGTGTTGTGAAATAAGATCACAGTTTAGATACGAGAGACAGTAATCCTGGGAAGAGACAGGGAGGTGGGACAGCTAATTCTCCTTCATCTCCTTCAATGGAAGTCGCTTAATTGCATAATGACCACTGGCCGTGATGCTAAGCCCGAGATTCTGCACTTGGACTAACTGCAGAGAAGCTGTTCCCCTTTGTTGGTGAAGTTTGCCATTGCTATGCCCTTGTCCCCTCGCCCGGGCCTGTGTAACTGAAATGCTCACAGCTGCGCCATCACTCACTTTCCAAAGAGATGGAATTGACGTCTTTAGAGGAATATAAATACACCTGTGATGCAGGAACAGATTTAACACCCAGGCAAATGTAGAGCAGCCCAGTCAGACATTGGGATTAGCTTGGTGAATGTGCACCATCACTTCATAAAAAGGAGTCTAAAAGAGAGGAGCAGGAATTGAATTTTAAGCAGGAGAAGCATCTGCCGATTGATACCCGTCATAGAAACATTAGAATTTTCCTTTATTTTGCCAGTTCCTTCAACAGCATCAACTTGCATTTATACAGCGCCTTTAACAGAGGCAAACGTCCCCAAGGCGCTTCACGGGAGCGATTATCAAACAAAATTTGACACCGAGCCAAAGAAAGAGACATTAGGACAGGTGACCAAAAGCTTGGTCAGAGAGGTCGGTTTTAAGAAGTGTCATAAAGGAGGAGAGAGAGGCGGAGAGGTTTAGGGAGGGAATTCCAGAGCTTAGGGCCCAGGCAGCTGAAGGCACGGCCGCCAATGGTGGAGTGATGGAAGTGGAGGTGAACAAGACTCCAGAATTGGAGCAACGCAGAGATCTCGGAGGGTTGTCGGGGCTGGAGGAGGTTACAGAGATAGGGAGGGGGGCGAGGCCACGGAGGGATTTGAAAACAAGGATGAGAATTGTAAAATCGAGGCGTTGGGGTCTCCTGCTTGGGTATGGATCTGATATCCAACAGGTGCCCAGCTGAGCTTTCTACCCATGTGTGAGACGGTGATCAGTCACTTATTTCAAAGTTGCTCAGTGTTAGTTTATTTTTTAAGCAGATGATCTGGATGATGAGCCAATGAGTGGGCTGACGCTGTTCTTCATCAGTTTCTTCTCGCTCGTGGGCCTTGTGGTGATCGCCGTGATTGGAATCATCGTCTTCCAGAAATGGCAGGAGCAGAATCGCAAACGCTTCTACTGAGGCCCAGTCATCGAGGCAGCGCTTAAAACTCAAAAGCCCACAGTCGGGAACAGGCACAGGACTGGTTTATTTTCCTCTTGTCGGAGATACCTCACTGACTGGGATCATCACCAACGTGGTCTTTAAATGTTATTTCTGGGTGCACTGCTATTGAGGGGGGACACACCTTACTCGACCCCACATTATACTCGAGGGCAGCCGAGCAGAGTCCCACTATCTCGAATTGTACAGCGCTTTACATGGGTGATGGGTGAATCCCATGGTTTGGAAGAGGGGAGGGAGTCTTAATGGTTGAGAAATGCATCACACCTATCTGAACGAGTTTCCTGTCGCACGGCCCCTCAGTCCAGGGCTGATTTACGATCAGTGCTACAGAAATCACCTGATCTCAAGTGTCTTAAGAAGGGTTTTCAGTTTCGCATCATCATTATTCTGTTTTCACCCCTCTCCCGAAACAAGTCTGATTTAGCCATGTTTTTTTTGTTGGGGGCGGGGGAGAGAAATGAAGGTACTCTGCACATCCAGCGCAGTATTGAGAATTTTTGAAAGGGGGTTCCCCCAAAATTTGTGGAGAATCTCGCAGCATTCCTCAAAACAAGACGCTGGTGGGTGCAGAGTACCAATAGTGTACTTGGTGAGCAAATTTTCCGAGTTAATGAACAGACCATGACCAACTCTCACCAGTCACTTTTTTAAAAAAAATCAATCAGAACGAGCAAAACCGAAATGAGGAATAAAATCATTTTGTGACTGTTCCCCTTTTTGTAAAAAAAAAACCCAAAAAACAAAAAAAAAAATCTCACTCGGGGAAAGGTTTGTGAGCAGCGGACGCTGCTGTTTCCTGTCTCGCGAGTTCATTACTTTCAGCTGTGTTTTGTTCTTTGGGGATGGAAAAGAAGGGCCACTTAAAATGTTTCATACTTCTGAATTAAAATGAGAAGCTTTTTTTTTTGTTGTGAAAGGAAATGCACAGGGATTTGGGACGAGAAGAGAGTCAAGTTTGAAAGCAAGCTGTCAAAGGCCTTATTTTTCAATGGTGGTAGTATTTTTTTTTTCCCTTGTTGACAGTGCACCTCAATTTGTCACCAGAATAAATGTTCCCTATTGTGCAAGAAAACTGCAGTCGCACTGAAACTCCTGCAAGTCAGCCGTGTTTGCTTTGAGTGGTTGTTACCATGAACTTTCCTCTCACTTTAACGGGCCAAGGGTGAGACTGGATTGACTGACTGCTGAGCTCGTGCACCTCGTCCGCAGCGAGCAGCAAGGATTACCTCGCTCCTGCCAGGATGTGGCTGTTTTAACAGTGCTTGCTGGTGCTTAGAATAATTCCATCATTAGCACTGCCCCGCCCCCCCCCGAGTGTGTCTGTGCAGTGGGTGAGGACCTTGTCGATTCTGCTGCTACTCAGCACCAGCCAGATGTGACCGGGCAAACTTTGCACGGCTTTGCTTCCTGATGTGTTGACCTTGTGTTTGTATTCGGGGGTTGGGGGGAGAGGAGACGGGTAATGAAGGGGCCCAGGGTGGCTGACCCCTTGTTAAATGGCAGCTGACCTAAAAATGTAAAAGCAAGAAGTGGGGGGGAGGGGAGTACAACGGAAAACAGTAGCACAAAATGTGCAAACTAAAATAAAATAGAAAATGCTGCAAATGCAAGTTGCACAGTACCTGAAGGGGAAGGGGTGGGAAATTCCCAGGGTGGGATCCTTCATTCAGACTGAGGGCCTGTCCTGAGCTCTCTCTCTGGTGTTGACTGGCCAGCATTCTCGTTTCTTTTTAAATTTCAGATCTTCATTTTACCTGCATTTTGATTTGCGCACAGTGGAACTCAGCACTGGCCCGTGATTTATACAGAAATTCTCGTACCGAAAGTTGAAACTACTTCGTCTTTTTATTTTGTCCTCGTCAAATGATGGTTATTTCACCTGTGTGTGACACCACAAGAGGTGACCAGTCACACGTACCTGTCAGAATGGACCTGAACAGTTATGGGGTGAAGCATGAAATTGGCCTTCCCCGCTCGAGAAATGGCTGTGAAATGGACCAGGTACATTCGAGCACATGGATCGCAGCAGAGATGAATTTAGGGCCATGGTATTAACATGACTGACAGAAAATACAACAGCAAAAAGATTTCATTCTATAACCGGTGGATGGAGTGTCCATCACTTTAACGCAGACACAAGAGGGGTCGCCAAAATAATGGGAAGTAGTCGTGGGGAAGGGGGCTGTCACTGATAGTGGTGATGGTGGTGGGAGATGATGAATTTAAAATATCAAACAACATTAAAGTGTATTAGTTCAAGTGATTCCTTTTCTGAAAGCGTATTGGTACCGATACGCTGTCAGTAAACCCAGTGACGACACTTGGGGGGGGAGGATTGGTCTGTTGAAATTAAGGACAGATCAGTTTAGTTCAAAATAAAATCAGTGTATAAGGTGATTTCCATTTTGTTCCAGGCGATGCTGTGAAGCTACTTTTGCATTGGTAGCAGAGAGGCTCTTATACCAGCAGTCCCTAATGACCCACTTGTCTCTCACACCGAGCGTTTCCCCTCATCTTAGCAAACCCGGGATTGGGGTTGCCGCCAGGTGCAAGAGACCCTCCTGGTGGCTTCTTGACAGTGCAAGCACACTCGACGGCCCATGAGAAAGCAGCTCGAGATGCTACAGGTCACAGATATACGGTGTCACATTCATACCGTCTGTCGAATGATGTTTCAGATTTTCAAACACAACAACTGTGTGCAGCATATAGAAACCAAATGACCTGTAATTGTATCCGTGGCACAGTCTTTACAACTAGTTCAGCAAGGGGAGGAGAAAAAATAGGTGTGAAATTCCTCTTCATTAATTTTAGTGGAAATATAGACTTGTGTAAAAAGCACTATTGACATAAATGTACTTTTTCACTGAAATTAGTGGACGGGAAGGTAAGGCCAGAAGTGTTTATACTACTGTACTTGAGGAAAACTCTGCAAGGATTTTTTTTTGTTTATATTTTTTGATGGAAATGTGTTTGCATCAAATGCAGTGGGCAGATCTCAGCGATGCTCTGAGTCCCTGCCGACACAGAATGCAGTGTCCAAGGTAAATGGTGCACATATGATTATGAAAGATTTGCACAATGCCGATTGACTGCCTTTGTGATTTTTTTTTTTAAAAACTTGTTCAGAATCATCCTTTTTAAAAGTGGGACGAATGGTAAATCTGGACAGGCTGAAAACCCGATCACTGCCCTGATTAGCCAGCACTGTATTTTCAGACTACTGTTGAAGCACTGTTGTTCATGCAACTGTTTAAACATAAATAAAACACAAGGAAATTTATATGAAACATAAGTCTGTTTTTATCTGTTCGTTAGCTGTTTAGAGCACTCGACTTTTTTCTGATCAAGATAAAGGATGTTAGTACTGGGGAATAGAAACCATTATTTAATGCAGCCAGGGTTCACATCAAACACTCCCAGGGCAGGTACAGCACGGGTTAGATACAGAGTAAAGCTCCCTCCACACTGTCCCATCAAACACTCCCAGGGCAGGTACAGCACGGGTTAGATACAGAGTAAAGCTCCCTCCACACTGTCCCATCAAACACTCCCAGGGCAGGTACAGCACGGGTTAGATACAGAGTAAAGCTCCCTCCACACTGTCCCATCAAACACTCCCAGGGCAGGTACAGCACGGGTTAGATACAGAGTAAAGCTCCCTCTACACTGTCCCATCAAGCACTCCCAGGGCAAGTACAGCACGGGTTAGATACAGAGTAAAGCTCCCTCCACACTGTCCCATCAAACACTCCCAGGGCAGGTACAGCACGGGTTAGATACAGAGTAAAGCTCCCTCAACACTGTCCCATCAAACACTCCCAGGGCAAGTACAGCACGGGTTAGATACAGAGTAAAGCTCCCTCTACACTGTCCCATCAAACACTCCCAGGGCAAGTACAGCACGGGTTAGATACAGAGTAAAGCTCCCTCTACACTGTCCCATCAAACACTCCCAGGGCAGGTACAGCACGGGTTAGATACAGAGTAAAGCTCCCTCCACACTGTCCCATCAAACACTCCCAGGGCAAGTACAGCACGGGTTAGATACAGAGTAAAGCTCCCTCAACACTGACCCATCAAACACTCCCAGGGCAGGTACAGCACGGGTTAGATACAGAGTAAAGCTCCCTCCACACTGTCCCATCAAACACTCCCAGGGCAGGTACAGCACGGGTTAGATACAGAGTAAAGCTCCCTCTACACTGTCCCATCAAACACTCCCAGGGCAGGTACAGGGTTAGATACAGAGTAAAGCTCCCTCTACACTGTCCCATCAAACACTCCCAGGGCAGGAACAGCACGGGTTAGATACAGAGTAAAGCTCCCTCCACACTGTCCCATCAAACACTCCCAGGGCAGGTACATTCCGTTGGCCTTCTTGATCACCTGCAAACTAACTTTTTGATTTTCTTGCACGAGGACCCCCAGATCCCTTTGTACTGCAGTACTTTCCAGTTTCTCGCCATTAAGATAATAAGTTGCTCTCCGATTTTTCCTGCCAAAGTGCATAACCTCACATTTTCCAATATTGTATTGCATCTGCCAAATCTCCGCCCACTCACCCAGCCTGTCTATATCCCCTTGTAGGTTTTTTATGTCCTCCTCACTCTCCACTTTCCCTCCCATCTTTGTATCATCTGCAAACTTTGATACGTTACACTCGGTCCCCTCCTCCAAATCGTTAATATAGATTGTAAAGAGTTGGGGACCCAGCACCGACCCCTGCGGAACACCACTGGCTACTGGTTGCCAGTCCGAGAATGAATCATTTATCCCAACTCTCTGCTTCCTGTTAGATAACCAATCCTCCACCCATGCCAGAATATTACCCCCAATCCAGTGATTATCTGGAGCAATAATCTTTTATGTGGCACCTTGTCGAATGCCTTCTGGAAGTCCAAATACACCACGTCCACTGGTTCCCCTTTATCCACCCTGTACGTTATATCCTCAAAGAACTCAAGCAAATTTGTCAGACATGACTTCCCCTTTGTAAAGCCATGCTGACTTTGTCCTATTAAATTATGTTTATCCAAATGTTCCGCTACTGTCTCCTTAATAATAGACTCCAAAATTTTACCCACCACAGATGTTAGGCTAACTGGTCCATAATTTCCAGCCTTCTGCCCACTACCCTTTTTAAATAAGGGTGTTACATTAGCAGTTTTCCAATCTGCCGGGACTCCGGGGCAGATTCTTCAAGCTCCCTCTGCACTGTCCCATCAAACACTCCCAGGGCAGGTACAGCACGGGTTAGATACAGAGTAAAGCTCCCTCTACACTGTCCCATCAAACACTCCCAGGGCAGGTACAGCACGGGTTAGATACAGAGTAAAGCTCCCTCTACACTGTCCCATCAAACACTCCCAGGGCAGGTACAGCACGGGTTAGATACAGAGTATGAGATGTTAAATCGAGGCCCTCTCAGGTGGATTATTTGAAGAGCAGGGGAATTTTCCCCGGTGTCCTGGCCAATATTCTCCAAATCTTTGTTTCTTCTTTTCCGATCATTCGGTACTATAAAATCCAAATCCATTTAGGACTAGAATACTGCCACATCTGGGTAGATTTTTCTAGCACCCTGCTCTCACGCCGGGGCAGATTCTTCTAGCACCCTGCTCTCACTCCAGAGCAGATTCTTCCAGCACCCTGCTCTCACTCCAGAGCAGATTCTTCCAGCACCCTGCTCTCACTCCAGGGCGGATTCTCCTAGCACCCTCTCACTCCGGGGCAGATTCTTCTAGCACCCTGCTCTCACTCCAGAGCAGATTCTTCTAGCACCCTCTCACTCTGGGGCAGATTCTTCTAGCACCCTGCTCTCACTCCAGAGCAGATTCCTCCAGCACCCTGCTCTCACTCCAGGGCGGATTCTTCTAGCACCCTCTCACTCCGGGGCAGATTCTTCTAGCACCCTGCTCTCACTCCGGGGCAGATTCTTCCAGCACCCTGCTCTCACTCCGGGGCAGATTCTTCTAGCACCCTCTCACTCTGGGGCAGATTCTTCTAGCACCCTGCTTTCACTCCAGAGCAGATTCCTCCAGCACCCTGCTCTCACTCCAGGGCGGATTCTTCTAGCACCCTCTCACTCCGGGGCAGATTCTTCTAGCACCCTGCTCTCACTCCGGGGCAGATTCTTCTAGCACCCTCTCACTCCGGGGCAGATTCTTCTAGCACCCTGCTCTCACTCCAGGGCAGATTCTTCCAGCACCCTGCTCTCACTCCGGGGCAGATTCTTCTAGCACCCTCTCACTCCGGGGCAGATTCTTCTAGCACCCTGCTTTCACTCCAGAGCAGATTCCTCCAGCACCCTGCTCTCACTCCGGGGCAGATTCTTCTAGCACCCTGCTCTCACTCCGGGGCAGATTCTTCTAGCACCCTCTCACTCCGGGGCAGATTCTTCTAGCACCCTCTCACTCCGGGGCAGATTCTTCTAGCACCCTGCTCTCACTCCAGGGCGGATTCTTCCAGCACCCTGCTCTCACTCCAGGGCGGATTCTTCTAGCACCCTCTCACTCCGGGGCAGATTCTTCTAGCACCCTGCTCTCACTCCGGGCAGATTCTTCTAGCACCCTGCTCTCACTCCGGGGCAGATTCTTCTAGCACCCTCTCACTCCGGGGCAGATTCTTCTAGCACCCTGCTCTCACTCCGGGGCAGATTCTTCCAGCACCCTGCTCTCACTCCGGGGCAGGTTCTTCGAGCACCCCGCTCTCACTCCGGGGCAGGTTCTTCGAGCACCCTGCTCTCACTCCGGGCAGATTCTTCGAGCACCCCGCTCTCACTCCGGGGCAGGTTCTTCGAGCACCCCGCTCTCACTCCGGGCAGATTCTTCGAGCACCCTGCTCTCACTCCGGGCAGATTCTTCGAGCACCCTGCTCTCACTCCGGGCAGATTCTTCGAGCACCCTGCTCTCACTCCGGGCAGATTCTTCGAGCACCCCGCTCTCACTCCGGGGCAGGTTCTTCGAGCACCCTGCTCTCACTCCGGGCAGATTCTTCGAGCACCCTGCTCTCGCTCCTGGGCAGATTCTTCGAGCACCCCGCTCTCACTCCGGGGCACTCTTCTAGCACCCTGCTCTCACTCCGGGCAGATTCTTCGAGCACCCCGCTCTCACTCCGGGGCACTCTTCTAGCACCCTGCTCTCGCTCCTGGGCCAGTTTTTCTAGCACCCCTACCCACAATCCTGGGCAGGATACAGAAACAATTTGTCTGATAGATAATCCGTCCTTCACCTCTGGTCTGTAACTCCTCTCTGTTGCAGCCCTTCTCATTCTCTACTTCGCTGTTCCTAAGCTCCAAGCACCTCGTCCGACACACTGTCCCTCCTCTGTGTTGAAATTAAGACTCAGTTCACCATCTTCCACTCTAACCAGGTTTTATACCCGTGGTACACCCTCTTACTCTGCCCATCTTCCTACAAACTCAGTGTTCAAAAACCCAGGAATGGCATCACCGAAAAACCATTTCTTAATTTACGTCCTATTATCCCCAACTCTTTCCAACCCAGATAACGTCCTCCATCATGGCCCTCAACCCTTCACAGTTTGCCAATAAAGATGTAAACAATTTTACAACACCAAGTTATAGTCCAACAATTTTATTTTAAATTCACAAGCTTTCGGAGGTTTCCTCCTTCGTCAGGTGAAGGAGGAAACCTGACTCACCTGACGAAGGAGGAAGCCTCCGAAAGTTTGTGATTTCAAGTAAAGCTGTTGGACTATAACCTGGTGTTGTAAGACTCCTTACATTTGTCCACCCCAGTCCATCACCGGCATCTCCACATCATGCCAACAGAGATCAGGTCAAGGGGTTCAAACGATGTCAGAAACCACCAGAGCAAATCTGGAGATGTTCACAACAGCCATAAGATTGGCGAGTTCAGATTACGACTTTGAAATCTTACTGCTTGCATCACATAAAAATAGATCTCAGCAAGACAATTAAAGACTCTTACCTCATCTTTGAAGATCAGATTTCTTTGATAAGCTATTCTCACATCGCTGTTAATGATGGCTGAACTCCACTAAATTACGACCATGTGGTATCCATTATGTGTTCTATGTATAAACTATCCAAACTCCTCCATTAGATCCCAGCCTGTAACTCACTCCTGGGTGTCCATTATTAGACATAAGCCATTTCCAAACCCTCAATCAGATTCCAGCCTGGCCCTGTAATCTCTCCCGACTAGCTGTTATTTCCAGTATCACAAACAAAAATACAAAATTGATATTAAGCAAAGTCAGAGTACTTTTGTGTTTTATTTACATTGAGTTGATATATATTTAACAAGTACAAAATATTTTAAAGGTTATTTCAACAAATTCTTTGAAAAAAAAAATCCCCTTTAAAAACAGTTTTTAAAAAAAAGACAAAAATGCAAGTAAACGGGGAATGTCGAACAATTCGAGAATGTGCTGGCGAATGGAAACCATGCATCTGAAGTACGAAGGGATCAATCCCTGTAATTTTAAATACTCATTCTTCAATATCTCCAGCATAAAACTTTCTGTTTGACGACAGAAAAGTGCAGGCAGACTTGGAGGAAGGAACCTTGGGGGGGGTTTTTTTGGTTGGTTGAAGTCTTTCACAAACACACACGGGATTCAGTACCCTCGTTGGCCCCTTAACTCCTGTCACACACACACATACACACACACCCAACTGCTTTCCCAGATACAACCAACACCAAAATAAATAAAAGGGAAAAGAGCGAGCTGGACGCAGGCTTCTCAGCTGTCGCTCCCTCCTGCGCTGAGTCCCTCGCCGCCAGACTGGGTGGCTTCTGGTCTGGGTGGTTTCTCGTCACTTTTTCTTTCTATAGAATCTGGTGGACTGCAACAAAAAGTTTGCTAGAGCATTCTGTTAAAAAAAACAAATTCAAGGAAAAAAAAAATAATAAAAAAACCCCAATTTATTGCATGGCGGCAGTGTTAGCTTCATCCATCAGTTAGTGCGATCAACCGTCTGCAGTAAGGGTGCAAAACAAACTCTACTGACAGACTGTAATCTGCTAACTGGTAATCTGCATCCCTGCTGCAAGAACAGTTCCCTTGCAGTCTTCGCCGACTCGACGGGAGCTCAGGCAACACATTTTCACTTCAATTTCCACTCCAATTTTCTCCCCTCAGCTCCTGCGATTGCACGAGTACAGGCTGTCCTTGCACGAGAGTGATCTGCTCGAGTGCGAGTGTGGACAGGGAGTGTCAGCAGGTTATCCCACTGGACAGTGCAATGCTGACCTCACCTCAAGCCCGCACACGCACTTTCCAGCAGGGACTATTGGATGGCGGTCAGGAGCTGGGAAATGTGTGGATTTCTCCCTCCCCAGGGGGGCACTGAGACCAATAGTTGCACCCCTGACACCACCTTGGCCGAGATTAGGTGACTCAGCGCAGACCAGGCATTTCACACTTACGGTGAGATGTCAATCGAGGCGCAGGCAAGACAAACTAAGACCCTGTAATAAAGTTAACACTGCCATTAAATACCAAGCCACTGGATTTTGCTGACTGGTGTGAGAGTGCGAAGCAGCTCTTTCCTCGCAGCTACACTGCTCGAGAGTTACTTTTTTTTCCACACACTCCTTCTGTTTAAACCAGCAGTGCAGCATCGCTGGGGTGACCCCTCACACAATGTATCATAAAAACAAAAGACAAACCATCAAATACAGCAATCAGCACTCTCTGAATGAAGATGCAGTCTCCATCTCCGATGGGCAGGTTGATGAAAAGTACAGCTAGCTTTCTTCCTGTAAAAATGACTTTGGGGGGAGAACTGGATTGTCTTCCTGTACCTCCAGAGTACAGGCACAGCTCCTCCCACATTTTTATATATTTACACAAGAAAACTTTTTGTTCTGGGGCGGTGGGGGAGGAAACTGGAACACTTTCCATTTGAGGCAGGTACAGCACGGGTTAGATACAGAGTAAAGCTCCCTCTACACTGTCCCATCAAACACTCCCAGGGCAGGTACAGGGTTAGATACAGAGTAAAGCTGGTGGAAGGTCAAGCATCTTTACATTTGCGTGCTGTAAATGGAGGTGCAGGTTTTCAGAGTTCGGACCGCACGATAATCCACTGACAACCCACAGCATTTAAACTCTGATCAAAACCTTTCCTCTCATTCACATTACAGGAAGGATGTGATTGCTCTAGAGAGGGTACAGAGGAGATTTATGAGGATGTTGCCAGGACTGGAGAGTTTTAACTATGAGGAAAGATTGGATAGGCTCAGGTTGTTTTGACTGGAACAGAGGAGGCTGAGGGGAGATTTAATCGAGGCACAGAAAATTTTGAGAAAAGATAGAGTGGATAGGAAGGATCTATTTCCCTTCACAGAGGGGTCAGTGACCAGGGGGCATAGATTTAAAGTGATTGGTAGAAGGATTAGAGGGGAGCTGAGGAGAATTTTTTCACCCAGAGGGTGTTGGGGGTCTGGAACTCACTGCCTGAAAGGGTGGTAGAGGCAGAAACCCTCAACTCATTTAAAAAGTACTTGGATGTGCACCTGAAGTGCCGTAACCTACAGGGCTACGGACCAAGAGCTGGAAAGTGGGATTAGGCTGGATAGCTCATTTCGACTGGCACAGACACGATGGGCAGAATGGCCTCCCTTCTGCTCCGTAAATTTGCTATGTTTCATTCAGAGACTGGGTTGGGGAATATCATCGTGGCTGAGAATTTTTTTTTGGTACAATGTAACGGGGAATTTGAAGTTGGGGAGAAAGGTTTTGCACAACATGACTGGTGGACAACCAATCACAAGGAAGAAAGGCAGAGAGAGTTAAAACTTAACCAGTCAGGAAGAGGAACAGCAGCAGAGGGAGATTGAATGGTTCGATCACCACAACAATCTCAAAAAACACAAGAGATTTCATTGAAAAGGTAAGGAACGAACACAGAATCAGTAATGACTGGGAACGAGGACTGGGAAAGGAGTTTTTCCTGAACGAATGCAGGTCTATGATTACTGAGAAGGATTAATTGCTGGAAAGGATACAGCATCCTGTATTAAACGCTATGAACACACAGCACGAGGGCCAGCCTCAGAAAGGAGAAGGAAGAGGTTTAAAGTTTCCAGGAGGTCCTTTCGTCTGACACTGAAAGGCCAGGCTGTGTAATCCCAGCATTCCCAGTGTCGTGAAGCCTGTAAATGATGGGCACTGTAGGGAATGCTATCAGCTGATCTTATTTTGCAGGTGTCCTTATTTTCAAACTGATCACATACTGTAAAAAATCTCAGTAGTTCGGGGAGTTCGCGGGGACCGAGCGTTCACGCGGCTCTGTCCCGGGGATCGAGCGTTCACGCGGCTCTGTCCCGGGGATCGAATGTTTACACGGCTCTGTCCCGGGGATCGAGCGTTCACGCGGCTCTGTCCCGGGGATTGAGTGTTCACGCGGCTCTGTCCCGGGGATCGAATGTTTACACGGCTCTGTCCCGGGGATTGAATGTTTACACGGCTCTGTCCCGGGGATCGAATGTTTACACGGCTCTGTCCCGGGGATTGAATGTTTACACGGCTCTGTCCCGGGGATTGAATGTTTACACGGCTCTGTCCCGGGGATCGAGCGTTTACAGGGCTCTGTCCCGGGGATTGAGTGTTCACACGGCTCTGTCCCGGGGATTGAATGTTTACACGGCTCTGTCCCGGGGATTGAATGTTTACACGGCTCTGTCCCGGGGATTGAGTGTTCACACGGCTCTGTCCCGGGGATTGAGTGTTCACACGGCTCTGTCCCGGGGATCGAGCGTTCACACGGCTCTGTCCCGGGGATCGAATGTTTACACGGCTCTGTCCCGGGGATCGAGCGTTTACACGGCTCTGTCCCGGGGATCGAATGTTTACACGGCTCTGTCCCGGGGATCGAATGTTTACACGGCCCTGTCCCGGGGATTGAATGTTTACACGGCTCTGTCCCGGGGATCGAATGTTTACACGGCCCTGTCCCGGGGATTGAATGTTTACACGGCTCTGTCCCGGGGATCGAATGTTTACACGGCCCTGTCCCGGGGATTGAATGTTTACACGGCTCTGTCCCGGGGATTGAATGTTTACACGGCTCTGTCCCGGGGATCGAGCGTTTACACGGCTCTGTCCCGGGGATCGAATGTTTACACGGCTCTGTCCCGGGGATCGAATGTTTACACGGCCCTGTCCCGGGGATCGAATGTTTACACGGCTCTGTCCCGGGGATTGAATGTTTACACGGCTCTGTCCCGGGGATTGAATGTTTACACGGCCCTGTCCCGGGGATCGAATGTTTACACGGCTCTGTCCCGGGGATCGAATGTTTACACGGCTCTGTCCCGGGGATCGAGCGTTTACACGGCTCTGTCCCGGGGATCGAATGTTTACACGGCTCTGTCCCGGGGATCGAATGTTTACACGGCTCTGTCCCGGGGATTGAATGTTTACAGGGCTATGTCCCGGGGATCGAATGTTTACACGGCTCTGTCCCGGGGATTGAATGTTTACACGGCTCTGTCCCGGGGATTGAATGTTTACACGGCTCTGTCCCGGGGATTGAATGTTTACACGGCTCTGTCCCGGGGATCGAGCGTTCACGCGGCTCTGTCCCGGGGATTGAGTGTTCACGCGGCTCTGTCCCGGGGATCGAATGTTTACACGGCTCTGTCCCGGGGATTGAATGTTTACACGGCTCTGTCCCGGGGATCGAATGTTTACACGGCTCTGTCCCGGGGATTGAATGTTTACACGGCTCTGTCCCGGGGATTGAATGTTTACACGGCTCTGTCCCGGGGATCGAGCGTTTACAGGGCTCTGTCCCGGGGATTGAGTGTTCACACGGCTCTGTCCCGGGGATTGAATGTTTACACGGCTCTGTCCCGGGGATTGAATGTTTACACGGCTCTGTCCCGGGGATTGAGTGTTCACACGGCTCTGTCCCGGGGATTGAGAGTTCACACGGCTCTGTCCCGGGGATCGAGCGTTCACACGGCTCTGTCCCGGGGATTGAATGTTTACACGGCTCTGTCCCGGGGATCGAGCGTTTACACGGCTCTGTCCCGGGGATCGAATGTTTACACGGCTCTGTCCCGGGGATCGAATGTTTACACGGCCCTGTCCCGGGGATTGAATGTTTACACGGCTCTGTCCCGGGGATCGAATGTTTACACGGCCCTGTCCCGGGGATGGAATGTTTACACGGCTCTGTCCCGGGGATTGAACGTTTACACGGCTCTGTCCCGGGGATTGAATGTTTACACGGCTCTGTCCCGGGGATCGAATGTTTACACGGCTCTGTCCCGGGGATCGAGCGTTTACACGGCTCTGTCCCGGGGATCGAGCGTTTACACGGCTCTGTCCCGGGGATTGAATGTTTACACGGCTCTGTCCCGGGGATTGAATGTTTACACGGCTCTGTCCTGGGGATTGAATGTTTACACGGCTCTATCCTGGGGATTGAATGTTTACACGGCTCTGTCCCGGGGATCGAATGTTTACAGGGCTCTGTCCCGGGGATTGAATGTTTACACGGCTCTGTCCCGGGGATCGAATGTTTACAGGGCTCTGTCCCGGGGATTGAATGTTTACACGGCTCTGTCCCGGGGATTGAATGTTTACACGGCTCTGTCCCGGGGATCGAATGTTTACAGGGCTCTGTCCCGGGGATTGAATGTTTACACGGCTCTGTCCCGGGGATTGAATGTTTACACGGCTCTGTCCCGGGGATTGAATGTTTACACGGCTCTGTCCCGGGGATCGAGCGTTTACACGGCTCTGTCCCGGGGATTGAATGTTTACACGGCTCTGTCCCGGGGATTGAGTGTTTACACGGCTCTGTCCCGGGGATTGAATGTTTACACGGCTCTGTCCCGGGGATTGAATGTTTACACGGCTCTGTCCCGGGGATTGAATGTTTACACGGCTCTGTCCCGGGGATTGAATGTTTACACGGCTCTGTCCCGGGGATTGAATGTTTACACGGCTCTGTCCCGGGGATTGAACGTTTACACGGCTCTGTCCCGGGGATCGAATGTTTACACGGCCCTGTCCCGGGGATTGAATGTTTACACGGCTCTGTCCCGGGGATTGAATGTTTACACGGCTCTGTCCCGGGGATTGAGTGTTTACACGGCTCTGTCCCGGGGATTGAATGTTTACACGGCTCTGTCCCGGGGATTGAATGTTTACACGGCTCTGTCCCGGGGATCGAATGTTTACACGGCCCTGTCCCGGGGATTGAATGTTTACACGGCTCTGTCCCGGGGATTGAATGTTTACACGGCTCTGTCCCGGGGATACGGTGGTTTCTCTGCCACTATGGATGCTGGGTAAAGAGCTCCCCATTCCACAAAAGCCGTTTCTTTCACAAAACCTGCAGCCGCCTCGCGCTGTCCTGCGTGTCCCGTGTTTTAAGTTGCAGAAGTTGCTTGGTGCACTGAAGGCTCTCTGTTGTTCCTAATTTGCGAGTGCCTGTTGTATATTTTACCATGCTAGTTATTTGGACCTCTCAGTAAGTGACCGTTCATACAGGTTTCACTGCATTTCTTTGTATCGTGGCTCTTTCTGAATACTTACAGGGAATGAGTTGAGGAGAGACAGGAAGAAGATCACCGGTACCACCAGCAGCAACACACAGATAATCCACCACTTGTACTTGCGCCAGACGACATGCTTCATTACCTTGAAGGGAGACCGGAACCACAGGAACGAAGTGTCTGGACGGCTGGAGAACGGATGGAGTGAAACAATGGGACGAGGAGGCTCAACAGTTGCTTAAACACTTAGTCCATCCGCAATATGTACACCGATAACGAGTTAAAAACCTTTAACCAAACTTCTGCTAGTTACAGAGTCTTACAGCACAGAAGGAGGCCATTTCACCCATCGTGCCTGTGCTAGCTCTTTGAAAGAGCTTTCCAATTCGTCCCACTCCCTCAGCTCTTTTCACCAAAGCAAACTTTTCCTTTTCATTTATTCATCTAATTCCCTTTTGAAAGTTATTATTGAATCTGCTTCCACCGCCCTTTCAGGCAGCGCATTCCAGATCATCACAACTCGCTGTGTAAAAACATTCTCCTCATCTCTCCCCGGGTTCTTTTGTGAATTATTTTAAATCTGTGTCCCCTGGTTTCTGACTGTTGTGCCAATGGAAACAGTTTCCAATTAAATAGGTTCAGGAGGACCAGGGGGTCACAATGTTAAGTTGTACGAGGCCAGATCGAGGTTAGATGTCAGGAGGTGGTTCATTTCCCAGAGAATAGTGGCCCTCTGGAACAGGCTGCCGGCTCGTGCGGTGAACGCAGATTCGCTGAATTCCTTCGAGCGAGAGCTGGACCTGTTTCTGGCTGGGCCGGAGATCACCTCATACAAAAGGACGGCAATGTAATGCATCGAATTATCAGGGCCAGAGTGATCTCCTGGACTTGTTTCGATCATGTGGGCGGGGGGGCATTTCCCAGATTTTTCCCCCAAATTGATCTGGGTTTTTACATCTGGTTTTCCGCCTCTCCCAGGAGATCACATGGTGTTGGGTGGGGTGGGCAGTGTAGATATTGTGATACACAAGGTAACAGGATTGTGTGGGATAGGCTGGATGGACCAAAGGGCCTTTTCCTGTCTGTCACTGTTCGTATGTTCATTAATGGGACAATTTGTTGAGCTCATTCGAAGCACAGAAATTAGTGCAAAAGATGAGGATATTTGAATATTTATGGCACCGTACACATTGTAAATTAAACTATCCCTGATTTTGGCTGTTTGTCCTTGTTAGGTAGGGTCTGTGATCCTGATTTTTAACTTAGCCGATTGAGATTAATGGCCCAAGAAGATTTCAGGCACAATGCAAACTTTGAGCTTAATTTTCTTGACAGCTGGGCAGTTTTTTTTTTGTGGCTCATTTGCTCCGAACATACTTTGGTGCTTCCAGTCTGGGGTTCATATTGGGTTCGTCTCTCCCCTTCCCAGCAGGCCGCTCTTCTGCTTCGAGTTCTGTCAACAGTTCCAGGGTCAGCTCGACTTTACCCTAAACCGACCAAATGAGGAAATAAACACAGAAATAAGGCATCAAATCATGGCAATGACTCCCGACGGTTTAAAATTACGGCTCGGCTGTTCAGGGGGGTCACGTCAGGAAGCGCCTCTTCACACAAAGGAAGTCTGGAATTCTCTCTCCCAGAAAAAGCTGATGAGACTGGGAGTCAACTGAAAAATTTCAATCCTGATTTTTATTCGGCGAGGGTATTAAGGGATACGGAACCAAAGAGGGTAAATGGAGTTGAGGTACAGAGCATCATGATCGAACTGAATGACGGTACAGGCTCGAGGGGCCGAGTGGCCTCCTCCTGTCCCAATATCTCTGTTGCTGACCAACACCAATCTAACGAGGATAGCTTTCATGTCGGTCTGGTGCAGCAGAGCTAATTTCTAGAGTTAAGGGTTGTTGCTGGGCGGGGGGGGTGGGGGGAGTAGAGGGAGCAGGGGTGTCTGTATTTGAGGGTTGTTGCTGGGCGAGGGGGGTGGGGGGAGTAGAGGGAGCAGGGGTGTCTGTATTTGAGGGTTGTTGCTGGGCGGGGGGGGTGGGGGGAGTAGAGGGAGCAGGGGTGTCTGTATTTGAGGGTTGTTGCTGGGCGGGGGGGGTGGGGGGAGTAGAGGGAGCAGGGGTGTCTGTATTTGAGGGTTGTTGCTGGGCGGGGGGAGTAGAGGGAGCAGAGGGTGTCTGTATTTGAGGGTTGTTGCTGGGCGGGGGGGGCGGGGGGAGTAGAGGGAGCAGGGGTGTCTGTATTTGAGGGTTGTTGCTGGGTGGGGGGAGTAGAGGGAGCAGGGGTGTCTGTATTTGAGGGTTGTTGCTGGGCAGGGGGGGTGGGGGGAGTAGAGGGAGCAGAGGGTGTCTGTATTTGAGGGTTGTTGCTGGGCGGGGGGCGTGGGGGGAGTAGAGGGAGCAGAGGGTGTCTGTATTTGAGGGTTGTTGCTGGGCGGGGGGGGCGGGGGGAGTAGAGGTGTCTGTATTTGAAGGTTATTGCTGGGCAGGGGGGCGGGGGGAGTAGAGGGAGCAGAGGGTGTCTGTATTTGAGGGTTGTTGCTGGGCGGGGGGAGTAGAGGTGTCTGTATTTGAAGGTTATTGCTGGGCAGGGGGGCGGGGGGAGTAGAGGGAGCAGAGGGTGTCTGTATTTGAGGGTTGTTGCTGGGCGGGGGGGGTGGGGGGAGTAGAGGGAGCAGGGGTGTCTGTATTTGAGGGTTGTTGCTGGGCGGGGGGAGTGGAGGTGTCTGTATTTGAGGGTTGTTGCTGGGCGGGGGGGGGCGGGGGGAGTGGAGGTGTCTGTATTTGAGGGTTGTTGCTGGGCGGGGGGGGCGGGGGGAGTGGAGGTGTCTGTATTTGAGGGTTGTTGCTGGGCGGGGGGAGTAGAGGGAGCAGAGGGTGTCTGTATTTGGATGCTGAGACTGGGTTCCCCACTCGTGCAAGTGTTCCATTCTCCAGCCCCAGAGGTGGGACTACGTTGGGCGGGGGGCTGACGCACGTCAGAGGTCTGGAGTAGAGGACGAAGGAACCAGGCCAAAAACACTTTGGGTGAGGGAGCTGTTCTCCCCATCCCTTTCACTGATGCAGAAATACTTGGAAAAAGAAATTGATCTTACTGTTAAAGAGGGCTTTCCATCTCCGCCTGCAATACACGGCCACCAGCCCTTAACACATTTCTGCTTGAACAGTGAAACCATCTTCTGCAACTCATCTGATGAAGTGTCCTCATCCTTGAAGAACTTGTCCAAGGTGCATTTTTGTGACCATTTTGTTGGACTCCGGAAAGCATTCAGGTTAATCTCCACATAACCTGTCAGAGAAGGAAAAAACCCATGGATCAAAACAGAGCCAGGACTGGTTCATAAATCAATGTTAACTGGTCCACAGCTCCCGGGGGGGCCTCGATTCACTGACCGAGGATGGAGTGGATGGAGGGGGCCTGTCCGGTGCTCGATTCACTGACCACGGATGGGACGGGGGTCTGTGTCTGTGATTCCCCCCCCACACGGTGATGGGACGGGGGTCTGTGTCTGTGATTGCCCCACACGGTGATGGGACGGGGGTCTGTGTCTGTGATTCCCCCACCACACGGTGATGGGACGGGGGTCTGTGTCTGTGATTCCCCCACACGGTGATGGGACGGGGGTCTGTGTCTGTGATTCCCCCCCCACACGGTGATGGGACGGGGGTCTGTGTCTGTGATTCTCCCCCCACACGGTGATGGGACGGGGGGTCTGTGTCTGTGATTCCCTCACACGGTGATGGGACGGGGGTCTGTGTCTGTGATTCCCTCACACGGTGATGGGACGGGGGTCTGTGTCTGTGATTCCCCCCCCACACGGTGATGGGACGGGGGGTCTGTGTCTGTGATTGCCCCACACGGTGATGGGACGGGGGTCTGTGTCTGTGATTCCCCCCCCACACGGTGATGGGACGGGGGTCTGTGTCTGTGATTCCCCCACACGGTGATGGGACGGGGGGGCTGTGTCTGTGATTCCCTCACACGGTGATGGGACGGGGGGTCTGTGTCTGTGATTCCCCCACACGGTGATGGGACGGGGGTCTGTGTCTGTGATTCCCCCACACGGTGATGGGACGGGGGTCTGTGTCTGTGATTCCCCCACACGGTGATGGGACGGGGGGTCTGTGTCTGTGATTCCCCCACACGGTGATGGGACGGGGGGTCTGTGTCTGTGATTCCCTCACACGGTGATGGGACGGGGGGTCTGTGTCTGTGATTGCCCCCCCACACGGTGATGGGACGGGGGGGTTCTGTGTCTGTGATTCCCCCACACGGTGATGGGACGGGGGTCTGTGTCTGTGATTCCCCCCCCACACGGTGATGGGACGGGGGGTCTGTGTCTGTGATTGCCCCACACGGTGATGGGACGGGGGTCTGTGTCTGTGATTCCCCCACACGGTGATGGGACGGGGGTCTGTGTCTGTGATTCCCCCACACGGTGATGGGACGGGGGGTCTGTGTCTGTGATTCCCTCACACGGTGATGGGACGGGGGGTCTGTGTCTGTGATTGCCCCCCCACACGGTGATGGGACGGGGGGGTTCTGTGTCTGTGATTCCCTCACACGGTGATGGGACGGGGGGCTGTGTCTGTGATTGCCCCCTCACACGGTGATGGGACGGGGGGCTGTGTCTGTGATTCCCTCACACGGTGATGGGACGGGGGGTCTGTGTCTGTGATTCCCTCACACGGTGATGGGACGGGGGGTCTGTGTCTGTGATTCCCCCACACGGTGATGGGACGGGGGGTCTGTGTCTGTGATTCCCCCACACGGTGATGGGACGGGGGGTCTGTGTCTGTGATTCCCCCACACGGTGATGGGACGGGGGTCTGTGTCTGTGATTCCCCCACACGGTGATGGGACGGGGGTCTGTGTCTGTGATTCCCCCACACGGTGATGGGACGGGGGGTCTGTGTCTGTGATTCCCTCACACGGTGATGGGACGGGGGGTCTGTGTCTGTGATTGCCCCCCCACACGGTGATGGGACGGGGGGGTTCTGTGTCTGTGATTCCCTCACACGGTGATGGGACGGGGGGCTGTGTCTGTGATTGCCCCCTCACACGGTGATGGGACGGGGGGCTGTGTCTGTGATTCCCTCACACGGTGATGGGACGGGGGGTCTGTGTCTGTGATTCCCTCACACGGTGATGGGACGGGGGGTCTGTGTCTGTGATTCCCCCACACGGTGATGGGACGGGGGGTCTGTGTCTGTGATTCCCCCACACGGTGATGGGACGGGGGGTCTGTGTCTGTGATTCCCCCACACGGTGATGGGACGGGGGGTCTGTGTCTGTGATTGCCCCCTCACACGGTGATGGGACGGGGGGTCTGTGTCTGTGATTCCCTCACACGGTGATGGGACGGGGGGTCTGTGTCTGTGATTCCCTCACACGGTGATGGGACGGGGGGTCTGTGTCTGTGATTCCCTCACACGGTGATGGGACGGGGGGTCTGTGTCTGTGATTCCCCCACACGGTGATGGGACGGGGGGTCTGTGTCTGTGATCCCCCCACACGGTGATGGGACGGGGGGTCTGTGTCTGTGATTCCCCCACACGGTGATGGGACGGGGGGTCTGTGTCTGTGATTCCCTCACATGGTGATGGGACGGGGGGTCTGTGTCTGTGATTCCCCCACACGGTGATGGGACGGGGGTCTGTGTCTGTGATTCCCCCCCCACACGGTGATGGGACGGGGGGTCTGTGTCTGTGATTCCCCCACACGGTGATGGGACGGGGGTCTGTGTCTGTGATTCCCCCCCCACACGGTGATGGGACGGGGGTCTGTGTCTGTGATTCCCCCCCCACACGGTGATGGGATGGGGGGTCTGTGTCTGTGATTCCCCCCCCACACGGTGATGGGACGGGGGGTCTGTGTCTGTGATTCCCTCACACGGTGATGGGACGGGGGGTCTGTGTCTGTGATTCCCTCACACGGTGATGGGACGGGGGGTCTGTGTCTGTGATTGCCTCACACGGTGATGGGACGGGGGTCTGTGTCTGTGATTCCCCCCCCACACGGTGATGGGACGGGGGTCTGTGTCTGTGATTCCCCCACACGGTGATGGGACGGGGGGTCTGTGTCTGTGATTCCCCCACACGGTGATGGGACGGGGGGTCTGTGTCTGTGATTCCCTCACACGGTGATGGGACGGGGGGTCTGTGTCTGTGATTCCCCCACACGGTGATGGGACGGGGGTCTGTGTCTGTGATTCCCCCCCCACACGGTGATGGGACGGGGGTCTGTGTCTGTGATTCCCTCACACGGTGATGGGACGGGGGGTCTGTGTCTGTGATTCCCCCACATGGTGATGGGACGGGGGGTCTGTGTCTGTGATTCCCCCACACGGTGACGGGACGGGGGTCTGTGTCTGTGATTGCCCCACACGGTGATGGGACGGGGGTCTGTGTCTGTGATTCCCCCACATGGTGATGGGACGGGGGGTCTGTGTCTGTGATTCCCCCACACGGTGACGGGACGGGGGGACTGTGTCTGTGATTGCCCCACACGGTGATGGGACGGGGGTCTGTGTCTGTGATTCCCCCCCACACGGTGATGGGACGGGGGGTCTGTGTCTGTGATTCCCCCACACGGTGATGGGACGGGGGGTCTGTGTCTGTGATTGCCCCACACGGTGATGGGACGGGGGTCTGTGTCTGTGATTCCCTCACACGGTGATGGGACGGGGACTGTGTCTGTGATTCCCTCACACGGTGATGGGACGGGGGGGTCTGTGTCTGTGATTGCCCCACACGGTGATGGGACGGGGGGTCTGTGTCTGTGATTCCCCCACACGGTGATGGGACGGGGGGTCTGTGTCTGTGATCCCCCCACACGGTGATGGGACGGGGGGTCTGTGTCTGTGATTCCCCCACACGGTGATGGGACGGGGGGTCTGTGTCTGTGATTCCCCCACACGGTGATGGGACGGGGGTCTGTGTCTGTGATTGCCCCACACGGTGATGGGACGGGGGTCTGTGTCTGTGATTCGCTCACATGGTGATGGGACGGGGGTCTGTGTCTGTGATTCCCCCACACGGTGATGGGACGGGGGTCTGTGTCTGTGATTCCCCCACACGGTGATGGGACGGGGGGTCTGTGTCTGTGATTGCCCCACACGGTGATGGGACGGGGGGTCTGTGTCTGTGATTGCCCCACACGGTGATGGGACGGGCGTCTGTGTCTGTGATTCCCCCACACGGTGATGGGACGGGGGGTCTGTGTCTGTGATTCCCTCACACGGTGATGGGACGCGGGTCTGTGTCTGTGATTCCCCCACACGGTGATGGGACGGGGGGTCTGTGTCTGTGATTGCCCCACACGGTGATGGGACGGGGGGTCTGTGTCTGTGATTCCCTCACACGGTGATGGGACGGGGGTCTGTGTCTGTGATTCCCCCACACGGTGATGGGACGGGGGGTCTGTGTCTGTGATTGCCCCCTCACACGGTGATGGGACGGGGGGTCTGTGTCTGTGATTTCCCCCCCCACACGGTGATGGGACGGGGGGTCTGTGTCTGTGATTCCCTCACACAGTGATGGGACGGGGGGTCTGTGTCTGTGATTCCCCCCCCACACGGTGATGGGACGGGGGGTCTGTGTCTGTGATTCCCCCACACGGTGATGGGAGGGGGGGTCTGTGTCTGTGATTCCCCCACACGGTGATGGGACGGGGGTCTGTGTCTGTGATTCCCCCACACGGCGATGGGACGGGGGTCTGTGTCTGTGATTCCCCCACACGGTGATGGGACGGGGGTCTGTGTCTGTGATTCCCCCCCCACACGGTGATGGGACGGGGGTCTGTGTCTGTGATTGCCCCACACGGTGATGGGACGGGGGGTTCTGTGTCTGTGATTGCCCCACACGGTGATGGGACGGGGGGTCTGTGTCTGTGATTCCCCCACACGGTGATGGGACGGGGGGTCTGTGTCTGTGATTTCCCCCCCCACACGGTGATGGGACGGGGGGTCTGTGTCTGTGATTCCCCCACACGGTGATGGGACGGGGGGTCTGTGTCTGTGATTCCCTCACACGGTGATGGGACGGGGGTCTGTGTCTGTGATTGCCCCCTCACACGGTGATGGGACGGGGGTGTGAGTCTGTGATTCCCCCACACGGTGATGGGACGGGGGGTCTGTGTCTGTGATTCCTCACACGGTGATGGGACGGGGGTCTGTGTCTGTGATTCCCCCACACGGTGATGGGACGGGGGTCTGTGTCTGTGATTCCCCCACACGGTGATGGGACGGGGGGTCTGTGTCTGTGATTCCCCCACACGGTGATGGGACGGGGGGGCTGTGTCTGTGATTCCCTCACACGGTGATGGGACGGGGGTCTGTGTCTGTGATTGCCCCACACGGTGATGGGACGGGGGGGCTGTGTCTGTGATTGCCCCACACGGTGATGGGACGGGGGTCTGTGTCTGTGATTCCCTCACACGGTGATGGGACGGGGGTCTGTGTCTGTGATTGCCCCACACGGTGATGGGACGGGGGGTCTGTGTCTGTGATTCCCTCACACGGTGATGGGACGGGGGTCTGTGTCTGTGATTGCCCCACACGGTGATGGGACGGGGGGGCTGTGTCTGTGATTGCCCCACACGGTGATGGGACGGGGGGTCTGTGTCTGTGATTCCCCCACACGGTGATGGGACGGGGGTCTGTGTCTGTGATTCCCCCACACGGTGATGGGACGGGGGTCTGTGTCTGTGATTCCCCCACACGGTGATGGGACGGGGGGTCTGTGTCTGTGATTCCCCCACACGGTGATGGGACGGGGGGTCTGTGTCTGTGATTCCCCCACACGGTGATGGGACGGGGGTCTGTGTCTGTGATTGCCCCACACGGTGATGGGACGGGAGGCTGTGTCTGTGATTGCCCCACACGGTGATGGGACGGGGGGTCTGTGTCTGTGATTCCCTCACACGGTGATGGGACGGGGGCTGTGTCTGTGATTGCCCCACACGGTGATGGGACGGGAGGCTGTGTCTATGATTGCCCCACACGGTGATGGGACGGGGGGCTGTGTCTGTGATTGCCCCACACGGTGATGGGACGGGGGGTCTGTGTCTGTGATTCCCTCACACGGTGATGGGACGGGGGGCTGTGTCTGTGATTGCCCACTTCCACCTCCCCCTCCAAAGTCTGCGCCAGCAAAAGTTAGAATTCGGCTCGATTCCAACATGATTTCACCCAGAGACTACCACCTGCTCTCTCTGATAACACTTCGATGCCCTCAACTGACAGCAATTGGTTATTACAACAGGACAATGCAATTATTTTAAACTAAAATATAATCCAACTGGTGTGGAATAAAACATTTGGACAACTCAACTTATCAAAGAGTTTGTGGAAGCACCAAGAGGCACTGACCCTCTCCATCCACCCCTGCTCAGCCCCCGAGCCAAAGGGAACCTGATCCTGATATCCCCCTCGCTCTTCTGCTCTCCTCATAGGGACTTCTCCAGTGTTTCAAACCTCGTGCACAATGACCTCCCATTACACCCTCTCTCTGGGTCAAAATCCTGGAACTCTCTTCCTAACAGCACTGTGGGAGAACCGTCACCACACGGACTGCAGCGGTTCAAGATGGCGGCTCACCACCACCTTCTCAAGGGCAATTAGGGATGGGCAATAAATGCCGGCCTCGCCAGCGACGCCCACATCCCATGAATGAATAAAAAAACAGCTTAAGCTCCCAACTAAGAAATAACCTCAGCTCTGCCAATAAAATCCAAATCTGCAGGATATGCAAGGCCCTCCATTTCTATATGTGTAATCTGTGACAGTGGAGTCTGTTAAACTTTACCTATGTAATCATCAAAGGAGAATTTATCATTGTCCCAAAGCTGGATGATTAGTTTCGGAGGCAATTTCATTTCTGTTTCATCCAAACTCCAAATATAGTCCTAAAAGAAGCAGAAATACTCTCTCAGAATTGTTCCTTATTGAAACATTTAGAAAGCACAACCCTTGTGCAGTATTTTTGTGAATTGGTTGATCTGCTCGGGTCAAACTCCCACTCGGCATTTCAACAAAATCAATAAAAGAATTAAAATTAAAAATTAATGCAGCAATTATACCCAAACCCATTAATCGATACACTAATCAATTTCTACCTCCAAAGTGCATCAAAACAAACTGAATCCAGTGACAGTGAACAGGCCCTTCATTGAACCCATCATCTCAATGAAACCAACTTCTTCCCATTCTATTCCACTGTGTGGAATACTGATTGACCAAAAGCATTGGGTATGTTCAATGGAAGTGAACAGCAAAAGGTTTGTTCTATTGGGGTTATAGATAGTAGCAAAGAATGGGAAGGAGTTTGGTCCATTGGGATTCTACACAATGGGAGTGAATGGGAAGGAGTTTGGTCCGTTCGGATTCTATACAATGGGAGTGAATGGGAAGGAGTTTGGTCCATTGGGATTCTATACAATGGGAGTGAATGGGAAGGAGTTTGGTCCACTGGGATTTTATACAATGGGAGTGAATGGGAAGGAGTTTGGTCCACTGGGATTCTATACAATGGGAGTGAATGGGAAGGAGTTTGGTCCGTTGTGATTCTATACAATGGGAGTGAATGGGAAGGAGTTTGGTCCGTTCGGATTCTATACAATGGGAGTGAATGGGAAGGAGTTTGGTGCATTGGGATTCTATACAATGGGAGTGAATGGGAAGGAGTTTGGTCCGTTCGGATTCTATACAATGGGAGTGAATGGGAAGGAGTTTGGTCCGTTCGGATTCTATACAATGGGAGTGAATGGGAAGGAGTTTGGTCCGTTCGGATTCTATACAATGGGAGTGAATGGGAAGGAGTTTGGTCCGTTCGGATTCTATACAATGGGAGTGAATGGGAAGGAGTTTGGTCCGTTCGGATTCTATACAATGGGAGTGAATGGGAAGGAGTTTGGTCCATTGGGATTCCATACAAAGGGAGTGAATGGGAAGGAGTTTGGTCCATTGGGATTCTATACAATGGGAGTGAATGGGAAGGAGTTTGGTCCGTTGTGATTCTATACAATGGGAGTGAATGGGAAGGAGTTTGGTCCACTGGGATTCTATACAATGGGAGTGAATAGGAAGGAGTTTGGTCCGTTCGGATTCTATACAATGGGAGTGAATGGGAAGGAGTTTGGTCCACTGGGATTCCATACAAAGGGAGTGAATGGGAAGGAGTTTGGTCCATTGGGATTCTATACAATGGGAGTGAATGGGAAGGAGTTTGGTCCGTTGTGATTCTATACAATGGGAGTGAATGGGAAGGAGTTTGGTCCATTGGGATTCCATACAAAGGGAGTGAATGGGAAGGAGTTTGGTCCATTGGGATTCTATACAATGGGAGTGAATGGGAAGGAGTTTGGTCCGTTGTGACTCTATACAATGGGAGTGAATGGAAGGAGTTTGGTCCATTGGGATTCTGTACAATGGGAGTGAATGGGAAGGAGTTTGGTCCATTGGGATTCTATACAAAGGGAGTGAATGGGAAGGAGTTTGGTCCATTGGGATTCTATACAATGGGAGTGAATGGGAAGGAGTTTGGTCCGTTGTGACTCTATACAATGGGAGTGAATGGAAGGAGTTTGGTCCATTGGGATTCTGTACAATGGGAGTGAATGGGAAGGAGTTTGGTCCATTGGGATTCTATACAATGGGAGTGAATGGGAAGGAGTTTGGTCCATTGGGATTCTATACAATGGGAGTGAACGGGAAGGAGTTTGGTTCATTGGGATGCTATACAATGGGAGTGAATGGGAAGGAGTTTGGTTCATTGGGATTCTTTACAATGGGAGTGAATGGGAAGGAGTTTGGTCCATTGGGATTCTATACAATGGGAGCGAATGGAAAGGAGTTTGGTTCATTGGGATTCTATACAATGGGAGTGAATGGGAAGGAGTTTGGTTCATTGGGATGCTATACAATGGGAGTGAATGGGAAGGAGTTTGGTTCATTGGGATGCTATACAATGGGAGTGAATGGGAAGGAGTTTGGTTCATTGGGATGCTATACAATGGGAGTGAATGGGAAGGAGTTTGGTTCATTGGGATTCTATACAATGGGAGTGAATGGGAAGGAGTTTGGTCCATTGGGATTCTATACAATGGGAGTGAATGGGAAGGAGTTTGGTCCATTGGGATTCTATACAATGGGAATGAATGGGAAGGTATTTGGTTTGTTGGAACTTGCGTTGAAGAATTCGATCTGCATCAGGTAGACATTTATTTGGCTGACTCCACCCCTAGATTAAATCATTCCTTTCTTTCACTATTACTTGGCTCCTACCTTCTTGCTGAGGACATGGACTCGTTCCACTGTTAAATATTCAAAGGGGTAAATAAACCTCCAGTTAAAGTTGCCCTCTCCATCCAGAGACCTGTAGTGCACATCAGTGTTCTGTTTATTATCCTCCAGCCCAACCATCCAGCTGGTGAAGGAAAAACAGGTTCATTAATAATGACCTTTACTTTATATGTATAAAGCGACTGCACTGCCCAACAGTCGTGGAGAAAATAAACGCGAGACGTCCCACCTGTGGTGATATCCCAGATGTCTTGTGAGGGAGCTGGACCAGTTCCAGAGATCACATCATAAAGATGGGAAGTGTCTTTATAGATAACACGCGGTCCGTGCGATCTCCTGGACTGGTTTCCATCGACGGAGGGGTTGGAGAGGAATTTTTCAGAGTATTTTTCCTTTCTTGGCTCTGGGTTTTGCCTGCCCCAGGGTACGACATGGTTGCAGAGGTGGGTGTGAGGGCTAAGTGTCGAATCATGACGATCGAGCCAGGCTTGATGGACCAGCTGATCTTTTCCTGCCCATCAATTTCATGTGTCCCTATGTATTTTCAGTATGGTTACGTCCCACACCTGCCGCGGATTCTCAGTGCCCATTACACGACAAGGGAAAGGGAACTGAGGTCAGTCAAGGTGCTAAAGAGGAGACGATGCCCAGTGGCCTCTTTGGACTGAAGCACAGTCCAGCCAGGAAGAACTCTCGATAGTGCTGTCGTGTGGATGTGAAACTGATATCCAAATCCCCTGGATTGTGACAGTGTTTCTCTTTTGTTTGTATATCCCCAGACATCTTATTTTCTTAAAATAGCACCAGGGGACAGAAGTCTAAAATTAGAATTAAAAACAGAAAATGCTGGTAAGCACCGAGCGGGTGAGTCAGCACCTGTGGAGAGTGAAACAGAGTTAACGTTTCAGGTCAATGGCTCTCGTCAGGACTTCACCAGGAAACACAACAGCCATCCCGCACGAGGAACACCCCACAAACACTACTGAGATGCCCGATCAGTGAATCTGTCTTTGGTGGGTGTTGTTTGAAGGAGGAATGCTGGCCAGGACACTGGGAGAACTCCCTGTTCTTCTTCCAACAGGCAGGAGGGACCTGGGTTGAATCTCTTATTATTGACACTGCAGAGCTCGACAGTACTGCACTGAAGTGTTAGCCGAGCTCACGCATTCAAGAACCGGCAACAAACCTGACAATGATGGTTACATAGGATTTACCTACTGGATATTCCTCTTACCCTTTGACGTAAATGTCACTCATCTTCTCTCCCATCATACTGGTTTCCTGTAAAATTACATCTTTTGTGTTCCAGACTATACATCGCAGAACGTACCTGAAAAATCCACATGAAACTCACAAGTCAGGAAAGAGCGAGACAATGGGCCGAGCCAACAGCAAACTGTCCCTTGTTCAACTCTCCCCTTACCGGGTCAGATATGCCCATTAGAGTAAAGGTTATTCAGTGAATAATTCTCCCAATGAAGGACCCCAATGGTTCAGTTGGATTAACTCTACGAATTGAGCTGCACAGATCAGGAAGGGCCCTGTTTAAACCCCAGTCAGTGCTGTATTTGCTCCTCTTAGAGAAAACAGCAGTGAAACATAAAAACATAGAAAATAGGAGCAGTAGTCGGCCATTCGGCCCTTCGAGCCTGCTCCGCCATTCAATATGATCATGGCTGATCCTCTATCTCAATACCATATTCCCACTCTCTCCCCAAACCCCTTGATGCCTTTTGTGTCCAGAAATCTATCCAGCTCCTTCTTAAATATATTCAGGTGATTTGGCCTCCATAGCTTTCTGTGGAGAAGAATTCCACCCTCTGAGTTAAGAAATTTCTCCTCATCTCAGTCCTAAATGTCCTACCCCGTATCCTGAGACTGTGACCCATCATTCTTCTGGACCCCCCCAGCCAGGGGAAACATCCTCCCTGCACCCAGTCTGTCTAGCCCTGACAGAATTTTATATGTTTCAATGAGATCCCCTCTCATTCTTCTAAACTCGAATGAATACAGGCCGAGTCAACCCAATCTCTCCTCATAGGACAGTCCTGCCATCCCAGGAATCAGTCTGGTGAACCTTCACTGCACTCCCTCGATGGCAAGTATATCCTTTCTTAGGTAAGGAGACCAAAACTGCGCACAATACTCCAGGTGTGGTCTCACAAGGCCCTGTATAACTGCAGTAAGACATCCTTGCTCCTGTACTCAAATCCTCTTGCAATGAAGGCCAACATACCATTTGCCTTCCTAACTGCTTGCTGCACCTGCATGTTTGCTTTCAGTGACTGGTGTACAAGGACACCCAGTTCCCTTTGTACATCAACATTTCCCAATCTATCACCATTTAAATAATACTCTGCCTTTCTGTTTTTCCTTCCAAAGTGGATAACTTCACATTTATCCAGGTTATACTGCATCTGCCATGTATTTACCCACTCACTCAACTTGTCTAAATCGCCATGAAGCCTCTTTGCATCCTCCTCACAACTCACGATCCCACCTAGTTTTGTGTCGTCAGCAAATTTGGAAATATTACATTTGGTTCCCTCATCCAAATCATTGATATATATTGTGAATAGCTGGGGCCCAAGCACTGATCCCTGTGGTACCCCACCAGTCACTGCCTGCCACCCGGAAAAAGACCCGTTTATTCCTACTCTCTGTTTCCTGTCTGTCAACCAATTCTCAATCCATGCCAGTATATTCCCCCAATCCCACGTGCTTTAATTTTGCACACTAACCTCTTGTGTGGGACTTTATCAAAGGCCTTCTGAAAATCCAAATACACCACATCCACTGGTTCTCCCATATCTATTCTACCAGTTACATCCTCAAAAAAACTCCAGTAGGTTTGTCAAACATGATTTTCCTTTCATAAATCCATGTTGACTTTGTCTAATCCCGTTGATATTTTCTAAGTGTCCTGTTACCACATCCTTTATGATAGACTCTAGCATTTTCCTTACCACTGATGTTAGGCCAATCGGTCTGTAATTCCCTGTTTTCTCTCTCCCTCCTTTTTTAAATAGTGGGGTTACATTTGTCACCCTCCAATCTGTAGGAACTGTTCCATAATCTATAGAATTTTGGAAGATGACAACTAATGCATCCACTATTTCTATAGCGACCTCTTTTAGTACTCTGAGGTGCAGGTTTTCAGGTCCTGGGGATTTATCGGCTTTCAGTCCCATTAATTTCTCCAGCAGTATTTTTTTTACTAATACTAATTTCCTTTAATTCCTCCTTCTCACTAGTCCCTTGGTTCCCCAGCATTTCTGGGAAGTTATTTGTGTCCTCTTCTGTGAAGACAGAACCAAAGTATTTAGGCCACAAGAGATAGGAGCAGGAGTAGGCCATTCGGCCCCTCGAGCCTGCTCCGCCATTCAATGAGATCATGGCTGATCTGATTTTTACCTCAACTCCACTTTCCTGCCCTTTCCCCATATCCTTTGACTCCCTTGATCATCAAAAATTTGTCAAACTCAGCCTTGAATGTATTCAATGACTCAGCCTCCACAGCTTTTTGGGATAAAGAATTCCAAAGATTCACGACCCTCTGGGAGAAGAAATTCCTCCTCATTTCCATCTTAAATGGGTGACCCCTTATTCTGAGACTATGCCCCCTAGTTTTAGATTCCCCCATGAGGGGTAACATCCTCTCAGCATCTCCCCTATCGAGTCCTCTCAGAATCTTGTATGTTTTAATAAGGTTCCCATCTCATTCTTCTAAACTCCAATGAGTATAGACCCAACCTGTTCAATCTTTCCTCATAAGACAACCCTTCCATACCCGGAATCAATCTAGTGAACCTTCTCTGAACTGCCTCCAATGCAAGTATGTCCTTCCTCAAATAAGGGCACCAGAACTATACGCAGTATTCTAGGTATTTGTTAAATTGCTCTGCCATTTCCTTGTTCCCCATTATAAATTCTCCCGTTTCTGACTGTAAGGGACCTACATTTGTCTTAGAACATAAGAACATAAGAAATTGGAGCAGGAGTAGGCCAATCGGCCCCTCGAGCCTGCTCCGCCATTCAATAAGATCATGGCTGATCTGATCCCAACCACAAATCTAAAGAACACAAGAAGTCGGAGCAGGACCCGGCCACATAGCCCCTGGGCCCTCTCCGCCACCCACAGGGCATTGACCGATCCGAACTCAGCTTCATGTCCAATTTCCTGCCCGCTCCCCATAACCCCTAATTCCCTTTACTTCTAGGAAACTGTCTATTTCTGTTTTAAATTTATCTAATGATGTAGCTTCCACAGCTTCCTGGGGCAGCAAATTCCACAGACCTACCACCCTCTGAGTGAAGAAGTTTCTCCTCATCTCAGTTTTGAAAGAGCAGCCCCTTATTCTAAGATTATGCCCCCTAGTTCTAGTTTCACCCATCTTTGGGAACATCCTTACTGCATCCACCCGATCAAGACCCTTCACAATCTTATATGTTTCAATAAGATCGCCTCTCATTCTTCTGAACTCCAATGAGTAGAGTCCCAATCTACTCAACCTCTCCTCATATGTCCGCCCCCTCATCCCCGGGATTAACCGAGTGAACCTTCTTTGTACTGCCTCGAGAGCAAGTATGTCTTTTCTTAAGTATGGAGACCAAAACTGTATGCAGTATTCCAGGTGCGGTCTCACCAATACCTTATATAACTGCAGCAATACCTCCTTGTTTTTATATTCTATCCCCCTAGCAATAAAAGCCAACATTCCGTTGGCTTTCTTGATCACCTGCTGCACCTGCATACCAACTTTTTGATTTTCTTGCACTAGGACCCCCAGATCCCTTTGTACTGCAGTACTTTCCAGTCTCTCGCCATTAAGAAAATAACTTGCTCTCTGATTTTTCCTGCCAAAGTGCATAACCTCACATTTTCCAATATTATATTGCATCTGCCAAATCTCCGCCCACTCACCCAGCCTGTCTATATCCCCTTGCAGGTTTTTTATGTCCTCCTCACTCTCTACTTTCCCTCCCATCTTTGTATCATCTGCAAATTTTGATATGTTGCACTCGGTCCCCTCCTCCAAATCGTTAATATAGATTGTAAAGAGTTGGGGACCCAGCACCGACCCCTGTGGAACACCACTGGTTACTGGTTGCCAGTCCGAAAATGAACCATTTATCCCAACTCTCTGCTTCCTGTTCGATAACCAATCCTCCACCCATGCCAGAATATTACCCCCAATCCCGTGATTTTTTATCTTAAGTAATAATCTTTTATGTGGCACCTTGTCGAATGCCTTCTGGAAGTCTAAATACACTACGTCCACTGGTTCCCCTTTATCCACCCTGTACGTTATATCCTCGAAGAACTCAAGCAAATTTGTCAGACATGACTTCCCCTTCATAAAGCCATGCTGACTTTGTCCTATTAAATTATGCTTATCTAAATGTTCCGTTACTGTCTCCTTAATAATAGACTCCAAAATTTTACCCACCACAGATGTTAAGCTAACTGGCCTATAATTTCCAGCCTTCTGCCTACTACCCTTTTTAAATAACGGTGTTACATTAGCAGTTTTCCAATCTGCCGGGACCTCTCCTGAGTCCAGGGAATTTTGGAAAACTATCACCAAAGCATCCACAATCCCTACTGCCACTTCCCTCAAGACCCTAGGATGGAAGCCATCAGGTCCAGGGGATTTATCCGCCTTGAGTCCCATTATTTTACTGAGTACCATCTCCTGAGTGATTTTAATCGTATTTAGCTCCTCCCCCCCCGAGAGTCCCCTGTTTGTCCAGTGTTGGGATATTCTTAGTGTCCTCTACTGTAAAGACTGAAACAAAATATTTGTTCAGCATTTTTGCCATCTCCATGTTTCCCACCATTAATTTCCCGGTCTCATCCTCTAAGGGACCTATGTTTGCCTTAGCCACCCTTTTTCTTTTTATATAACTATAGAAACTCTTGCTATCTGTTTTTATATTTTTTGCTAATTTCTTTTCATAATCTAACTTCCCTTTCTTAATCAATCCTTTAGTTACTTTTTGCTGTCTTTTGAAGAATTCCCAATCTTCTATCCTCCCACTAAGTTTGGCTACCTTATATGTCCTTGTTTTTAGTCGGATACTATCCTTGATTTCTTTACTTAGCCACGGATGGCTGTCATTTCTTTTACACCCTTTTTTCCTCAGTGGAATATATTTATTTTGAAAGTTGTAAAATAACTCCCTAAATGAACACCACTGCTCATGTACCGTCTTACCCTTTAATCTATTTTCCCAGTCCACTTTAATCAATTCCGCTCTCATACCATCATAGTCTCCTTTATTCAAGCTCAGTACGCTTGTTTGAGAATCAACCTTCTCACCCTCTAATTGGATATGGAATTCAACCATGTTGTGGTCGCTCGTTCCAAGGGGATCCTTAACTAGGACATTATTAATTAATCCTGACTCATTACACAGGACCAGGTCCAAGGTTGCCTGCCCCCTTGTAGGATCAGTTACATACTGCTCAAGAAATCCATCCCTGATGCACTCAATGAACTCGTCCTCAAGGCTGCTCTGCCCAATTTGATTTGTCCAGTTAATATGATAATTAAAATCCCCCATAATTATGGCTGTTCCCTTATTACATGCCCCGACTATCTCCTGATTAATACTTCTTCCAGCAGAGTTGCAACTATTAGGAGGCCTATATACTACGCCCACTAATGTTTTTTTTCCCTTATTATTCCTTATCTCCACCCAAACTGTTTCATTATCTTGATGCTTTGTCCCAATATCATTTCTCTGTATTACAGTGATTCCTTCCTTTATTAACATAGCCACCCCACCTCCCCTTCCTTCCTGCCTGTCCTTCCTGATTGTTAAATACCCTGGCATATTTAATTCCCAGTCGTTGTCACCCTGCAGCCATGTTTCTGTAATGGCCACAAGATCATACCCATACGTAGTTATTTGTGCCGTTAACTCGTCCATTTTATTACGAATGCTACGTGCATTCAGATAAAGAACTTTCAAATCTGTTTTGTGACGCTTAGTTCCTGCTTTTTCCTTTTTTAACACTTTACCTATTACTCCATACCTTCTGTCCCTTCCTGTTACGCTTTCCTCTCTCTCCCTGCTCAGGTTCCCAACCCCCTGCCACTTTAGTTTAAACCCTCCCCAACAGCACTAGCAAACACTCCTCCTAGGACAGCGGTCCCGGCCCTGCCCAGGTGCAGACCGTCCGGTTTGTACTGGTCCCACCTCCCCCAGAACCGTTTCCAGTGTCCCAGGAATTTGAATCCCTCCCCCTTGCACCATTCCTCTAGCCACGTATTCATTTGAAATATCCTCCTATTTCTACTCTGACTAGCACGTGGCACTGGCAGCAATCCTGAGATTACTACCTTTGAGGTCCTATTTTTTAATTTACCTCCTAACTCCCTATATTCTGCTTTTAGGACCTCATCCCCTTTTTTACCTATATCGTTGGTGCCTATGTGCACCACGACAGCTGGCTGTTCGCCCTCCCCCTCCAAAATGTTCTGTAGCCGCTCCGAGACATCCTTGATCCTTGCACCAGGGAGGCAACACACCATCCTGGAGTCTCGGTTGCGGCCGCAGAAACGCCTGTCTATTCCCCTTACAATTGAGTCCCCTATCACGAAAGCTCTGCCACTCTTTTTCCTCCCAGCCTGTGCAGCAGAGCTACCCGTGGTGCCAGGAAGTTGGCTGCTGCTGCCTTCCCCTGATAAGTCATCCCCCCCAACAGCATCCAAAGTGGCATATCTGTTTGAGAGGGGGATGGCCACAGGGGACCCCTGCACTACCTGCCTGCATCTCTTACTCTTCCTGGTGGTCACCCATTCACTTCCTGCCTGTATACCCTTTACCTGCGGTGTGACCAACTCGCTAAACGTGCTATCCATGAGTTTCTCTGCATCGCGGATGCTCCACAGTGAGTCCACCCGCAGCTCCAGCTCCGAGATACGATCGGTCAGTAGCTGCAGGTGGACACACTTCCCGCACACATGGTCGGCAGGGACACTGGTAGTGTCCATGACTTCCCACATCTTGCAGGAGGAGCATATCTTTTCTGCACTCTTTCCAGTTTAATAATATCCTTTCTATAATAGGGTGACCAGAACTGTACACAGCATTCCAAGTGTGGCCTAACTAATGTCTTGTACAACTTCAACAAGACATCCCAACTCCTGTATTCAATGTTCTGACCAATGAAACCAAGCATGCTGAATGCCTTCTTCACCACCCTATCCACCTGTGACTCCACTTTCAAGGAGCTATGAACCTGTACTCCTAGATCTCTTTGTTCTATAACTCTCCCCAACGCCCTACCATTAACGGAGTAGGTCCTGGCTCGATTTGATCTACCAAAATGAATCACCTCACATTTATCTAAATTAAACTCCATCTGCCATTCATCGGCCCACTGGCCCAATTTATCAAGATCCCGTTGCAATCCTAGATAACCTTCTTCACTGTCCACAATGCCACCAATCTTGGTGTCATCTGCAAACTGACTAACCATGCCTCCTAAATTCTCATCCAAATCATGAATATAAATAACAAATAACAGCGGACCCAGCACCGATCCCTGAGGCACACCGCTGGTCACAGGCCTCCAGTTTGAAAAACAACCCTCTACACCCACCCTCTGTCTTCTGCCGTCAATCCAATTTTGTATCCAATTGGCTACCATCTTGTACACACTCCAGGAATTCCTCCCCCACAGCATTGTTGTTAATTTGGTTTGACCAATCTATATGTAAATTAAAGTCACCCATGATTATAGTTGTACCCTTCTTGCATGCGTCTCTAATTTCCTGTTTAATGCCCTCCCCTACATCTCCACTACTGTTTGGGGGCCTATAGACAACCCCCACCAACGTTTTCTGCCCCTTGGTGTTTCTTCGCTCCACCCATACAGATTCCACATTGTGATTTTCCGAGCCAATATCCTTCCTCACTGTTGCATTGATTTCCTCCTTTATCAACAACGCTACCCCACCTCCTTTCCCTTTTTGCCTGTCCTTCCTAAATATTGAATACCCCTGGATGTTCAGTTCCCAGCCTTGGTCACCCTGCACCATGTCTCCGTAATTGCAACTATATCATACCCGTTACTATCTATCTGCGCTGTTAATTCATCTACCTTATTGCGAATGCTCCGCGCATTTAGACACAATGCCTTTAGACTTGTCTTTTTAAGATTGCTAGTCATCTTAGTTTTATTTTGCACTATTGTCCTATTTGTTTTTTGCCCTTGTTTTCTCTGCCTTCCACTATTGCTTCTTCCCTTTCTGTCTTTTGTTTCTATCCTTGTTTCCCTGTCCTCTATCTACCTGCTCAGGTTCCCATCCCCCTGCCATTCCAGTTTAAACCTTCCCCAACAGCACTAGCAAACACCCCCGCGAGGACATCGGTCCCGGTCCTGCTCGGGTGTAACCCGTCCCACTTGTACAGATCCCACCTTCCCCAGAACTGGTCCCAATGTCCCAGGAATCTAAATCCCTCCCTCCTACACCATCCCTGCAGCCACGCATTCAACTTGGGCAACAGACAAGGAGAACCATGCCCCAAGGACAAGTCAGCACCTTCAGGAGAGGCAGGGAGCAAGTTCGGAAAAGAAAGAATGAACTTGCATTGATACAGCAGCTTTCATGTCCTGGGACGTCCCAAAGCGCTTTACAGCCAATGAAGTACTACTGAAACAATTTGTGCACTGCTACGAGATAAATGACCAGATAATCTGTTTTGGTGATGTTGGTTGAGGGGTAAATATTGGCCCCAGGACACTGGGGAGAGCTCCCCTGCTCTTCTTCGAATAGTGCTGCTGGATCTTTTACCCTCACCTGGGGGGGCAGACGGGACCTCGGTTTAACGTCTTATCTGAATGATGACACCTCCGAGAGTGCAGCACTCCCTCGGTCCTGCACTGAGAGTGTCAGGCCAGGTTCTGTGCTCGAGTCTCTGGAGTGGGGCTTGAACCCACGACCTCCTGACTCAGAGGGTGAGAGAGAGCTGCCCACTGTGCCACAGCAGACACTTCAAAATCAGTCTGATCATAAATTGAAAGCTGTGAACAAATTCAGCGATGGAGACACCATTGCTACCTTCCACTTCACAGCTGCCTGTACAAACTGTCACATTCAAACCACTGAGAATTTTTGCTGGGACACAATTGCACTGGGGGGAGGGGCGGGGCCAGTAATTCCCCAAGGGGGCACGGGGTCAGAGATTGGGGCACAACGATGATCCCTTGGCTCTCTGCCCCAGGCAGCCAGCAAGCCCAGCTCCCCGCGGTTGTGGAATTATCCCCAATACTTTGTGGATCACAGACACTGAGTGTCGAGCGTTACACGATCCTGCTCAATATTCCGCACCCGCACTCACCTGCGAGGGGCCCGAGGAGTGATGTCGAAGGGTGGGCCGGGTGGACCCAACTTTTTGGGAAAGATGTCGATCCACATCTGTAGCTTCCCCTGCGCAAGAAATAAAGTTAAGTCACCTTCTGCTTGACAGCGTGTTACCACAGGGTCGAGCTCAGGGGCAGAGTCCCCTTCACAGTCGAACAGCCCGATGATACTCAGGGGGTAATTTTAACCTAACTCGCCGGGCGGGAATCCCAGGGGATCGGGTGGAACACTGATTTTACACCCCGCCCGATATTGCTCACCGTTGACAGTAAAATCGGGCGGGGCGCGAGACCCGGGGGGCGAGAGACTAGCGTTGTACCCAATCCTGTCAGTTTCCTGGGCGGGGAGGTTAAAATTGCCCCCTCACTGTCTGGGCTCACACATGGAGAACGGTCAGACTGGGGTCAGGCAGCGGGCACTTCAGAACCTCAGAATCGTTTGGGGAAAAAACGACCAAGGTCCATCTCGTTGGCCTTCTACCATCTTGGTCGTCACATGATGGATTTGTTGGCTTATCATAGCAATGACTTGTGGAGCCACACCCCAGAAAGAGGGGACTTGGCAGGGGGGACAATATACTCAAGACTGGTCACAAACTCCAGAACCAGCTCAAGCTTTGGAGAGGGGAAGGAGCGCAGACAGTAACTACTCTACACAGTGGGCGACGAATGTGTGGAATGGACAGCCCAGGCAGGTGAAGTGTCTGGAAAAATTTACGGGAGGAACTGGGTAGATATTTGAGGGAGTGGGCGATGGAGATGGATTAGTTTTGCGGATTGGCCCGATGGAGTTCACAGGATTAAGATTACTGCTCAAGTGGAGTATGAACACCAACATGGACCGATTCAGCTGATTCGAATTTACAGCATAGAAACAGGCCATTCGGCCCAACTGGTCTATGCCGGTGTTCATGTTCCACACGAGCCTCCTCCCGCCCAACTTAATCTCACCCTCTCGCCATTTCCTTCTATTCCTTTCTCACTCGTGTTTATCCAGCTTCCCCTTAAATCCATCTGTACTATTCGCCTCAACTACTCCTTGTGGCAACGAGTTCCACATTCTCACCACTCTCTCGGTTAAGACGTTTCCCCTGAATTCCTTATTGGATTTATTAGTGACTCTTATTTTTATAACCCCTAGTTTTGTTCTCCGCCGCAAGTGGAAACATCTTCTCCATGTTTACCCTATCAAACCCCTTCATGATTTTAAAAACCTCTATTAGGTCACCCCTCAGCCTTCCCTTTTCTGGAGAAAAGAGCCCCAGCCTGTTCAGCCTTTCCTGATAGTTATAACCTCTCAGTTTTGCTATCATCCTTGTAAATCTTTTTTGCGCCTTCTCCAGTGCCTCTATAACCTTTTAATAATATGGAAACAAGAACTGTGCAGTGCTCCAAGTGTGGTCTAACCAAGGTATATGGAGACCAGAACTGTGCACAGTGCTCCGAGTGTGGTCTAACCAAGGTATATGGAGACCAGAACTGTGCACAGTGCTCCGAGTGTGGTCTAACCAAGGTATATGGAGACCAGAACTGTGCACAGTGCTCCGAGTGTGGTCTAACCGAGGTAATATGGAGACCAGAACTGTGCTCAGTGCTCAGAGTGTGGTCTAACCAAGGTATATGGAGACCAGAACTGTGCACAGTGCTCAGAGTGTGGTCTAACCAAGGTATATGGAGACCAGAACTGTGCACAGTGCTCAGAGTGTGGTCTAACTAAGGTATATGGAGACCAGAACTGTGCACAGTGCTCCAAGTGTGGTCTAACCAAGGTATATGGAGACCAGAACTGTGCACAGTGCTCCAAGTGTGGTCTAACCGAGGTATATGGAGACCAGAACTGTGCACAGTGCTCCGAGTGTGGTCTAACCAAGGTTCTATAAAAGTTTAACATGACAAGTCTTGTAATTTCAATGCAATTCTACAAGTCTCCTATGACCCTGTACTTTCCTGAGTTTGAGGGAAGGAATGCGGGGAGATCGTTAACCGCTGACTAGAAAGTTGGCCGAAAACATCAGTAGCGACTGCTGGCGTTTACCTGCTCAATTCCAGGTTGAGTGTTGTTGAACAAGGTCCTGGTCTCCACGTGCTCGGGGACCAGATTCTGCAGGCGGAGAATGTGCAGAGCAAGGCGCTCTTCCGGGGGACCTGGGAAGGCGTAAGGAACCTTCTTCACCTCTGTACGGTAACAAAAAAAGCAGGGAGATTTGATCAGATACGGTGAAAGATACTCACTGAAATCGAGAATAACAACAACTTGTATTTATATGGTGCCTTTAATGTGGTAGAATGTCCCAAAGTGCTTCATAGGAGTGTAATCAAACCAAATTTGACACTCAGCCACATAAGGAGATAGTAATACAGATGAAAGGGGTGGGTTTTAAGGAGCATCTTAAAGGAGGAGAGAGAGGCACAGAGACGGAAAGGTTTAGGGAGGGAATTCCAGAGTTTTGGGCCCAGGCAGCTGAATACCAAGTCAAACTTGGTTGAAAGTCTCTTCTCTCTGCTGGCTGACTGAGTCCTAGGTTTGAGGATCTCAGTCCAATTGCTCGCGGGAAATGGGCCCACGTTACAATCTGGACTAAATGAGCAATCTCACCCAGTACGGCCGGCCCTTCTGAGCTGCTGGCTAAAGCACGTTGTTGGGGCAGAGTCGAAGGAGCTTCATGGTGCATCTGACTCCTTCCACAGCTGGCCTGAGAATGCTTGTTGCTGATAACGGGATCCCCAAAAGGGATTCCACAGCAGCAACATCCCCTTACCTTGATCAGAGCAACGCTCACCAAAAACAAAAGCTAACTAAGGTCTACAATCTTTCCAACTCACTGGAAGCGGTTTATCTTCTGAATAGCAATGAAATGGCCCAGTCATTTTTTCTATTGCAGGATCAATAAATTGGAAAAGGGCATCTATCACCTGCTGGGAGAAGCAGGTCACGAGGTCATAATACATGAAAAGGACTAAGGAAGAATCCTAAAATACACGAGCACAGTTCGACCATTCACCAATGGGGGGACGGTTCCATTGAAAGTTTGATTCTCAATTTCTCATTCTAAATATGTGCTTTTGAAGCTTTTATGATTTCCCTAAGAACAGCAAGCAATGGAAATCGTCCCACGTTGATCGTCTTGAGATGGGTTACTGCCTGGAAACGCACTCCCACAGGAGTTATTTGATCCAAGTGATTCTTTCACAGTCCAGGAGCAGGGATGCGGGAGATGAATCTGTCGTAAAAATTAAGGTTAAAAAATTCAATGAAAAAAGTTGCACGTTTCGTTACAGAATTGGGATCCAGTCCATATCCTGCTCAAACTGTTCAGTTTGGATTCACCGCAGATCCTGGGCTCTGTCCTGTAATCAGCCCTTACGTTCCCCGACCAAACGTATCACCCATTTCCACCTCCCGCTCCACATGGACTGGCTCCTTACCAAAGTCCTCCAGCACAAATTCCCTCTCTCCGATGGCAATCCTTTGCCCAATGCTGCGGATCAAGGGAGAGGCATAATTCTTCATGCTGGTTAAGTTGTTCAGCAGTTCCATTGGTTTTAGCTGATCCCGCCATTGACTGGAGCCACCTCTGAAAAAAACAATACCAATTAGAACCCCTTTCTTTCACCGCTTTTTATTCAGATTTATTTGACGTTCCTTCGGTCTTAACTAGACTTTCCGCCGTGCACTGCAGAGGGAGATCGTTCCACGGGCTCCCCCTTATCTGCTGTGAAGGGAGCGAGAGGCAGCCTTCAAGGCCCTCACCCGCAGGCTCTCCCTTCCTTTCCTGTCAGGAGGGCCCCAGCACCTGCTTGAGACGAGCGAGGCCATTCGGCCCGTCTTGCACATGCTTCCGCACAGTCCTGTAGCTCTCCCCATCACACCTGTGCGCCCCTCAGCTCCAAATTTATACCTTGTTGCAAGAAAACATACTAAAAAAACAAATTTATATCGCGCATTTCACAACCTCAGGACGTCCCAAAGCGCTTTACAGCCAATAACGTACTTTTGAAGTGTAGTCGCTGTTGTAATGTAGGGAAACGCAGCAGCCAATTTGTGCACAGCAAGATCCCACAAACAACAATGCGATAATGACCAGAAAATCTGTTTTTTTTTTAAGAAGAGATTTTGGTTGAGGGATAAATATTGGCCAAAACACCAGGGAGAACTCCCCTGCTCTTCTTCGAAATAGTGCCATGGGATCTTTTACGTCCTCCCGAGAGGGCAGACGGGGCCTCGGTTTAACGTCTCATGTGAAAACCGGCACCTCCGACAGTGCGGCGCTCCCTCAGCACTGCACTGGAGTATAAAGTCAACAAGCAAACGAAAAGTCGAAGAAAACTTGTAATTTGCCAAGGAAACATCGATATAGCTCTGTAGACGAAGATGTTTGAAATATGCCCCTAAACTCAGTGGGGAGTTATATTTGAGGAATACGTCACAGCAGGTGCTCTCACAGAGGAGTGGGTACAGTCACTGCGTCTGCACGGTCCCTCAATCCGCTATGGCGTCCACGGAAAGGCAACCGAGCATTAATCCTGTCGGATACGCACTTGCTGCGCAAGAAACAAGCAACTTCCGTTTCCCTCTCCGTCACCCCACGGAGTACAAATACTCAGTGGTTTCTGGGACCCCGAGCTGCGTCACTCCCCAGTAATCACTCTCTGGCGGCCAGGAACTGGTGTATAAAATGCCGACTCCCGGTGGGAGGGAAGCCGCGAAAGCTGCGCTGCGAGCGAAACGAATGAAAATGACGGGCGGGATGAGACCTGCTGGTCCATCGAGCCTGCCTGCAGCATCCCGACCAGACACTTCCGACCAACCCCACCCTGCCCACAGAGTGTCACCTCCTGAGAAAGGCAAAGAAAAAAAACAGGGCCGATAAGGGAAAAAAAAATCTGAAAAATACTGAAACCAGTCCAGGAGATCACATGGGCCAAGTTGGAGCAGATTCTGTGGCAGCCGCTTCTCGTGGCTAACAGGCTCCAAATTCCCCGTGAGAGCGGCAGTCAGTGAACAACTTGAAAAGTGTGTATATTTGGGGGCTGATCTGCCCACGGTGATTAACTTCAGAAAGAAAGTAAAATTGATGGGGGGCTGGGGAAATGAGAGGGGCAGAAGAAATAATGAAATAATTTTTAAAAAAGCAGAAAGATGTGTATTTACACCTGTTCGGTGTTAACTAAACACTACTCAACAATTTGCATTTATGCAGCACCCTTAACGTAGTAAAACGTCCCAAGGCGATTCACAGGAACATAAATCGGACAAAAATTGACACCGAGCCAAAGAAAGAGACATTAGGACAGGTGGGTTTTAAGGAGCGTCTTAAAGGAGTAGAGAGGGAATTCCAGAGCCTGGGCAGCTAAAGGCACGGCCGCCAATGGTGGAGTGAATAAAATCAGAGATGCGCAAGAGGCCAGAATTGGCGGAGCGCAGAGATCTCGGAGGGTTGTAGGGCTGGAGGAGGTTACAGAGATAGGGAGGGGCGAGGGCCATGGAAGGGTACGAACAAGAGGATAAGAGCCAATGTCAGCCAGCGGGCACAGGGGTGATGGGTGAATGGGACTTAGTCTGAGTTAGGATGAGTTTACTTCGCACTCTCGCTAACTGTTTCCAACTTTGGGGCTGTCCTCCCTATCTCTGTAACCTCCTCCAGCCCTACGACCCTCCGAGATCTCTGCGCTCCTCCAATTCTGGTCTTTTGCACATCCCCGATTTCCTTCACTCCACCATTGGCGGCCGTGCCTTCAGCTGCCTTGGTGCGAAGCTCTGGAATTCCCTCCCTAAACCTCTCCAGCTCTCTCTAAGCTCCTTAAAACATACCCACCTGCCCTAATATCTCCTCATGTGGCTCGGTGTCAAATTTTGTCTGATTATGCTCGTGAGGCGCCTTGGGCCGGTTTACGACGTTAAAGGCTCTGTATAAATGCAAGAGGTTTCTGTTGTCCTGCAGTATGGGCCTTCGCCCTTTGTCGAGGTTTCTTGTTTTAATATAACTTACATGCAGTATGTCCGGGGCAGCCCGCAGTGCGCTCCGCAACGGGACAGGAACCTGTTTTCCAAGTCAACGACCGTCTCTCCAATTTTGTCATCCTGGCTGACTAAATCATAGTCATACACGGCAACTTTGAGATCTTTGTTCAGTGGAATGGTGGCATGAAGCTGATACATTCTGTGGAAAGAACTTTCGCCATTAGGAACAATTTTTCTCCCTCCTCTCCTGAAGGTGCTGCCTCTTGCAGTTTCACACAGACACCAGCAGCCCTTCCCTGTCTCCTCCAATGGGCCACTCGCCATCGCAGAACCCAGATAGTGAGAGCTAGCAGGCTATTCCACCATGCAAGGCATCACAGTTGAGCCTGATAACCGCGGACAGAGGCAGAGGCGGAGACAGAGACAGAGACACGCACACAGACGGACAGAGGCAGAGGCAGAGACAGAGACACGCACACAGACGGACAGAGGCAGAGACAGAGACACGCACACAGACGGACAGAGGCAGAGGCAGAGACAGAGACACGCACACAGACGGACAGAGGCAGAGGCAGAGACAGAGACACGCACACAGACGGACAGAGGCAGAGACAGAGACACGCACACAGACGGGCAGAGGCAGAGACACGCACACAGACGGGCAGAGGCAGAGACACGCACACAGACGGGCAGAGGCAGAGACACGCACACAGACGGGCAGAGGCAGAGACACGCACACAGACGGGCAGAGGCAGAGACACGCACACAGACGGACAGAGGCAGAGACACGCACACAGACGGACAGAGGCAGAGGCAGAGACAGAGACACGCACACAGACGGACAGAGGCAGAGACAGAGACACGCACACAGACGGGCAGAGGCAGAGACACGCACACAGACGGGCAGAGGCAGAGACACGCACACAGACGGGCAGAGGCAGAGACACGCACACAGACGGGCAGAGGCAGAGACACGCACACAGACGGGCAGAGGCAGAGACACGCACACAGACGGGCAGAGGCAGAGACACGCACACAGACGGACAGAGGCAGAGACACGCACACAGACGGACAGAGGCAGAGGCAGAGACACGCACACAGACGGACAGAGGCAGAGACACGCACACAGACGGACAGAGGCAGAGGCAGAGACACGCACACAGACGGACAGAGGCAGAGACAGAGACACGCACACAGACGGACAGAGGCAGAGACACGCACACAGACGGACAGAGGCAGAGGCAGAGACACGCACACAGACGGACAGAGGCAGAGACAGAGACACGCACACAGACGGACAGAGGCAGAGACAGAGACACGCACACAGACGGACAGAGGCAGAGACACGCACACAGACGGACAGAGGCAGAGGCAGAGACACGCACACAGACGGACAGAGGCAGAGACAGAGACACGCACACAGACGGACAGAGGCAGAGACAGAGACACGCACACAGACGGACAGAGGCAGAGGCAGAGACAGAGACACGCACACAGACGGACAGAGGCAGAGGCAGAGACAGAGACACGCACACAGACGGACAGAGGCAGAGACAGAGACACGCACACAGACGGACAGAGGCAGAGACAGAGACACGCACACAGACGGACAGAGGCAGAGACAGAGACACGCACACAGACGGACAGAGGCAGAGGCAGAGACACACACACAGACGGGCAGAGGCAGAGACAGAGACACGCACACAGACGGGCAGAGGCAGAGGCAGAGACACGCACACAGACGGGCAGAGGCAGAGGCAGAGACACGCACACAGACGGACAGAGGCAGAGACAGAGACAGAGACACGCACACAGACGGGCAGAGGCAGAGGCAGAGACAGAGACACGCACACAGACGGACAGAGGCAGAGACACGCACACAGACGGACAGAGGCAGAGACAGAGACAGAGACACGCACACAGACGGGCAGAGGCAGAGGCAGAGACAGAGACACGCACACAGACGGACAGAGGCAGAGACACGCACACAGACGGACAGAGGCAGAGACAGAGACAGAGACACGCACACAGACGGGCAGAGGCAGAGGCAAAGACAGAGACACGCACACAGACGGGTAGAGGCAGAGGCAGAGACACGCACACAGACGGACAGAGGCAGAGACACGCACACAGACGGGCAGAGGCAGAGGCAGAGACACGCACACAGACGGGCAGAGGCAGAGACACGCACACAGACGGGCAGAGGCAGAGACACGCACACAGACGGGCAGAGGCAGAGGCAGAGACAGAGACACGCACACAGACGGGTAGAGGCAGAGGCAGAGACACGCACACAGACGGGCAGAGGCAGAGACACGCACACAGACGGGCAGAGGCAGAGACACGCACACAGACGGGCAGAGGCAGAGGCAGAGACAGAGACACGCACACAGACGGGTAGAGGCAGAGGCAGAGACACGCACACAGACGGACAGAGGCAGAGACACGCACACAGACGGGCAGAGGCAGAGGCAGAGACACGCACACAGACGGGCAGAGGCAGAGACACGCACACAGACGGGCAGAGGCAGAGACACGCACACAGACGGGCAGAGGCAGAGGCAGAGACAGAGACACGCACACAGACGGACAGAGGCAGAGACAGAGACAGAGACACGCACACAGACGGACAGTGGCAGAGGCAGAGACACACAGACAGAGACACACAGACAGAGACACACAGACAGAGACACACAGACAGAGACACACAGACAGAGACACACAGACAGAGACACACAGACAGAGAGACACAGACAGAGAGACACAGACAGAGAGACACAGACAGAGACACACAGACAGAGACACACAGACAGAGACACAGACAGAGACACAGACAGAGACACACACACACACAGACAGAGACACACACACACACAGACAGAGACACACACACACACAGACAGAGACACACACACACACAGACAGAGACACACACACACACAGACAGAGACACACACACACACAGACAGAGACACACACACACACAGACAGAGACACACACACACACAGACAGAGACACACACACACACAGACAGACACACACACACACAGACAGAGACACACACACACACAGACAGAGACACACACACACACACACACAGAGACACACACACACACAGACAGAGACACACACACACACAGACAGAGACACACACACATACAGACAGAGACACACACACACACAGACAGAGACACACACACACAGACAGACACACACACACAGACAGACACACACACACACACACAGACAGACACACACTGCAGTAGAAGAATAACCAGGCCCCCTGGTTGGTTTTTCCCTCCCTTGCCCAGGGTGCAGAGGCCAATACCAGATCCCTTACTGCTACCTTGCTCGAGTCCAGCTAACTAAACACAACATGAGGACCTAACCTGGCTCACAACTCGGAGGCAGACATCCAAGCAATGGAGAGGGTGCAGCAAAGGGTGACTAAATGGTTAGCTGGGATTAACCATCTTAGTTAGGAGGGCAGGGGGTGTACAGGGTGAGCCTTAAACAGCTCACCTCTGCGTAGCAAACAACCGCACCCAGAAGGGTGGTTTTACCGGCGGTCGGTCCTGCCCACTCACCCAGCTCTCACTTGCCTCCGTTGGCAGGTTCAACCTGGTGAGCGTCGGCAAGGAGTAACGGTCAAAACACTCGTCAAATTCCAGCCCTGTGAAACTGCAAACGGCCCCATTGTTACTCTTGAGTTAATGGATGGGGGTTCAGTGGTAGTAGTCATGAGGAGAGGCTGCCGATGCTGGGAATGTTTACGGTGGAGAAGAGGAGGCTCAGCGTTGGTCTGATGGAAGGGTTCATGTTTCTAAAGGATACGGACAATGGGGGTGGAATTGGTCTTGGAGGCAGCAAGGCACAACAAGCGAATCACAAGTCCGGCGTACACTTCGTCCTATTTTCTTCTCTCCTGACATCCGTGCCAAGGAAAGTCAGGCGGGTGTAAAACCAGCTGCCGATCCACCATCGCCCAAGGCCAATTTCACCCCCAGTATGTTTGAAGAGTCACGGGGAGAGACCGCGGCAATGTGCGATGATGTAAAACGGACGATCGTGAGTCGGCAGCCCGTTCTACACCATCGCACAAAGTCAAAATCTGCCCCGTAGATTCAGGAAAGACTGAGCAGGCTGGGGCTCTGTTCCCTAGAAACGAGAAGGCTGAGGGGTGACCTGATAGATGGCTTTAAGATTATGAAAGGGTTTGATAGGGTCAACGTAGAGAAAACGTTTCCACTTGTGGGGGAGACCAGGACTAGGGGCCATAAATATAAGATAGTCACCAATAAATCCAATAGGGAATTCAGGAGAAACTTCTTTACCCAGAGAGTGGTGAGAATGTGGAACTCGCTCCCACAAGGAGTAGTTGAGGTGAATAGTGTAGACGTAGTTAAGGGGAAGCACATGAGGGAGAAAGGAGTAGAAGGATATGTTAATGGGGTGAGATGAAGTAGGCAGGAAGGAGGCTCGTGTGGAGCATTAACACCGGCATGGACCAGTTGGGCCGAATGGCCTGTTTCTGTGCTGTACATTCTCTGTATTTTTACAAGAGGTCACAACCTTACAGTTAGTAGAGGGAAGATAAAAAGACTGCGTAGATTTCACTTCCTACCTAAGGAAGGATATACTCGCCTTAGAGGCGGTGCAACAAAGGTTCACTAGATTAATTCCTGGGATGAGAGGGTTGTCCAATGAAGAAAGATTGAGCAGAATGGGCCTATACTCTCTGGAGTTTAGAAGAATGAGAGGTGATCTCATTGAAACATATAAGATTCTGAGGGGGCTTGACAGGGTAGATGCTGAGAGATTGTTTCCCCTGGCTAGAAAGTCTAGAACAAGGGGGCATAGTCTCAGGATAAGGGGTCGGCCATTTAAGACTGAGATGAGGAGGAATTTCTTCACTCAGAGGGTTGTGAATCTTTGGAATTCTCTACCCCAGAGGGCTGTGGATGCTGAGTCATTGAATATATTCAAGGCTGAGATCGATAGATTTTTGGACTCTAGGGGAATCAAGGGATATGGGGATCGGGAGGGAAAGTGGAGTTGCGATTGAAGATTCGCCATGATCTGATTGAATGGTGGAGCAGGCTCGAGGGGCCGTATGCCCTACTCCTGCTCCTATTTCTTATGCGAACGGTGGTGAGTGTGTGGAATGGGCTGCTAAGGGAGGCAGCAAATTCAAGAGAGAATTCGATTAGTCCCTGGAGAAAAGGTTATGATATTTTCCAGATGACTGCAGTGGTCTTTTCCAATCCTGTGCATCCCACCGGGACTGGAACTCAACTGGAGGAGGGAGGGAGGGAAGGAAGGAAGGCAGGGGAGGGAGGAGAGGAAGAGAGGAAGTAGGGAGGAAAGACTTGCATTTATATAGCACCTTTCATGATTTTAGGACGTCCCAAAGCGCTTTACAGCCAATGAAGTATTTTTGAAGTGTAGTCACTGTTTGTAATGTAGGAAATGCGGCAGCCAATTTGCACACAGCAAGATCCCACAAACAGCAATGAAATAATGACCAGATTATCTGTTTTAGTGATGTTGGTTGAGGGATAAATATTGGCCAGGATACTAGGTAGAATTATCCTGCTTTTCTTCGAAATAGTTCCAGAGGATCTTTTATATCCACCTGAGGGAGCAGACGGGGTCTCGGTTTAATGTCTCATCCGAAACGCGGCACCTCCGACAGTGGAGTGTCAGCCTGGACACTCTCGAGTGGGACTTGAACCCACAGCCTTCTGGCTCGGAGGCGAGAGTGTTACCCACTGAGCCACGGCTGATGGCAAATTTAGGAGAGGCACCAGGAGGCTATCACTGCCAGTGAGACTGCTGCTGTCTCAGGACAGGATGTAAATCTGGAGGAGAAATGGCAAATAACAAAGAGAAACATTGCAGTTTTTTTTTTACAGTTTGGTTTTTTGATTTAAACTGAAGCAACTTACCTGCCAAACACAGGGTTGAGGGTATTGGGAACGTAATGCTCTCGATCGTCAATTAACACCTTCCCGAGCGAGATTCGAATGTAGGGGTCACACTATCGAAAGAAGAGTTATAGTCAATGATCCAGTAATACGTTTAATGACCAACTCTTGCTGAGGCCGACCTCATTTTTGAAGTGACCCTTAACCTCCGTGCACACAGAGAATATCCCATCAATCCAACTCTCAGTGGTCTGGTGCCCACAAGTCAAAAATCAGCGCTAACTGGCCACCCTCAACAACTTGTGTTTATACAGCGCCTTCAATGTAGTAAAACGTCCCAAGGCGCTTCACAGGAGCGATTATCAGACAAAATTTGACACCGAGCCACAAAAGGAGATATTAAGACAGGTGACCAAAAGCCTGGTCAAAGAGGTCAGTTTTAAAGGAGCGTCTTAAAGGAGGAGAGGGAGAGGTGGAGAGGTTTAGGGAGGGAATTCCAGAGCTTAAGTCACGGCCGCCAACGGTGGAGCGAAGGAAATCAGAGACGCCCAAGAGGCCAGAGTTGGAGGAGCGAAGGAAATCAGAGACGCCCAAGAGGCCAGAGTTGGAGGAGCGCAGAGATCTCGGAAAGATCCTCGGAGAGGCCGAGGAGGGCTAGTGTGGGACATGTACAAACTGTCACACTGGTCCGCTCTTCCGAGGTTGGGTAGAGGCTGATGGCTGGGTCAGTGCAGAGGACAGCTTCACTTTGACCCGTCACGTACCTGCCCCAGGAGTGCTTGACGGTGGACAATGGATCCCCGAAATGGAAAGTGTTCCATTCCCCATCTGTGACATCCTTCATCTTGATGAGCACAATATTCACAGAAAAAAAAAGGTGCTGTGGTGAATTTTAACCTGACCTGCCCATCGGGAAACTGACGGGATTTGGGTGCGAGGCTGGTTTCACATGGGGAGCAATATTGGGCGGGGTGTGAAACCAGCGTTCCGCCCGATCCCGTGGGTTTCCTGCCCGGTGAGTTAGGTTTGCATTGCCCCTCAAATGTCCATAGCTTTCTGGACGACTGGGCTGTGTGAAACTCTGCGCCTTTTATGCTTGGGGGCGAAGGGTTTTGAGCGGGTGTTTGATGGTAGGAAGGGAACTGACTTAGGTGCAAGGAACTGGACAGGGACGAGTCGCTGAAGGAACAGCCACTAAAGCTGATGGGGAAGGGAGTGGGGACAAGGGACGACTCCAATTCACAAAGCAGAGGGTGGGCCTGGGGCTTGTAAAGTTGTGACAAAAGAAATTCAGGAGAAACTTCTTTACCCAGAGAGTGGTTAGAATGTGGAACTCACTACCACAAGGAGTGGTTGAGGCGAATGGCATGGATGCATTTAAGGGGAAAACTAGATGAACACATGAGGGAGAAAGGAATAGAAGAACATGCTGATAGGGTGAGACGAAGAGGGGAGGGAGGAGGAGGGTGAGACGAAGAGGGGAGGGAGGAGGCTCGTGTGGACCATAAAGCAGAGGGGCAATTTTTTCACTCAAAGGGTGGTGAGTGTCTGGAACGAGCTGCCAGAGGCAGTAGTAGAGGCGGGTACAATTTTGTCTTTTAAAAAGCATTTGGACAGTTACATGGGTAAGATGGGTATAGAGGGATATGGGCTAAGTGCAGGAAATTGGGACTAGCTTAGTGGTATAAACTGGGCGGCATGGACATGTTGGGCCGAAGGGCCTGTTTCCATGTTGTAACTTCTATGATTCTATGAAACCAGTGGGCCAAATGGCCTGTTTTTGTGCTGTAAATTCATCGAATCAAAGAATGATACAGCACAGGAGGAGGCCACTCAGCCCATCGTGCCAGTGCTGGCTCTTTGAAAGAGCTATCCAATTAGTCCCACTCCCCTGCTCTTTCCACAAAGCCCGACACATTTTTCCTTTTTGAAGTATTTATCCAATTCCCTTTTGAGAGTTACTATTGAATCTGCTCCCACCGCCCTTTCAGGCAGCGCGTTCCAGGTCAGAACAACTCGCCGCGTAAAAAATTCGATGTCAAATGCTAGCCAGTCTTTCCTTTTTTCAGAGGCTGATTGGCCCATTGTTGATTTCTAGAATTTTATACTTTTTCCGCTCCACGTGGCGGATTTTCTCTTTCTCGTGAAAGCAGCAAACACGTACCGTTCCGTTCCGGTCCTTCGGCTGGAGGGTGAGGGCTCTGACGATGTAAACTCTCACCAAGCAGATCTGTGGTTCACTGGAAGGCAACTGGCGGAACTGGGACGGGGGCAGAGGCTTCGAAGAGTCTTCTGGCAGACGGTAGATTCGAAATGAGCCCTAAGAGACAATGACAAGAAAATAATACGCCAATCCAGAATGACACAAAACTCACGAGGACAGCGAGGGACGAGAAAAGAACATTCAGCCCATCAAGCCCGTCGTTCCAGGACCTCAACATTCCCGGCCCCGCATCCAACAACATTTTCAACCCCCCCCACCCCCACCCCCCAAATTTCTTTGCCTCATTCTCTGCCTTGCAGATTAGTCCAAACATTCATCACCTTTGAGTAAAAAAAAAAATCAAATAGCCATTTTAAAATTAGTTTTGACGAATTTAATTACGAATCTCCCCCGCCCCCCGACAGACAAGCACGGTTACAGTGACAGGGCACGGTTCTGAATTGGCAGATAATCCGACATGTTAGAAAAGGAAGAAAGAAATTCTTAGAAATTTACAGCACAGGAGGCCGCCATTCGGCCCATCTTGTTTGTGCCGGCCGAAAGAGAGCGATCACGCCTAATCTCACTTTCCGATAGAATCATAGAAACTTAACGTAGAAATTGCATTTATATAGCACCGTTCACGACCCTAGGAAACCACTAAGCTCTTCACACAGCCAATTAAGTACTTTTGAAGTGTAGTCACTGTTATAATGTAGGAAACGCGGCAGCCAATTTGCACACAGCAAGATCCCACAAACAGCAATGTGATAATGACCAGGTAATCTGTTCTAGTGAAGTTGGTTGAGGGATAAATATTGGCCAGGACACTGGGGAGAACTCCCCTGCTCTTCTTCGAAATAGTGGCCGTGGGATCTTTTACATCCACCTGAGAGGGCAGACGGGGCCTCGGTTTAATGTCTCATCCAAAAGACGGCACCTCCGACAGTGCAGCACTCCCTCAGTACTGGCACTGGGAGTGTCAGCCTAGATTTTGTGCTCAAGTCGCTGGACTGGGACTTGAACCCACGACCTTCCGACTCAGAGGCGAGAGTGATGCCCACTGAGCTACCGGGAGATACCCGAGGCGCCGCGGTACAATAAATACAATGGAACTGAGCCATATTGAATCCCTGGTCTGTGCAGGGTGAGCTAATCTCAGCAGGGGCCACTAAAATTCTCCTCAGTGCCCATGGGCCAGGGAGGGGCAAGAACAAAACAATATTAAAAGCCTGATCAGAGAATCTCTTCTGCTGACTGTGTGGGTAAAGGTCCCGCATGCTGTAGCCCTAAGCTACAAACAACAACACTGCATTTATATACTTGCTCTCGAGGCAGTGCAAAGAAGGTTCACTCGGTTAATCCCGGGGATGAGGGGGTGGACGTATGAGGAGAGGTTGAGTAGATTGGGACTCTACTCATTGGAGTTCAGAAGAATGAGAGGCGATCTTATTGAAACATATAAGATTGTGAAGGGGCTTGATCGGGTGGATGCGGTAAGGATGTTCCCAAGGATGGGTGAAACTAGAACTAGGGGGCATAATCTTAGAATAAGGGGCTGCTCTTTCAAAACTGAGATGAGGAGAAACTTCTTCACTCAGAGGGTAGTAGGTCTGTGGAATTTGCTGCCCCAGGAAGCTGTGGAAGCTACATCATTAGATAAATTTAAAACAGAAATAGACAGTTTCCTAGAAGTAAAGGGAATTAGGGGTTACGGGGAGTGGGCAGGAAATTGGACATAAATTTAGATTTGAGATTAGGATCAGATCAGCCATGATCTTATTGAATGGCGGAGCAGGCTCGAGGGGCCGATTGGCCTCCTCCTGCTCCTATTTCTTATGTTCTTATGTTCTTATATGTCACCTTCAACGTAGTAAAACACCCCAAAGCGCCTTACCGGAGCATTATCAGGCAAAATTTGACACCGAGACATGAGGAGATATTAGGACATGTGACCAAAAGCTTGGTCAAAGGTGCATCTTAAAGGAGGAGAGAAAGGTAGAGAGGTGGAGAGGTTTAGGGAGGGAATTCCAGAGCTTAGGGCCTGGGCAGCTGAAGGCACGGCCGCCACTGGCGGAGCGATTAAAATCAGATGGGAAACATCCAGAATGGCTGACCCAGCGAGAGTGAAATTCCCTGGAACCGTCAATGGCCGCAGAGGATGACTGCACCGCCTTCTGAACAACCCTTTTGTTGATTACCTTAAACTCGCCCACAACCATTGGATCATCGCTGTCACCGTACACCCTTCCCCTGTACAGTTTGAAAGTGTTGCAGAAATCCTGAAGGCCCTTGAACTGTGGCACATCTTCCAACGGGCACGGATACACCTGCACGAGAGAGAGAGAGAGTGAACACAAGAACTAGGAGCTGGAGTACGCCATACGGCCCCTCGAGCCTGCTCCGCCTTTCAATAAGATCATGGCTGATCTTCGACCTCAACTCCACTTTCCCGCCCGATCCCCATATCCCCTAGTGTCCAAAATTCTATTAATTTTAGATTTGAATACACTCAATGACTGAACATCCACAGCCCCCTGGGGTAGAGAATTCCAAAAAATAAGAAACAAAACATCATGTACATCATGAACGACCTCAGCTGTCGGGGTCCGAAAACCCCAGGAGCATCGGTGTCCGAACTCTGGCCCTCGGGCTCTGGCACCCCGCCCACCACCCACAAAGCTCAGGAAACGCCGCCCTGTTCGCATAGAGGGGATTCCTGAGCGTATACTGCAGCTGGAATCGACGGATGGAAAATTGCAGGAGCGCACCCAGGTGCCAAGGCAGTGCACATGGGGAAAACCGGCCCTGTATTTCTTAGTGGCCGAGTTCCTTCTGTTCAACCTCTCTGGAGCTCCAGAAAAGGCTGTTCTGAGCATTGTTGCCTCATTGTTGGATAAATCTTAGGTCAGCGACTTAAGACAGATGCAGCAGTACGTCAGGCCAGCATCTGCTGGAAGATAACTGTTGGAAAAAGAACCAGGGGAGAGATGAGGAGAAAGTATTTTCCCCAGCGAGTTGTGATGATCTGGAATGCGCTGCCTGAAAGGGCGGTGGAAGCAGATTCAATAATAACTTGCAAAAGGGAATTGGATAAATACTTGTAGGGGAAAAATTTGCAAGACTATGGGGAAAGAGCAGGGGAGTGGGGCTCGTGGATAGCTCATTCAAAGAGCTGGCACAGGCACGATGGGCCAAATGGCCTCCTCCTGTGCTGTATCATTCTATGAGTCCTGCACATGAGGGTCCGATTGGCACGAGTGCAACATACAAGCACCTATTATATGTGGCTCACCATGGTTTGATGGTACGAATCTATGGGGCCCACAAAAAGTGAAAGCTTGGACTCTGCTGATCGAGGGATTTCATTTATATTCAGCAGACTGCCCCTCCATCCCCCTCTCCAGCTGCTTTTACAGTGGTCTTCCTTTTGCTTAGATTTCAGGATCCCGGCATCTGGGAGCCGCTTCCCAGCATTTGTTCTGTTCAATCCCATTTACATTAACTGGCCATTGGTACAATCACAGCAATGTTCTCGGGATGTGGGCGTTGCTGACAAGGCCGGTATTTATTGCCCATCTCCTAGTTGCCCTTGAGGAGGTGGTGATGGGCCTCCTGCTTGAACCGCTACAGTCCGTGTGATGAAGGTGCTCCCACAGTGCTGTTAGGTCCGGAGATTAAGGAACGGCCGATAGGTGTCCAAGGCGGGCAGTGTGAAACTTGGAGGGGAACTCGGAGGTGATGGTGTTGCCATGCATCTGCTGCCCTCGTCCTTCCAGGTGGTGGAGGTTGTGGGTTTGGGAGGTGCTGTCAAAGAAGCTTTGCGAGTTGCTGCAGTGCATCCTATGGATGATACACACTGCAGCCACAGTACAACGGTGGTGAAGAGACTGAATGTTTAAGGTGGTGGATGAGCTGCTGATCAAGTGGAATGCTTTGTCCTGGATGGTGTTGAGCTTCTTGAGTGTTGTTGCTGTGGTACCCATCCATCATTCCATCATACTCCTGACGTACCTTGTAGGTTGTGGAAAGGCTTTGGGGAGTCTGGAGGTGAGTCATTCGCCGCAGAATACCCAGCCTCTGACTTGCTCTAGCAGCCATAGTATTTATGTGGCTGGTCCAGTTGAGTTTCTGGTCAATGGTGACCCCAATGGGATGTTGATGGTGGGTGATTCAGCGATAGTAATGCCATTGAATGTCAAGGGGAGGTGTTTAGACACTCTCTTGTTGGAGATGGTCATTGCCTGGCAGTTGTGTGGCGCAAATGTTCCTTACCACTTATCAGCCCAAGCCTGGATATTGTCCAGGTCTTAATGCATGCAGGCACGGACTGCTTCATTATCTGGAGAATTGCGAATGGAACTGAATACTGTGCAATCAGCAGCAAACAGCCCCTCTTCTGCCTTTACGATGGAGTAGGGCTGTTCATGTTTATGTGAACAATGTTAGAACTGAGTGAGAGCCATCCAATATCAGAGCTAAGGTAAACGAGCAGCATTAGGAGTGGGGTCCCCCACCAATGCCAATCCTCAATGTCAAAGCTCACACATAAAGAATGACCATTTGGATAAGATAAACAAGGCAATATATGGTACCAAGGCTAATCAGTCAACAATTCCAACTGTCCAACTTGATAAACTCTTGGGAACACAATGGGGGGACAGCAGCCTACAACAAATACAACAACGTGCATTTATTTAGCACATTTAACACAGCAAAACGTCCCAAGGTGCTTCACAGGAGCGATTATCAGACAAAATTTGACACCAAGACACATAAGGAGATATTAGCACAGGTCAAAGAGGTAGGTTTTCAGGAGCATCTTAAAGGAGGGGAGAGAGGTAGAGAGAGGTTTAGGGAGGGAATTCCAGAGCTGAGGGCAGAGGTAGCTGAAGGCACGGCCGCCAACGGTGGAGCGATTAAAATCGGGGATGCGGAAGAGGCCAGAATTGGAGGAGCGCAGAGATCCCGAAGGGTTGTGGGGCTGGAGGAGGTTACAGAGATAGGGAGGGGGCGAGGGCCACGGAGGGATATGAACATGAGGATGAGAATTTTAAAATCGAGGTGTTGCCGGACCGGGAGCCAATGACGGTCAGCGAGCACGGGGGGTGATGGGTGAACGGGACTTGGTGAGAGTTAGGCCCAGCGAGCGACTGGCCTGTCCGGGAGGCCCAGCCGAGTTTAAACGGGCAGAAAGCAGACGGCCCAGAGGTAAAAAAAATGCTGTACCTTTATCGTGTCGTATCCCTGTAACAGGTAGTCAGTGTACTCGGAATGTTCTCCAGCTGAGGCGTAGAACTTACACCACCAATCAATGGAGTCATCTTCCTTGAAAAAAACATTAGGGAATATATTATCAGTACTGTTTTAGGTGGCAAACACTTTTTGAAGCAGATGCCAGGGTTTATATTTACATACAGGACAAAGCTGTGAGATTCCATTCTTAGAATGATACAGTACAGAAGGAGGCCATTCGGCCCATCGTGCCTGTGCCGGCTCTTTGAAAGAGCTATCCAATTAGTCCCACTCCCCCTGCTCTATCCCCATAACCCTGCAAATTTTCCCCTTCCAGTATTTATCCAATTCACTTTTGAAAGTTATTATTGAATCTGCTTCCACCGCCCTTTCAGGCAGCGCATTCCAGATCAGAACAACTCACTGCGGAAAAAAAATTCTCCTCATCCTCATCCTCCCCGTCCCCCCCCCCGTTCTTTTGCTGATTACCTTAAATCTGTGTCCTCTGGTTACAGACCCTCCTGCCAGTGGAAACAGTTTCTGCTTATTTACTCCATCAAAACCCCTCGTAATCTTGTACACCTCCATTAAACCTCCCCTTAACCTTCTATGTTCTAAGGAGAACCACCCCAGTTTCTCCAGTCTTTCCACATAACTCAAACCCTGGAGCGACAGGCTTTCCATACAGAAATGGCTCAGCGCGTAAATGGACTTCTTGCGTTCCTGAGCCCTCGAGACCAGGAAGATCCCAGTTTTCATCCGCAATCTGTGCTGAGAGAGCTGGTCCCTGCTGGGTGGTGATTGAGGTGCTACTATTGGCATAAGCTCCCCTGGGCTCAGGAGGGGAAATGTCTGCCTGAGTTTCCTCTGGAATTCCCTCCTTAAACCTCTCTGGCTCTCTCTCCTCCTCGATTGGATCACTATTCAATGATCACCGCTAGAAAGGGTGTGTGTGCGTGGCACGTGCGTGGGTTAAATAACAACAATTTGCATTTATACAGCACCTTTAATACAGCAAAATGTCCCAAGGTTCTTCACGAGTGATTATCAAACAAAATTTGACACCAAGCTACATAAGGAGATATTAGGACAGGTGACTTCAAGCTTGGTCAAAGAGGTAGGTTTTAAGGAGTGTCTTAAAGGAGGAGAGAGAGGCGGAGAAGTTAAGAGAGGGAATTCCAGAGCTGAGGGCCCGGGCAGCTGAAGACACGGCCGCCAATGGTGGAGCGATCAAAATCGGGGATGTGCAAGAGGCCAGGATTGGAGGAGCGCAGAGATCTCGGAGGGTTGTAGGGCTGGAGGAGGTTACAGAGATAGGGAGGGGGGCGAGGCCCTGGAAGGATTTGAAAACAAGGATGAGAATTTTAAAATCGAGGCGTTCCCGGACCAGGAGCCAATGTGGGTCAGCGAGCGCAGGGGGTGATGGGTGAACGGGACTTGGTGAGAGTTGGGATACGGGGCAGCAGAGTTTTGGATGAGCTCAAGTTTATGGAGGGTGGAAGATGGAAGGCCGACCAGGAGAGGATTTGAATAGTGTACATCAAGGGAGTGACAACCTCCACAACTGTCACACTCAATGCCAAGGCTCACACATAAAGAATGGCCGTTGGGTAAGGAACTGGGCAGCAGCCAGTGCCCACGTATTCAGGACAGGAGGTTAGAAAAAAGAGGCCCCAGTTTGAATGTTCAGCCAGCCCCCGTTCCACATCATGGGATTCGACTTCAGCTCTGCTGCAATGGACAGAGGCCAAGAGTTTCCTGACAGCAGGAAAGGTGATTGAGGGGGAGAATCATTCCCGCTCTCTTCTCACCCATCCGAGTGGCTGCAGAGTCCCGGGAGGGGGCAGATCTCCAGAGGAGCCTCAGAGTTATGCATAAGATCCAGAAGCAGTGGGGGAGAAAAAAAGCAAAGAAATAAACCGAAGCTCGAGGCCCCATTTCCATTGCTGACTCACCAGAGGTCCTTCAGTGGCTTCCTGTTCCAATTTCTTTTTCTCATCTGCCGCTGAACTCTGAAGGAGAATACAGCTTCAATTGGTCTGATTTAATAACACAGCATCCGGCGTGTTCTGAATCTCCGTTAATGATTCAGCCCCTCTTACCTCACTCAATACGTTAGTCCAAACATCATTCTCATTCTTCCAGCTAAGAACGTCTTAATATCCATTTTAACATTGCTTTTCACTAATTTAAATTTCTATCCTCTGCTCCTACTCCCCAGTCCTATTACTACAGTCATATTCTGCATTTACCGTACCTGCACCAATTAATATTTTACCTCCATCAGTGACAGACCCATTTAACCACCTTCTCTCCAGCACAAGTTCGCCAATCTTTCCTCACACCTCAGGGCAATAAATGCCGGCCTCGCCAGCGACGCCCACATCCCGTGAACGAATAAAAAAAAAAAATCCTCGTTACATTGCCAAACAGTCGTGTTTCTGTTACACTTCAAACTATTGGCTTCTCTTTTTAATCAAAAGTTTGATTATTACTTTTACTAAATTGTGAAAATATTTTTTTGAAGTCATTAATCAACCCAATAAATCGTGGAACTCGAAGAGATTTTTTCCCTGCAGGCCCGGTTAACAATATCTGACATCAAACACTCCCAGGGCAGGTACAGCACGGGTTAGATACAGAGTAAAACTCCCTCTGCACTGTCCCATCAAACACTCCCAGGGCAGGTACAGCACGGGTTAGATACAGAGTAAAGCTCCCTCGACACTGTCCCATCAAACACTCCCAGGGCAGGTACAGGGTTAGATACTGAGTAAAGCTCCCTCTACACTGTCCCATCAAACACTCCCAGGGCAGGTACAGGGTTAGATACAGAGTAAAGCTCCCTCTACACTGTCCCATCAAACACTCCCAGGGCAGGTACAGTACAGGGTTAGATACAGAGTAAAGCTCCCTCTACACTGTCCCATCAAACACTCCCAGGGCAGGTACAGGGTTAGATACAGAGTAAAGCTCCCTCCACACTGTCCCATCAAACACTCCCGGGGCAGGTACAGTACAGGGTTAGATACAGAGTAAAGCTCCCTCCACACTGTCCCATCAAACACTCCCAGGGCAGGTACAGGGTTAGATACAGAGTAAAGCTCCCTCCACACTGTCCCATCAAACACTCCCAGGGCAGGTACAGTGTTAATCAGCTCATTATTAATATCACGTGTCGTGATTTCAACTCTCTTATGTGGTTTACACCACACAGGAAGCAACAAATACCCAAGGATTACAAAGCTGCGTTGACTGTGGTTATGATCTCAAGGACAGTCTTTGATGCTAAAGACATTTTCAGAATCCCTCCATCTGAATTACACCTGTACAATCCCCTCCCCGCAGAGACATGACCACATGGGGACACATCAGAGGATATGGAGGGTGGGAACAGAGGGGTGAAAAAGAATGTGGGGTAACGGATCCCACCGCCTCATCCCCTCGCGGTTACGCTGTGTCTCTCATTATCGATGTATCTATTATTCCTCATACTTTGCACAATTTGTACACAAAGCATCTTACCTCAATGTTGGGCGTTTCAACACGAAAACTCTTGGTAGAAGTCAGGGTGACATCTTGGGAAGAAAATTAAAGAAAAGGTATATTTCAATTAAAAAGATACATAAACATTGTACTCTGAACTTCAGTGAAACCAATGAAACTTTGCCTTCTTTGGGTGTTAATCCCCCAGTGGCTCGTCGATGAAATGCACTGCCTGGCTTGGGACTTGGCCTTCCACACTGGAGGTTCGACACCTGGTCCTGGGATAGGGGGGTGAACAATTCGCTAGGATTTTGTGCGTGTGCGCTGGGTGCCAGGAGCAAGGAGAGGACCTGGACAGAGCTTGGGATGTGACGCCTTGCCAGGTCCAATACTCACTACCTAGGCTCACACAAGAATGATGGGTGCTTGGCAGAGGTACTGGAGGAAGTGGTCACCTGTATAACTGTACCCCAGTAAGGGTCAGGCTTTCTGGAGCGGAAGGGAGGAAAGGCTCTGGAGTGTTTGGGACTACATACAGAAACAGGCCATTCGGCCCAACTGGTCTATGCTGGTGTTTATGTTCCACACGAGCCTCCTCCCTCCCTACTTCATCTCACCCTATCAGGATATCCTTCTATTCCTTTCTCCCTCATCTGTTTATCCAGCTTCCCCTTAAATGCATCTACACTATTCACCTCAACTATTCCTTGTGGGAGCGAGTTCCACATTCCAACCACTCTCTGGGTGAAGAAGTTTCTCCTGAATTCCCTATTGGATTTATTAGTGACTATCTGATATCAGCATTTAGACACCCAGCCTGTTCAGTCTTCCCTGATATGTATAACCTCTCAGTTCTGCTATGGTGTAACTTATAACAGTTACAATTCTCTAGAGTTTAGAAGGTTAAGGGGTGATCTGATCGAAGTTTATAAGATATTAAGGGGAACAGATAGGGTGGACAGAGAGAAACTATTTCCGGTGGTTGGGGATTCTAGGAGTAGGGGGCACAGTCTAAAAATTAGAGCAGACCTTTCAGGAGCAAGATTAGAAAACATTTCTACACACAAAGGGTAGTCGAAGTTTGGAACTCTCTTCCGCAAACGGCAATTGATACTAGCTCAATTGCTAAATTTAAATCTGAGATAGATAGCTTTTTGGCAACCAAAGGTATTAAGGGACATGGGCCAAAGGCAGGTATATGGAGTTAGATCACAGATCAGCCATGATCTTATCAAATGGCGGAGCAGGCACGAGGGGCTGAATGGCCTACTCCTGTTCCTATGTTCCTAATGTAAAACACGGTGGCCTCAAGATTATTCTGTGGGATTCTGGCATGCAGACACTGAACACGTTCATCAGATATTCCTTCCTTAAATAGTTACAGTGCTCACTTGTTTAAAATAAATGAATCAAGATTACAGCCGAAACAGCAGAAGGGATTTGAGGTAAATTGTTTGCGCACTCCACTCCCGCGCACCACCATTTCAAGGGCCAGTGTCGCCTTTGTTTCTCTTCCCGTAAGTTGACCCCATTATAAAATGAAAGACTTGCATTTCTTTAGAGCCTTCCACAACCTCAGGACGTCCCAAAGCGCTTTACAGCCAATGAAGTACTTTTGAAGCGTAGTCACTGTTGTAATATGGGAAACGTGACAGCCAATTTGCGCACAGCAAGGTCCCACAAACACCAATGAGATATATGACCAGAATATCCGTATTTTAGGTGTTGGTTGAGGGATAAATATTGGCCAGGACACCGGGGAGAACTCCCCTGCTCTTCTTCGAAATAGTGGCCATGGGATCTTTTATATCCACCTGAGAGGGCAGACGGGGTCTCGGTTTAACGTCTCATCTGAAAGATGGCACCTCCGACAGTGCAGCACTCCCTCAGTACTGCCCCTCCGACAGTGCAGCACTCCCTCAGTACTGCCCCTCTGACAGTGCAGCGCTCCCTCAGTACTGCCCCTCCGACAGTGCAGCACTCCCTCAGTACTGCCCCTCCGACAGTGCAGCACTCCCTCAGTACTGCCCCTCCGACAGTGCAGCGCTCCCTCAGTACTGCCCCTCCGACAGTGCAGCGCTCCCTCAGTACTGCCCCTCCGACAGTGCAGCGCTCCCTCAGTACTGCCCCTCCGACAGTGCAGCACTCCCTCAGTACTGCCCCTCCGACAGTGCAGCACTCCCTCAGTACTGCCCCTCCGACAGTGCAGCACTCCCTCAGTACTATACTGGGAGTGTCAGTCTGAATTATGTGCTAAAGTCTCTGGAATGGGGCTTGAACATAACCACAATGTCATAATGTTGCACAGTGCACCCCCCTACTGGGACCCATGGAACTGGATCCCAGTAAGAGTCAGTGGCTTCAGATTAAAGACTGTAGAAAGTCAGGGGGACAGTAAACTTTTTGTTTGTGAGTTTGTTTTACTGAGGTTTGATTGTCGATGTTTGCAGCTGGTGTGTGACGCGAGAACGGCTGTACTCTGAGCTCAGCGCTGTGCCAGCAGCAGGCGACAGACTGAAAATAAAATATAAATTCACTCTGCTAGTTACCTTCAGCATCACCTGATCCAGCATTCGGGTCGCAGGTAAACTCGCTCAGGGATTTCACGGTAGTCTGTCCCACCACTGGTTTGTATCCGAATGCTCGAGAATCTATCACTTTCAGCACAATGGGAGGGCTGTAGACGGCATCTACAGGTAGAAACTGAGGCAAGGTGACGATCGTAAATCACAGTATCGCTTCTGAACAACTAGTGACAATTACATGGCTGACAGACAAGCAGATATCTCATTGATCCAAATATCTTCTCTTCACCAGACCAACCGGACTGTGACGTGAACGCAGTTTGGACTTTCTTAATTTGATTCACACAGTGAGCAGCACGCCCACAATGAGGGGCTGCAGGACTGGCCGTCTCTCTCCTCGATTACTGTCAGAACTTCAACCCTGGCACACAAGGTGACAGGGGGTACACCCGGAAGAGGCCAGTTATGAGGTGTAATTTAGCTGAGAGTCTGATCGAATCGAGTTTCGGCAGGAAGTTAACTGCAACAGCTGGGAAGTAAACTTTAAGGGTGGAATGTCTGGGAACTTGTTGCAAGAAAACTCTGAATCATCGAAAGGTTACAGCACGGAAGGAGGCCATTCGGCCCATCGAGTCTGTGCCGGCTCTCTGCAACAGCAATCCAGCCAGTCCCACTCCCCCGCCCTATCCCCGTAGCCCTGCAAATTTTTTCCTTTCAAGTACTTATCCAGTTCCCTTTTGACGGCCATGATTGAATCTGCCTCCACCACCCCCTCGGGCAGTGCATTCCAGATCCTAACCACTCGCTGTGTAAAAAGTTTTTCCTCATGTCACCTTTGGTTCTTTTGCCAATCACCTTAAATCTGTGTCCTCTGGTTCTTGACCCTTCCGCCAATGGGAACAGTTTCTCTCTATCGACTCTGTCCAGACCCCTCATGATTTTGAACACCTCGATCAAATCTCCTCACAACCGTCTCTGTTCCAAGGAGAACAACCCCAGCTTCTCCGGTCTATCCACGAAACTAAAGTCCCTCATCCCTGGAATCATTCGAGCAAATCTCTTCTGCACCCTTTCTAAGGCCTTCACATCCTAACTCAACTCAATCGCCATTTGGCCTGTCTCCCTTTCCACCAGCGAGAAAGCCAGGCATCACTGTGTCTGGATTATCCTGGGTAAATGCCCTGCTTGGAGTGTGACCGAGACACAATGACCAAGAAGGTCACAGATTTCCATCCTCTGGGCTGAGTTAGCTGATCTAAGTGGCAGCACAGCTCTGCACTGAGCTTCAGCACCCGGAACTAGGGAGGAAAAATGAAACCAGCCAGGGTTCCTGCTCCTGATCACTGCCCAGTGACTCCTGCTGGAAAGCCCATGTGTGAGGACATCGGCTGAGGACAGGATTGGGCTCAACCATAACCCTCTCAGGGTAGATGCTGAGAGGCTGTTTCCCATGGCAGGGGAGTCTAGAACTCGAGGACATAGCCTCAGGATAAGGGATCGGCCATTTAAGACTGAGATGAGGTGGAATTTCTTCACTCAGAGGGTTGTGAATCTTTGGAATTCTCTACCCCAGAGGGCTGTGGATGCTCAGTCATTGAATATATTCAAGGCTGAGATCGATAGATTTTTGGACTCTAGGGGAATCAAGGGATATGGGGATCGGGCAGGAAAGTGGAGTTGAGGTCAAAGATCAGCCATGATTTTATTGAATGGTGGAGCAGGCTCGAGGGGCCGTATGGCCCACTCCTGCTCCTATTTCTTACGTTCTTATGTTCTCTCTTTGGTGAAACAGCGTGTGGACATTAAACACCTGGGCTCAATCTCAAAGAACGTCCTCTTGGATGAGACGGCCAGTGCCCATGGAAGCCATAACCCAAGGCGTGGATCAGTAACTGTGGGGGAGGGGTGGGGGAATTGTTTTTAACAAGTTTGAAACAGTGAATCGGAACTTAGCTGCAAACATTATGAATGGGCGTCAATGTGAGATGTTAAAATCCATGCTGAGAACGTCAGAACTAGAATTAACACTTGGACCAACCACTGTGATGAAGTAGATGGGGTTTGAGAAGTTTGGGTTCTTTCTGTAGTTTTTGATTGGCGGGGTTTGAATCATTTCTCCACTGCACTCCACCACTAGGCTCGGGCTGGTCACTCTCAGCATGTTGTAGTTTTTCATGTTTCTCAATCCCCAGGCAAGAATCTGAGAAAAAGAAAGAATTTGCATTTCTGTAGCACCGGTCACAACCTCAGGACGTCCCAAAGGGCTTTACAGCCAATGAAGTACTTTCGAAGTGTAGTCACTGTTGTAATGTGGGAAACGCAGCAGCCAATTTGCGCACAGCAAGATCCCACAAACAGCACTGAGATAATGACCAGATCATCCGTTTTTAAGTGTTGTTGGTTGAGGGATAAATATTGGCCCCAGGGCAGCGGTCGGACTTCCCTGCTGCTCTTCAAAATAGCGGTCATGGGATCTTTTACGAGGGGGCAGACGGGGCCTCGGTTTAACGTCTCATCCACAAGAAGGCACCTCCGACAGTGCAGCGCTCTCTCAGTACTGCACTGGGGAGAGTTCCTGCAGGTCTGCTGGTGTCTCCAGGCAAGTAAGCGAGAGGAGGGAGGAACTGTGGGGTGTGAATGGGTGGCGGGCACAGCTCAGGCAGGCTCACCTCAATAGTGGTCATCTGTAGCTGTGGTCTGACTCCCAGTGGCACCATGTACGTTTCAGAGTCTTTCATTGGCGGGCGAGGGGGTAAGTTCTGATCCTCATCCTACAATAGCAAAAAAAAAACAGCACTGCAATCTCACAAAAGTACCGTGTGTAATTTCAACCACTCATTGGGTTCGTCCTCATCCTCCTCCAGGTTTATTTCCCCATCACGCTCGTTGGATCAGCTGCTCTCTGGACACCAGTAACAGGATCCCTCCTACTGACATCAAGGTGGGGGCTGTGGGCAGTATGGCCGGGGGGGAGGGGGGGGAAAGAGGGGGAGGGGGCCGGCGGCGGCACGGCGGGCGGGGAGGGGGCCGGCACGGCGGGCGGGGAGGGGGCCGGCACGGCGGGCGGGGAGGGGGCCGGCACGGCGGGCGGGGAGGGGGCCGGCACGGCGGGCGGGGAGGGGGCCGGCACGGCGGGCGGGGAGGGGGCCGGCACGGCGGGCGGGGAGGGGGCGGCACGGCGGGCGGGGAGGGAGCGGCACGGCGGGCGGGGAGGGGGCGGCACGGCGGGCGGGGAGGGGGCGGCACGGCGGGCGGGGAGGGGGCGGCACGGCGGGCGGGGAGGGGGCGGCACGGCGGGCGGGGAGGGGGCGGCACGGCGGGCGGGGGGAGGGGGCGGCACGGCGGGCGGGGGGAGGGGGCGGCACGGCGGGCGGGGGGAGGGGGCGGCACGGCGGGCGGGGGGAGGGGGCGGCACGGCGGGCGGGGGGAGGGGGCGGCACGGCGGGCGGGGGGAGGGGGCGGCACGGCGGGCGGGGGGAGGGGGCGGCACGGCGGGCGGGGGGAGGGGGCGGCACGGCGGGCGGGGGGAGGGGGCGGCACGGCGGGCGGGGAGGGGGCGGCACGGCGGGCGGGGAGGGGGCCGGCGGCGGCACGGCGGGCGGGGAGGGGGCCGGCGGCGGCACGGCGGGCGGGGAGGGGGCCGGCGGCGGCACGGCGGGCGGGGAGGGGGCCGGCGGCGGCACGGCGGGCGGGGAGGGGGCCGGCGGCGGCACGGCGGGCGGGGAGGGGGCCGGCGGCGGCACGGCGGGCGGGGAGGGGGCCGGCGGCGGCACGGCGGGCGGGGAGGGGGCCGGCGGCGGCACGGCGGGCGGGGAGGGGGCCGGCGGCGGCACGGCGGGCGGGGAGGGGGCCGGCGGCGGCACGGCGGGCGGGGAGGGGGCCGGCGGCGGCACGGCGGGCGGGGAGGGGGCCGGCGGCGGCACGGCGGGCGGGGAGGGGGCCGGCGGCGGCACGGCGGGCGGGGAGGGGGCCGGCGGCGGCACGGCGGGCGGGGAGGGGGCCGGCGGCGGCACGGCGGGCGGGGAGGGGGCCGGCGGCGGCACGGCGGGCGGGGAGGGGGCCGGCGGCGGCACGGCGGGCGGGGAGGGGGCCGGCGGCGGCACGGCGGGCGGGGAGGGGGCCGGCGGCGGCACGGCGGGCGGGGAGGGGGCCGGCGGCGGCACGGCGGGCGGGGAGGGGGCCGGCGGCGGCACGGCGGGCGGGGAGGGGGCCGGCGGCGGCACGGCGGGCGGGGAGGGGGCCGGCGGCGGCACGGCGGGCGGGGAGGGGGCCGGCGGCGGCACGGCGGGCGGGGAGGGGGCCGGCGGCGGCACGGCGGGCGGGGAGGGGGCCGGCGGCGGCACGGCGGGCGGGGAGGGGGCCGGCGGCGGCACGGCGGGCGGGGAGGGGGCCGGCGGCGGCACGGCGGGCGGGGAGGGGGCCGGCGGCGGCACGGCGGGCGGGGAGGGGGCCGGCGGCGGCACGGCGGGCGGGGAGGGGGCCGGCGGCGGCACGGCGGGCGGGGAGGGGGCCGGCGGCGGCACGGCGGGCGGGGAGGGGGCCGGCGGCGGCACGGCGGGCGGGGAGGGGGCCGGCGGCGGCACGGCGGGCGGGGAGGGGGCCGGCGGCGGCACGGCGGGCGGGGAGGGGGCCGGCGGCGGCACGGCGGGCGGGGAGGGGGCCGGCGGCGGCACGGCGGGCGGGGAGGGGGCCGGCGGCGGCACGGCGGGCGGGGAGGGGGCCGGCGGCGGCACGGCGGGCGGGGAGGGGGCCGGCGGCGGCACGGCGGGCGGGGAGGGGGCCGGCGGCGGCACGGCGGGCGGGGAGGGGGCCGGCGGCGGCACGGCGGGCGGGGAGGGGGCCGGCGGCGGCACGGCGGGCGGGGAGGGGGCCGGCGGCGGCACGGCGGGCGGGGAGGGGGCCGGCGGCGGCACGGCGGGCGGGGAGGGGGCCGGCGGCGGCACGGCGGGCGGGGAGGGGGCCGGCGGCGGCACGGCGGGCGGGGAGGGGGCCGGCGGCGGCACGGCGGGCGGGGAGGGGGCCGGCGGCGGCACGGCGGGCGGGGAGGGGGCCGGCGGCGGCACGGCGGGCGGGGAGGGGGCCGGCGGCGGCACGGCGGGCGGGGAGGGGGCCGGCGGCGGCACGGCGGGCGGGGAGGGGGCCGGCGGCGGCACGGCGGGCGGGGAGGGGGCCGGCGGCGGCACGGCGGGCGGGGAGGGGGCCGGCGGCGGCACGGCGGGCGGGGAGGGGGCCGGCGGCGGCACGGCGGGCGGGGAGGGGGCCGGCGGCGGCACGGCGGGCGGGGAGGGGGCCGGCGGCGGCACGGCGGGCGGGGAGGGGGCCGGCGGCGGCACGGCGGGCGGGGAGGGGGCCGGCGGCGGCACGGCGGGCGGGGAGGGGGCCGGCGGCGGCACGGCGGGCGGGGAGGGGGCCGGCGGCGGCACGGCGGGCGGGGAGGGGGCCGGCGGCGGCACGGCGGGCGGGGAGGGGGCCGGCGGCGGCACGGCGGGCGGGGAGGGGGCCGGCGGCGGCACGGCGGGCGGGGAGGGGGCCGGCGGCGGCACGGCGGGCGGGGAGGGGGCCGGCGGCGGCACGGCGGGCGGGGAGGGGGCCGGCGGCGGCACGGCGGGCGGGGAGGGGGCCGGCGGCGGCACGGCGGGCGGGGAGGGGGCCGGCGGCGGCACGGCGGGCGGGGAGGGGGCCGGCGGCGGCACGGCGGGCGGGGGAGGGGGCCGGCGGCGGCACGGCGGGCGGGGAGGGGGCCGGCGGCGGCACGGCGGGCGGGGAGGGGGCCGGCGGCGGCACGGCGGGCGGGGAGGGGGCCGGCGGCGGCACGGTGCGTGGGGAGGGGGGCCTGGTGGCAGCGCAGTGCGCGGGGAGGGGGGCCTGGCGGCAGTGAAGCTGAGGATCCTTCGCCCGCCCGTCACAGAGCCCGTTCGATCTGCTCTGTCCGATCACTACTCGGGCTGTGAAAGTGAAAGTTACCCCCACCCCCCGCGCAACCAACCCGTCATTTTACTTCACAACCGAGAATCATACCGCATAGAAGGAGGCCATTCGGCCCATCGTGCCTGTGCCGGCTCTTTGATCGAATTCTCCAATTAGTCCCATTCCGCTGCTCTTTCCCCATTGCTCTGCAATTCTTTTCCTTTTCAAGTATTTCTCCAATTCCCTTTTGATCGTTATTACTGAATCTGCTTCCACCACCAGATCAGAACAACTCGCTGCGGAGAAAACATTCTCCTCATCTCCCCTCTGGTTCTTTTGGCAACCACCTTAAATCTGTGTCCTCTGGTTATCGACCCTCCTGCCACTGGAAACAGTTTCTCTCTATCTGCTCTCTCAAAACCCTTCCTGATTTTGAACACCTCCATTAAATCTCCCCTGAACCTTCTCTGCTCTGAGAACAATCCCAGCTTCTCCGGTCTCCCCACATGATAGAAGCAACCTTTGTCAAGTTACCTGATCGCATCAAGTGGATTTGTTATTTTGTAAGCACATTTTAAAAAAAAAATCAATTACTTTCTGCTTCATAAATAGTTCGAAAGAAACGAGAAGCTCGCCTGAGAACCTCTCTCCTCTGTAGACCGGGTACCACTGCAGCATGGGAAGGTGCAGGGCCGTCACTTCCAGCTTCACATTCGGGTAGCACAGTGTCGTGCCCATATACTCGTGTTTACCCTAGAAATACATCAAGACAAATATAAGCACACCTCTTCCCTGATAGGCACACTTCACTTCCCACGGTCACCTGTGTTCACCGGGACCGAGGCAAGTCAGGGGACAAGTGATTAATTCGGGATTGATCTGGCAAACACCGTGGGCCAAATGGCCTCCTTCGGTGTGTGAACTTCGCTGGTTCGAAGGTGAAATCGTTCACCGCCTCTCGGGTCAGATTACATTTTTCAGGCAGCTATCTGAGACTGATCTTTCTGGCCAATAAGAAGTCGGTGAGATGAATTCCAGAGTCTATGATTGGTTTAAATTCCACTTAAAAGAAAGAACTTTCATTTATATAGCGCCTTTCACATCCTCAGGACGTCCCGACGCGCTTTACAGCCAATGAAGTACTTTTGAAGTGTAGTCACTGTTGTAATGTAGGAAACGCGGCAGCCAATTTTCACACAGCAAGATCCCACAAACAGCAGTGAGATAGTGACCAGATAACCTGTTTTAGTGATGTTGGTTGAGGTGATAAATATTGGCCCAGGACACCAGGGAGAACTCCCCTGCTCTTCTTCGAAAAGTGCCAGGGGATCTTTTACATCCACCTGAGAGGGCAGAGGGGGCCTCGGTTTAAGGTCTCATCCGAAGGACGGCACCTCTGACAGTGCAGCGCTCCCTCAGTACTGCACGGGGAGTGTCAGGCTAGATTTTGTGCTCAAGTTTCTGGAGCGGAACTCAACGCTCTGACTTACAGGCGAGAGTGCTACCCACTGAGCCAGGGCTGACACCATTTTAACAGGAAAAAAACCCAGAAGAATGGGCACTTCTCTCAGTAAGGAATGCCCAGCAAATGACATTGTACGAACATATAGGTTTAAAATGCACGATTGATACATTGAAATGCATGATTCCCCAGCGGAGGGGTCAGCAACCAGGGGGCATAGATTTAAAGTAATTGATGGAAGGATTAGAGGGGAGCTGAGGAGAATTTTTTTCACCCAGCGGGTGGTGGGGGTCTGGAACTCACTGCCTGAGAGGGTGGTAGAGGCAGAAACCCTCAACTCATTTAAAAAGTACCTGGATGTGCACGTGAAGTGCTGTGACCTACAGGGCTACAGACCAAGTGCTGGAAAGTGGGATTTCGGCCAGCATAGACAAGATAGGCCGAATGGCCTCCTTCTGTGCCGTAACTTTCTATAATTCTACGATGAGAACACGATTCTGAAATGCATGATTGGTGCAGACATGGTTTCGGTAGCTGGTTCTTGATTCTGGAGAGAAACGTGATCAAGGTCACAGAGTGTAAATCAGGGTCGCCTGCATCTGTCCGTAAGGAAGCAAAGAGACAGAAGTCTGTGTGAGGAACATCGAATGCTCCATCAACACTTCTGTTGCACGAAGCTCTTGCAGACGGCCACAACAAACGGTGCAGAGCACATGGTGTAACTTTCCTGTCGTTATAGAACATCGTTTCTGCCAACTTACTGAGGCCATTCCCATAGCAGATCTGCCAGAACAAATGAACGACAACTTGCATTTACATAGCGCCTTTAATGCAGTAAAACGTCCCGAGGCGCTTCACAGCGGAGATCAAACAAAATTTGTCACCGAGCCACATAAGGAGATATTAGGACAATTTTAGTCGAAGAGGTGGGTTTTAAGAAGCATCTTGAAGGAGGAGAGAGAGGTGGAGAAGCGGAGAGGTTTAAGGAGGGAATTCCAGAGCTTAGGGCCCAGCCAACGGTGGAGCGATTAAAATCGGGGATGCGCGAGAGGCCAGAATTGGAGGAGCGCAGAGTTCTGGGAGAACAGGGCCACGTCTACAATTATTGGGACTGGGGAATGACACGCAGCAAAGTGGCAAAACAGGAGGAAGAATTTTTGTTTTAAAAAACCCCCCAGAAATGCAACTTACAGCACGATTACTGTCAAACATTTCCAGCATGACGTAAGGTGGGTTTGCAACAATTTCCCTGAGGTTGCCGTAGATTTCGATCTCCTCAAATATCAGTGTTTGGTCCCAGGTTGGGTTTACAGTCCCTTTCATCGTCTCCGTCCTTTTGCTCTGGTACAACAAGGACATTTGGATGTAAGGATCTGAATCAAAAAAAGGAATTCCAATTCAATACATCATCAAAATGTAAGCGAGCTTCGAGGCCCACTGTCCTGTCACACTGCCGTCACAGATTAGGTTCAGAAAAGACACTGTTTCTGCATCAATGCTCTCCCCTCTGATGGCACTGACCTTTGCTTGGGCGCAGTGCCATTGTTGTTAGCTCCTCTCTCTCCAGTACCCCACCTGAGTGGCAATTCTCCACACATCAGCCTGGAGGGTCAGTCGTGGTGGGCTAACTAGCAGTGGGAGATATCACAGTTTCGAGTCAAATCCACCGACCGTACACCAACGCACCACCAGGACAACAATCAGCAGTGGGAAACCCAGCTGATTATATTGTCCCCTCCCGAGCCCAGGAAATAGTGGCCATTTGCAGCCCCCTCTCCTGCTGCAAATGGCAGTTGAGATGAGCTAACTGAGACCACATGAGACAGCGAGCCTGCGATTTTCATGTTCAATGGAGCTCAGACCCACCGGGTGGTATATTTACTCACTGACCACAGGACCCAATTTCACAAACTTCCTGTAACTTATTCTCTTCTCTTCCTGGCCCACACACACTCACCTCTGGAAACCTGCACACGTACTCCCCTTTGCACCCGCGCACTCCCCTGTAAACCCGCACACGCGCTCCCTCGCTAGACCCGCGCTCCCCCGCTAGACCCGCACACGCCCTCCCTCGCGAGACCCGCCCTCCCTCGCTAGACCCGCACACGCCCTCCCTCGCTAGACCCGCGCTCCCCCGCTAGACCCGCACACGCGCTCCCCCGCTAGACCCGCACACGCGCTCCCCCGCTAGACCCGCACACGCGCTCCCCCGCTAGACCCGCACACGCGCTCCCCCGCTAGACCCGCCCTCCCTCGCTAGACCCGCGCTCCCCCGCTAGACCCGCACACGCGCTCCCCCGCTAGACCCGCACACGCGCTCCCCCGCTAGACCCGCACACGCGCTCCCCCGCTAGACCCGCACACGCGCTCCCCCGCTAGACCCGCGCTCCCTCGCTAGACCCGCACACGCCCTCCCTCGCTAGACCCGCGCTCCCTCGCTAGACCCGCGCTCCCCCGCTAGACCCGCACACGCGCTCCCTCGCTAGACCCGCGCTCCCCCGCTAGACCCGCACACGCCCTCCCCCGCTAGACCCGCACACGCCCTCCCTCGCTAGACCCGCGCTCCCCCGCTAGACCCGCACACGCCCTCCCTCGCTAGACCCGCACACGCGCTCCCTCGCTAGACCCGCGCTCCCCCGCTAGACCCGCACACGCCCTCCCTCGCTAGACCCGCACACGCCCTCCCTCGCTAGACCCGCGCTCCCCCGCTAGACCCGCACACGCCCTCCCCCGCTAGACCCGCACACGCCCTCCCCCGCTAGACCCGCACACGCCCTCCCCCGCTAGACCCGCACACGCCCTCCCCCGCTAGACCCGCACACGCCCTCCCTCGCTAGACCCGCACACGCCCTCCCTCGTAAACACGCGCTCCCCCGCTAGACCCGCACACGCGCTCCCCCGCTAGACCCGCACACGCGCTCCCCCGCTAGACCCGCACACGCGCTCCCCCGCTAGACCCGCACACGCGCTCCCCCCGTAAACACGCGCACACGCTCCCCCCGTAAACACGCGCTCCCCCGCTAAACCCGCACACGCCTTCCCTCACTAGACCCGCGCTCCCCCGCTAGACCCGCACACACGCTCCCCCCGTAAACACGCACACGCGCTCCCCCCGTAAACACGCACACGCGCTCCCCCCGTAAACACGCACCGCCCATACGTTCACCTACACACAGGTGCAAAACACAGAAACATAAAGCGAATGTGACATCTCTTGTTAATCTGCTCACCTGCAAAGCTGCTCCTATCGGTGGGAAGTAAGCCTCTTGCCTGATAGATGTAGCCGCGAAACTGGAAAGCGATGGGGGCTGCACGACGGAGGAGAAAGTGACAGCACTGGTCAGGAGAATTGCTCAGCTCTTCCCATCACCGGGAGTCAGACATTTCAATCCTTAAATATTAGTGATATTAAAACAACTACACCAGATCTTGGTACTGCTTTAAATACCAATGTAAGGAATCTTACACCAGATTATAGTCCAACAGTTTTATTTGAAAATCACAAGCTTTCGGAGCTTTCCTCCTTCGTCAGGTGAGTGAGTGATACAACTGCCCTGTAACTGCCCCAATCTCCCTGATCCCACTACCTGGGAAGATTATTCCAAACATTTACCACCGTTTGAACAAATCATTTTTTCCAAAGACGCGTCTAAAATCGAAGCAGGACACTGTCGGCTTTTGTTCGAGTTCTTTCCCCCTTTTGGTTTTGCCTCTCAAGGTTGGAGGAATTTCATCATTGAAAAAGCAAATCTCAGAACTGAAACCGGGTCCCATCACCTCCCCAACTCAGCCCCGTGTCTGGGTTTGGGCACAGCACAACATTGCAATCTCAAGCAAGAGGGAAAAACAGGCATTGGGCCTTGTACATCGGCTGCTTTAAACTTACGGTCCAGGAGACAGGATATAAAGGGTGCAGTCATCCCATAAAGCTCCTGATTCCCAACCACCTTCTCCTCCTTATGCTCAAGCTCGTCCGTCTGCTCTTCACCGTTTTCTCGATACTGAAACAAGACCAGGCACCTTGTCAGACACAGCACTGTCACAGTGAACACTCATAAACCACAACTTCACTGCCCACACAGCCGGTCCTGTATACTGCTCACCAAGTGAAGGAAATTAGTGTTGCAGAATCAGAACACTTTCCCACTTCCTGTGACAGCACCAAACACTCCCAGGGCAGGTACAGCATGGGTTAGATACAGAGTAAAGCTCCCTCTACACTGTCCCATCAAACACTCCCAGGGCAGATACAGCACGGGTTAGATACAGAGTAAAGCTCCCTCTACACTGTCCCATCAAACACTCCCAGGGCAGGTACAGCACGGGTTAGATACAGAGTAAAGCTCCCTCTACACTGTCCCATCAAACACTCCCAGGGCAGATACAGCACGGGTTAGATACAGAGTAAAGCTCCCTCTACACTGTCCCATCAAACACTCCCAGGGCAGATACAGCACGGGTTAGATACAGAGTGAAGCTCCCTCTACACTGTCCCATCAAACACTCCCAGGGCAGGTACAGCACGGGTTAGATACAGAGTGAAGCTCCCTCTACACTGTCCCATCAAACACTCCCAGGGCAGGTACAGCACGGGTTAGATACAGAGTAAAGCTCCCTCTGCACTGTCCCATCAAACACTCCCAGGGCAGGTACAGCACGGGTTAGATACAGAGTGAAGCTCCCTCTACACTGTCCCAATGGATCTCAGCACCAACCTTTAGAACACCCCTAACTGCACTTGTGTGCCATTTATCCATTTCCCAACTGTCCTGTGTCTTCTCAGAGTGAGACAGCCAACATGGTGTCATTTAGGAGCATTTTAGTGCTGTGGGTTCATGACCACTGAGAACTAGACTGAGTGTCCAGACTAACTTTACATAGAATTTACAGCACAGAATCAGGCCATGCAGCCCAACAGTTGCTGCCATCCTTGGATGCCTACGTGTACCAGCCCGCCTTTTCATGATGAAAAGCTTTAAATACATTTTTTTTTAAAATTCTCTCTAAGCTTTTAATGGGTCACCCTCTCGCAGGAAGCCACGTACCAAAGAACCTTCCAGTCTGAAAATGGCCGCTGGGCCCAGTTGCTCCCTGGGGATCATCCTCCTCTTCCAGCGCCTGCGTCGGTAAGCGTCTGCCTTGTTCTGCTTCACATGGAATTTCCAACCAAATAGAGGGGCGTATTCCCAGCCATCGGGATCAAACTCTTCTTTCTGCGGCACATCCAATCCTCAAATTAAAGGACTCCATTTGGACCCGTTCACAGAGTTATTTCAGTACAGCGCTCCGAATTTTAAAAAACCTTCACTACTTGTTTTACCAATTTCATTTCATCAAAACCACTTCGTAACAAATGAGGAACAGGGGCGATAGAGAGATACTATTTCCTCTGGTGGGGGGAATCGAGAACGAGGGGACACAATCTTATAACGAGAGCCAGGCCCTTCAGGAGCGAAATCAGGAAACAACTTTTCACACAAAGGGTAGCTGAAATTTGGAAAACTCGCTTCCCCTCAAAAGGCTGTGGGTGCTGGGGGACAATTGGAGCTTTCAAGAGTGAGACTGACAGAGTTTTGTGAGGTAATTGATACTAGCTCAATTGCTAAATTTAAATCTGAGATAGATAGCTTTTTGGCAACCAAAGGTATTAAGGGATATGGGCCAAAGGCAGGTATATGGAGTTAGATCAAAGATCAGCCATGATTTTATCAAATGGCGGAGCAGGCACGAGGGGCTGAATGGCCTACTCCTGTTCCTGTTCCTATGTAAGGGTATCAAAGGATATGGAGCAAAGGCGGGGAAATGGAGTTACAGTGCAGATCAGCCATAATCTAACTGAATGGTGGAACAGACTCGAGGGGCTGAATGGCCTCCTCCTGTTCTTATGTTCCACTCCGCGTGTGCTGTCATAGCTCCTGGCTCATGTCCTGTCGCTATGATTAAATTCAACGTGTTTCTTGCCCTCTACTAAAGCTATTACAAAAAGAATAAAGAGGCACTGGAGAAGGTGCAAAAAAGATTGACAAGAATGATAGCAGAACTGAGAGGTTATACCCATCTGGGAAGATCAAACAGGCTGGGGCTCTTTTCTCTAGAAAAAAGAAGGCTGAGTGGTGACCTGAAAGAGGTCTTTAAAATTATGACAGGGTTTGATGGGGTAGATGTGGAGAAGATGTTTCCACTTGTGGGGGAGACCAGAACTAGGGGCCATAAATATAAGATAATCACTAATAAACCCAATAGGGAATTCAGGAGAAACTTCTTTACCCAGAGAGTGGTGAGAATGTGGAATTTGCATGGAGTAGTTGAGGTGAATAGCATCGATGCATTTAAGGGGAAGTTAGATAAATACATGAGGGAGTAAGGGATAGAAGGATATGCTGATAGGGTGAGATGGAGTAGGGAGGGAGGAGGCTCGTGTGGAGCATTAACACCAGCATGGAGCAGTTGGGCCGAATGGCCTGTTTCTGTGCTGTCAATTCTATGTAATAGAAAGGAGACGGGATGAGCAAACAAACAAATCAAGACCAGTCGATAAACTCTAAGATTCTGCAAATCCGGTACTCACTCCAGCATCGTATTATGCTGCATTGGGCAGAGAGGAAGGACGATGGAGTGGGGTATATTTCCTGCATTGCTATATGTATTGGTATATACAGCCTCATGATTGAGAAGGGAGGGGGGCTGAAAGGGAGAGTGGTGTGTGGGATACTGAATGAGCAAGAAGGGAGAGATAAATGAAGATTAAAAAAGTCAAGAAAAAGGGAGATAAATCAAGAGAGAGTTGGAGAAGACGAATAGAAAAACAAAGGAACATAAAAACCAAAAGGGAATGAGTGAGAAAAAAGGCAGTCAATTATATACATAGAAATATCGAAAATAGGAGCAAGAGTAGGCCATTCGGCCCTTCGGGCCTGCTCCGCCATTCAAAATGATCATGGCTGATCGTCTAACTCAGTACCCTGTTCCCGATTTTTCCCCATATCCCTTAATCTCTTTAGCATTAAGAAATATATCTATCTCCTTCTTGAATACATCTCATGACTTGGCCTCCACTGCCTTCTGTGGTAGAGAATTCCACAGGTTCACCACCCTCTGAGTGAAGAAATTTCTCCTCAGCTCGGTTCTAAATGGCATTCCCCGTATCCTGAGACTGTGACCCCTGGTTCTGGACTCCCCAGCCATCGGGAACATCCTCCTTGCATCTAGTCTGTCTAGTCCTGTTAGAATTTTATATGTTTCGATGAGATCACCTCTCATTCTTCTAAACTCTAGTGAATATAGGCCTGGTCGACCCAATCTCTCCTCGTACGTCAGCCCTGCCATCCCAGGAATCAGTCTGGTAAACCTTCGTTGCACTCCCTCCATGGCAAGGACATCCTTCCTCAGATAAGGTATAAACTCAGATATAAACTACTACAATTTTTTTTTTTTGTTTAAAGCCCAGGTCAAAATATTGGGGAAAAAAGGGAAAATGTTAAGTTGCAGGTTTCAGGTTTTACTGATAATCCTTCAGAAATGTTTGCAGCAGTTAAGTTTCAAGCTTTTCCAGCAGGACATCCGTTGCAAATGTTGAAACACTTCGAGGGGACCCCCTTGTCCGAACTTCCAAAAAAAAAACAGGGTCTGCTACATGAATGGAAGCAGCACTTTTAAAAATACACAAAAGCAGAAATCCAGAGTCAGTCAATCAAGCAGCGAGAGGGAAACTAGAGACACTGTGCTCAAGGGGTGTAGAATTCCTCGGCCCCAGAGAGACCGAAATCTAATGACCTTGAAAGAAAGAAAGTCTTTGCATTTCTATAGCGTCTTTCACGACCTCAGGACGTCCCAAAGCGCTTTACAGACAATTAAGTACTTTTGAAGTGTGGTCACCGTTGGAATGTGGGAAACGTGGCAGCCAATTTGCGCACAGCAAGGTCCCACAAACAGCAATGAGATAATGAGCAGATAATCATTTTTAATGAGGTTGGTTGAGATATAAATATTGGCCAGGACACCGGGGAGAATATCCCTGTGAATGGTGCCGAGAGATCTTTTACACCCACCTGAGGGGGCAGACGGGGCCTCGGTTCAACGTCTCATCTGAAAGACGTCCCTCCCCCACAATCCAACCTCTGTTCTCTGCCCCCCGCCCCCCCCCCCCCCCGTCTCAGACCCTACTCTGAAAACCTCTGGTCTACAGTGACGAGCGTGGATTTCCAGGATCGAGCCCAATGATACTGCACCTTAACCTGATGAGACCCGTCGGGCTTCCTGATCCGCTTTCGCACCCATCGGCGGCGTCTGTGCGTGTGGTAGGCTTTCTCGCTGGGATTCCAGTTCTTTGGGATCTTGTCTGGTGGGACAAGTTTCCCATACTCCCATCCTTCAGGTGAGCAATGAAGCAGAAAACACGTTAGAAATAAAAACCACCTTTGTCGGAGCCTGGGCGCCAGGGCATGGCTCCTAAAGCAAGCAGGAGAGGCGCGGACAAGGTGAACGTAGACAACGCGGTTAGACGACACCAAGCTTGGATTTCAAAAAAAGCCTGGAGTTTGGGAGGAGGAAGGCTAGACTAAGGATTGTAAAGAACTGAAACGGTTTTGAGACCCTGGGAAAGAATGGGTTAGAGTCGGAGAGAACGCGATGAGTCTTAAAGAACCATTTATATAACGGCTTTCACAATCCCAGGGCTCCCAAAGCCCTTCACAGCCAATGAAGTACTTTTGAAGAGTAGTCACTGTTGTAATGTAGGAAACGCAGCAGCCGACTTGCGCATAGCAAGATCCCACAAACGGCGATGCGATAATGACCAGATAATCAGTTTTAGTGATGTTGGTTTGGGGATAGATTTTGGCCAGGACACTGGGAAGAACTCCCTTGCTCTTCTTCAAAATAGTGACCATGGGATCTTTTACATCCTTCTGAGAGGGCAGGCAGGGCATAGCTTTAACGTCTCATCCGAACGTTGGTATCTCCGACAGTGTAGCACTCCCTCAGTATTGCACTGAAGTGTCAGCCTGACTTATGTATCTCTGCAGTGGGAGTTCAACCCACAACCTTCTGACTGAGAGGCAGGAATGTTACTCACTGAGCTACGGCTGAGACTTAGGACGCAGAGAGGAGGGACAAAGTATAGGATGGTGTATTTCCAACTTTGGAGGAATACGAGAGAGGTCAGAGGAGCACTGACCTTAGCGGCATTGATAAAATAGAGACAAGAAAAGTTGAGATAAAGAGAGAGTGGTTAGAGTCTCCGGGGGCAATTTTAACCTAACCCGCCCGTCGAGAAACTGACGAGATCGGGTGGAACGCTGGTTTTACACAAGAGTGTATTACACAATAGAGGGAACACCACCTGCACGTTCCCCTCCAAATCACACACCATCCCGACTTGGAAATATATCGCCGTTCCTTCATCGTCGCTGGGTCAAAATCCTGGAACTCCCTTCCTAACAGCACTGTGGGAGAACCTTCACCACACGGACTGCAGCGGTTCAAGAAGGCGGCTCACCACCACCTTCTCAAGGGGCAATTAGGGATGGGCAATAAATGCCAGCCTCGCCAGCGACGCCCACATCCCATGAACGAATAAACAAAAGAGTAAAATCAGGCGGGGTGTAAAACCAGCGTTCCACCCGATCCCTGGGTTTCCCGCCCAGTGAGTTAGGTTAATATTATCCCCTGTACATCTCTTACATCTCTGCAGTTGACGAGGTGAACGCAATAGAATGAACATTTTAGTCATGGTGTCCGGGAGCCAAATTCAGCTACAATTCAGAAACATTCAGATGCAATGAATGAAACGTTCAAAAGGGGAGTGATTTTAGCCAGTCCCAAACTCATCTCCATGTGCCGACTCACCATGTTCATCGACTGCTCGATAAATATCCAGGTTCCATTCCTCCTTCCATTCCCAACCAACAGGACATTCAACCTCTTCTATCGATAAATCCTTGTTCCCTTTCTGAAAGGCAGAGAGAAAATATACAGTGCTCCAAGAATGGAATGTTCTTCCTATAAACACACATCAACACTTCTAAAGCCAAAAAATCTAACGATGGGAAGCATGTCGTACGAATCATTAGCACGCTGTCCTTTTACATCCGGGACCTGGGTTGGAATCCAGCCCTGACTCATGAGACGAAAGTCTCTCTTCTCTGCCTTCTGTAGGGACCTTCCTTGTGATGTTTACCTGCTGTCCAGTGCTTTTGGAGGCCAATGTTCAGGCATTCACTGTGGGGGAGTGGTTTAGATTGGGCCTGAGGAGGGCCCAATTACTGGTAAAGTGAGAGAAGTTTGCAACTGCCAGGTGCTTGTAAATTTTCAGCTCGAGGCCAATTTGCAAACTTCCCTCAGCCAGAGAAAGTAACACGCAAATGGCTCCAGCAAAAAATAACTAACTTTTCTTTCTCATTTAGTTTTGACAGTGCGGCATCTGAAGTGTTTTCAGGTGTTTTAAAATAATTTGCACAGATGGTTTTGATAATCTTGCCCACAATTAGATAATTGAGAAACTAATAGCATTCTGTGCCGATTAGTTTTCATCCCAATCAGCCAGGCTTTGACAGATGCTGTCTGTCAGTCATAAAGTTGAACCTACTGCGCCTCAAGTCCTGTATTTGGGACCAGCGGAAACTTTTCAAATGTTTCAGTGTGATTTCTATGGAAACTGCGAGTTGTCAAACACCCACTTCGTCTGTGTACTGTTCCAAAGCTGGGCTCCACTCTCCTCCGGCCAAATGATTTTCATTCTCATAAACGTCATCCATAAATTCAGTGTGTCCAGCATCTGAATCAAACAACAAGCTGTTAAAAGAGAGGGAGAAACAGAAAGAGACCATCAGTGAAATCTCAAACACAGGAAATCAAGGCCCCCATTCATGTCAAATAGGATATTGTACACACGACCACAGCAAGATTGGAATCTGACTCTTCGAATTACAGCATCCGCACATGAGATTCCTTTCTCTGCTAACTTTAAAAACACCTGAATTTATACAGCACCTTTCAAGGCCTCAGGATATCCCGAAGCTTTTTACAGCCAATGAAGTACTTTTTGAAGCACAGTCACTGTTGTAATGTAGGAAACGCGGCAGCTAATTTGCACACAGCAGGATCCCACAAACAGCAATGAGATAATGACCAGTTAATCTGGTTTTTTTTTTAAATGTGATGTTGGTTGAGGGATAAATATCGTCCAGGACACCGGGTCGAACTCCCCTGCGCTTCTTCGAAATAGTGCCAGGGAATCTTTTACGCCCCCGAGGGGGCAAACGGGGCCTTGGTTTAACATCTACATCTGAAAGACAGCACCTCTGACAGTGCAGCACTCCCTCAGTACTGACCCAGGAGCGTCGGCCTGGATTTTGCGCTCAAGCCTTTGGAGTGAGACTTGAACCCACGACCTTGTCACTCAGAGGCGAGAGTGCTACCCACTGAGCCACAGCTGACGTTAAGAGACATTAATCTCCTTATTGTAAACAGGAAACCATTCCTGATAAAATAGCAGAGAAAGGAGTTTCAGACAGGTTCCAATATTTGAATATCATTGGCATGGCTGATTGTTATACTGAAAAATAAAAGCGACAAACAAGAATTTTTGGAAACAGAAAAAGAGACCATTGGGGTCCAACAAACTTTTCAGGAGATCACTTCACCTAAAAGTGGGAGGATAAGTTCATAAAGCTTTAAAAAAAAAACATACGGGATGCGAGCAACATCGAATACACACGGCAATGCTCAACTTATTCAAATCATTGGTTGGGCTGCAGGTGGAATATTGTGTCGAGTTTTGAAAGCCCTACTTTAGGAAGGATGCCAAGGCCATGGAGAGGGTGCAGGTTACATTCAGTGATGGGATACCGAGGGTGAGGGGCTTCACGTATGAGAGAAACTGAAGGTCTATTCATTAGAAAAAAGGTTAAGAGGAAATCAGAGAGAGTTGTTCAAAAATTATGAAGCATTTTAACAAGGTAAATCAGGAAAATATATTTCCGATGGTCAGTGAGTCAGGAACTCGGGGCCATAAATTTAAGATCATCAATGAAAGGAGAGAGAGAGGGGATTAGGAGAATTTTGTTTTAATGCAGAGAGTTGTTAGGGCATAGAATGCCCTATCAGAAATCCAGAATTCATAAGTTTCTAAAAAGGGAAGTGGATAATTACTTGAAAAGGAAAAACTTAGAAGGGAACGGGCAGAGGATTGGGACTAATGAGAGTTGGCACAGGGACGATAGAATAATAAGAGTGGTCTTCTCCGCCTATGATTCCACTTTCCCAAGGTATCCCTCAATCCCTTCTCTCTCGAATTGCCTCTTGGAGTCTCTGTTTGAATGGCTGCCCTCTTCATTTATTCCACAATTCTATTTCCTTTGTGTGTGAAGATCCTCCTGAATTCCATTCTTACCCCTGACTTTCCAGTTTTTAATTTGCAAGGTGTGTGATTTTGCGATTAATTGGCCCGGAGGCCTTCACCCACGCCAAGAAACCCGGGGCTTCTGGATTCTGTTACGTGAACCATATTGTCATTTGAACTCTTCATTATACTGAACAATTGGATCAACTTGGTGAAATCCATTCATATAATGACGAAAACATTGGTTCAGATCACCCTGAAGTCTCCTCTTTGCGATGTTACGGTTTGGATCACCAATAACCAGATGTATTTGAGGATCGAAAGATGAAGACCCAAGTTGCTACTTTCATTTCAGCGGGAAGTGATGTAAAACCAGTTATGGTTAAATCAAGCGAGGTGGTTGCCAGGCCAGTCTCTCCTTTCTCCTGATTTCCCCCCTTTATATAATCTCTTTCAGTTCAGTTTATTTTCCTTTATCCTCCAAGCCCTGTCAGTTCCTCAGCTTTTCAACAGTTTTTTCTCCAACTTTGCTCCCTTTTTGCTTTTATTCTTCTTCACACTCTCTCTGTTCCTCTCTGGCTCATCCTTTTCCAGGGCCTCAAAAATGTGCAACTCACTTACCTTCCATAGCCTTCCCTTTCTCCCACAGCGGACAGACTTTCAATATCCAAACTCAGATCACAAACCACGAGCTCTTGATTTACCTGCTCTCCTTTCAACCACACTGGACAACTAGCCTTGACCTTTATGGTGTCAGCTGTGGCTCAGTCAGTAGAACTTTCGCCTCTGAGGTACAGAATTCGTGGGTTCAAGTCTCACTCCAGAGACTTGAGCACAAAATCTAGGCTGACACTTCAGTGCAGTACTGAGGGAGTGCTGCACTGTTGGAGGTGCCATTTTTCAGATGAGAAATTAAACTGAGGCACAGTCTGCCCACTCACTGGTGTCCTGGCCAAAATTTATTCCTCAATCAACAATACTAAAAACAGATCATTATCACGTTGCTGTTTGTGGGATCTTGCTGTGCGCAAATTGGCTGCCGTGTTTCCTGCATTACAACAGTGACTTCAAAAACGACTTCATTGACTGTAAAGCGCTTTGGGACGTCCTGAGTTGCGAAAGGCGCTGTAGAAATGCAGGTCTTTCTTTCTTTAGCATTTCTCAACTTTAAACAAAAATGAGGCGTGCGTTAATGTCAGTCAAAATGTTTTGGAAAACCCCTCCGATTAACGAGGGCTGAAACAGACTCACCACCGCTCGGGGTCGATGGTCCATTTTCCATCCCACTGCCAGCCTTTCAGAGGATGGAAGTCTTTTTTTGACAGCCGCATTTTCCCCATCGCGTCAGAGAACACTGGGTGCTGCAGCAGCCCGCTGGTGCCCCAATGGCCCATGACCTTTGCCTGATTTTCATACTGCAAATTAAAACAGAAAACCACCACCATTAAACAGACGCACGCAGCACCCGTGACAGCTCAGCTGTAGAAAGTACTGCCCAGTGTAGAACTGAGATGCACAGGACCCCCAGGGGAGGCCCAGGTTCAATTCCCTTTCTGAGCGAAGTTAGACGGTCTCTGCCAGGGCAGCAGCTCAGGTGTCAAGAGTTGGTCACAGTACCTCTGAGCCAGGCCTCCCACTCATGACTACAATCTAACTGGACGAGAAAGGGCTGGCCTCAGTTGTAATGCCGTACCCTGCAAGGATGGGCATGTCTCGATTACTGAATCGAATAAGCTCGCTGGCATTAGATAGAATTATATAATATTGAGCTGTAAGATTATTTGTTTAAAAGTTCCATGTAGTGACACCCCTATTCCCAGCCAGAAAGATGATGATTGGGTAATTGTTCTGTCAATCATGCCTGGAGACAGCACTGTTGTAAGTGACTGGGATTGATTTTGTGCACATTTGTAACTATCCTCCACTCACTGCATTTTGCTGGAGAAATAATCCTGCTTTTATCAGGAATCTCTAGGGAGAGTTTCGGTCACGAGTTCTGTTTAAATAGACTCTGTTTGGCTGCAAGTCTGACCGTCAGTCCCGCCTGAAGACGTATGGTACCCACATTTGTCCGAGGTAATGAAACATATAAAACGTACAACACACTGGAGGTCCTGGGACGTTTCATCTCGTCTCACCACCACCTTCTCAAGGGCAATTAGGGATGGGCAATAAATGCCGGCCTCGCCAGCAACGCCCACATCCCATGAACGAATAAAAAAAAAGTCAAGATGTCACATTTGCGACCTCCTGAAGCAGTCCTCAGTATGTGAGTATAATTGGTTATCTATATCTCACAAACACTGCATGCAAGAGGTTGTGTTTTAAGAATATAAGAACATAAGAAATAGGAGCAGGAGTAGGCCATATGGCCACTCGGGCCTGCTCCGCCATTCAATCAGATCATGGCTGATCTTCCCGCCCGATCCCTATATCCCTTGATGCCCCTAGAGTCCAAAAATCTATCGATCTCAGCCTTGAATATACTCAAAGACTCAGCATCCACAGCCCTCTGGGGTAGACAATTCCAAAGATTCTCAACCCTCTGAGTGAAGAAATTCCTCCTCATCTCAGTCTTAAATGGCCGACCCCATATCCTGAGACTATGCCCCCTAGTCCTAGACTCTCCAGCCAGGGGAAACAATCTCTCAGCATCTACCCTGTCAAGCCCTCGCAGAATCTTATATGTTTCAATAAGATCACCTCTCATTCTTCTAAACTCCAGAGAGTATAGGCCCATTCTACTCAATCTCTCCTCATAGGACAACCCTCTCATCCCAGGAATCAATCCAGTGAACCTTCATTGCACGGCCTCTAAGCCAAGTATATCCTTCCTTGGATAAGGAGGCCAAAATTGTACACAGTACTCCAGGTGAGGTCTTGCAAATGCCCTGTACAATGTAGTAAGACTTCCTTACTCTTGTACTCCAACCCCCTTGCAATAAAGGCCAATTTGCCTTCATAATTGCTTGCTGCACCTACATACTAACTTTCTGAATTTCTTGTACGAGGACACCCAAGTCTCTCTGAACACCAACATTGAATAGTTTCTCATCATTTAAAAAAAAATTCTGTTTTTCTATTCTTTCTACCAAAGTGAATAACCTCACATTTCCCCACATTATACTCCATCTGCCACCTTCTTGCCCACTCACTTAACCTGTCTATATCCCTTTGCAGACACTTTGTGTCCTCCTCACAGCTTACTTTCCCACCTAGCTTTGTATCATCAGCAAACTTGGATACATTACACTCGGTCCCTTCATCCAATTCATTAATATAGATCGTAAGTAGCTGAGGCCCAAGCACTGATGCTTGTGGCACCCCACTAGTTACAGCCTGCCAACCTGAGAATGACCTGTTTATCCCTACTCTCTGTTTTCTGTTCATTAACCAATCCTCTATCCATGCTAATATATTACCCCCAACCCCATGAAACCTTACCTTGTGTAACAACCTTTTATGTGGCACCTTAATGAATGCCTTTTGAAAATCCAAATATACAACATCCACTGGTTCCCCTTTATCCACCCTGCTAGTTACATCCTCAAAAAACACTAATAAATTTGTCAAACACAATTTCCCTTTCATAAAACCATGTTGACTCTGCCTAATCATATTATGATTTTCTAAGTGCCCTGTTACCACTTCCTTAATAATGGATTCCAGCATTTTCTCGACAACCGATGTCAGGCTAACTGGCCTGTGGTTCCCTGTTTTCTCTCTCCCTCCCTTCTTGTTACATTTACTACCTTCCAGTCCACTGGGACCTTTCTAGAATCTCGGGAATTTTGGATGATCATAACCAATGCATCCACTATCTCTGCAGCCACCTCTTTTAGAACCCTCGGATGTCAGCCATCAGGTCCGAGGGCTTTTGTCGGCTTTTAGTCCCATTAGTTTGTCCAGCGCTTTTCCTCTAGTGATATTAATTGTTTTAAGTTCCTCACTCTCATTTACCCCTTGGTTCCCCACTACTTCTGGTCTGCTTTTTGTGTCTTCTACTGTGAAGACAGATACAAAATATTTGTTTAACCCATCTGCTATTTCCTGATTCCCCATTATAATTTCTCCTGTCTCAGCCTCGAAGGGACCAACATTTACTTTTGCTACTCTCTTCCTTTTTATATACTTGTATGATCTCGTTGACTTGATGTAATAAAGACTGTTAACCAGACGTTTCCCTACTACGAGAACTTGTATTAGATGTAAAGGATGTATGACAATATCCTACATGAACCCAACATACATGACTGCCCAGTTTGCAGATACTCACTCTGCAGACTCATGCGTGACGAATGGCTGTGAGGTGAGATATCAGAGGGCTGTCTATGATGGTGGAACCGTACACCAGTCCTCCAGGAGAGGGCAAAGGGGAACAATGGAAGAAGCAGCGCACTAATGACTGGGAAGCTCAGCTGGTCCCAGCACTGGTCTGGGGGAAGAGAGACTCTGGGCTCGAATCCCTGGAGGGTGCACACAGTCGTTCCGAAGCGGATGAAAGAAGAACCATCTTTCAGGACGTGGAGGGAGAGCAGAAGGCTGCGGAGACTGGGCACACTGCTTTGCCATTCGGTCACACAGTACACCCTTGGAGATCAGCGTTGCCACCTGACACCATGTGGTGACGAGCTACGTCTCTCTCAGTGACACCACTGGGGGAATTACCTTGGAGGAGTAACAGAGTGATAGGCTGGGCCCCAAAACGTGTTTTAAACGCCCCCTACCCACCAACCGGCTAAACTCACTCTTTCTGCAGCTACCAAAAATTTTCCGTCTATGTACTTTTCAAATTCCTCTTCATCTGAAGACAGTCCCATCCAGATCCGCACACGGAGCTGAGCTGCAGTCTTCATTTCATAGGTCTTGTCCAGCGGGTACTGTCAACATCAGTTCAACAATTCAGCAATTAGTTCCCATTGAGGATCGGGAAATCTACAACAGCCTGACAGGCACCAAAGTGGTTAAAACAAAGAGCAGTCGCTTCATTATCTCTGGGTGATACTTGGAAAACAGTCAGGCAATAATCCCCATAGGACATTGTAATGTAAGGGAACGACACGCTGTTAATCACGACAAAGATTTTATCATATCATCGATTTCACTGCAGTCCTCACCCTCATCATGAGGCTCTCTATGACAATAATCTCTCTGTGAAACACAAAATAACTGAACCATGATAGAATCATCCAGCACAGAAGGAGGCCATTTGGCCCATCATGCCTGTGCTGACTAGTTGAAAGAGCTGTCCAATGAGACCCAATCCCCTGCTCCTTCCCCATAGCCCTGTAAATTTTTTCTTATTTATCCAATTTCCTTTTGAAAGTTATTATTGAATCTGATTCCACCGCCCTTTCAGGCAGCACATTCCAGATCATTACAACTCGCTGTGTAAAAAAAATTCTCCTCATCTCCCCTCTGGTTCTTTTGCCAGTGATCTTAAATCTGTGTCCTCTGGTTACCGACCCTCCTGCCACTGGAAACAGTTTCTCCTTATTTACTCTATCAAAAACTCATATAATTTTGAACACCTCTATTAAATCTCCCCATAACCTTCTTTGCTCTAAGGAGAACAACCCCAGCTTCTCCAGTCTCTCCACATAACTGAACTCCCTCATCCATGGCACCATTCTCGTAAATCTCTTCTGCACCCTCTTGAAGGCTTGACATCATTCCTAAAAGGGACTTAGGGGTTCAGGTACATAGATCATTGAAGTGTCATAAACAGGTGCAGAAAATAATCAATAAGGCTAATGGAATGCTGGCCTTTTTATCGAGAGGACTGGAGTACAAGGGGGCAGAAGTTATGCTGCAGCTACACAAAACCCTGGTTAGACCGCACCTGGAGTACTGTGAGCAGTTCTGGGCACCGCACCTTCGGAAGGACATATTGGCCTTGGAGGGAGTGCAGCGTAGGTTTACTAGAATGATACCCGGACTTCAAGGGTTAAGTTACGAGGAGAGATTATACAAATTGGGGTTGTATTCTCTGGAGTTTAGAAGGTTAAGGGGTGATCTGATCGAAGTTTATAAGATATTAAGGGGAACGGATAGGGTGGATAGAGAGAAACTATTTCCACTGGTTGGGGATTCTAGGAGTAGGGGGCACAGTCTAAAAATTAGAGCCAGACCTTTCAGGAGCGAGATTAGAAAACATTTCTGCACACAAAGGGTGGTAGAAGTTTGGAACTCTCTTCCGCAAACGGCAATTGATACTAGCTCAATTGCTAAATTTAAATCTGAGATAGATAGCTTTTTGGCAACCAAAGGTATTAAGGGATATGGGCCAAAGGCAGGTATATGGAGTTAGATCACAGATCAGCCATGATCTTATCAAATGGCGGAGCAGGCACGAGGGGCTGAATGGCCCACTCCTGTTCCTATGTTCCTAAAGTGCGGTGCCCAGAATTGAACACAATACTCCAGATGAGGCCTAACCAGTGATTTATAAAGGTTTAGCATAACTTCCTTGCTTTTGCATTCTATGCCTCTATTCATAAAGCCAAGGATCCCATGTGCTTTTTTAACAGCCTTCTTAACTTGTCCTGCCACCTTCAAAGATTTGTGTGCGTGACCCCCCAGGTCTCTCTGCTCCTGCACCCCCTTTAAAGTTGTACCATTTAGTTTATATTAGTTATGATATTGGACGTGTTGCGCAGATTTGTAACAACACACAAAATGTGGAGCTGCCCGCAACGGGAGGCGTGTTCCTGACACAGAGTGACTGGCTGGCTGAATACGAGTGCAGACTGATGTACAGTTGCTAATGGTTACAATGCGGAGTGTCCAAAGATGGGGGATAGTTAATTCAAACTCTGTGCAGACACCTCTGCTCTCACCATTGCCAGGTGAAATCCTCCAATCTCCAGCCCGGCTCAGACACAACAAACTCGATGCTTGCACCTGAGCGGACTATTAATTGGGTGAAGGGTCAAAGCCCGTAGCCCAGGACAGCCGCAAGGTTACGAGGAGTCGGAGAGAGAAAAAAAAAGAGGTGAAGTAGAAGTCAGGTGACACCAAGTTTGGGTTTTGAAAACCGTTGGATTGTCGGAGAAAGGGAAGACCGAGGGAATGAAGGGTGCCAGTTTTGAATGAGTGAAGAGATCGTACAATGAGGGCCACCTCCAGGAATGTACCAACGCACCCTGCCACACACTAACCGAGTGGGAGATTGTACAACGAGAGTTATGGGGTGATTCTGCGACCTGGCACAGGGAATGCAACCTCTGGAAATCGCAGGTCAGCAACCTGCCATCTTCCGCTATCGGAGAGTGAATCACGGGCCGCGCCTGCGATTTCCCGAGAGGGGCCAGACCACGGAATTTGCTCCTTTGATTTGAAAGCGGTGAGGATGGGGGGGCGGGAAGTGAATCGCGTAGAATGGGGGGCGTTTGGAGCTCGAAACGCAGAACAAAGTCGTAACTATGGAAGCAGCGTACATTTGAGGAGAATTCTGACCTACCTTCAGAAACACCGTTTGCAGCTTTCCACAGAATTTCCCACAGGATTTTCCGCTATCTTTGGAAAACAGGACCGAGTGCGCTTTAACCCGAGCGTAAGCAAGACGCTTCCCCCCGCACAGCATCCAGAGTATGACGTCGGGCAGGCTGTTTTGAGGCTGCAAGGTCAGAAAAGTAGAACACGTGAACAGTCAAATCATTGCTCTCGGGGCGTCAATTGTGACGATTCTCTCCCCCTCTTGCCGAGGAGCTGCTGTCCGCCGGTTCCTCGCCACCCCCCCCGTGCGCGGGGCCTGGACAGCGAGTGCCGGCAGGCTCATCGGCCACAGGGAGCATCACAGCTGAGCCTAATCCCGCTCTCGCCTTGACGTCGGCACGTGGGCTGTCCAGCTGGAGTAAACGGATAGCGGCCAGGAGCAGAAACCCTGGATATCTTTTCCCCCACCCCTGCTTGGTCAAGGAAGGCTGTAGCGCCCCTAACTCTGCCCCAACGGAGATTGGGAAACTGTGTTTATGAATCCCTTTTTGTCAATGGTGCAGAAACTGAACGAGTGACAAAATACTGCAACAAATATGCCGGTGATGCTAACTTTTTCCACAAGTGACAGTCACTGACTGATAGCAAGTCCAAACTGGACAGTACGGCAATGGTTAGGAGGAGGAGTTCTGATGAAACGTTAGCTCTTTTCTCTCCCCACAGACGCTGCCTGACCTGCTGAGCGTTTTCCAGCATTTCCTGGTTTTATTTCGGACTACGGTTTGAGTTCTGAGCTGTGCTTTTCCCATTAAATAATGTCTCCACATCATGAGACTCAGAGGAAACGAACTGAAATTGAAAACGCAGAATCTCTGGTCCCTTTTGTAAAGCCCTGCTCTCTACGGAATCAGTTTAATTATTTCAATGCAAAGTGGAAGAACAGAGTCGTAAGATTGTTATAAATGAACAAATAATGCAGGCGGCAGCTGGTGGCAAAGTTTATGCCGAGCGCCTGACCACATGGTTATGGTGAAGGAAACTGAATACTGTTAAATAGAAATCTCAGGCACTCACAGGAGGGAAGACAAACCGTGCAGCTATTCTTCAACATGAGTCATCACCCTCAGGAAGGGAAGGCGGGGGTGGGGGGGGGGGGAATGAAATGAAATCAATCACTTTCTTGGTGCGGTGGCACTCTCCTCTCGCCTCAGAGTCGGAAGGTCGAGGGTTGAAGTCAGATTCCAGAGACTTGAGCACAAAGTCTAGGCTGACACTCCCAGTGCAGTACTGAGGGAGCGCCGCACTGTCGGAGGGTCAGTACTGAGGGAGCGCCGCACTGTCGGAGGGGCAGTACTGAGGGAGCGCCGCACTGTCGGAGGGTCAGTACTGAGGGAGCGCCGCACTGTCGGAGGGTCAGTACTGAGGGAGCGCCGCACTGTCGGAGGGTCAGTACTGAGGGAGCGCTGCACTGTCGGAGGTGCCGTTTTTCAGATTGGATGATAAACCAAGGCCCTGTCTGCCCTCTCAGGTGGGTGTAAAAGATCCCATGGCACTATTCGAAGAAGAGCAGGGGGTGTTCTCCCCGATGTCCTGGCCAATATTTATCCCTCAACCAACATCACTAAAATAGATGATCTGGTCAATGTCACATTGCTGTTTGTGGGATCTTGCTGTGCACAAATTGGCTGCTGCATTTCCTACATTACAACAGTGACTACACTTCAAAAAGTACTTCATCAGCTGTAAAGCGCTTGGGACATCCTGAGGTCATGATAGGTGCTATATAAATGCAGGTCTTCCTTTACATAAGGAGCCTGTTTGCTCCACATTGGACGATCCCCCCTTACACTTGTATCAGGCACTAGAAAGCAAACCTCCTCTGCTACTGACGTGAGGCTCTCGAGCCACTCTTCAACTTCAGGCAGCATGTCCTGCACATTGACGTTTCTGTCCCTCAGTTTCTCTGCTGACTTTCTAATCTTCTTAAGAACCAAAATCTGCTGGCCATGCATGTAGTGATCGAGGGCAGTCACAGGGGGAAGTTTCTTCAATGGTAGGAGTGAGTTACTACAATCGGGGGAAAGAAAAGAATTAAAAAATCAGCTGACTGGTTCTGCATGGGTCCCGCCCAAGCGGGGCCCGCCCGCCCGCCCAAGCGAGGCCCGCCCGCCCGCCCGCCCAAGCGGGACCCGCCCGCCCGCCCGCCCAAGCGGGGCCCGCCCGCCCGCCCGCCCAAGCGGGGCCCGCCCGCCCGCCCGCCCAAGCGGGGCCCGCCCGCCCGCCCGCCCAAGCGGGGCCCGCCCGCCCGCCCGCCCAAGCGGGGCCCGCCCGCCCGCCCGCCCAACGGAGGCCCGCCCGCCCGCCCAACGGAGGCCCGCCCATCCAAGCGGGGCCCGCCCGCCCGCCCAAGCGAGGCCCGCCCGCCCGCCCAAGCGAGGCCCGCCCGCCCGCCCAAGCGAGGCCCGCCCGCCCGCCCGCCCGTATTTAAGAAGCCTGGGCATTTCTTTGTTTTTCATTGCTGGAGCAGAGAGAGTAAGGGGCATCAAAATATAAAGTTAGAGAGGGCAATGTAGGGAAATGCAACTATTTTGCACTTTATGCCTCATATTCCAGTGTCAAACACTCCCAGGTCAGTAATAGGAGTCAGGCATTATGCAGGATCTTCCCAATCAGAGGATCAGTGCGGTATTTCCAGTTCCCACATCAGGTGTCCTTCCAGCCTCACTGAGATTACCACCTTACTCTCCATCAGTGCTGGGCTATGGGTAGTTTTCCACTGTGGATTCATTCCCACCAGGAACTGGGTTCAAATTACCCCAGGCTCACTTCACTTGGGACCATTACAGCCAGCAGAAAGAGGAGAGTTTCATCGGTCTGAGGCCACTACCATACTGTATCACTCAAAGTGTGAGTGAAACAGTTCCATCATTTGACTTTATTCCTACTACAACCTCCAGCTCATAACCGATTATGTGTTAAAACCATTAAAATAGTCATATCTCCCAGGTCGGAGTCAAGTTGTACAATGCATACAACTTTTTAATTAACAGAGGTGACTGTTTTGGTTCCTTGAATAATCAATTATTCCCATAAAAATCCAATTAAACAGAGCCGGCAGATCACACTGCTTACAAGAGAAATTTACAAAATATCCATAATGGAAAAAAAACGGATTGGCGGCCGTGCATTCAGCTGCCTAGACCCGAAACTCTGGAATTCCCTCCCTAAACCTCTCCGCCTCTCTCTCCTCCTTTGAGACGCTCCTTAAAACCTCCCTCTTTGACCAAGCTTTTGGTCACCTGTCCTAATATCTCTTTATTTGGCTCGGTGTCAAATTTTGTCTGATTAACGCTCCTGTGAAGCGCCTTGGGATGTTTTACTATGTTAGAGGCGCTGTATAAATGGTCTTATTTACATCAATGCAGCCATCTGCAATTTAGATCACATCGGGTCAAAGTATTTCTACTTTGAGTAGAATTAACAGGTAATTCATTTTCCATTTTATTTCTGTCAATTCCCACTCCAGTGCGTGTGTGTGCGTGTGTGCGCACATTTTGCACTGATCAAGGTGAGGTCTGTTGGTGCTGAGAGTGGAACAGTTCCCATTTTAAGGCACCTGGTTTCAGCATCGAGCACTCCCAGGTCAGGTATATCACAGCCAAGTGCAAACACAAAGCTGCCTCCACTAAACTCAATACCGTGCCTCAGCTTCAAACTCAAGGAGAACAAGTTCCCGCCCACTGCTGTACTGTAACATCTGTCCGTTCCCATAGCGATGTCCTGACAATCAAATCAATGTCAATTTAGGGGGAAATGTGAGCAGGGCACTGAGGTTTTCTGTGCCATTTTTGCACATTGGAAACACAATGAACAACATACAAACTCTGTGAATGGTGTAAACATTGCTGAAGTTGAGAGTGAAATTCACCCTCACTGCCAACAGAGGTGGAGAGAGAGAGAGAGGGGGGGACACTTTAATCTCATCGGTCTGGTCCCAGGGTTTAACCCACTGCCAGTTCTCGGGGGATTTTGCTTAATGTTACCTACTTGCAATCTTTCACTAAACGATCAAGCATCTTCACCCACAACCCAGTGAGGCGAGTCCCTTCAGAGGGCAAGGTTTGTCTGACGTCTTCCAAATTGGCTTTCTAAAATAAAAATGCAGCGGCATCAAAAACGTCACACTGATATCAGTGAACGGCATTTACCCCAACTCCCTCCAACTAATCCGGTCAGTGACTCTCCCAGGGAGCCCTCCAATGCCCTTCCAAGTGGCCATTTTTCATGTGCAAGTCTAGACATTGAGTGTCAGAAGGCTGTTCAACTGCAGCAGCATCATTCTTTTGCGACTGATTATTTTTCTACCCTCCTCTTCTGGAGGCAGTGCAGAGATAAGGTTATCTCCAACAAGAGAGAGTCTAAGCACCTCCCCTTGACATTCAACGGCATTACCATCGCCGAATCCCCCACCATCAACATCCTGGGGGTCACCATTGACCAGAAACTTAACTGGACCAGCCACATAAATACTGTGGCTACAAGAGCAGGTCAGAGGCTGGGTATTCTGCGGCGAGTGACTCACCTCCTCACTCCCCAAAGCCTTTCCACCATCTACAAGGCACAAGTCAGGAGTGTGATGGAATACTCTCCACTTGCCTGGATGAGTGCAGCTCCAACAACACTCAAGAAGCTCGACACCATCCAGGACAAAGCAGCCCGCTTGATTGGCACCCCATCCACCACCCTAAACATTCACTCCCTTCACCACCGGCGCACTGTGGCTGCAGTGTGTACCATCCATAGGATGCACTGCAGCAACTTGCCAAGGCTTCTTCGACAGCACCTCCCAAACCCGCGACCTCTACCACCTAGAAGGACAAGAGCAGCAGGTACATGGGAACAACACCACCTGCACGTTCCCCTCCAAATCACACACCATCCCGACTTGGAAATATACTAACCTGAAAAAAATCCTGGAACTCCCTTCCTAACAGCACTGTGGGAGAACCTTCACCACACGGACTGCAGCGGTTCAAGGCGGCTCACCACCACCTTCTCAAGGGCAATTAGGGATGGGCAATAAATGCCGGCCTCGCCAGCGACGCCCACATCCCATAAACGAATAATTTTTTTAAATGTACTCAACATCCCTTCAGCCAATAGTTCAATAACTGCAGTATTTTATTAATCACTGCACAGCGATGGGACAGGTGACTGGTGTGACTTTCCTGATCGGGCTCAGGGTGGAAGACACAGGCTAGTCATCATGTGGCTTTTTTCTCGTCTCCTCCCAGCAGTCTTGGGGTGACTTACTTCCTCCGAGGGAGAGGATAGGAGGAGAAAGTGGAAACTAAATTAAACCCACACAAAGGGGAGTGGAAATCTGGGACTCTCTCCCCCAAAAAGCTGTTGAGGCTGGGGGTCAATTGAAAATTTCAAAACTGAGATGGATAGATTTTTGTTAGGGAAGGGTATTAAGGGTTACGGAACCAAGATGGGTGATTGGAATTAAGATACAGATCAGCCACAATCTAATTGAATGGTGGAATAGGCTCGATGGGCTGAATGGCCTGCTCCTTTTCCTATGTTCCATATTTCCCCTACACAGTGGGGTATCAATGAAGACATGGATACTCCATGAATGGTGTAGAACCGGCTAAGGGTGTGATTGAAGGGGTCTGGAAATTAGAAGATTTGTTATTCGTGGAGTAAGAAACATCGAAGCAAAATGAATGCCGAATTAATAGATTATTGATTAAGTTCACCAATCCCGCATTCCCAGTGGGATAGTACTGTTTCCAGCATTTTCTGCTTTTGTTTCTGGTTTCCGGCACCTGCAATAATTGGCTTTTGCAAAAAAAATTTTGGGGCTCTTTAGCTTTGAAGGAAAGAAATGTAGACGGGATCATATAAGATGTTACATAATACAGAAAGGCAAATTCAAATTTCAAGGCAAGCCATGACAGCAGGACGAGAGAGAATAGGTTCAAACTGTCGACAGCCAAATCTTAGAGCCCACGTGAGGAACAATTTCATCGTTCAATGGTGATCAACACTCGGAATTACTTCAGGATAGAGCAGTGGAGGCAAAATCCCAAACAGTCATCCAAGAGCTCGTTGGGTAGTGTAGTGTAGGATGATATAGATAGGCCAAATGGCCTTTCTCGTCAATAGTAATCACATGAGTGTGAGCTTGTACATACGATATAGCAGCCTGTGCCACTGGGACAGAGTCAGAAAGAGACCACTCTTGTTTAGGGAATTAAGCATGCGGCAGGTGCATCGAACACAAGAGTGAAAATAACCATCAGTTAAAATAAAATCACATTTAGTATAGCTGTTTAAAATACCAAAACAAAAGCAAAAGCCCTCTCGTTGCCAGGTTTCCCAGGCTTCCCTCCCCCTCTGCAATTCTGCTGAACCCATATTTTGTTTCTATACTTTTCTCATTGTCACCTCATTTTGCCTTGCACTTTTGTTATTTAATCACTCCTGCCCTGCACTCTATCACAGACCTCTTTCCCTTCTCTTCTATCCCTGCCTCCTCCCCTTTTCCCTGGCTCTGCACTTGCTTACCTCTAACATCTTCCAGTTCTGATGAAAGGTCATTGAGCTGAAACATTAACTCTGTTTCCCTCTCCACACCCCCGCTGAGTGTTTTCCAGCATTTTCTGTTTTTATTGCATAAAATACTCACCAGCTTGTCAATGATTTTAAGCAGAATGTTTAACCTATCAAGCCTGTGGTCGATATTTTCCCAGTACGATGTCACAGCAGCCACAGGTTTGGTGTTGCACCAGGGGAGGTAATAATAGTAGTTACCTGCAAACACACGGAGAGACGGAGGGATTAGTGTCCCTGAAACTAACTGGAATATTCACTCCCATCTTGTTCAGCTCAGTCTCAAACTGTTGTATTTTTGGCATTTTTAAAGCACCAAAAATCATGGGAAAAAATACTGAGCCAGATTCATAGAATCATAGAAGTTTACAACATGGAAACAGGCCCTTCGGCCCAACATGTCCATGTCGCCCAGTTTATACCACTAAGCTAGTCCCAATTGCCTGCACTTGGCCCATATCCCTCTGTACCCATCTTACCCATGTAACTGTCCAAATGCTTTTTAAAAGACAAAATTGTACCCGCCTCTACTATGCCTCTGGCAGCTCGTTCCAGACACTCACCACCCTTTGAGTGAAAAAATTGCCCCTCTGGACCCTTTTGTATCTCTCCCCTCTCACCTTAAATCTATGCCCCCTCGTTATAGACTCCCCTACCTTTGGGAAAAGATTTTGACTATCTACCTTATCTATGCCCCTCATTATTTTATAGACTTCTATAAGATCACCCCTAAACCTCCTACTCTCCAGGGAAAAAAGTCTCAGTCTATCCAACCTCTCCCTATAAGTCAAACCATCAAGTCCCGGTAGCATCCTAGTAAATCTTTTCTGCACTCTTTCTAGTTTAATAATATCCTTTCTATAATAGGGTGACCAGAACTGTACACAGTATTCCAAGTGTGGCCTTACTAATGTCTTGTACAACTTCAACAAGACATCCCAACTCCTGTATTCAATGTTCTAACCAATGAAACCAAGCATGCTGAATGCCTTCTTCACCACCCTATCCACCTGTGACTCCACTTTCAAGGAGCTATGAACCTGTACTCCTAGATCTCTTTGTTCTATAACTCTCCCCAACGCCCTACCATTAACGGAGTAGGTCCTGGTCCGATTCGATCTACCAAAATGCATCACCTCACATTTATCTAAATTAAACTCCATCTGCCATTCATCGGCCCACTGGCCCAATTTATCAAGATCCCGTTGCAATCCTAGATAACCTTCTTCACTGTCCACAATGCCACCAATCTTGGTGTCATCTGCAAACTTACTAACCATGCCTCCTAAATTCTCATCCAAATCATGAATATAAATAACAAATAACAGCGGACCCAGCACCGATCCCTGAGGCACACCGCTGGTCACAGGCCTCCAGTTTGAAAAACAACCCTCTACAACCACCCTCTGTCTTCTGTCGTCAAGCCAATTTTGTATCCAATTGGCTACCTCACCTTGGATCCCGTGAGATTTAACCTTATGTAACAACCTACCATGCGGTACCTTGTCAAAGGCTTTGCTGAAGTCCATGTAGACCACGTCTACTGCACAGCCCTCATCTATCTTCTTGGTTACCCCTTCAAAAAACTCAATCAAATTCGTGAGACATGATTTTCCATTCACAAAACCATGCTGACTGTTCCTAATCAGTCCCTGCCTCTCCAAATGCAGGGACTGATTAAAAGAAAAATTATTTCACGCAACCCTGGTTGTATTTTTTTTGGTGGTTGGATTAGCACTTGGGTCGAACTGCGAGAGCAGGGGAGTTTTCCCTGGTGTCCTGGTTAATATATATCCCTCAACCAACATCACCAAAAAAAAACGACCAGCTCGTTCATCTCATTGCTGTTTGTGGGATCTTGCTGTGCACAAATTGGCTGCCGCGTTTCCTACATTACAACAGTGACTACACTTCAAAAAGTACTTCATTGGCTGTAAAGCGCTTTGGGACACCCTGAGGTGGTGAAAGTCACTGTAGAAATGCTCTTTAACTGGAACCATCGACTTGAGTCCCATTTCCCTGCTCTTGCCCTGCATCCTTCTATATTCTCCTGTGTCTAATTTTATTTCAAATTCCACTTTCCAGCAGCAGTCACTAGACAGCGATCGGCAGAGGAAACCCTTGTGACTTTACCCCTCTTGAACCCAGAAGGGACGAGGCCAATTCCAGTGCACAGACTCGGTGGAGTTTTTTTAAATTTCCCCTTCTGTCTCCAGTCAGCGTTTACAAGAATCTCCTGCTGGAAGCAGGGAATGAGAAAAAATTATTTCAAATTTGCTGCCGACATATTTTAACCCTTCTTGTTCAGCAGTCCCGTGACTTTTTTCCCTCTCATCCTATGCTGCTACTCACCATCATACATGGCTTGGCTGTACTGAGTGGTGGATGCGTGAAGCTTGCACGACTTGTCAAACTTGTTTCCGTAATTCCCCACGCTGACCTCGAACTGGATCGGCTCCTTGATGTCTTGTAGTCGCGTGGCCGAGTAGAACACAACGCAGAGGCTGTACCTCCGCCTGTGCAAATACCTCTGAAACCACGCAATCAAAAAGACACTCTCACTGCTTACAACAACTGACAGCAACTTGCATTTATACAGCGCCTTTAACGTAGTAAAACGTCCCAGGGAGCTTCACAGGAGCGATTATCAAACAAAATTCGACACCGAGCCACATACAGAGATATTAGGACAGGTGACCCAAAGCTTGGTCAAAGAGGTAGGTTTCAAGGAGCAACTTAAAAGAGGAGAGAGAGGCGGAGAGGTTTAGGGAGCGAATTCCAGAGCTTAGGGCCCAGGCAGCTGAAGGCACGGCCGCCAATGGTGGAGCGATGAAAATCGGGGATGCGCGAAAGGCCAGAATTGGAGGAGCGCAGAGATCTCGGAGGGTTGTCAGGCTGGAGGAGGTTACAGAGATAGGGAGGGGGGCGAGGCAATGGAGGGATTTGTAAACAAGGATGAGGATTTTAAAATCGAGGCATTCTCAGACCGGGAGCCAATGTAGGTCAGTGAGCACAGGGGGTGATGGGTGAACGGGACTTGGTGCGAGTTAGGATACGGGCAGCAGAGTTTGGATGAGCTCAAGTTTATGGAGGGTGGAAGATGGGAGGCCGACCAGGAGAGGGTTGGAATAGTCAAGCCTAGAGGTAACAAAGGCATGGATGAGGGTTTCAGCAGCAGGTGGGCTAAGGCAGGGGCGGAAACGGGCGATGTTACAGTGGGGTCCCACTGTTTAGTCATTGGGGCCCTATTCTTAAGCAGATATCCCTGTGAGCACTGCAATCATACTCCCGTCATTAAAAATAAAATCACCAGGGGACTGGGCTTACAGGAGTCTTGCCCATGGCTTGGAGAGGGTGCGGAGGAGATTTACTACAATGGTCCCAGGCATGAGAGACTTCAGTTATGTGGAGAGACTGGAGAAGCTGGGATTGTTCTCCTTTGAGAAGAGAAGGTTAAGAGGAGATTTAATAGAGTTCAAAATTACGAGGGGTTTTGATAGAGTCGATAGGAAGAAACTGTTTCCAGTGGCAGGAGGGTCGGTAACCAGAGGATACAGATTTAAAATAATTGGCAAAAGAACCAGAGGGGAGATGAGGAGGATTTTTTTTACACAGTGAGTTCTAATGATCTGGAATTCACTGCCTGAAAGGGCAGTGGAAGCAGATTCAATGATAACTTTCAAAAGGGAATTGGATAAATACTTGAAAAGGAAAAATTTGCAGGGCAATGGGGAAAGAGCAGGGGAGTGGGACTAATTGGATAGCTCTTTTAAAGAGCTGACACAGACACGATGGGCCGAATGGCCTCCTTCTGTGCTGTATCATGCTATGATTCCTTTATTCACTTCTGGGACCTGGGTTCAAATCCAGCCTAGATTGATGGGGTGGAAGATTCCCCTCTCTCCCCTAGATGTATGGCAGGGTGGGGGGAGTCAGGGGACCAGTTACAATTGCGAAACAGCCAGTGAATGGGCCTCATATGATTGCACAAACATAGAAGCCCACGGGGTCAGTAAGATAAGACAAAAAGAACTCCCCGTGTCCTCCTCTCAGATCCAGCCAACAAAACGAGACTTAGAGAGTCTGCTTGTAGAATAATACAGGAACTTATGCTGTTTACATCAAAAGCAGCCATCAGCAATTTAACTCAGCGCCCCAGTTTAATCTCGCACTGCTTCAATCACAGGAACGAGATCATTCAAACAAACAAACACGCACTCCATAATTCCTGATACCGGGAATCAAACCATGGACCTTTGTAGTACGCGTGAATAAGTCGGTACATTTATCCGGGGAGACATGTAGTTCCTGAGCTCATCACATTAATACCTGCACAACTGAACAATCTTCAGCAGTCAAATCCTCCAATTTTTTCCCTAAATGTTCCTCCACCTTTGTGATCAACTCTATCAAAATCCGACCTCGATAGGAGACTCCTTCATTCTGTGAGGGAAAGGGAAAGGAGAGTAATTAGAATGTTATACTTTATTAAAGAGACCGATGTCACGCTCCCCTCCCATACCTCAATACTGTGCGATAAGGAAGATTAATAACGAGGAAGGATGGCCTGTAAAATTTATCGAGTTATTTGTGTTTAAAAACCTTCTTGGACAGTCGATCCTACTATGGGTCCGATTCTGAGCTGACTCACTGCCAAGACTCGTAGCTGAAAGAATCACCACTTGTGCAAGGTACTGGACGGTGGTTTGATGCCCCATGAAACTGTATTCAAACAAGAATCAACGCCTTGGGGAAAGGAAGGGAGAAAATTGGAAAAATAAACGGTCGGGAGGTTTATTTAGCCAAACGTCCCCTTCTAGATTTTCTTTTTAAACATAGAATTACATGGAATCTGCAGCACAGAAACAGGCCATTCGGCCCAACGGGTCTATGCCGGTGATTGTGCTCAACACGAGCCTCCTCCCACCCCTCTTCATCTCACCCTATCAGCATATCCTTCCATTCCTTTCTCCCTCATCTGTTTATCCCGCTTCCCCTTAAATGTTATCTATGTTAGTCGCCTCAACTACTCCTTGTGGTAGCGAGTTCCACATTCTCACCACATTTTCAGAGACTAGAACTCTTTTGTTTAAAATAAAAGGGCAATATGAACAGAATAACCCATCTACCTTCCAATCCCAGATACCGCTCCTCCTGGGCATGCCTTCCTGTAGCTGGACTCCTCTGACCACAAATGGACCTCCCTTCACATCTCCTCCCCTCAAAAAGCAACATCTCGTATTTCTTGTCCCCTCGATAACCGCCGGCATTCTGTCACGCCAAAATCTGCCCACGATTTGAATACTCATGTTCTCATGTTTGGGAAGGCTCTCTCGCACCTCCTCACACTAAACAGGATAAAGGGATAAGCAGGCGATCCCCCTTTCCCTTCTAACCTCCAGCCTCTCTCCGTTATGTTGACAAACGCTGGCCTTGCCAGCGACGCCCACATCCCATGAACGAATTTTTAAAAAAATTCTACACTCAATGCTCCTCTGAAGTTAACCTCACTTATTTCTTCAAAGGCCAAATACAGGAACCTTCCCACTCTTCCTCGTCTCTGTATCCTCACCGTGTTGAAGTGAAGACTCATCTCCATCTTTCCCAGGACCTCCTCACTTTCCTCAGTCTTCACCTCCTCCAACAATCTAACGCATTTTAAAACCCAAGCTTGTCATCACCTAAGACCAATTTGTTTTCCTTTACAAAAAGAATGGCAGATGAACGTACGAGGGGTTTTGATTGAGTCAAAAGGGCAAAACTGTTTTCACTGGCAGGAGGGTCGGTAACCAGAGGACACAGATTTAAGATAATTGGCAAAAAAAGCCAGGTTGGAGGGGAGTGTGCGGGGGGGGAAGATGAGGAGAATTTTTTTTTACACAGAGAGCTGTTATGATCTGGAATGCACTGCCTGAAAGGGCGGGGGAAGCAGATTCAATAATAACTTTCAAAAGGGAATTGGATAAATACTTCAAAAATTTGCAGGGTCATGGGGAAAGAGCAGCGGAGTGGCTCTTGGAAAGCTCTTTCAAAGAGCTGGCACAGGCACGATGGGCCGAATGGTCTCCGTCTGTACTGTATGATTCCAATTGCTAACTCCTGACTTAACTGGCCTTATCTCCTCTTTTTAAATTTTAGCAATTGCCTGCAGTATGGGTCTTGAAACCTCGCTCAATGATACTCAATAAATAAAAATATAAGAAATAGGAGCAGGAGTAGGCCGTACGGCCCCTCGAGCCTGCTCCGCCATTCGATAAGATCATGGCTGATCTTCGACCTCAACTCCACTTTCCCGCCCGATCCCCATATCCCTTGATTCCCTTAGAGTCCAAAAATCTATCGATCTCAGCCTTGAATATGTTCAACGACTCAGCATCCACAGCCCTCTGGGGTAGAGAACTCCAAAGATTCACAACCCTCTGAGTGAAGAAATTCCTCCTCATCTCAGTCCTAAATGGCCGACCCCTTATCCTGAGACTATGCCATCTAGATTAAAATAATTTTAAAAGGCAGACACCTTTCCAAGGTTGAGCTCGTCATACTTGTCGATACCCTCGATACCTTCTCTGGGGCTGCCGTAAAGGTTTAAAAAGCACGGTCCAAAAGCTGGAAGGTACCCGGGTGTTTCTTCTTCTGTTTGGTTAGAAAATAATGTGCATTATTACCAAGTAATCAACAGCGAGGCTTAAATAAAGTAGATGCAGGCAGGCGATGTGACCTAAACTGTGAGCATGGATGTAAATTGAACAAGCGTCACGTGTAAGGGGTAGGAGTTATAAGAGAGTCACTAATAAATCCAATAGGGAATTCAGGAGAAACTTCTCTCTCCAGAGAGTGGTGAGAATGTGGAACTCACTCCCACAAGGAGTAGTTGAGGTGAATCGTGTAGATACATTTAATGGGAAGCTGGGTAAACACATGAGGGAGAAAGGAATAGAAGGATATGCTGATAGGGTGAGATGAAGAGGGGAGGGAGGAGGCTCGTGTGGAGCATAAACGCCGGCATAGACCAGTTGGGCCGAATGGCCTGTTTCTGTGCTGTAAATTCTATGTAATTCTATGTGAGGAATGGGTTAATCAAACTGTCTTCAAGGCTGCTGATGTTTACTGTTTGGGATTTCTCTTTATATTGTAGTAAAAGCAACCTTTAGCTTTTGCCTGTTCAGTGAGGAAGTATAAGTCAATTTAGATGAAGTAACCACTAAACTATTGAATTAAGACTGACCTTAGTGGGTTAGCTGTGGCTCAAGTGGGTCGCACTCTCACCTCTAAATCAGAAGGTTACGGGTTCAAGTCCCACTCCAGAGACTTGAGCATGGAATCCAGGTTGATACTCCAGTATAGTACTGAGGGAGTGCTGCACTGTCGGAGATGCTGTTTTTGGATGAGGCATTAAAACCAAGGCTCCGTCTGCCCTCTCCAGTGGATGTCGATTTGAGGTTAGGATCAGATCAGCCATGATCTTATTGAATGGCGGAGCAGGCTCGAGGGGCCGATTGGCCTACTCCTGCTCCTATTTCTTATGTTCTTATGTAAAAGATCCCACAGCACTATTTTGAAGAAGAGCTGGGGTTTTCTCCCCAGTGTCCTAGCCAATATTTATACCTTAACCGACATCACTAAAACAGCAGATTATCTGGTCATTATCACATTGCTGTTTGTGGGATCTTGCTGTGCGCAAATTGGCTGCCCCGTTTCCTACATTACAACAGTGACTACACTTTTAAATAGTACTTCATTGGCTGTAAAGCGCTTTGGAACTTCCTGTGGTCGTGAAGGGAGTTATATAAATGCAAGTCTTTCTTTTAAAGCAATGGTCAGTTTGGATAATAAACTAATTAAAAAATATTTCAGTGCACACTGTGGAGAACTTTAATTAGTTGATAACAAGTTCTGCTGAAGGGAACATATGTGACTAAATCATCCTTTTCAGAAGGCAGATTGATAATCAGAAGTTTCACTTGGTGGAATAATATCGAGGGTGAAACTATCGATAAGACAACAAAGTAGGGAAGTATGATTCTTAAATTGTGACATCTTAAAATGGTTCGAAGTCACAGGCACAGAACAGGCAAAAGGTCCCTTTTGTTCATTCATTAGAAGGGAGACTTTGAAAATGAGCACCTGCCTAAGACAGACCTGTGATCTGGAAAGTTAGGGAGTTACAGATCTAGACTGCAAGGACTGGACCATCGATTCAGTGTCGAATGGTGACTGTGATGTCACTATTAAACATGCAAATAGTCATGTGGAAGGAGTGAAAAAAGGTCTAAAAAGTGGTTGTTGGAAGAGACGCTTTCGAATTCGGTCAAAGTCTGATCAAGCTGTACGCCGAGCTCGGAACTGCACCGTATCTGAATTCTCTGGCTAAAGCTCGCGAGGTTTTGTCATAAATACTGGCTGGTGAGTGTATGTTTAATTACTGCACACTTAATAAATCTGTGGCATCTGGCATTCAATGATGCAAAGCCTACTAATGTGAGGAGTAAACTGTAAGTGAGAACACACCCTGTTACCCCTCCTCTGTGTTATGCAGTGGGTTAAACACTTCCATCTTCAGTACTTGGCTTCACACCCAACTCAGTCAGTTGGGGTGATGTCAAGTTAGTTTTTAAGATGGCATGGACGCACAACATGAATTCGCCATTATCAGACTCTCAGAATTGGAAAATACCTTCCAGCTGGCTCCACTGTGTGCCAACAGCATTAAAGGAACACGCAAGTTAGCAACTGAACACAGCATTGTGCGCTTCAAATATTGCCCCTGTCCTTATGCACCGACATACTTTGAGCAACATTACAAAAGAACAGTGAGTAATATAAAGGCTGTGGATGCTGGGTGACGATTGGAGCTTTTAAGACTGAGATCGATAGGTTTTTGTTGGGTGAGGGGAACTGGGGATATGGACCAAAGGCGGGAAAATGAGCCATGATCTAATTGAATGGTGGAACAGGCTCGAAGGGCTGAATGGCCTCCTCCTGTTCCTAATGTTCCTAAAAGATAAGAACTCGCAGACTAATACCCCTTATTATCTCATTACTGTTTGTGGGACCTTGCTGTGCGCAAGTTGGCTGCCGCGTTTTGTACATTAGAAGAGTGACTACACTTCAAAAGTACTTCCTTCATTGGCTGTAAAGCGCTGAGGTCGTGAAAGACGTTACAGAAATGCAAGTCTTTCTTTCTTTCTTACCTTCTGTCTCTGGTCCGACCGATGAGATTTTTGAGATGCTCAAGTATGTCGTTCCTAAAGGGTTATTTTTGATTGCACTCTTCCTGAAAATATGAACCGTTTGAAATCTTAATGCTCTGCGCAGCTCTCATGCCCTGATACACGAAGCATTTATAAACTTTAGCAGAAGTCTCTGATCCGCTCCACAACTGCTACAATCCTGCCGGCTTTAAATGAATCGTTTAGTTGAGTATTAATTAACTGCATCATGTGCATGGGGTAATTTTTCCTGAGTTTGTGCCACGGCTGGAGACGCCATCGGGAGATTGTGGACAGTGCAGTCGTGGCTGCCAAGGTCGGCTCGGAGAATTCCCCCCACCTGTACAACATGAAAAAATGTTTGTAGTCCCCCCTCCCACCCCTGCCGATGCTTCAGTGTCTAAACGCACTGTGCAGTGGGCAACGGAGCCACACAGCCGTGACTCAGTGGGCAGCACTCTCCCCTCTGAGGCAGGTGGTCGTGGGTTCAAACCCCGCTCCAGAGACTTGAGCACAAAATCCAGCACACGCACAGACACCCGTGCATGTATGTGAGAGAAAAGAAACCGAACTAGAATGATACGTAAAATGCTGAAGTGGAAATAGTTAGGAGATAGTTAAATGGGGGAAGTGACATTAGGAGGTAGAATGAGAGAAATTAAAGAATTTTGAGACAGAGAGAGCATGTGAATAGTTGAGGGAGTGCCAGTGGGGAAGGCAGAAACAGCAACGTGAAAATACTGGCAAAGCAGAGCAGATTCTAGCAGCACAGAGAGCAGGAAGAAGCAGGTTTAACAGTAAGGGTGTGGACTGCCTCACCAATGTGGATGAAATAAAGTAACATTTACCTACCGTTCAAACACAGTGAAGCGGATACTCTCACACAAGGACGGAAACTGCGGAGGAAAAAAAATGTTAATTTCATCGATGGCCTGTCGATAATTTTCCAGCATTTCCAGAGACGGCTCTGCTGCCTGACACTGTGACATTTGGTTTATGGCAAACACGTCTTCACTATAAAACCTTTCACCTGTCTTTGCAAGTCATCACCTACAGCAATGAATACTTTCTTCGGCCTTCAATCTCTGGTCGTTGTTCCTCCACACTATCTGATCGACTCCACACACCCCGACCTGCGCACTCTTGATTCCTCCCTGCACTCTCGTGGTGTCGCAATCAGGAGTCAGTGCACCACCTTTAAATCCGACTCCTTCTGTCCCGGGAACACAGAGCTGTGGAAGTCCTCACCTCCCTCACCCTCACCCTCACCCTCACCCTCACCCTCCCCTCCCCTCCCCTCCTACAATCTACAGGCTTTTAAAACTGAACGTGCGAGGTCATCCACATTCCGGCTAATCTAGTATTCTGTTCAACCTCGCTATGAGCCTTGACCCTTCATTTAGATTTCTCAATAAAACGTGCCAGTACCGACCCGGTCTTCAAATTTAGGAACACGGGAACAGGAGGAGGCCATTCAGCCCCTCAAGCCTGTTCCGCCATTCTACAACAGCAGCAGCAACAACAACAACTTGAATTTATGTAGCGCCTTTGACGTAGTAAAACGTCCCAAGGTTTTAAGGAGCGTCTTAAAGGAGGAGAGAGAGAGGTAGAGAGGCGGAGAGGTTTAGGGAGGGAATTTCAGAGCTTCGGGCCGAAGCAACTGAAGGTACGGCTGCCAATGGTGGAGTGATGAAAATCAGAGATGCGCAAGAGGCCAGAATTGGAGGAGCGCAGAGATCTCGGAGGGTTGTAGGGCTGGATGAGGTTTCAGAGATAGGGAGGGGCGAGGCCATGGAGAGATTTGAAAACAAGGAGGAGATTTCTGAAATCGAGGCGTAGCCGGACCAGGAGCCAATGTAGGTCAGCGAGCACAGGGGGTGATGGGTGAAAGGGACTCGGTGCGAGTTAGGATACGGACAGCAGAGTTTTAGGTGAGTTCAAGTTTGCGGCAGGGACCAAAGACAATGGCTTCGGTTTTCTCAATATTTAGTTGGAGGAAATTTTCGCTCACCCAGTACTGGATGTCTGACAAGCACTGTGACAAATGAGAGAGAGTGGAGGGGTCGAGAGAGATGGTGATGAGATAGAGCTGGGTGTCGTCAGCGTACATGTGGAATCTGATGTGTTTTTGAGGAAATAGTTTCTCTCGATCGACCCTATCAAATCCTTTAATCATCTTCAACACCTCAATTAGATCACCCCTTAATCTTCTATACTCAAGCGAATACAGGCCTTGTCTCTGCAACCTGTCCTCAGAAATCAACTCTTTTAGCCCCATTTATTTCTGCATAGAATCAGAGAGGTTACAGCACAGAAGGAGGCCATTCGGCCCATCGAGTCCATGCCGGCTCTATGGAAGAGCTATCCAGCTCGTCCCACTCCCCCTCCCTGTGGCCTTGCAAATTTTTCCCTTTCAAGTACTTATCCAGTTCCCTTTTGAAAGCCATGATTGAATCTGCCTCCATCATCCCCTCGGGCAGTGCATTCCAGATCCTAACCACTCGCTGAGTAAAAAAGCTTTTCCTCATGTCACCTTTGCTCTTTTGCCAATCACCTTAAATCTATGTCCTCTGGTCCTTGACCCTTCCGCCAATGGGAACAGTTTCTCTCTATCTACTCTGTCTTGAGCCTTCATGATTTTAAATACCTCTATCAAATCACCTCACAACCTTCTCTGTTCCAAGGAGAACAACCCCAGCTTCTCCAGTCTATCCATGTAACTAAAGTCCCTCATCCCTGGAATCATTCCAGTAAATCTTTTCTGCACCCTCTCCAAGGCCTTGAAAGTGCAGTGCCCAGAACTGGACACAATATCCCAGTTGTGGCCGAACCATTGTTTTATAAAGGTTCATCATGACTTCCTTACTTTTGTACTCTATGCCTCTATTTATAAAGCCCAGGATCCTGTATGCTTTTTTAACCACTTTCTCAACCTGCCCTGTCACCTTCAATGATTTGTGTACATATACCCCCAGATCTCTCTGTTCCTGTACCCCTTTTAGAGTTGTGCCCTCTAGTTTATATTGCCTCTCCTCGTTCTTCCTACTGAAATGTACCACTTTGCATTTTTCTGCGTTACATTTCATCTGCCACGTGTCCGCCCATGCCACCAGCCTGTCTATATCCTCTTGACATCTATCACTGTCCTCCTCACTGTTCACTACCCTTCCAAGTTTTGTGTCATCTGCAAATTTTGAAATAGTGCCCTGTACACCCAAGTCCAAGTCATTAATACATATCAAGAAAAGCAGTGGTCCCAGCACCGACCCCTGGGGAACACCACTGTACACCTCCCTCCAGTCCGCAAAACAACCGTTCACCACTACTCTCTGTTTCCTGTCACTGAGCCAATTCTGTATCCATGTTGCTACTGCCCCCTTTATTCCATGGGCCGCAATCTTGATGACAAGCTTATTATGTGGCACTTTATCGAAAGTCCATATACATCACATCAACTGCATTGCCCTCATCGACCCTCTCTGTTACCTCATCAAAAAACCCTATCAAGTTAGTTAAACACGATTTGCCTTTAACAAATCCATGCTGGCTTTCCCTAATCAATCCACCCTTGTCTAAATGACTGTTAATTCTGTCCCGGATTGTCGTTTCACTGCTATTTCTGTCCCGGATTATGGGATATTAGAATTCAAAAGTTGGAGACTCGTATCACATTCCCTCTCAACTATTTGCAGGAGGCTTTAACCCATTACTTCAAATAGCTTATCACTTCTCACAAACCTGTGGACAGGGGAATGTTATACCAGTGTGTTAACCTTTTCATGCACCAAGAACTCAAACAGTAACTCCTTGGCTTAAAGATCAGTACTGCTTAGTGCAGTGCCCATCATCACGAACTTCGACACTTTGACCTCGGATTCTCAGTTTGCAATTCAAAGGGAAAATTCAAATCTTACCCTGCTTCTCAGGTAAATTACTTGGTTCCATTCAGGATTTATCTGGTTCTCTATCACTTTTGTAGCTACCTGCAAGGAGGATAAAGAGTTAAATTCCCGCCTATCACCAGGTTTTGGTCGAGTATGTAAAGTTCCATTTCCCTCCCGACTTTTGTGAGACCATCTTCATAAATAAAAAAGTGTTAACCGAGCTCTTGCGTTTACGGTGCGATCCCCGAAGTGTGGCCCACGGGGGTGAGGCACCGTAAGGACTCTGCAATATCTACACTTTCTGGGATATGTTTCTGCACTAATTCAGCAAGCGGCCAGCAGGAATCACACAATCAGTTTCTGCATCAGGAGCAGGAACTCGATAGAACCTCCCAAACCCACGACCTCTACCACCTAGAAGGACAAGAGCAGCAGGTACATGAGAACAACACCACCTGCACGTTCCCCTCCAAGTCACACACCATCCCGACTTGGAAATATATCGCCGTTCCTTCATCGTCGCTGGGTCAAAATCCTGGAACTCGCCAGCGACGCCCACATCCCATGAACGAATAAAAAAAACTCTCTGGGTGCTCTTTTCCCCTCCACAAACTGGGGTGCCCTCTCCCGGGACACCGGGCCTCTCACTGTGACCCTCTCGCATGCAACACAGACCGGTGGGGGGGGGGGATCTCCCGCGACACAGACCGGGGGGGGATCTAACACAACGCAGACCGGGGGGGGGGATCTCCCGCGACACAGACCGGGGGGGGGATCTAACACAACGCAGACCGGGGGGGGGATCTCCCGCGACACAGACCGGGGGGGGGATCTAACACAACGCAGACCGGGGGGGGGATCTCCCGCGACACAGACCGGGGGGGGGATCTAACACAACGCAGACCGGGGGGGGATCTAACTCGGTGCCTTCATGGTCTCTGCGGCTCAGACTCTCATGGTACAAACTCACTGAGCCATTGGGCGACCCAATGAGAAAAGATTATCTGCTGCTTACCTTATTACCAGCAAAACTGACTTCAAGAAAGGAGTCAACACCATCCTTCTTATCAGTATCCACCCCAAACATGTGCTTCAAGTTTGACATAAGACCTTTTGCCACTGAAAAGGAACAGAATAAATGATTCAGCATTTTCACCCTCATCTCTTTTGTTTTTAATATTATTGTCTGTGCTCCTCCAAATTTTCCTCCCTTCTTTCTTCCAATATTCCATGTCTCCTGCCCAGTTCTTCCTTCCTCTTCCCTGAGTCCTCACTGAGTTCTAATTGAGAATCATTGCACTGTTTCCTTCTCTGACTCCTCAGGCCAGATCTTTGTGCGATCGTGTAAATCGGGGGACAGTGAACAGGCAGCCTGTTTTACAGCCCTCCCCGGTTTCATTTCCACCGTTCACTTCAATGCAAATAAGAACGGGAGAGATGATAAAACAGGCTGCCGACTCACTGTCCCCCGTTTTACACAATCGCACAGACTCAGGGTCGCTCCCATTCTTTCCCAGGACCTCAGAACGGGAAGCTCCTCACTCCCCTCAGTCTTCCCTTCCCTCTTATAACCCGCAGGCTTTTCAAGCCCAAACTCAGGCAACACTGAAGTACGATTCCTAGACTTAACTCATCCTCTCTTATCAACCTTGATGGTGTTCTGGCCGACGACAACCCTTCACCAATGATTTCTCAATCTAAGGAACTGGTAGGAACCAGTGACGAGAGAGCGGGGTTCAGTGCCGTGACTGCACACACCTTTACAGATTCCCAACCGAAACTGAACATCTTAAACGTGGGGTCAGGTACCGTGCAGTATGGTTCTCAGCCATACGCATTGGGAAGGTCTCAGGCGTGACCCGGAGTTAGGAGATCGCAGGACAGCGATGGCCTCACTGCCCTCGGGCTGCAGAAGTGAGGAACCTGCCTGCTTCCTGCTCCTGGCTACGATTCAGTGACTCCTGCTGGAAAGTACAGGTGGATGTGTCTGGTGAGAACAGGAAATCTGTCGACACTCACTGCCCAGGCTCACAGGTAAACAGTCGCCACTCGGGCTACCAGCACCTGTGGAACCCGACCCTAACCCAGGCGGCAACCCTTCTAGACCGGAACGCCAAACGGAATAGACGGCAAGAAGGGGGATCTAATGGCTGGAACGGGGTGAAGAGGGGCAGAATTCAGTCAGGGTGTAGCTATACTCTCCAAATCGGCACTCGCATGAAACCAACCCCGATATGTGTCCCTGTGACGTACTGTGCGAAATGTCCTCAGCTCTGTAGATCTTCAGAACGAATGTGACCCACCGGGAAAGGATGCCAGCTGGCTGGAGCAGGTTACTCTCCACATCATCCTCTTCGTTAGTCCCTTTCTTGTCTATCTGGTGCAGCAAACAGATTTCAATTACAAAAAAGTTATACTTACACTTTGTTTTTTTAAGTTCTGCAACTGCACAAAAAAAGCCACTCTTTTCCCTCCCGATATTCTCTCCTGCCCATATTCACGACAACCCCCTTGACCTTGCCATCTTCCGTGGCCTCTCTAATTGCATGGTCGCGATCAGTGACAATGTTATCTATAACCAATTCCTTCAACCACCCACACAACCTTCCAAACTCACTTCTTTCTGCGCCCATTCCTTGAAATAAACTCCCCCAAGTCACGTTCAAACCCCCAACTGTCTAGCCTTTGGCCCTCCATTTGCCGAATTACTTCTGCAGCTATCGACTTGCTCAACCGTTCCCTCGCCTCCACCTTTGAGACCCTTGCCCCCAGCAAAACCCTCACTGTCTCCCATCCTGGTCGTTCCCCTTGGTACCGCCCCATCCTCACTCCCTCAAGTCCAAGAATGACAGACTTGAGTCTGTTTCTCTCTCCACCGATGCTGCCTGTCCTGCTGAGTATTTCCAGCATTTTCTTATTTTAAATCACAGACTTCAGCATATCTGGTGTACGGCTGGTTTAGCCGTCCATCACCAGGCCTGGCACCATTGGACCACATCAAGGGCAAATGAGCCTCACTCTCTTCTGTCAAAACTCCTGGAGAGCAAAGATAACCCCCGACTTCTCTTCTCTACTACAATCCACCTTCCCAAACCAAATTTGGTTGTGCTCACCGGTGCCTCGTCGTCTACTGCCAGGACAATGATGCTGACTTTCAGGTAACCTTTGGCCATGGAATGCACCTCCTCCGGCTCGTACAGCAACAGCCATTTCCGTAACACTGCGTGATCTGTAGCAGAACACCGCCATAGGATTACACAGAATTTACAGCACAGAAACAGGCCATTCGGCCCAACTGGTCTATGTCGGTGTTTATGCTCCACACGAGCCTCCTCCCTCCCAACTTCATCTCATCCTATCAGCATATCCTTCTATTCCTTTCTCCCTCATGTGTTCATCGAGCTTCCCCTCAACCACTCCTTGTGGGAGTGAGTTCCACATTCTCACCACTCTCTGGGTAAAGAAGTTTCTCCTGAATTCCCGATTGGATTTATTAGTGTCTCTTATATTTATGACCCCGAGTTCTGGTCTCCCCCACAAGTGGAAACATCTTCTCTACGTCTACCCTATCAAACCCTTTCATAATTTTAAAGACCTCTATCAGGTCACCCCTCAGATCTGTATCTTAACTCCATCTACCCGCCTTGGTTCTGTATCCCTTAATACCCTCATCAAACAAAAATTTATCAATCTCAGTTTTGAAATTTTCACTTGACCCCCAGCCTCATCAGCTTTTCGGGGGAGAGAGTTCCAGATTTCCACTGCCCTTTGTGTGAAGAAGTGCTTCCTGACATCACCCCTGAACGCCCGTGGTCTAATTTTAAGGTTATTCCCCCTTGTTCTGGACTCCCCCCACCAGAGGAAATAGTTTCTCTCTTTCTACCCTATCAAATCCTTCAATCATCTTAAACACCTCAATTAGATCACCCCTTAATCTTCTATATTCGAGGGACTTCAAGCCTAGTCAATGCAACCTGTCCTCATAATTTAACCCTTTTAGCCCCGACTGGGTCTCTCTCTGACACCTTTCAAAGCTGAAGAGCTCAAGTTAAATTGTACAGAATGACAGTAACGTCACATACCTGGAAGATCATAGACAGAGCCAATCTCCAGCTGTAAAAGAAGGTATTAAACAGTTCACAAAACTGATTGCTGGATCAAGGGGTAAGAGTTTGTTGTTAAGTTCCTCTGTGGCTGCACTAGATGTGGCATCGCAGTTACTGTTTCCCAAGGTGTCACCTTTTGGATGAAACAATAAAACTCAGCACCCACAGTAGGGGTGCACAGTAAGGATCCCATGCCATAACTCACGTAGTTCTCCATGCTCTGGCCAATGTTCCTCCCTCAAACAACAGCAACAAGTTGCCTGTTATATAGCGCCTTTAACATCGGAAAATGTCCCACGATGCTTCACAGAAGCGTAATCAGATAAAAATTGACACAGAGCCAAATGAGGAGATGTTAAGAGGAGTCACCAAAAGCTTTGTCAAACCAGGTAGGTCTTACCAAAAAATTGACAAATGGCCATTCATCCCATTGGCTGTTCATGGGCTAATGCTGCACGCAAAATGCCAGGTTTGCTTACATAAAACATCCTTGCAATCCAACGGCAATTTGTTGTGTGAAGCGCTGTCAGGTGTTGTGAAGTCAGAAGGGGCTATATATGAATGCAAGTACGATTCAGGTGTCAGCCGTAGCTCAGTGGGGAGCACTCTCGCCTCTGTAGTCGGAGATTGTGGGTTCAAGTCCCACTCCAGACATGAGTTACCAAGACAGGCTCAAAGAGCTGGTACTCTACACTTTAGAGCTGGATTGACTGTGATAAGATGACGAAGGGAATAGATTGTGTTATGTGTAGACGGTTTGCTCCAATTAAATAGGTTTGGGAGGACCCAGCGTCACAATCTCAAGTTATGTAAAAGAAAAACCAGCTTAGGTCAGGAGGCTGGGTTTTCAATCTGGCTTTTTGCCTCTCCCAGGAGATCACGTGGTTTCGGGTGGATATTGCGATGCACAAGGCGTCGCGGTCGTGTGTGACAGGCTGAATGGACCACAGGGTCTTTTCTTGTCCGTCACTGTTTGTTTTTCCCCAGACCTGCTCCCTGTGTTCTCCGAGCATTGTATGGAGAATCTCCCTCTTGATGCTGAATCCCTCTGTGCATTTCCCATCCACGGTGCTGATCCCAACTCCTCCCTAATGTTTCCCATCTTCCGAAAGTTCAGACGAGCGGCATTTTAACCAGCTGGCGAGCCTGTGACTTTAATATCAGCTGCTTTTTCTGTTGCATTGATTTATTCCAAAACTGGCCCTCAGACCCCAGCACTGCTCGGCTCTAACTGGCAATTTAAACAGGTGAGCAGCAGAACAAACGCGGGGTCGGTTCTAACAAGCAGATGGCGAATTCTGATCATTTGGGTGAATCGAGTCACTGTTAACTAGATTCCACTGTATTACTGGCCTAGAGAATAAATCACACAAAACAAATGGAGATAAAAACTGGGGATCTGAAATTAAAAACAGAGAATGCTGAGAGAGAGGTAGCAGCCCTGACAGCACCTGTAAAGAGAAAAGACAGGCTGACATTCCGGCTACAGGTCAGATGGACAGGCTACACTTAGCCCGACGTTACAACAGTGACTACACTTCAAAAAGTATTTCATTGGCTGTAATGCACTTTGGGTCGTCCTGGGGTCACGAAAGGTGCTATATAAATGCAAGTTCATTCTTTCTAGCCTGTCTTTCCCATTTCAGACATTGATGGTTCTACTGCGTATTTCCACCATTTTCTGGTTTTACTGTAACAGCTATTTTCACTTTCTGACAAAGGACCTTGTAAAACATATAGAGTCGCAGAATTTAACAGGTCAGTATGGAGGCTATTCGGCCCATCCTGCCTGTGCCAGCTCTCTGAAAGAACTATTCAATTAGTCTCATTTTCCTGCCCTTTCTCATCTTACGAGGTTTCATTTGCATAGTTACCGAGAGCGGCATTATAGACAGGGTTTTACCGTACATATTAATATTTCCATTGGGCACTCCGAAAACAGAGACTTTTTGTTAAAAGTTATACTGCACCTGAAACACGAGGTAAACATCAATCGGTGTGGTTACACTCACCTTGAAAACACCGATGATGGAATCAGCTCGAAGTGAGTGTGAATTTAACACCTTTAAAAATAGGGAAAGATCAGTGAGGATAACAGGTGACCAACTACCCCTCTCCGAGTCACTCATTGAAGAGCTGGTGATACTCAGCTCTGTATCCACGGTGCAAAAAAGCAGAACCATCGAATCGCGCCACGCAAACTCAGAAATGGTCACACTCAGACGGAACGATTGGGCACACTTGTTGCTCTCCCACGGGTTTGCGCACAGGGAATAAAGACCAAATATGCCAGAGGGCAGGTCATAATTTGACCAAGACGTGCACAGGTAATTCAGTCACCATTTTAAAGTTAGAAATTCGATCCCTATATTTGAACAGCACTTTGATTTTTTATCATTATTTATAATTAAATAGCAAAAAGCACAGAGATTTGGGGAGCAGAGCTGGCTGGAGCATCAGAGTTTCTCTGCAGTTCAGGCCAAGGAGCTGAGAGATGCAAAACTGAGATGCAAAATAGCGCCAATATGGTAATTACAACATAACAAGTTTACATAGACAGTTCCCATTATACATGTGAACAAAGAATTTATAATGGAAACATAGAAGTAAGGTTATAAACATACCAATCTGGTATTTTACTTTCTTTTTCATTTTGATTTTCAGACATAGACGCCCCCTCTGGAATATACAAGCCAAGACCTACCCCAATGTCCCTACACACTCGTGTTTACCAGCATGCTTCATTAGGTCGTGATTTTACAGCAGGAACCCTGTTTGATTTTTTTTTCCATCCCTCGCCCAGGGATTCAGCGGAGTTAAACCAACTGAAGCCCCGGATGAGATCAGTAAGCAGAAGGGAAGTCGAACAAGAGAACATCCTGGTCCATACGGGCTAGACTTTCCACCCACTGACGGGGAGTGAGCAGCAAGCGTAGCCCAGATATATATCAGTGCCACACTGGGGGCACGATAACCTCTGTACCAGCGAGGCAGTGGGGCCAAAGTAGTATCACAGTAAAGACATTTATTCTCCTTACTGGTGAATGCTTTTGTTCATCAACCTCAGCAGTGGGGGATGAAATACTCTCTGTACTGTCTTCAGCTGTGATTTGAGAGCAGTTTAAACACTGTGTTAGCCCGGGTTAACCTACCTGTATGTGGATTAAAGTATTGAAGACTTCGGTCGGCATTTTACGAAAATTCTGAAAGAAAATCTGCGTAAAGCGGAAATGTAGCATTAATTTAGCTCCTGAATCGGGAAACCAGAAAACTAAAGCAGGTTTCTCATCACACTGCATCAAACAAATTAAATTAAAAACATTACATGCTGAATATGGAATATCTCACCAATCAACTGGAAGCTACGTCTTTTAAACTATTTTTCTCCTGTTTAAGTGTGTAACTTAATTTGTTTTTATTTTTTTCTCTTCTCTCCTGAGGGTGCCGACTCCATGCTCAGCACAGTTTCACAGGCACTGCTGACCTCTGCTACCTTACCTTTCTTCATGTGTGAACCTGGACAGTGAGGGTCATCGACTGGAAGGGTGTCAAAGCCCGATGCTATTCTCAGCTCATGTCCACACGCTCACGCGCGCGCGCACACACACGCACACACGCGCGCACGCACGCTCGCGCACGCGCGCACACACACGCACACACACACGCACACACACACGCACACACGCGCGCACGCACGCTCGCGCACGCGCGCACACACACGCGCGCACACCAACAGGAGTTGCTGGGCAGCGCTCAGGAGTGGGAATTGTGACTGATTTTCCCAGGGATACTGAGGCCAACTTCAGCACCCAACTCCTGCCCCAGCTGAGATGAATGAACTCAGCAGAGACCAGGGTTTGAACCAGGGGCTTCCTGGTCTGTTTGGCTAAGACACCCAGGCAGTACGTGTAACCATTGGCGGGAGCTTTAAATTACTTCTTTACATACTTATACAGGAACAGGAGTAGGCCATTCAGCCCCTTAAGCCTGTTCCACCATTCGATGAGATCATGGCTGATTTGTATCTCAACTCCTGCCTTTGCTCCGTATCCCTCGATACCCTCACCCAACAGAAATCTATCCATCTCAATCTTGAAAGCTCCAATTAACCCCCAGCATCCACAACCTTTTGGGAAGAGTTTTCCAGATTTCCGTTGCCCTGAGTGCGAAAAAGTGCTTTCCTAATTTCACCCCTGAACAGCCTGGCTCTAATTTTAAGGTTTGGCCCCGTTGTTCTGGACTCCCCCCCCCCCCCCCCCCCAGAGAAAAGAGTTTCTCTGTACCGACCTTATTGGATCCCTTAATCATTGCAAAGATGGGTTCTCCAAGCATCCTTGGGCTCCAGATACCACACTGTTATTGGCACTTCTGTGCGACCACCATACAGTCAGCTTACATTCTTCCAGACATTTGCAATTTACTTTCTGCAGCAGAAAGCCACTCCCCTTACCTCATTGAAAATAGGATTGTTCCCCCGCTTGATTCTGGTTCGGAAAACCGAGTCCCCCACGTACACCTTTACAACAGGTCTGATATTGGCACCTTGCAACTGTCGGCCTTCGATAATCCGGATTCGAACCTAACGACAAGGAAACGTCACGACTCCTATCTTCATAGAATCACACAGCACAGTAGGAGGCCATTCAGCCCATCGTGTCTGTGCTGGCTCTTTGAAAGAGCTGTCCAATTAGTCCCACTCCCCCTGCCCTTTCCCCACAGCCCGGCAAATTTTTCCTTTTCAAGTATTTATCTAATTCCCTTTTGAAAGTTATTATTGAATCTGCTTCCACCGCCCTTTCAGGCAGCGCATTCCAGATCAGAACAACTCGCTGTGTAAAAAAAATTCTCCTCATCTCCCCTCTGGTTCTCTTGTCAATTATCTTAATTCTGTGTCCTCTGGTCACCGACCCTCCTGCCACTGGAAACCGTTTTTCCTTATTTACTTGATCAAAACCTCTTTCATATTCCTGTTAATTGAGCCAAAAAAAAAGCACCAGCTTCCAATGAAAGGGTGACGGGTCCTGTCTTTATACAGCGGGGTCATTACGAGGTCACGGTGCCTGCGGTGAGCTTTGCTGGCTGGCCACACACATTACCTGCCCACGGCAGCCCCCAGATATTCACCAGCGGCGGGCGAGGTTCCCACCAACCGCACAAATTTGGAAAATTGGCCGTAGTGCTTTATCGCTGCGGCCCGTGACAAAGCGCCTCACACAGTAGGTTAGACTCAAGGTGCAGTGACTGTTGTTATATTGGAAAATGCAGCAGTCATTCTGGGCAGGAACATCCCCCAAACAGCAATGGGATAAACGACGGGCAAATGGTTTTTTTGATTGGTTGGTTGAGGGAGGAATGTTGGCCAGGAGATTGGGGAGGTCTCCCTGCTCTTGCTGTGGGGTGTTTATCGTCTTGGTGTTGATTCCACCAGGACATCACACCCCCAATGTAAGGCTCTCCATTATAACATTATCCTGTTACAACCACGCCTCAGTGTGTAACATTCAGTTGTAAACCTTTCCCTAATTGATCCTTTCTTCCAGCTGAATATACAGGGAAGGGGAACAGATGCATTGCTTCTCCTGAGGACAGACCCAGTGTCCCCAGCATTACTCCCGACATTCCCCAACCCCAGGCGTCAGCATTTTAATCAGTCACTGCAACCAACCGTGTAATTGTACACGAGTGAACACGCGCTGTGTGGACACGACTTCCTCATTACCTGGAAGTCCTGTGGTTTGTCTGAAAAGCTCCTCGTGTGCTTCGAGGCCCCCTTGACGGCATCTTGTTCCGGAGACAGGGACCGAGGTCTTTTTGGAGGCTCCTGCAATCTGGTAACGTTTATGATGTCCTCCTGCAGTGTACGTTCTGCTTTGTCTGAAAAGAATACAGATCAGCACTGTTTACAGACAACACACACGCAAACACACACGTACACGCAAACGCACATGTACACGCAGACAACACACATGTACACATATACGCAAGCACAGACAACACACATGTACACACATACACAAGCACAGACAACACATGCACTCACAGACAGCATGCGCGTGCACGCACACACACACAGACAGACAGAACGCGCGTGCACGGACACACAGACAACACGTACGCAAACAAGTACACCTCCTCTCCGATTAGACAGAAGGGGAATTACCTGGACTCTGCTGGTGGTAAATCCATTGCCACTCTAGTAACAGAATTATTGCCTCATGGGCACAATTAACAATATAAAATAGATCCCCCTGAGCAAGGGGAAGGGAGAATCGGAAAGGACAGTAGTAGAAGTCATGGTTGGGTGGTCTCTACACTCGCAGAGAACTGGCTCCAGAAGTCACCGATGGGGGTTTGAGAGCAACAGACACACTCCCCTCGTCCCAGCTGTGCCCGTCAGGTCAGAGAGTCAATGAAGGGGTTAAAATACCATAAAAGGCAGTGAGTTTATACAGATGCCTGTGTGTTGGGGAATGGAAGACTCACATTCCAGTTACCCAATGTCAGCATCAGGCGTTCCCGGGTAGGTACAGAATGGTTCGATGCAGAGTAAAGCTTCCTCTCCTAACATCCAACAACATGGAATCATAGAACGTTACAGCACAGAAGGAGGCCATTCGGCCCATCGTGTCTGTGCCGGCTCTTTGAAAGAGATATCCAATTCGTCCCACTCCCCCTGCTCTTTCCCCGTAGCCCTGCAAATGTTTCTTTTTCAAGTATATAGGAACATAGGAACAGGAGTAGGCCATTCAGCCCCTCGTGCCTGCTCCGCCATTTGATAAGATCATGGCTGATCTGTGATCTAACTCCATATACCTGCCTTTGGCCCATATCCCTTAATACCTTTGGTTGCCAAAAAGCTATCTATCTCAGATTTAAATTTAGCAATTGAGCTAGCATCAATTGCCGTTTGCGGAAGAGAGTTCCAAACTTCTACCACCCTTTGTGTGTAGAAATGTTTTCTAATCTCGCTCCTGAAAGGTCTGGCTCTAATTTTTAGACTGTGCCCCCTACTCCTAGAATCCCCAACCAGTGAAAATAGTTTCTCTCTATCCACCCTATCTGTTCCCCTTAATATCTTATAAACTTCGATCAGATCACCCCTTAACCTTCCAAACTCCAGAGAATACAACTCCAATTTGTGTAATCTCTCCTCGTAACTTAACCCTTGAAGTCCGGGTATCATTCTAGTAAACCTACGCTGCACTCCCTCCAAGGCCAATATGTCCTTCCGAAGGTGCGGTGCCCAGAACTGCTCACAGTACTCCAGGTGCGGTCTAACCAGGGTTTTGTATAGCTGCAGCATAACCTCTGCCCCCTTGTACTCCAGTCCTCTAGATATAAAGGCCAGCGTTCCATTAGCCTTATTGATTATTTTCTGCACCTGTTCATGACACTTCAACGTACTATGTACCTGAACCCCTAAGTCCCTTTGGACATCCACTGTTTTTAAAAGGGTATCCACTACCCTTTTGAAAGTTACTATTAAATCTGCTTCCACCGCCCTTTCAACATGCCTTAGCTTAAACCTCAGAACAGTGCCACGACTGCACCAGACTGATATTTTCTCAACCCCAGCCATGATGTTGTATCTCTGAGTGAGGTTGCCAAGTTTAACGTCGATTAGTATTAAATCAGAGGAAGTTTTTGCTGAGGGCCCATGTCGGTGGGACTGGCCAAACTCATTTCACGTACAACCTTTACGGCCAACAGGCAGCAAAGATTTTCATATCTGGGCTCGATTTGAAACCAGGTCCAGGAACTTTACTCTGCACCAAACTGTGCCATACCTGATCTGGGAGTGTTTGACAGTAAGACATGAGCAGCTCCATTAACCCGTCCATCCAATTATCCCCCGTCTTTGGTGCCGAGACTGAGAGCCTGAAATGGGAAAGTGTTCCATTCCCAGCACCAACATCCCTGATGCTGATTAGAAGAACGAGCTTGCATTCATGTGGCACCTTGCTCGTCCTCAGGGCGTCTCAAAGTGCTTCACAGCCAATGAAGTACTTCTGACGTCGAGTCACAGTTGTTTAGCACAAAATTCACTGAAATAAAGTTTTATGAAGTACCTCACTTACCATCTTGCTTGTCTTTATCATCGAGTGGGGCTGGTTCATAGGATATTTGGAAACTCAGTGTGTTCTGGAAATGAGAGGGAGATTAAAATCAGACTGATTAAAACCCCACCAGCATTTCATTCTCATTTACTTCCTGCCCCCGTCCCTCCACCCCTGACTCTCGCTGGGGGTACAGGCACTGGCTGCCCTCCGGCACCTCCACCAAGTTATCACACTTCCTGGATGAGTGTCAGCAGGCTGTTCAACCATGGAGGGCCTCACAACACCAACTTGCATTTTTGTATCACCTGTCACGTCCGACAGTGCTTCACAGGAGCGTAATGAGACAAAATTTGAAACCGAGCCACATTAAGAGATATCAGGACAGGTGACCAAAAGCTTGGTCAAAGAGGTAGGTTTTAAGAAGCGTCTTAAAAGAGGAGAGAGAGGCGGAGAGGCTGAGGGAGGGAATTCTAGAGCTCAGGGCCCAGGCAGCCGAAGGCACGGCCGCCGATGGTGGAGCGATTAAATGCGGAGATGCGCAAGAGGCAAGAATTGGAGGAGCGCAGAGATCTCGGAGGGCTGTAGGGCTGGCGGAGGTTACAGAGATAGGGAGGGGCGAGGCCACGGAGGGATTTGAAAACAAGGATGAGGATTTTGAAATTGAGGAATTGCCGGACCGGGAGTCAACGGAGGTCAGCGAGCGCAGGGGTGACGGGTGAACGGGACTTGGTGAGAATTAGGATACGGACAGCAGGGTTTTGGATGAGCTCATGTTTACACAGGGTGGAAGTTGGGAGGCCTTCCTCGAGGGAGCGAGCCGAGAAACCTCACCTTCGTCTTTTGCCTTTTCTTATCCACCAGAGGAATTTTGACAAAGGATATATTTCTGCTCTTCTCTCCAACCAGATTGACAAGCTGGACGGTGGTGGACCCAAGGAGCCTGAAGAAAACAAGCAAGATAAAATCCACTCACCACGGGTTAAATAATCACTGAACACAATGCCCTTCCGCCCACTTGTCTATCTTCCTTTTTGACACCTCAACATGGAAAGTCGAAGGTCATCTGTAGTTCGAAGGCTGGTCCCTTTCCAGCATTTACCGTTTTTTATTTCAGAGATTTTCCATCCATCCCCATTCCTTCTTTTATCTCCCCCATTTTCACTTGGTTTCCTGTTGTTGTTGTTGGGAAGGATGCTGAGGATCTCCACTCCTGCCATGTATTTATATCGTGCGAGCCTGGTAACAGTCCCAGAGTGCACGTTCCAGATCCGCTAGGGGCTGGATATTGGGAATTACAAAGAATGTACTGCACAGAAACAGGCCATATCCTTCGAATTTGACTCCCCCTGTGCGCCTCGCACTGAACTCGCAGACCTCTCCATCCATCCATCCATTCATCTCTCTCTCTCTCTCTCTCTCTTTCCCTCCCTCTGACCCTATAATACAATCCCTCCCTCGCTCTTTCTAATCTTATTATACAAACCCTCTCTCTCTGACCCTATAATACAATCCCTCTCTCTCTCTGCCTCTGACCCTATAATACAATCCCTCTCCCTCCCTCTGACCCTATAATACAATCCCTCTCCCTCCCTCTGACCCTATAATACAATCCCTCTCCCTCCCTCTGACCCTATAATACAATCCCTCTCCCTCCCTCTGACCCTATAATACAATCCCTCTCCCTCCCTCTGACCCTATAATACAATCCCTCTCCCTCCCTCTGACCCTATAATACAATCCCTCTCTCACTCTCTGACCCTATAATACAATCCCTCTCTCACTCTCTGACCCTATAATACAATCCCTCTCCCTCCCTCTGACCCTATAATACAATCCCTCTCTCACTCTCTGACCCTATAATACAATCCCTCTCTCACTCTCTGACCCTATAATACAATCCCTCTCTCACTCTCTGACCCTATAATACAATCCCTCTCCCTCCCTCTGACCCTATAATACAATCCCTCTCTCACTCTCTGACCCTATAATACAATCCCTCTCCCTCCCTCTGACCCTATAATACAATCCCTCTCTCTCCCTCTGACCCTAAAATACAATCTCTCTCTCTCTCTCTCTCTCTCTCTCTGACCCTATAATACAACCCCTCTCTCTCTCTCTCTCTGACCCTAAAATACAATCGCTCTCTCTCTCTCTCTGACCCTAAAATACAATCCCTCACCCTCTCCCTCTCTCTCTCTCTCTGACCCGATAATACAATCCCTCTCTCTCTCTCTCTGACCCTATAATACAATCTCTCTCTCTCTCTCTCTCTCTCTGACCCTAAAATACAATCCCTCTCTCTCTCTCTCTCTCTCTCTGACCCTAAAATACAATCCCTCACCCTCTCCCTCTCTCTCTCTCTGACCCTATAATACAATCACTCTCTCTCTCTCTCTCTCTGACCCTATAATACAATCACTCTCTCTCTCTCTGACCCTATAATACAATCACTCTCTCTCTCTCTCTGACCCTATAATACAATCACTCTCTCTCTCTCTGACCCTATAATACAATCACTCTCTCTCTCTCTCTGACCCTATAATACAATCACTCTCTCTCTCTCTCTCTCTGACCCTATAATACAATCACTCTCTCTCTCTCTCTCTGACCCTATAATACAATCTCTCTCTCTCTCTCTCTCTCTGACCCTATAATACAATCACTCTCTCTCTCTCTCTGACCCTATAATACAATCACTCTCTCTCTCTCTGACCCTATAATACAATCACTCTCTCTCTCTCTCTCTGACCCTATAACACAATCACTCTCTCTCTTTCTCTCTCTCTGACCCTATAATACAATCTCTCTCTCTCTCTCTCTCTCTCTCTCTCTGACCCTATAATATAATCACTCTCTCTCTCTCTGACCCTATAATACAATCACTCTCTCTCTCTCTCTCTCTGACCCTATAACACAATCACTCTCTCTCTTTCTCTCTCTCTGACCCTATAATACAATCACTCTCTCTCTTTCTCTCTCTCTGACCCTATAATACAATCACTCTCTCTCTTTCTCTCTCTCTGACCCTATAATACAATCACTCTCTCTCTTTCTCTCTCTCTCTCTGACCCTATAATACAATCACTCTCTCTCTCTCTCTGACCCTATAATACAATCACTCTCTCTCTCTCTCTCACCCAGACCATGGGAAGACCCACTCTTAAACCCTGAATGGGTTTAATTGGCCACTGGCCACTCAGGACCCACATGTTAGGGACCCTGGATGTCGGAGACCTTCCATCACCAACATGGGGGCGGCTTATGTGTGTAAATATCCCACGCCTTTTTATCAGCCCGAGTATCTGTTATATCAGATAACAGGAGGGTACATTCATGCTCTCTTCTCATTTAATGCTGTTTCAGCGCCTTGTTGTGATGATCTTCGCATATTTCCGATGAGCTGAACCAGACTGTTCGCAACCTTGGTGTCCTATTTGACCCTGAGCTGAGCTTCTGAGCCGATATTCTCTTCATCACCAAGACTGCCTACTTCCACCTCCGTAACATCGCCTGTCTCCGCCCCTGCCTCAGCTCATCTGTTGCTGAAACCCTCATCCGTGCCTTTGTTACCTCCAGACTGGACTATTTCAATGCCCTCCTGGCCAGCCTCCCACCCCCTGTAATCTTGAGCTACATGAAAGGCGCTACATAAATTCAAGTTCTTGTTGTAGCTTTCACCTCAACATGGCTTTTCAAAAGGAAAATCCCGTTTGCTGGGCATTCACTTCTCTCTGTGTGACAGGAGTCAGCACTCCTCATTCATAACCACCACCTGCTCCCCTCCTCTCCCATCCCCGACCCCTCCTCTCCCCGTCCCCCTCCCTGTCCACTCCCCGTCCCCCTCCCTGTCCACTCCCCGTCCCCCTCCTCTCCCCGACCCCTCCTCTCCCCGACCCCCTCCTCGTCACCCTCCCCCTCCCCGTCCTCCTCGTCGTCCCCGACCCCGTCCTCGTCCCCTCCTCTCCCCGTCCTCGTCCCCTCCTCTCCCCGTCCTCGTCCCCTCCTCTCCCCGTCCTCGTCCCCTCCTCTCCCCGTCCTCGTCCCCTCCTCTCCCCGTCCTCGTCCCCTCCTCTCCCCGTCCTCGTCCCCTCCTCTCCCCGTCCTCGTCCCCTCCTCTCCCCGTCCTCGTCCCCTCCCCGTCCCCGTCCCCTCCTCTCCCCGTCCCCGTCCCCTCCTCTCCCCGTCCCCGTCCCCTCCTCTCCCCGTCCCCGTCCCCTCCTCTCCCCGTCCCCGTCCCCGTCCCCGTCCCCTCCTCTCCCCGTCCCCGTCCCCTCCTCTCCCAAAGGAACATAGGAACAGGAGTAGGCCATTCAGCCCCTCGTGCCTGCTCCGCCATTCAATAAGATCATGGCTGATCTGATCCAAACCGCAAATCTAAATTCATGTCCAATTTCCTGCCCGCTCCCCGTAACCCCTAATTCCTAAAGTAGTGGAAAGGGAAAGGCAATGGATGTTATTTATATGGACTTCCAGAAGGCATTTGATAAGGTCCCACATAAGAGTCTGTTAGCGAAGATAGAAGCCCATGGAATCGAGGGAAAAGTACGGACTTGGTTAGGAAATTGGCTGAGCGAAAGGCGACAGAGAGTAGGGAATAATGGGTAGGTACTCACATTGGCAGGATGTGACTAGTGGAGTCTCACAGGGATCTGTCTTGGGGCTTCGATTATTCACAATATTTATTAACGTCTAACCTAGGTTTTGTATGGCTGCAGCATAACTTCTGCCCCCTTGTACTCGAGTCCTCGAGATATAAAGGCCAGCATTCCATTAGCCTTCTTGATTATTTTCTGCACCTGTTCATGACACTTCAATGATCTATGTACCTGAACCCCTAAGTCCCTTTGGACATCCACTGTTTTTAACTTTTTACCATTTAGAAAGGACCCTGTTCTATCCTTTTTTGATCCAAAGTGGATGACCTCACATTTATCTACATTGAATTCCATTTGCCACAGTTTTGCCCATTCACCTAATCTATCAATATCGCTTTGTAATTTTATGTTTTCATCTCCACTGCTCACAATGCCACCAATCTTTGTGTCATCGGCAAACTTAGATATGAGACTTTCTATGCCTTCATCTAAGTCGTGAATAAATATTGTGAATAATCGAAGCCCCAAGACAGATCCCTGCGGGACTCCACTAGTCACATCCTGCCAATGTGAGTACCTACCCATTATCCCTACTCTCTGTCACCTTTCGCTCAGCCAACTTCCTAACCAAGTCCATACTTTTCCCTCGATTCCATGGGCTTCTATCTTAGCTAACAGTCTCTTATGTGGAACCTTGTCAAATGCCTTCTGGAAGTCCATATAAATAACATCCATTGACATTCCCCTGTCCACTACTTTAGTCATCTCTTCAAAAAAATTCAATCAGGTTTGTCAGGCACGACCTACCTTTTACAAATCCATGCTGGCTCTGCTTGATTAACTGAAAATTCTCGAGGTGTTCAGTCACCCTGTCCTTAATTACAGACTCCAGCATTCTCCCCACAACAGATGTTAGGCTAACTGGTCCATAATTCCCTAGTTTCCCTCTCTCTCTCCTTTCTTAAAGCGGAGTGACATGTGCAATTTTCCAATCCAGAGGGACAGTTCCTGAATCTAGAGAACTTTGAAAGATTATAGTTAGGGCATCTGCAATGTGCTCACCTACTTCCTTTAAAACCCTGGGATGGAAACCATCTGGTCCTGGGGATTTGTCACTCTTTAGAGCTATTATTTTCTTCATTACTGTTGCTTTACTTATGTTAATTTTATCGAGTCCCTGGCCCCAATTCAGTATTAGTTTTCTTGGGATTTCCGGCATGCTATCCTCTTTTTCTACTGTAAATACTGACGCAAAGTAATTATTCAACATGTCCGCCATTTCCCCATTGTCAATGACAATATCCCCACTTTCAGTTTTTAAGGGGCCAACACTGCTCCTGACCACCCTCTTTTTCCTAATATAACTATAAAAGTTCTTCGTATTGGTTTTGATATCCCTTGCAAGTTTCTTTTCATACTCTCTTTTTGTAGCTCTTACTATCTGATTTGTGATGCTTTGTTGATCTTTGTATCTTTCCCGTTCGCCAGGATCTGTGCCATTTTTTGCCTTTTTGTATGCCCTTTCCTTATGTCTTATACTGTCCCTTACCTCTTTAGTTGTCCACGGCTGTTTTTTTTGGCAAGTAGAGTTCTTGCCCCTCAGGGGTATAAACCGGTTCTGCATCACGTTAAATGTTTCTTTAAACATTTCCCACTGATCATCAGTCGTTTTACCCATTAACAGATTTGCCCAGTTTACTGTGGACAGTCTGTGTCTCATCCCATTGAAGTTGGCCTGACCCAAGTCTACAATCTTAGCAGCTGATTCACTTTTTTCCCTTTCAAACACTACCTTGAACTCGATCATGTTATGATCACTATTGGATAGATGTTCACGCACAGTTAAGCTGTTAACTAAATCTGGTTCATTACTCATTACTAAATCTAGTATGGCTTGCCCCCTCGTTGCCTCTCGGACATACTGCTGTAGAAAACTATCCCGGACACACTCAAGAAATTCACTACCTTTCTGACAGTTGCTCGTCTGCTTTTCCCAATCTATGTGAAGGTTGAAGTCCCCCATTAAGACCACTCTGCCTTTCTTGCACGCTTGTCTAATCTCTGCATTTATACAATCCAGCACTTCAGAGCTGCTGCCAGGGGTCCTATACACAACTCCCACTATAGTCTTAGATCCTTTCCTGTTTCTCAATTCAACCCATAAGGTCTCTGTTGGCTGCTTACCTCTCGTTATATCCCCCTTTATCATTGAAGTGATTTCATCTCTAATCACTAAGGCTACTCCTCCCCTCTTCCATTTTCCCTGTCTCTCCTGTAGATCTTATAACCCGGTACATTTAGTTCCCAATCCTGACCATTCTGCAGCCATGTCTCAGTAATAGCTATCATGTCATACCCTCCAATTTGAATTTGAACCTGTAGTTCATTTAATTTATTCCTTATACTCCGTGCATTTGTGTATAGAACTCTTAGTTGGGCCACACACCCTAGCCTGACCTTCAGCTTTGAAGCTGGGTTAATCGCCTTACGCCTTCTAGTTTTCACTTTATCTGTAGTGTCCAAAGTACACTTTCTTTCTGCTGCTCTACGCTTTTCCCTTTCACTTGTTCTTGAACAACTGTTTGTACTATTTGTATTGTAAATTTCCCCTGGGTCTTCCCCTCTCGCTGCTCTCAACTTTACTCCCTCCTGACTCCCCGCTCAGGTTCCCATCCCCCTGCCACTCAAGTTTAAACCTTCCCCAACAGCACTAGCAAACACCCCCGCGAGGACATTGGTCCCGGTCCTGCTCGGGTGTAACCCGTCACGCTTGTACAGGTCCCACCTTCCCCAGAACCGGTCCCAATGTCCCAGGAATCTCAATCCCTCCCTCCGACACCATCCCTGCAGCCACGCATTCATCCGGTCTATTCTCCTGTTCCGATACTCACGAGCACTCACTCCCCGTCCCCATCCCCGTCCCTGTCCACTCCCAGTCCCCTACCCTCACTCCATTTAGTTCCAACCCATTTGGAGGTTCATTTATTCCTCATTTTTCTGTTCTGATGAAGGGTCTTCACCCAGAATGTTGTTTCTCTGTTCCACTGCTGACGGGCCAGCTGTGGATTGTTGGTCTCTGTGTCTGTTTCTCGACATGTGTTAGTGCATTCGCTCACGTGCGAGACAGCCTTTCCTCAAAGTGCAGAATAATGTTACCTGCCCTTTCCAAGTTTGTCGTTGGTTTTCAGATGAATCTGCAGAGAGGATCGTGCATTTAAAGGGTTTCCTTTCAATTTAAAGTCCAGCCTCTGATAGAAAGAGAAGAGGGTTGATCACAAATTTTTTTGATTATTTCAACACAAACAGCAATCAACCTTGAAAGGAGATGGCTTTCCCCCGTCTCACCTTATACTGCACACCTCTCCCTCCCTCTCTCACCTTATACTGCACACCTCTCCCTCCCTAACTCACCCTATACTGCACACCTCTCCCTCCCTCCCTCACCTTACACTACACACCTCTCCCTCCCTCTCTCACCCTATACTGCACACCTCTCCCTCCCTCTCTCACCTTACACTACACACCTCTCCCTCCCTCTCTCACCTTACACTACACACCTCTCCCTCTCTCTCTCACCCTATACTGCACACCTCACCCTCCCTCTCTCACCTTATACTGCACACCTCTCCCTCCCTCTCTCACCTCATACTGCACACCTCTCCCTCCCTCTCTCACCTTATACTGCACACCTCTCCCTCCCTCTCTCACCTTATACTGCACACCTCGCCCTCCCTCTCTCACCTTACACTACACACCTCTCCCTCCCTCTCTCATTATACTGCACACCTCTCCCTCCCTCTCTCACCTTATACTGCACACCTCTCCCTCCCTCTCTCACCTTATACTGCACACCTCTCCCTCCCTCTCTCACCTTATACTGCACACCTCTCCCTCCCTCTCTCACCTTATACTGCACACCTCTCCCTCCCTCTCTCACCTTATACTGCACACCTCTCCCTCCCTCTCTCACCTTATACTGCACACCTCTCCCTCCCTCACCCACCTTATACTGCACACCTCTCCCTCCCTCACCCACCTTATACTGCACACCTCTCCCTCCCTCTCTCACCTTATACTGCACACCTCACCCTCCCTCTCTCATTATACTGCACACCTCTCCCTCCCTCACCCACCTTATACTGCACACCTCTCCCTCCCTCTCTCACCTTATACTGCACACCTCTCCCTCCCTCTCTCATCTTATACTGCACACCTCTCCCTCCCTCTCTCACCTTATACTGCACACCTCTCCCTCCCTCTCTCACCCTATACTGCACACCTCTCCCTCCCTCTCTCACCCTATACTGCACACCTCTCCCTCCCTCTCTCACCCTATACTGCACACCTCTCCCTCCCTCTCTCACCCTATACTGCACACCTCTCCCTCCCTCACCCACCTTATACTGCACACCTCTCCCTCCCTCTCTCACCCTATACTGCACACCTCTCCCTCCCTCTCTCACCTTATACTGCACACCTCTCCCTCCCTCTCTCACCTTATAATGCACACCTCTCCCTCCCTCTCTCACCCTATACTGCACACCTCTCCCTCCCTCTCTCACCTTATACTGCACACCTCTCCCTCCCTCTCTCACCTTATACTGCACACCTCTCCCTCCCTCTCTCACCTTATACTGCACACCTCTCCCTCCCTCTCTCACCTTATACTGCACACCTCTCCCTCCCTCTCTCACCTTATACTGCACACCTCTCCCTCCCTCTCTCACCTTATACTGCACACCTCTCCCTCCCTCTCTCACCTTATACTGCACACCTCTCCCTCCCTCTCTCACCTTATACTGCACACCTCTCCCTCCGTCTCTCACCTTATACTGCACACCTCTCCCTCCCTCTCTCACCCTATACTGCACACCTCTCCCTCCCTCTCTCACCTTATACTGCACACCTCTCCCTCCCTCTCTCACCTTCTACTGCACACCTCTCCCTCCCTCTCTCACCTTATACTGCACACCTCTCCCTCCCTCTCTCACCTTATACTGCACACCTCTCCCTCCCTCACCCACCTTATACTGCACACCTCTCCCTCCCTCTCTCACCCTATACTGCACACCTCTCCCTCCCTCTCTCACCTTATACTGCACACCTCTCCCTCCCTCTCTCACCTTATACTGCACACCTCTCCCTCCCTCTCTCACCCTATACTGCACACCTCTCCCTCCCTCTCTCACCTTATACTGCACACCTCTCCCTCCCTCTCTCACCTTACACGACACACCTCTCCCTCCCTCTCTCACCTTATACTGCACACCTATCTCTCCCTGTCTTACCCTGTACAGCATATGTCTCTTGTGTCTCACATTGCAATGGCACATCTCCCCAACTCATCAGATATCGCAAGAACCCACCCTATGCATCTCACACTACACTCCAAGTCCTCTCCCTCCCTCCCTCCCTCCCTCCCTCTCTCTCTCTCTCTGTCTGTCTGTCGTGATACCTCCATCCCTCTCTCTCTGTCTCTGTCTCACCCATACCACTACGACTCTCCCTCCCCCATCCTGACTGATGGTTATTCTGTGCCTGCCCTGTATCAAGCTGATTAACTCGAATCTGTGACTATAAATGCAAGTTAATATTGTCCCGGACAGCAAGAATCCCTCCAATACCTTCAGCAGGTGATGCATCCTTTATAAGCTGCATGAATTACATCATCTCCTTCTTGCCATGAGTAATGTGCCTTTTGCAAGTGCCTGTGTGACAGCTTCAAACTCTCAAACCACCCGAAAACTTCACATTCTGATATTCCATGGAATCGCAAAGAATGCACAGCACAGAAACAGGCCAATCAGCCCAACTGGTCCATGTCGGTGTTAATGCTCCTCCCACCTACTTCATCCAGCATATCCTTCTATTCCTTTCTCATTCATGTGTTTATCCAGCTTCCCCTTAAATGCATCGATACTATTCACCTCAACTACTCCTTGTGGTAGCGAGTTCCACATTCTCACCACTCTCTGGGTAAAGAAGTTTCTCCTGAATTCCCTATTGGATTGATTAATGACTATCTTATATTTATGGCCCCTAGTTCTGGTCTCCCCCTCAAGTCGATGTTATTGTTTTTCCACTTGCCTCGTTCCACCGTACATTCTTTTCCTCCTCTGATAAACTTGTCCTCTTCTTTTTTCCTGGCAAAATAAAGGCCACAGTTCTGTATTGGTAATTACAACCCACCAGCGCCTCCTGCAGTTTCCATCATCCCCGACCCCAGAAGGTTCATGGAAACCGGCAGATCATCAAGATTCCTCCATCCTTTATTCTCAGTTGTGCACTACGGCACGGCCCTGAGCTCGATACAATAACATAATCGTCCTTTAGCTGTGACCAAGATTTATATCACATAACAGGAGGGTGCATCATGAGGCAACGATTCCTGAAAAGACTTTGGTCTGAGGGAAGAAGTGTTTCGTCAGGATGCTCCGGCCCTCATGGTTTGGGGCAGGCTTGATGGGCCAGTTGGTCTTTTCCTGCCCGTCAGTTTCTTATGAGACCCGGAAGTGAAAGAAGAAATAAATGTTTTATTTGTACCAGTGTTTAAAATCTTCTCGTTTCTTTTAAAAACAAAATTGAACTTGCTGGGAATGGGCCATTTCCCCATGACGCACTTCCAGGGTTGGATTCAGAGTAAAGCTGCCTCTCCTGCACCCCGACGTTCCTCAGGGCGCAGCCTCAGCAGAACTCCCCTCCTGCATCCGCGTGACATTTTATCCATTTCCCACACCAGCCGTCCTACGGCTTCTCTGATTGAGACTGGCATTATGGACAGTTGAATGGTGTTGGCTCATGCCCACCAGGATCTGGGCTGAGACTGGCCAAACTCATTTCACAGAGGACCTCAACAGCCAGCAGAGAGGAGATTTTCATCCCATTAGTCGGGCTGGATTTAAAGCTCGGTGCCAGAGTCTATCGCACTGAGCCACCTGGACCAAAGTGTCAGTGTGGCTCAGTGGTCGCAATCTTGCCTCTGAGGCAGAAGGTTGTGGGTTCAAGTCATAAGACCATAAGAGGTTGGAGCAGGAGTCGGCCATTCGGCCCCTTGAGCCTGCTCCGCCATTCAATGAGATCATGGCTGATCTGATTATTACCTCAACTCCACTTTCCCGCCCTTTCCTCATCTCCTGATCAAAAATGTGTCTAACTCAGCCTTGAATGTATTCAATGACTCAGCCTCCACAGCTTTTCGGGGTAAAGAATTCCAAACATTCACGACCCTCTGGGAGATGAAATTCCTCCTCATTTCCATCTTAAACAGGCGACTCCTTATTCTGAGACTATGCCCCCTATTTTTAGATTTCCCCATGAGGGGTAACATCCTCTCAGCATCTACCCTATCGAGTCCCCTCAGAATCTTGTATGTTTCAATAAGATCTCCTCTCATTCTTCTGAACTCCAATGAGTATAGACCCAACCTGTTCAATCTTTCCTCATAAGACAACCCTTCCATACCCGGAATCAACCTAGTGAACCTTCTCTGAACTGCCTCCAATGCAAGTATGTCCTTCCTTAAATAAGGGCACCAGAACTGTATGCAGTACTCCAGGTGTGGTCTCACCAACACCCTGTACAGTTGTAGCATGACTTCCCTGCTTTTATACTCCATCCCCGTAGAAATAAAGGCCAATATTCCGTTTGCCTTCCGGATTACCTGCTGCACCTGTATCTTGACTTGTTGTGTTTCATGTACGAGGACACCCAGATCCCTCTGTACCGTAGCATTTTGTAATATTTCTCCATTCAAATAATATTTTGCTCTTTTATTTTTCCTCCCAAAGTGGATGACTTCACATTTTCCCACATTATTTTCCATCTGCCAAATTTTTGCCCATTCGCTTAACCTGTCAATATCCCTTTGCAGACACTTTGTGTCCTCATCACAACTTGCTTTTCCACCTATCTTTGTATCATCAGCAAATTTGGCCACAAGACACTCTGTTCCTTCATCCAAGTCATTGATACATATAGCAAATAGTTGAGGCCCCAGCACTGAGCCCTGCGGCCCCCCACTAGTTACAGATTGCCATTTTGAAAGTGACCCTTTTATCCCGACTCTTTGTTTTCTGTTAGTTAGCCAATCCTCTATCCATGCCAGTATATTACCCCCAACACCATGAGCTCTTATCTTGTGCAGTCATCCTTTATGTGGCACCTTATCGAATGCCTTTTGGAAATCCAAATATACTGCATCCATTGGTTCCCCTTTATCCACCCTGCCCGTTACTTCCTCAAAGAACTCTAATAAATTTGTCAGACACGATTTCCCCTTCATAAAACCATGTTGACTCTCCTTGATTGTATTATGAGTCTCCAAATGTCCTGCTACTACTTCCTTAAGAATGGATTCTAGCATTTTCCCAATGACAGATGTTCGGCTAACTGGTCTACAGTTACCTGCTTTCTGTCTCACTCCCTTCTTGAATAGGGGTGTTACGTTTGCGGTTTTCCAATCCGCTGGGACCTTTCCAGAATCTAGTGAATTCTGGAAGATTACAACCAATGCTTCCACTATCTCTGTAAGGCCCACTCCAATGCAGGACTGTGGGAGTGCTGCACTGTCGGAGGTGCTGTCTTTCAGATGAGAATTTAAACCGAGACCCCGACTGCCCTCTCAGCTGGATGTAAAGGATCCCATGGCACTATTCAAAGAAGAGCAGGGGAGTTCTCCCCGGTGTCCTGGATGATACTTATCCCTCAACCATGTCACTAAAACAGATTATTTGGTCATTATCACATTGCTGTTTGTGGGATCTTGCTGTGCGCAAATTGGCTGCTGCATTTCCTACAAGACAACAGTGACTACACTTCAAAAATACTTCACTGGCTGTAAAGCGCCTGGGGCGTCCTGAGGTCATGAAAGGTGCTATATAAATGCAAGTTTTCTTTAGTTATCCAAAGTTGTGAATATTTCTTGGTCTTCACCATAAGAACTGGCTGCAAAGATAAAAATCTGCTTGCCCATATTGTATGCAGAGATTGATTAATTTATGCAAGTAAGATTTGTGAAGTGACCAGATTTATCTACCTATAGTAGACAGGGAAAATATTATGTACTTATTTTAGGAACCAATCAGAAAAAATTACTTTGATTATCTGTGGAAAGATCTCTTATAAACTTCTTTCCAAATCCTTTCAGTGGTGATGTGTACCACTTCCACCCTTATTGCAAAATTATCCCTCTGATTCACCATAAACAATGCCACAAAAAATCTGCTATAGAAAAAGTTTCTTTCCAGAAATCGTAAGAATTTTGAAATACTTCCGAGGGTCTTTTCCTGTCCGTCATTGTTTGTATATTCGTTAATAGAATTGTAATATTAGCAGACAAAATATGACTCCCAGTGTAGTCTGAAGTTTACGAGTAATGTAGATGAGAGAAAGTGTGTTGGAGATACAGGGAAAAGGAAGTCAGATGAGTGAGTCAGAGAGAATGAAAGATGCCTCAATTAAAACAGAGGGCCAAACCAACGTGTTACGAGTTTGCATACTAATCGTCACTGCATTAACTTCAAGGCTGTAAAGAATTCGGAGGTTGGGAATCTAGAAGATATCTACAGTGAGGAGAGAGGAGCCTTTTTATAAAAATGTTGGCCTTGGGCAACACCCACAGATTATCATCTAGTTCAGGTAATTCAGAGTGACAAAGTTCAGTTGTCATTCAGTGGATATTGTCAATCTCCTTGCCCTCAAATGGTCTTTCACCAAAATGTTCCAATGTCAACCTGCACAGGATCAATCAGACGTCTCTCCCAATGCACTGGCATAAACCAAAAGCACCCAAAATCAATGGAAAGATCGGAGTTTTGGTGGAACAAGAATGATTCCAAATGCAAAGCAGCGGTCAATGAGGAAATGCCACAAAAGCTTGGTTTCTGCAGCCTGGAGATAAGTCAGTAAGGGGAGACCTCACTTACATATTACATAAAATGTACAGCACAGAAACAGGCCATTCAGCCCATCTGGTTCAGGCCGGTGTTTATGCTCCACACGAGCTTCCTCCCTCCCCTCTATATCTAACACTATCGGCATTTCCTTCTATTCCTTTCTCCCTCATGTGTTTATCCAGCTTCCCCTTAAATGCATCTACGCTCTTCGCCTCAACTACTCCTTGTGGTAGCGAGTTCCACATTCTAACCACTCTCTGGGTATAAATGATTGAACAGCTTGAATAATGCAAATCCTGAATACATTAAAATAACACAGGACTCGGGGTCAGAAATAGAAACTAGTGGAAAATAAAATTATATCAGACACCAGAAAAAAGTCTTCATTTAAAGGGTGAAAAATGTCTGCAGGAGAGATGAAATACCAGAGGTATGAGCATTGTTGGGCTCAGTGGCCTTTTATTGTCTTTAATATGTCTAATACTTTAATATAGTTTGCCAAATAATATGTGCAGTCTATCTTGTAGCTAGTGGTATTCTTCATAATCAATATAAAACTTGCATTTATATCAGGCCTTTAACATAGAACATCCCAAGGCGCTTAAAACCTCATCCTTTCGAGGTCAGAAATGTCTTCATGCATAAGGTTATTGGAGCATGGAATGAGTTGCCATGGGGATCGGTTGAGGCAGAGACAAAATTGTATAAATATTTGAAGCAGAGGAAGGTACAGGGCTATAGGGAGAGCACGGGATAGTGTTGGATTTGCTTCAGCAAAGAATTGGCACAGACACTATCGGGCCAATTAGTGACATTTTGCTCGATTCAAAACCAAACCTGGGGGGGGGGGGGGGGGGGGTGCAGAGCTTTGGGAAGAAAGATGCTCACACATACATGGAGCCCCCAGGAAAGGCAGGAAGAGAAAACCAGGCTTTCACTGTCTGGGTTTTCACCAGCTGCCCACCCCCAGTCCCCACTGGCTGGGCAACTCTCCGACTGCCCTTTAAATTCAAGGCTCCTGAGTTTGAGTGCTCCCATTCACAAATTTGCTGCTGAGTGACTGAGGGACGAGTTGTCTTTGAATGAAAGAAACTTTCGGAGGCATTTCCCTCTGTGGGCATGTCATGCCAGTGACACTGTCTGTGGAGGCTTGTGGGGGGGGGTCCCTTCACTCTCCTCAGGCCCAGCCCTCTTCTTTTTTTTTTTTTGCTCACCTCTGAAGAGCACAGACATGTAGAGCCGGGACTTCTCAGGCCTGAAGGCGGCCAGTCCGCTCACACTGAGCATCTTCAGCAGTCTGCCCTCACTCGCGCCCCATCTCCCGCTGTCTCGGGCGGACGAAGCCCGCTGCCTTCACGCCGCGCTGTCTTCCATTTGGCCCGGCGGCCCCTCTCCATTTCCCCCCTCCCGGTGACAATCCCCGGAACCTTCACACAGCCGCCGAGCGAGTGTAACAAAAGGCGTCATGTGACAGCTGGCAACAATGGGGCGTCACATGACAATGAGATGGAACCAAGGCCACGTGTCCCGGGAGCTGCTCCCACTGGGCTTCGTGCACTGAACGACCCACCCCTGGAAATAACACCAGCCTTCAAAATCCAACAGCTCAAGGAACTCACAAAGAAATGATCAACACTCTGAATTGGGTGAAATCATATTTTTAGGTGCAACTTATACAGCTGTGCTTGGGACTATCTTTCCCAATAGTCCCCTGCACTGAATCTGCAGTGAGCACTGCTGTAAATGTAGAGACACCTGGAGAAATGGAAGCAGACCTCACAATTCATTTTAATTTCTCGCTTTATTCAGAAACCAGAGTGAGGCGCAAAGGGTTAACAACAGAAAAGATAATGAGCAAATCAGGATGACATAAACTGACTGAGTTCTGCAATTTGCCTTTTGCATAGAATTTACAGCACAGAAACAGCCCAGCTGGTCTTTGCCGGTGTTTATGCTCCACACAAGCCTCCTCCCACACCCTCCTTCATCGAACTCAATCCTTCTATTCCTTTCTCACTCAGGTACTCATCTTGCTTCCTCTTTAAATGCATGTCATTGAATTGAATCTCATTGTGGCTTTCAAGTGTGTTTTGTGATCATTTAGACAATGATTCCAACAGTTGAGGTTTTTTTCCCCCCAGATAAAGATGTGAATATTTGTTCTTGGCTGCAGCCGCTGGAAGTGGTGTGAGGGCTCCATATAAAAAGGAAGAGTTGCATTTCGATATCGCCTTTCATGCCCCTCAGGACGTCCCAAAGCACTTTACAGCCAATGAAGTGGTCTTGAAGACTGTTGTAATGTAGGAAACGCACAGCAAGGTCCCACAAACAGCAATATAAATCTTGTCGGCCTGCTTCGCCCCAGCTCGAAAGCAAAGGCTGAATCTGGTGGATGGCTCATTGCCTTGATCACTGCCTCTGGGGAAAGCATTGGGAAGTACTAGCAATGGGAAATGGAATTAGAAACACACTCCTGGATCAAGGAACAGTTGAGGCAGGGTCTTGCTCACTGTTTTGTTGGTTTATCCATCTTTAAACAGCATTTCCTTACGATTGGCATACCATACCACTGTCCCGTTTAATGCTTGCTCTCTCTTGTGGTGCTTAATCTCCTACAAATATTAGATACGTTGAATTCCAACTACAACCGATTGGCCCAATCACCACAATGATCAAATTCTTGAATCTGGTCGTGTTGGTCCTCATTTTTTGGCTTTCTTCCCTAGACAAATATACAAGTTATTTTTTTCCCAGTAATTCACCATATGAATCACAGACGTTTCAGTGGGATGGTACAGTGCTATATGAATGCAAGTATTTATTTATTTCGACTTTGGTATCATCTGCAAACTTTGAGATTTTGCTTACTATACCCTCCTCTAAGTCACTAATATACTTCTGTAAAAGCAAGGATGCTTTTGGGATCTCTCGTTCGGAATCTCTTCCCAGCCTGAAAAATTCCCATTTGTGGCTACCCCACATTTCCTGCTCTTAAAACAATTTTCTCGCCAACACAATCCTTCACCTCCAATTGCTACTTACTCTTTAGTCTCTGGTTTGGCAATGTGGAGCCTATCAATGGTTTTCTGAAAATCCAAGTATGTAACATTGACTCCACTTCTCCTGTTTTAAATGTTTCTGAAAAGCTCCAGCACGTCAGTGAAAGGTGATCTCTCTTTTCCATATCCACACTGATTCTCGTTTAGTACTGTTCACTTCCTAATCTCTCAAAGCCTTTCCTTTCAACAGATGTTAAACTGAAAAAGAAGGTAATACATTTATGTGGTGCCTTTCACGACCTCAGGAGATCCCGAAGTACTTTTGAAATGTCGTCACTGTTGAAATGTCGGAAATGCCGCAGCCAATTTGCGCACAGCAAGATCCCACAAACAGCAATGTGATCATGACCAGATAATCTGTTTTTAGTGACGTTGGTTGAAGGATAAACATTGGAAGGACACCAGGCGAGAACTCCCCTGCTCTTCTTCGAAATAGTGCCAGGGAATCGTTCACGTCCACTTGAGCGGGCAGAGGGCCGAGGTTTAACGTCCCATCCGAAAGACGCCACCCTCTGACAGTGCAGCACTCCCTCAGTACTGCATTGCAGTGCCAGCCTAGATTTTGTGCTCAAGTCTCTGGAGTGGGACTTGAACCCACAACCTTCTGACTCAGAGGCGAGAGTGCTACCCACTGTACCATGGCTCACATTAAAAGGTTCTCGGCTTGTTTGTTGATTCCTTTCTTTCACATGAATTTAGCAAACTTCCAAAAATGTAGACTCTACCCAACCCCCATTCACTCTCCTCCTGAGGAACCTTTCGTCCAGCTGCCCAATGGTGAGTTAAGCAAAACTCCACCATACCTATCTAATCTTACAGCATAAACCCAATACCCGTTGCGATCTTTGACATGATCTTGTATCATTAATTTCTGACATTGACTGAAAGCAAGCTTCTACGCGAGTCAGGCAAGGAATTTGGGAATGTGATAGTGGAGATTAGGGAGGGCCACTCCACCCTGTCTTCCCAATCAAGGACTGGGTAAATTTGTGACGGACGAGCTTGAAGGGGAAATAAGATGAAAATGTTCTGTTGGGTTGAGGCTAACTTGGAGAGGAGGGTAGCAAAGATGGAAGAGCTAGGCTCGAGCAGGGGAAAAAAGTGATGGACAAGAACAGCCAGCTAATTTGAACATTTTAATACCTTAAAATATCAGCATGTTTCAGGGGAATAAAATGAGGGGGTGGCAATTTGTCTTCCTCATTATTCAATAAACCAGAAAGCAAGAAAATCCTGTTCTTCAGTTGTTCCATCAGATTTTCCCCGATTGACTGAAGATTTCATCTACGTGTTGTCAATCAACCACTACCTTATCAGCACACTTCAACACCAACCCACATCACCTTGCTGATCCACAAGACAATCCACCAGCATGGAGTAGTAATTGAAGAATGGAGTGCTGTACCTTTGCCAACAAATCCAAGGTTGGTGTTGAGAGTGCCATGGTGGCAGGGCAGATATGTCCATGCATAAAACCTAGAAAGTGATCATCACGTTGGCATCTCGGACTGCAGGTGCTGCTTTAAAGTTGGATGGTCCGTCACCAGATCGTGAGGTGCTCTGAATCGTCTGTCTTTTACAATCCTCAAGGCTGGATTCTGCTGAAGCAAAACATCACACACGTCCTGGTGACCCATTTCCGCAGCCTACGGACAAAAGACACCCATTTTGAAAAACATCTTCCCATCATAATTCCATCAAAAGAATGGACTCCCAGCGATGGAGCCCTGCGGTTAATTAAACTTGGGACTGACATGAGGGGCAGCTGGCTGGGAGAATGACATGTTTACAGATCAAATAGTACAATCACTGAAGCAGTCTGTAATATGGACTGATGTCAACCAAGGTGCCTCCCACAAACTCTTCAAAATTAGTCCGAAGCTGAAGAATTCCTCCACGGTGAAGTCATTTAAAAAAAAAATGTTTAAGCGATGAATATTAACGAGGCCCCCACCCCCCTTTTTGCTCGTACCCCTGGGTCACACAATTACATTCAAGAGCAGACGGGGCAGCAAACTCTTAGGGTTCCACCAACATCACTCTCAACCAGCCACCAGAAGGTGCGGGAAAGAGGACTTGTAAAGAACTCCTCACTTTCCCGTACCATCTGGAGAGGAGCCCGAGCTGTAATTTGGACCTGTAGAATATTATGGTTAGCAGCTTGATTTGGGTAAAGAGTGCCATGGGTTAATTGGAATAAAGAGCGATGGAGAGAGAGAGAGAGAGAGAGTGCAGCATGTGCCAAGGACACCTCTGTGCAGAAGACAGCTTGAGCAAGATAAGGCAGCTGGTGCAGAAGGAATGAAATGTATTCTCATAAAATAAAAACAGAATTGCTGAGCAGGTCAGGCATCATCTTTTCATCAGAACTGGAAGAAGTTAGAGATTTAACAATTTTAAAGCAAGTGCGGAGCCAGGGAAGAAGGGGAGGGTTGGAGGAAAGAACAAAGAGGAAGGCAGAGGGCCTCGGTTTAACGTCTTACCCAAAGGACGGCACCTCCGACAGTGCAGCGCTCCCTCAGTACCGACCCTCCGACAGTGCGGCGCTCCCTCAGTACCGACCCTCCGACAGTGCGGCGCTCCCTCAGTACCGACCCTCCGACAGTGCGGCGCTCCCTCAGTACCGACCCTCCGACAGTGCGGCGCTCCCTCAGTACCGACCCTCCGACAGTGCGGCGCTCCCTCAGTACCGACCCTCCGACAGTGCGGCGCTCCCTCAGTACCGACCCTCCGACAGTGCGGCGCTCCCTCAGTACCGACCCTCCGACAGTGCGGCGCTCCCTCAGTACCGACCCTCCGACAGTGCGGCGCTCCCTCAGTACCGACCCTCCGACAGTGCGGCGCTCCCTCAGTACCGACCCTCCGACAGTGCGGCGCTCCCTCAGTACCGACCCTCCGACAGTGCGGCGCTCCCTCAGTACCGACCCTCCGACAGTGCGGCGCTCCCTCAGTACCGACCCTCCGACAGTGCGGCGCTCCCTCAGTACCGACCCTCCGACAGTGCGGCGCTCCCTCAGTACCGACCCTCCGACAGTGCGGCGCTCCCTCAGTACCGACCCTCCGACAGTGCGGCGCTCCCTCAGTACCGACCCTCCGACAGTGCGGCGCTCCCTCAGTACCGACCCTCCGACAGTGCGGCGCTCCCTCAGTACCGACCCTCCGACAGTGCACCGCTCCCTCAGTACTGACCCTCCGACAGTGCAGCGCTCCCTCAGTACTGACCCTCCGACAGTGCAGCGCTCCCTCAGTACTGCCCCTCCGACAGTGCAGCGCTCCCTCAGTACTGACCCTCCGACAGTGCAGCGCTCCCTCAGTACCGACCCTCCGACAGTGCACCGCTCCCTCAGTACTGACCCTCCGACAGCGCAGCGCTCCCTCAGTACTGACCCTCCGACAGTGCAGCGCTCCCTCAGTACTGCCCCTCCGACAGTGCAGCGCTCCCTCAGTACTGACCCTCCGACAGTGCAGCGCTCCCTCAGCACTACACTGAGAGCTCAAGTCGCTGGAGTGGGATTTGACCTTCTGACTCAGAGGCGAGAGTGCTGCCCACTGAGTCACGGCTGACAATATGGTTGCATCATGTCCTGTGACCAAAAGTGGGTGCATTACAGTAAAAATATAAATATAAATGTAAAATGCAATGTATCCTGTGGGCAGCTTGGACTAAAGGCACCGAAGATCAAGCTCAGGGTTGGGGGTCCAGCCAATGGGGTTGTCCGCATGCCAGTATGTAGACCTGTATCACGTGCTTGCTTACTATGTGTATAAGATAAGGCGGAGGCTAAATCTTATATTTCTTAATAAAGTATTGAAGTTGATGAAACTAGACTCTCAAACCTATTAATGAATAAGATGAGGCAGAGACCAGAATCTTACACCTCCTCCAGCCCTACAACTCTCTGAGATCTCCGCGCTCCTCCAATGCTGGCCTCTTGCACATCCCCGATTTTCAGCGCTCCACCATTGGTGGCCGTGCCTTCAGCCGCCCAAGTTCTGAAATTCCCTCCCTAAATCTCTCTTCCTCAAGACGCTCCTTAAAACCGACTGCTTTCACCAAGCCTGTCCTCGTATCTCCTTACGTGGCTCAGTGCCAATTTTTGTCTGATAATCGCTCCTGTGAAGCACCTTGGGACGTTTTACTACGTTAAAGGCGCTGTAAAAATGCAAGTTGCTGTTGGTGTGATGAGGAACTGGCTATGCGGTGCCACCATGTGGCCACAGAGAAATTCATCATCAAAGGGCAATTTGAAACAAATGAAAATACGTTGAAAGATTTCCTCCAGCCTCGAGGTGTAAGTGACACCATAACCCTGGCAGAAAGACTTCATCTGACCGCTAACTCGGGTGAAATTGTAAACGTGTTCTTCGAGAACCCCCTCCCATCTCGGCATGGGATGCTGCGTGGGAAAGGGAGGTGGTGGTAAGTGAAAGGGTGACTGACTGACAGCAGAGCACGCACTGAGAACGCCACCACACCCGTACCTTGTGTAAGGGGGTCGCGCCATCGTCGTCTGTGATCGCAGGGGTGGCTCCATAGGACAGTAACAGCTTGACCACGGGGAGGTGGCCGCAGTAGGCAGCCCTGTGCAGCGGGGTTGCTCCTCCTTTAGTCTGAGGGTTGCTGTTTGCACCGTTCTTCAGTAAATACTCACAGACCTCGTAATCCCCACGGCGACTGGCGTAGTGCTGTGAAAAAAAAATAAAGAAAGGAATGCAAAGATAACTAGAAAGGAGCGCTGTGTGGAAAGCAAAACCTTCTTGCCTTTAATTATCAGCCCCGCTTCTCCGAGATGAGCGGACTTTTGCTGGGATGTGGTCCCTCTGGCTGTGCGTGTGTAAGCCCGGGCATCGAGTGTCGTCAGGCTGCTCTCACATCTCTCCTACTGGCTGATGCAAGAACAGTATGGATTGAGGCCTGGGGGGTGCAAGGTGCCTTCACCACCCGGTATTCCCAGGTGCCATATTCCTTTGAATATGGAAGATTAAGGGGTGATCTTATTGAGGTGTTTAAGATGATTAAAAGAATCGATAGGGTGGATAGAGAGAAGCCACGATCTCATTGAATGTCAGAACAGGCTCGAGGGGCTGAATGGCCTCCTCCTGTTCCTACGTCCCCATCACATGAGGAGACACGGAAACAAATTCCCCAAAAATAATAATTCCGGCACTCTCTGCAGAATAAACAGGGTGACATTTCAAAGCCGCTGGCATTCCGGTGAGTAACAGAGTTTCATCTCAACACTTCAGGGAGTATGTCTAATAAATCTCAGTCCAATTTGGAAGTAAACGTGGTCGGTCTGTCTGGTCCACCCCAAATTCAAAAATGACCACTCACCACTCTATCCCCAATTCCCCTCCATCGCTTTCTCCACTAAATGTCTATCCAAAGCTCCCTCTTGAACTTACCAACACTATCCGCCTCCAATTGCCTCTCCAGGCAGTAAGTGGTTAAATTTGAACTGTTTGAGCCGTGCCTGCCATCCCACTGTCTGTTTACGTCTCTACGGAGATAGTCACTATTGCACAAGCTTTACTCACCAACGCAGTGTAGCCCGACAGATCAGGCAAATTAGGGTCGGTTCCCTTTTCCAGAAAACTCTGCACCCTGCTGAAGTCACCGTTACTGGCAGCTGACCAAATGCCTACACGAGGGAAGAGGAGAAACAGACCGAGAGAAACAACGTTCAAATCATTTAACCAACAACTTCCTTCTTGAATGCAATTCCGGGCCCCCCCCTTGTATGTCTTTTTCCCCCATTAGTGCCCAGGGGCCGGGCATTCTCCCTCAGCCGGTGGCCCTGGGAAGGTTGCTTTTAATTTATATTAATATTTATTTTCCCCGCCCAGTTCACTTTTTAATGGTTTTCCCTGCCTGGCACTATCCCTGATCGAGGTGGAAGGCAGCTGACCAGGTCCTAAGTCTCCGCCTCTACCCAACTCTGACAATCATAGAATCGTACAGCACAGAAGGAGGCCATTCGGCCCATCGTGCCTGTGCCGGCTCTTTGAAACAGCTATCCAATTAGACCCATTCCCCCGTTCTTTCCCCATAGTCCTGCAAATTTCTACTTTTCAAGTATTTATCCAATTCCCTTTTGAGAGTTATTATTGAATCTGCTTCCACCGCCCTTTCAGGCAGCGCATTCCAGATCAGAACAACTTGCTGCGTAAAAACATCTCTTCTCACCTTCCCTCTGGTTCTTTTGCTAATTACCTTAAATCTGTGTCCTGTGGTTACCGACCCTCGTGCCACTGGAAACTGTTTCTCCCGATCAAAACCCCACATGATTTTGAACGCCTCTATTAAATCTCTCCTTAACATTTTCTGCTCTAAGGAGAACAATTCCAGCTTCTCCAGTCTCTCCACATAACTGAAGTCCCTCATCCCTGGTACCATTCTAGTAAATCTCCTCTGCACCCTCTCCGAGGGACAAGCTGCTGGAAGGTGCAGAAAAGCAGCCGCAGCCTTGGGGTGACTCTCCCTCTGATTTCTTTCCCGTGGGAAAAGGAAAACTACCAAAGCTTCTGACCTCCCTTCCTGTGCATCAATCATGACCGACTCTCCCCATCAACCGTTGCACAATCCCACCCAAACCGAGAGAGGCAAAGAGCACAGGAGGAATAGGAACATGCATACTACTGTGTCCTCATCCAACATCAGCACACACGCACGTCCAACAAAGATCTCTGGATATAGGAGCACGACCCTGCTAGTTTTTCTCTTCCCTAGCCCAGAATTACTGAGCCCAATTGTTGCAGCCATAACATGCACTGACTGAGATCAGGTAAGTCTTCAAAGACCACAGATCAATCCTGGGGTCTTCATCATCATCTGTACAGCTCAATTACTCATTGGATAAATTTACTGGGCCACCTGACCCTGTTGTGTTCTTCCTACTGACATTCTATAGAAATATTTTTAAAAATAAAATAGATTTAAAAATAAGTATGTGATTGGTGTCAAGCTGTCAGCCTTGGCTCAGTGGGCAGCACTCTCGCCTCCTAGTTGGAAGGTTGCAGGTTCAAACCTTACTCCAGAGGCTTGAGCGTGTAATCTAGGCTGACACATTGTTTGTTCAGGGGCAAAATTCCTCCTGTCGATAATTTCAGCAAGGTCCTGTCTGCCCTCTCAGGTGGATGTAAAAGATCCCATGGCACTACTTCGAAGAAGAGCAGAAGAGTTCTACCTGGTGTCCTGGTCCAATATTTATTCTCCCAAGCAACATCTTCAGAAGTACTTCATTGGCTGTGAAGCACTTTGGGACGTTGTGAGATTGCGAAAGGCGCTATATAAATGCAAGTTCTTTCTTCTATCCAACTTGCCTCAACAGCACAGATACGAATCCCACAGAGGAAACTGCCTCCAATGAACAGTGTGTGAAAACATCAACATTCTGGTTCACTGGACCACCCCTGATAAAAACTTAAATGCCCTTGTACCTCTGTCAAAGTCCATTTCTTCCAGTGTCTGATGGACACTTCTCGGCACTGAGGAACCGTGAGAACAGCAGCTACAATCCAAACCATGGTTAACTGAGGCCATGATTCCGGTGTCGCTGTTGATAGCAGGTATCCCATGCACCAGTATAACCATGCTGCGAGAGAGAGAATAGATAAAATTAACAGGAAATTTAATGAACTAAATCTCTCTCATGCATCCAGTTTGCATTGTGCGATATTGGTAATAAACATGTTCATGCATTTGGATGAAATTTCTTTGTCTGCTATTTTAACAAAGTCATTAACCGGGAAACAGGAATTTCATAAGAAGGCATAAACACATCAGAATTTCTATATTTGGCTCGCCAAAAAGTTCCAGGTTTGATCCTTGGTCTTAGCTGATTTCGTTGGTGGTAGTAGGCCTCAGGCAATTGGCTTTAGGCACCTGAAGTAGCACAAGGCTGCTGGTTAGCAACTGAAGATCACAACCATGCTCCACGTCCAACTCTACCACCGATTCTTTATTGTAAACAATTTTACAACACCAAGTTATAGTCCAGCAATTTTATTTTAAATTCACAAGCTTTCGGAGGCTTCCTCCTTCGTCAGGTGAACGACCTGACGAAGGAGGAAGCCTCCGAAAGCTTGTGAATTTAAAATAAAATTGCTGGACTATAACTTGGTGTTGTAAAATTGTTTACAATTGTCAACCCCAGTCCATCACCGGCATCTCCACATCATGACCGATTCTTTACTCAGAGAGTGGTGAGAATGTGGAAATCACTACCACATGCACTGGTTGAGGCGAATAGTGTAGATGCATTTGAGGGGAAGCTAGATAAGTACATGAGGGAGAAAGGAATAGAACGTCATGCTGATAGGGTGAGATGAAGTAGGGAGGGAGGAGGCTCGTGTGGAGCATAAACACCAGCACAGACCAGTTGAGCCGAATGGCCTGTCTCTGTGCTGTAAATTCTGTGCAATTCTATGTTACCACATCAAAAGGCGCAATTTCCAATCCTTCAGATTTCAGTTTTGGGGGAGGTGAAATTGCTCATCAATTTTACCAAAAATTGTTGGTATGGAAATCCCACTTTGCATTTGCACCATCATTGTGCTGAAATTATCGACAGGAGGAATTTCACTCCTGAACAATCAATATTGAAATGGGCTATTTTTAAAACTAACAATTAATTAAAAATGTTCCTGGCCTTCTTTCTGTCCAATCTTGGCAGCACCAGCTTCTGTACATTGCTCCTCCCACATCCACGGCCATTCCCTTTTGAAGTCTCGACACCAGGACCCCCTTTCGAGAGGGATTCTCACATCAGTAATTTTCTTAAGGCATCTTCCAAGATCAAGGGACTCATTTTTTTTTAAAAACGGGAGACTGATGCAACTTGCCCTCGGGATCTATTGCTGTGTGAGGCAGCAGACAAAATCCCAAATCTTTGTGCTCCTGCCTCTGGCAATGACAGCATTGCATTGTTATTCTGTAGGTTGAGGTGCTCGCCATTCACAGGGACAGACAGTGCAGCAAGTGTCCTTACCAGTCTGCTGTCGCCCATGGATGGTTACGTGTGGCCATTTCTTGCTGCTGTGGCCACCACGACCAGGGTGTTACATGGACAGCACCGTGGCAGCAGTGGGCTAAATTCAAAAATGCTGGATGTGGTAAAATATTTGATTAATTTATTTTATTTTCTGTGTACCAATGCCACCGCCATTTAATTAGTTCTTATTGATCAATGTAATTATTTCAGTGTCTATTTTGTTCCTACAGCTCCATTCTGTCTTTGGATACCCAAACTACACTACAGTGTTACAAACTAATTTTCTTTTCATTTTACAAACTAGTTTACAATAGTTTTTTGCACTGATGCTAATCTCGAATACGTTGAGCTAAATTGAGGGCAGATATCTCCTTACAGGAAAGGTAAAGCTGTCATCTTTACTTGTCCCATTATCACCTCATTTTGCTTTGTACCATCATCCCGTTTGTCATTTAATCACCCCTGCCCTCCGCCCCATCACAGACCTTTCCCCTTTGTTCTTTCCCTGGCTTAGTACTTGCTTAAAAAGCTGTTCATCGCTCAACACCTTCCAGTTCCAATGAAAATTATCGACCTGACACATTAACTCGGTTTCTCTCTCCACGGACGCTGCCTGACCTGCTGAGTATCTCCAGCATTTTGTGTTTTTATTTCAGAAATGTCGACCCAGTCTTTCAAAAGCCCACATTGTCGATATAGTTTCATTACAAGCGCGGCATCAAAGCAGCCCGTTACACACCAATACGTTGCGGTTTCCAGGGTCTCGCAAAAGGCTCCGATTAACCTCCAAGTGGACAGTTGCTCAAACCCTGAGCGTGTCTTGAAACCAAAGGCTGGAAGGAAGGAAGGATCCGGCCTCCGTGCAATGGACTGAGTTCAAACGCAGAAACAACGTGCACTTTGCAGACAAGCCCCCTCCCCCCGGTGAGTCAGCGCTTCCGACACCACCGACCCCGGGGCAAAGAGCAGCTCGAACCCTGTGAGAATGTGTCGGTGCAAACTCCACTCACCCTCACCCTCCACCTCCACCTCAAGGAGAGGGAGGGAGGGAGGGAGTGATTGACAGGTCGCTGAGGGCAAAGAGATACATCCAGCCCCGCAGCCAATCGGAGGACGGAGGGGGCGGGACCTCAGTGTATCCAAATAAAAAGCGGGGGGAACCAATCGGGACCCGGTCACGTGATCCGTCCCGCAGGTTTCCCGGGGCCCGTTGAAAAACTCCAACTTGTCTTTTTTAAAATGTACAAGAACAATTTTTAATCAAAATTTAATGCGGATTCACTAGTAATTACTTTCGCGCATTAACTGTATATTTGAACACCAAATGACCATCAAATACAGCTACTGTTTCAGGGTCCAACATCGCAAACTGCATTAAATTCGGCCACAGGAAGGTGAAAGGATATCCACCCTCATTACCAGGGCGGACTGAATCTCCCAAATAATCTTTCACCACATCAACTACCACTGCAGCAACTCACCAAGCGACCTCTGCCGCCGAAATCCTACCCTCCTCCGTAAACTCTCAGCATTTTGTATATTATGGTGCTGTTATATTGTAGGAACATATGTAAGGAGTCTTACAAATCAAATTGGGCAGAGCAGCCTTGAGGACGAGTTCATTGAGTGCATCAGGGATGGATTTCTTGAGCAGTATGTAACTGATCCTACAAGGGGGCAGGCAACCTTGGACCTGGTCCTGTGTAATGAGTCAGGATTAATTAATAATGTCCTAGTTAAGGATCCCCTTGGAACGAGCGACCACAACATGGTTGAATTCCATATCCAATTACAGGGTGAGAAGGTTGATTCTCAAACAAGCGTACTGAGCTTGAATAAAGGAGACTATGATGGTATGAGAGCGGAATTGATTAAAGTGGACTGGGAAAATAGATTAAAGGGTAAGACGGTACATGAGCAGTGGTGTTCATTTAGGGAGTTATTTTACAACTTTCAAAATAAATATATTCCACTGAGGAAAAAAGGGTGTAAAAGAAATGACAGCCACCCGTGGCTAAGTAAAGAAATCAAGGATAGTATCCGACTAAAAACAAGGACATATAAGGTAGCCAAACTTAGTGGGAGGATAGAAGATTGGGAATTCTTCAAAAGACAGCAAAAAGTAACTAAAGGATTGATTAAGAAAGGGAAGTTAGATTATGAAAAGAAATTAGCAAAAAATATAAAAACAGATAGCAAGAGTTTCTATAGTTATATAAAAAGAAAAAGGGTGGCTAAGGCAAACGTCGGTCCCTTAGAGGATGAGACCGGGAAATTAATGGTGGGAAACATGGAGATGGCAAAAATGCTGAACAAATATTTTGTTTCAGTCTTTACGGTAGAGGACACTAAGAATATCCCAACACTGGACAAACAGGGGACGCTTGGGGGGGAGGAGCTAAATACGATTAAAATCACTCAGGAGATGGTACTCAGTAAAATAATGGGACTCAAGGCGGATAAATCCCCTGGACCTGATGGCTTCCATCCTAGGGTCTTGAGGGAAGTGGCAGTAGGGATTGTGGATGCTTTGGTGATAGTTTTCCAAAATTCCCTGGACTCAGGAGAGGTCCCGGCAGATTGGAAAACTGCTAATGTAACACCGTTATTTAAAAAGGGTAGTAGGCAGAAGGCTGGAAATTATAGGCCAGTTAGCTTAACATCTGTGGTGGGTAAAATTTTGGAGTCTATTATTAAGGAGACAGTAACGGAACATTTAGATAAGCATAATTTAATAGGACAAAGTCAGCATGGCTTTATGAAGGGGAAGTCATGTCTGACAAATTTGCTTGAGTTCTTCGAGGATATAACGTATAGGGTGGATAAAGGGGAACCAGTGGACGTAGTGTATTTAGACTTCCAGAAGGCATTCGACAAGGTGCCACATAAAAGATTATTACTTAAGATAAAAAATCACGGGATTGGGGGTAATATTCTGGCATGGGTGGAGGATTGGTTATCAAACAGGAAGCAGAGAGTTGGGATAAATGGTTCATTTTCGGACTGGCAACCAGTAACCAGTGGTGTTCCACAGGGGTCGGTGCTGGGTCCCCAACTCTTTACAATCTATATTAACGATTTGGAGGAGGGGACCGAGTGCAACATATCAAAATTTGCAGATGATACAAAGATGGGAGGGAAAGTAGAGAGTGAGGAGGACATAAAAAACCTGCAAGGGGATATAGACAGGCTGGGTGAGTGGGCGGAGATTTGGCAGATGCAATATAATATTGGAAAATGTGAGGTTATGCACTTTGGCAGGAAAAATCAGAGAGCAAGTTATTTTCTTAATGGCGAGAGACTGGAAAGTACTGCAGTACAAAGGGATCTGGGGGTCCTAGTGCAAGAAAATCAAAAAGTTGGTATGCAGGTGCAGCAGGTGATCAAGAAAGCCAACGGAATGTTGGCTTTTATTGCTAGGGGGATAGAATATAAAAACAAGGAGGTATTGCTGCAGTTATATAAGGTATTGGTGAGACCGCACCTGGAATACTGCATACAGTTTTGGTCTCCATACTTAAGAAAAGACATACTTGCTCTCGAGGCAGTACAAAGAAGGTTCACTCGGTTAATCCCGGGGATGAGGGGGCGGACATATGAGGAGAGGTTGAGTAGATTGGGACTCTACTCATTGGAGTTCAGAAGAATGAGAGGCGATCTTATTGAAACATATAAGATTGTGAAGGGTCTTGATCGGGTGGATGCAGTAAGGATGTTCCCAAAGATGGGTGAAACTAGAACTAGGGGGCATAATCTTAGAATAAGGGGCTGCTCTTTCAAAACTGAGATGAGGAGAAACTTCTTCACTCAGAGGGTGGTAGGTCTGTGGAATTTGCTGCCCCAGGAAGCTGTGGAAGCTACATCATTAGATAAATTTAAAACAGAAATAGACAGTTTCCTAGAAGTAAAGGGAATTAGGGGTTATGGGGAGCGGGCAGGAAATTGGACATGAAGCTGAGTTCGGATCGGTCAATGCCCTGTGGGTGGCGGAGAGGGCCCAGGGGCTGTGTGGCCGGGTCCTGCTCCGACTTCTTGTGTTCTTTAGATTTGTGGTTGGGATCAGATCAGCCATGATCTTATTGAATGGCGGAGCAGGCTCGAGGGGCCGATTGGCCTACTCCTGCTCCAATTTCTTATGTTCTTATGTTCTTAACACCAGGTTATAGTCCAACAGCTTTATTTGAAATCACAAGCTTTCGGAGCTTTCCTCCTTCGTCAGGTGAGTCAAGGAGGAAAGCTCCGAAAGTTTGTGATTCCAAATAAAGCTGTTGGACTATAACCTGGTGTTGTAAGACTGCTGACATTTGTCCACCCCAGTCCATCACCGGCATCTCCACATCATATAGGAACACAGGAACAGGAGTAGGCCATTCAGCCCCTCGTGCCTGCTCCGCCATTTGATAAGATCACGGCTGATCTGTGATCTAACTCCATATACCTGCCTTTGGCCCATATCCCTTAATACCTTTGATTGCCAAAAAGCTATCTATCTCAGATTTAAATTTAGCAATTGAGTTAGTATCAATTGCCATTTGCGAAAGGAGTTGCTTGATACCAATATCGCATTTGGGCAATGCAGAGCTGCCAGCACTCAGTTATACTGCTGGGCCTGCAGCGTTGTGTGTGACTTGAGGTGAGCTTGGAGGTGGTGTACCCAGGATATTGCTTGACTTTCTTGGTGGCAGAGGTCAGTGAGTGGGGGGGGGTCTGTGCTGTCAAAGTCATCTTGGTGGGTTGCTGCAGCGCATCCTGTAGATTCCACATACTGCAGCCAGTGTGCCGGGGTAGATATTGATTCCAGTGGCAGGGGCACCGATCAAGTGAACTGCTCTGTCCTGGATGGTGTCGAGCTTCAAATGTTGTTGCACTGCACCCATCCAGGCGAGTATTCCATCACACTCCTGCCTTGAGCATTGTACAGCTTTAAGCAGTCAGGGGAGCCAGTCATTGAAATGGTTCTCTCACGATGGCATTGAGTAGGGGATCCCATTGTAGTGGTTATGTTACTTGACTAATAATCCAGAGAACGCGAGTTCAAATCCCGCCATGGCAGTTTGAGAATTTGAATTGTTTAAAGAACAATCAGGAAATTAAAAGCTGACCTTAAGCTATCAGATTGTCATAACAACCCAACTGGTTCTCTAATATCCCTTAGGGAAGGTAACCTGCCGTCCTTACCTGGTTTGGTTTGTATGTGATTCCAGTGCCAGACCAACGTGGTTGGCTCTTATAACTACTCTAACAAGCCACTCAGTTGTAACAAACTACAAAGAATATCACACACAGTTCAAGGAAGGCGGCCCACCATCACCTTCTCAGGGCAATAACTGCTGGCCTTGCTAGCGACGCTCACATCCTGAGAATTAACCAAAAAAAAATGTCTACCTTGCTCTTGTAGCCAGGGTGTTGATATGGCTGATCCAGCTCAGATTCCGGTCAATAGTGACCCCCAAAATGTTGAAGGTGGGGTCTCCGCGATGGTGGTGACGTTGAAAGTCATGGGGAAATGGGTGGGCTATCTCTTGTTCGAGGTTATTACTTGGCGCTTACTTGGCACAAATATTACCTGGCACTTGTCAGCCCAAGCCTGGTCCTGCTGCAGGCTGGCTTGGGCTGCTTCATTATCGGATGAGTTGTAAATGGAGCTGAACACTGTGCAATCATCAGCAAACAGTCCAATATCAGACCTTATGACGGAGGGGAGATCATTACGAAGCAGCTGGAGATTGTTGAGCCGAGGATGATTCCCTGAGAATCTCCTGCAGTGATGTCCTGGCACTCCGATGCCTGACCTCGACAACCACAATCATTTTCCTTCGTATGACACCGGTCATTGAAGAGATTTCCCTTTGACCAATTAATAGGCAGCTTTGCACTGTGAAGTGACACCTAATGGATTAGAAGTTTGCAGCCAGCAGAGAGGAGAATTCCATCCCATCATTCCAGGCTGATTTTGAACCCAGATCCCAGAGGAGAAAGTTGCCTGTTCACATCTTGCTATGGACAGTGAATGAGCTTGTTCAATGTCCTCAAGGCTCCATCCAGTAAAATTCAGCTTTTTTTAAAATTAAGAAGTTAAAATATTTAGCAAACCACAATTCCCTCACAAACAGTATGGAGAAGGCAAAACAGATAATAATATTTTACCGCAGACACAATGCAAGAAGACCAAGTCCAAACTGATTATATAGGCAGAATTTATTCCAGAGGGCTTTCCACAAAAGCCCTACATCACTTCCAAAATTGGGAGGCAGGATTAAACCAGCCCAGTTAATGCCCACTGTATATCCGTGCACGTTTTCTGGACAAACAATATTAACATCATCCATTGAAAAGTCATTAGGAAATGGGAAAACTGAAACAGTGCAATCCTGACAAATGCAGATTAGTAACTGCTGTTGCTACAATTAACCCTTGCCCCCTCTCCCCACGGTCTGAGTGATGGGGCAAAGGGGCAGCACTCAGGAATTCAAATGCTTCAACTCGATATAGTTGTAAGATGTGTTTTTCAATTTTTAAAACAAATAAAGTTTGAATGTAGTTTTACAAGTGCAGAATTATTTGATACACCTGATTGTGTCAGGGTAGCTGCTCCGCTCCGGGTGAGTCTGGCTGCCAACTTGAAACTCACAGGTTGCCTCGGCCCTTGGGCATGCTGCTTTGAACAGCAGCTTCGGAAGCCAAGGTGGTCATTAACCTGCATCAGCTCCACCCGCCCCCCACCACCCCCCACCAATGGCTCAGTCCGTAAAGCCGAAGGTGTCAGCCGTGGCTCAGTGAGTAGCACACTCGCCTCCGAGTCAGGAGGTCGTCTGCTCAAGTCCCACTCCAGGCACTTGAGCACATAATCTAGGCTGACGCTTCAGCGCAGTACTGAGAGAGTGCTGTCCTGTCAGAGTTGCAGATTAGTCGTTAAACCTGCCTTCTCGGGTGGAAGCAAAGGATCCCACAACACTATTTCAAAGTAGAACAGGGGAGTTCTCCCCGGTGTCCTGGCCAATATTTATCCATCAACCAACATCATTAAAATCAGATTATCTGGTCATTGTCACTGCTGTTTGTGGGACCTTACTGCGCACAAATTGGCTGCCGTGTTAAGTTATGCGTTTATAGGTACTGCAGCAGAACCAGCAGCGAAGAAAAGAAGTTCAACAAAAAAGATAAAGACATCTACCTTCTACTCTCACCTGAGTCAGAAGGTTGCAACTTCCAGCTCCACTGTGGGACTTGAGCAAATTATCTAGGCTGACACTTCAGTGCAGTACCGAGGGAGTGCTGCACAGTCGGAGTTGCTGTCTTTCAGATGAGATGTTAAGCTGAGACCCCAGATGCCTGTTCAGGTGGGTGCAATAGATTCCACGGCACTATTCGAAGAGCAGCAACATTTCACCCTTAACCAACACCACCAAAAACAGATTAACTGGTCATTTATCTAAACTGCTGTTAGCGGGATCTTGCTGCCTTGTTTTCTTGCAGAACAACAGTGACTGCATTTCAAAAATAATTGGTTGTAAAGCACTTTGGGGCATTCCAAGGACATGATGAGGCGCTATATAAATACAGATTCTTTCTCAGTTCCCACAAAGTCTGGTGTTCAGACACAGAGTACGCAACAAGTGGAATCATGGAAAACTGTTCAATGACCGAGGAGATATTGCAATTAATTAATTTTAAAAACTTTTTGCATTAACTGCTATTCCTACTGCAGAGTTGAAAATTCTTGCTTTGACTGTTCTGAAATGTTCCCCTTTTCCCCTGCCGACATTGATTCATGCCAAGATACAGCTTCACGAGTACCAGATGCTTGCCAGTACTGTGTGAGCCTGAAGGATGAGTGCCTCCACTCGGCCATAGGCCCCTGCAATCCTGACAGTATCACCACAGGAGACTCTCTGTATAGCATTTCTGCAAACATGACAACTTAAAAACACGTTCCTTATTTTTATGGAGCGAGGTATAAGTTTCTTTGGTTATTTGCCACGCAGATATTTGATGCGTATATAAGCCGCAACCCAAACTTGAGCCACTATCCTCGGACAAAAAATAATTAACCCAGATATAGGCCGCACCCCCAGTTTAAAATGACTTTCTGCGGGTCAGCATGGAGCTACACGGTATCCTTAGCATTTGCATCGTATGTCGACAGCCTCCTAGACAAAAAGAGAAAATTGAAATCAAAGTGTATCTAATGCTCACACGATGGATCTTTTAAATATTGTGATGCGTTTTCAAAGTCTAAATTATCGACTGCCTTGGACTGCAAGTCAGAGGGTCAAATATATTAAGTGCCTTGAAATGCAACCCATGAGGGTCACTGTCCTCCACAGGTCATTGAGAGGTATTCAGTCTTCAAACCCGCAGTTAAACCCCAAACTTCTTCAATAAGATTCAAGGTCAATATTTCGGAGTTCCTTTTGTCCCGTTTGATTTTTTGTTTCTTCTTTCTACCCACACAAGAGGTAGCTGTGGTGGCCACGTGAAGCCTTGTTTTCAGTGAATATTGATGGTGGCTAGGGAAGGACTGAGCTCAAGAGTCTGTTCCGGAGAGGGCTGCTGTTCCCTGTACTCAACGTGTCCATTCCGGTGGTGACCGTACTCGAACTTAATCCTCATTTCTCCGATCTTCGATCTGGGCAGAATATCTGGGATCCATTCAATGATAAAAGGAGTGGGTTCTTTCTGGTCAGGGGACATGTTCCCTGGATGAAAAAGAAAATTCCGCAGTGAATTTCACAAAAGCCATAAATGAAAGCACCATTCACATTCCAGTGCGCTGGAGATCTCCGAACAGAAACGTGACCGAAATGAGCTGAACTTTTCTATTATCCCAGGAATACCATAAACCAAAGGACATTCAAGGAATTTATGCCGGTCCCCGTGCATATTATATGTCAGTTTGGCTCAGTTAACCGCACTCTCACCCGAGTCAAAAGCTTATGATTCCAAATTGCACTTTGAAGCTAATAATCTGGGCCGACACTCCAGTGCAAGACAGCGGGAGTGCTGTGTTGGCAGAAATGTCCTTCGGATGACCTGTTAAATTGAAGCCCCGTTAGCTCAGGCTAAAAACGACCAATTACTTGTTTCTAAAAAAGAAGACGACACAGAAGCAAAAACAAATCCCCGCAGATTAAGATAGATTACGGTGCTCCATTTGATTTTACACATTTGATTTTTTAATAAAATCAAAAAGCTTTTATTTCAAAATAATAAAAGCTTTCGCCTCAGTAATTTTCATGCAATGCACCCATGAAGAAAGGCTTTAGGTGAGAGCTCCGTCCCTCATTTGCCTCTGACTTAAACAGTAGCACAAAGAAATAGGATAACCTGAACATGGGACCCCAGCCCAGATATCTATTTCTCTCCCCTCTGATGTCCAAACTGGAAAGATTAAATGGGTACCTTTACTATTGATCAAAAATGTTACCTCAAAATATTTTTCGAAAGCACAACAGTAGGCTCCCAAATCTTTGACTCAAACAACTCATGCACCTTCAGGGCAAAGCAAAGCTGCCACAATGGGTGAAAGTCTTGCTCACAAGACCATCATGGGATAACCATTACACAGGCCCATAATAATTGTAAGCGCAATGGACTGTAAGTAATAACAGCAGGCAGCCCAGTGATCAAGATTAGGTATTTGTGTCACTTTGGGCTTTGTGTCCAACACTTGTTAAACATTCAACATAAACAGGGGCACGTTAACCCACTTTGAAGCAACATCTACAAATGAGGCAGGATTAAGGTACCTCCCCCAGAAAGCAGCCACAGAAACTATTTTAATGTTGTTATGATAGTGGCACAGCTACATACCCCTGTAAAATTACATAACATAGGGATTCTTATGACCCTAAATAGGATGGATCCTCTGGCTCCACCATTGCCCTGTCTGTCTGTTCCAGTGTTCAGGTCGACGCTAAAGATCCCATGGCACTATTTAAAGAAGAGCGGGGAGTTCTCCCGGCAGCCTGGCCAACATTCCTCCCTCAACCAATATCACCAAGAAAACATTTACTGGCCATTCATCTGTCTCATTGCTACACCTGGGATCTTGCTGCGTGCAAAATGGCTGTTGGCTTTGCCGACACAACAGGAAAAGTAATTCATTGCAGATGAAGTACTCTTATACATTTCAAAGAGATGTGTCAAGATACTCTGTAAATGCAAGCCTTTCTTTTGCGTCTCTGCTAACTGAGTGACGACAACTGAATATTTTGTGCATCAATGCATCAGTTTTTTTTAAAACAGAGAATCTAGGCTAAATTCAAAATGTTATGAGTTGGGTCGAGTGGCAGGGGGATGGGAACCTGAGCGGGCAGTCAGAAGAGAGTAAAGGTGAGAGAAGCAAGAGAGGGGAGGACCCAGGATACACTGCAGCAATTTGCCAAGGCTTCTTCGACAGCACCTCCCAAACCCGCGACGTCTACCGCCTAGAAGGATAAGAGCAGCAGGCACATGGGAACACCACCATCTGCACGTTCCCCTCCAAGTCACACACCATCCCGACTTGGAAATATATCACCGTTCCTTCATCGTCGCTGGGTTAAAATCCTGGAACTCCCTTCCAAACAGCACTGTGGGAGAACCTTCACCACACGGACTGCAGCGGTTCAAGAAGGCGGCTCACCACCACCTTCTCGAGGGCAATTAGGGATGGGCAATAAATGCCGGCCTCGCCAGCGACGCCCACATCCCACGAACGAATAAAAAAAGAAAAATTTACAATACAAATAGTACAAATAGTTGTTCAAGAACAAGTGAAAGGGAAAAGCGTAGAGCAGCAGAAAGAGAGTGTACTTTAGGCACTACAGATAAAGTGAAAACGAGAAGGCGTAAGGCGATTAACCCAGCATCAAAGCTGAAGGTCAGGCTAGGGTGTGTGGCCCAACTAAGAGTTCTATATACAAACGCACGGAGGAATAAATTCAATGAACTAAAGGCACAAATTCAAATTGGAGGGTATGACATGATAGCTATTACTGAGACATGGCTGCAGAATGGTCAGGATTGGGAACTAAATATACCAGGTTGTAAGGTCTACAGGAGAGATAGGTAAAATGGAAGAGGGGGAGGAGTAGCCTTAGTGATTAGAGATGAAATCACTTCAATGATAAAGAAGGATATAACGAGGGGTAAGCAGCCAACAGAGACCTTATGGGTTGAATTGAGAAATAGGAAAGGATCTAAGACTCTAGTGGGAGTTGTGTATAGGACCCCTGGCAGCAGCTCTGAAGTGCTAGATTGTATAAATGCAGAGATTAGACAAGCGTGTAAGAAAGGCATAGTGGTCTTAATGGGGGACTTTAACCTTCACATAGATTGGGGAAAGCAGACTAGCAACTGTCAGAAAGGTAGTGAATTTCTTGAGTGTGTCCGGGATAGTTTTCTACAGCAGTATGTCCGAGAGGCAACGAGGGGACAAGCAATACTAGATTTAGTAATGAGTAATGAACCAGATTTAGTTAACAGCTTAACTGTGCGTGAACATCTATCCAATAGCAATCATAACATGATCGAGTTCAAGGTAGTGTTTGAAAGGGAAAAAAATGAATCAGCTGCTAAGATTCTAGACTTGGGCAAGGCCAACTTCAATGGGGATGAGTCAGAGACTGTCCACAGTAAACTGGGCAAATCTGTTAATGGGTAAAACGACTGATGATCAGAGGGAAATGTTTAAAGAAACATTTAACGTGATGCACAATCGGTTCATACCCCTGAGGGACAAGAACTCTACTTGCCAAAAAAAACAGCCGTGAACAACTAAAGAGGTAAGGGACAGTATAAGACATAAGGAAAGGGCATACAAAAAGGCAAAAAATGGCACAGATCCTGGCGAATGGGAAAGATACAAAGATCAACAAAGGATCACAAAACAGATAGTAAGAGCTACAAAAAGAGAGTATGAAAAGAAACTTGCAAGGGATATCAAAACCAATACAAAGAACTTTTATAGTTATATTAGGAAAAAGAGGGTGGTCAGGAGCAGTGTTGGCCCCTTAAAAACTTGAAGTGGGGATATTGTCATTGATAATGGGGAAATGGCGGACATGTTGAATAATTACTTTGCGTCAGTATTTACAGTAGAAAAAGAGGATAGCATGCCGGAAATCCCAAGAAAACTAATATTGAATCGGGGACAGGGACGCAATAAAATTAACATAAGTAAAGCAACAGTAATGAAGAAAATAATAGCACTAAAGAGTGACAAGTCCCCAGGACCAGATGGTTTCCATCCCAGGGTTTTAAAGGAAGTAGGTGAGCAGATTGCAGATGCCCTAACTATAATCTTTCAAAGTTATCTAGATTCAGGAACTGTCCCTCTAGATTGGAAAATTGCACATGTCACTCTTTTTAAGAAAGGGGAGAGAGAAGGAAACCAAGAAATTATAGACCAGTTAGCCTAACATCTGTTGTGGGGAAAATGCTGGAGTCTATAATTAAGGATAGGGTGACTGAACACCTCGAGAATTTTCAGTTAATCAGAGAGAGCCAGCATGGATTTGTGAAAGGTAGGTCGTGCCTGACAAACCGGGTTGAATTTTTTGAAGTGGTGACTATAGTAGTGGACAGGGGAACGTCAATGGATATTATTTATATGGACTTCCAGAAGGCATTTGATAAAGTCCCACATAAAGAGACTGTTAGCTAAGATAGAAGCCCATGGAATCGAGGGAAAAGTACGGACTTGGTTAGGATGTTGGCTGAGCGAAAGGTGACAGAGAGTAGGGATAATGGGTAGGTACTCACATTGGCAAGATGTGACTAGTGGAGTCCTACAGGGATCTGTCTTGGGGCCTCAATTATTCACAATGTTTATTAACGACTTAGATGAAGGCATAGAAAGTCTCATATCGAAGTTTGTCGATGACACAAAGATTGGTGGCATTGTAAGCAGTGTAGATGAAAACATAAAATTACAAAGCGATAGTGATAGATTAGGTGAATGGGCAAAACTGTGGCAGATGGAATTCAATGTGGACAAATGTGAGGTCATCCACTTTGCATCAAAAAAGGATAGAACAGGGTACTTTCTAAATGGTAAAAAGTTAAAAACAGTGGATGTCCAAAGGGACTTAGGGGTTCAGGTACATAGATCATTGAAGTGTCATGAACAGGTGCAGAAATAATCAATAAGGCTAATGGAACGCTGGCCTTTATATCTAGAGGACTGGAGTACAAGGGGGCAGAAGTTATGCTGCAGCTACACAAAACCCTGGTTAGACCGCACCTGGAGTACTGTGAGCAGTTCTGGGCACCGCACCTTCGGAAGGACATATTGGCCTTGGAGGGAGTGCAGCGTAGGTTTACGAGAATGATACCCGGACTTCAAGGGTTAAGTTACGAGGAGAGATTACACAAATTGGGGTTGTATTCTCTGGAGTTTCAAAGGTTAAGGGGTGATCTGATCGAAGTTTATAAGATATTAAGGGGAACAGATAGGGTGGATAGAGAGAAACTATTTCCGCTGGTTGGGGATTCTAGGAGTAGGGGGCACAGTCTAAAAATTAGAGCCAGACCTTTCAGGAGTGAGATTAGAAAACATTTCTGCACACAAAGGGTGGTAGAAGTTTGGAACTCTTTTCCGCAAATGGCAATTGATACTAACTCAATTGCTAATTTTAAATCTGAGATAGATAGCTTTTTGGCAACCAAAGGTATTAAGGGATATGGGCCAAAGGCAGGTATATGGAGTTAGATCACAGATCAGCCATGATCTTATCAAATGGCGGAGCAGGCACGAGGGGCTGAATGGCCTACTCCTGTTCCTATGTTCCTAAACAGTGGCAGCAGAACAAGCGGGCTCAGATTCAAATTAACAAAAGACAAATTAAGCACAGACATTAGGGGCCCGATATTAGGAGGGAGGCGGGTTGGTAGCGGGGGGTCGACTGGGCGCGTGGGTAACCCGCCCAGTGAAATCGGTGGGTTCCCCACGCGATCGTAAGTAAATTGAAGCCACTTCCCTTGGCTTCCGGGTTTCGCGCTGGAAAGCTGCGCAGCGGGCGGACTGCGCACCCACATCACAGGCTGTCAGCTGGAGGAGCCCTATTTAAAGGGCCAGTCCTCCACTGACTGATGCTGCAGAAAATAGGAAAAATTACAGCATGGAGCAGCCCAGGGGGAAGGTTGCTCCCAGGTTTAATGATGCCTCACTCCTGTTCTTACTGGATGGGGTGAGGAGGAGGAGGAGGAGGAGGGAGATCTTCCACCTGGCGGACGGGAGGAAGCGGCCTGCCTCTGCCACCACGAAGGCCTGGCTCAAGGTGGCAGAGGTGGTCACCAGCACCACCAACATATCGCCCACCTGCATACAGTGCAGGAGGCGCTTCAATGACCTAACCAGGTCAGCTGAAGTGAGTACACTTACTCATTTTCCGACACTCCGTCTGCCACATCACCGCCCCCACCCCACATCTCCTTCTGCACTGCCAACACTACTCTATCACATCACTCCTCACACCCACTGAACCCTCATCCTCATCTTACCTGCACTTCCTCACCTCCCCAGAACTCATCCCACCACTACCACTCAACCCAATCCTCATACAATCTCATGGCTCTATCTCATACTCACCCTCTCATGCATCTCTTTCACGGTCAGTCTCACCCCACCTGCCACTACCTGTACTGCAGCCACAGGGCATGCATCATGTACGTGTAGTAGGAAGTGTAAGGCAAATGTATTGTGAGCATGAAGGGGATGCACAAGGGTGTTTGAGGGTTTGTCATGGTTTTTACTTATATTTGATTTCTGATCAACTCACATTACATATTATATTGTCACCACTACTGCCACGTCTTGGCCATTCTTGACTGGCTTGTGCAATAATGCCCTTTCATGAGGTTCTCCATGAACACCCTTGATGTCACCCATTGGGTCACCCTACAGTGGGTGTGTGTGTCGTTGCACAACTACTTTGTGCAGGTGCCTGTTGCGCAGCACTGTGTTGTGTAGCTCCATGTGGCGGAGGTGGACGGCATGCCTGGCGAGGCTGGTGATGTTGGTCATCCTCCAATGGAATGATGAATGCAGCAATGGACCCCCCCCCTCCACCTCCATCCTGATGGAGTGAGTGTGAGGGGTCCACAAAGTAGGTAAATGTGTTTGGACAGCAGAGTTCAGGGTATGATGTAATAATTTGGAGTGTGGAGACAACGGTGTGGCAGGCAAAACTTTGTCTGAGGTGACAGAGTGCCCTCCTGCAATGAATGAGGTATTCCCCCCAGCTGTCAAGGAATCCTCTGCATCTCCCAATGGCTGCTGACTGAAACACGTCTGCAACAACAGGGAGTGTTTCCCACAGCATGGGAAACACGCTGAGGAGAGTCCAAAATCACATCCCTGCTAAAATCTCTTCCCAATGAGGTATGTCAACGACCTCAAGTATCTCCGTAACTATCTAAACTGTCTTCCCGCCGGCTTTAATTGCCCGTGGGAGTCCCGCATGCGGGGGCTGCGCGCACACGCACCAATTCGCGTCAATGGGGAACCCGGAAGTGGGTGGGTTGGAGCCGGGCTCTGGACCCGCTCTGGGACTCCCAAATTTTAGGAACCCCCCGCCACGAACGCACCTGCTCGGCCATCCTAAAACTGACCCCTAGTAGTTCTTCACATAAAGAGCGGACACATGGAATGAACTTCTGGACAGGATAATGGAGGCAAAAATCCCACAATGATTTCATAGAATCATAGAAAATTTATGGCGCAGAAGGAGGCCATTCGGCCCACAGTGTCTGCGCCAGCCGAAAATGAGCCAAATCCCACTTTCCAGCACTTGGCCCATAGCTTTGTAGGTCACGGCACTTCAGGTGCACATCCAAGTACTTTTTAAATGAGTTGAGGGTTTCTGCCTCTTCCACCCTTTCAGGCAGTGAGTTCCAGACCCCCACCCCCCTCTGGGTGAAAATTTTTTTCTCAGCTCCTCTCTCATCCAATTACTTTAAATCTATGCCCCCTGGTTATTGACCTCTCTGCTAAGGGAAATAGGTTCTCCTATCCACTCTGTCCAGGCCCCTCATAATTTTGTGCACCTCAATTAAATCACCCCTCAGCCTCCTCTGTTCCAAAGAAAACAACCCCAGCCTATCCAATCTTTCCTCAAAGCTAAAATTCTCCAGCCTTGGCAACATCCTCGTAAATCTCCTCTGTGCCCTCTCTAGTGCAATCACATCTTTCCTGTAATGTGGTGACCAGAACTGTACGCTGTACTCAAGCTGTGGCCTAACTAGTGTTTTATACAGTTCTAGCATAACCTCCCTGCTTTTATATTCTATGCGTCGGCTAATAAAGGCAAGTATCCCGTATGCCTTATTAACCACCTTATCGACCTGTCCCTGCTACCTTCAGGGATCTGTGGACATGCTCTCCAAGGTCCCTCATTTCCTCTACACCTCTCAGTATCCTCCCATTTATTGTATATTCCCTTGCCTTGTTTGCCCTCCCCAAGTGCATTACCTCACACTTCTCCGGATTGAATTCCATTTGCCACTTTTCTGCCCACCTGACCAGTCCATTGATATCTTCCTGCAGTCGACAGCTTTCCTCCTCACTATCAACCACACGGCCAATTTTTGTATCATCTGCAAACTTCTTAATCATGCCCCCTACATTTAAGTCCAAATCATTTATACCATAAAAAGCAAGGGACCAAGTACTGAGCCCTGCGGAACCCCACTGGAAACAGCCTTCCAGTCACAAAAACACCCATCGACCATTACCCTTTGCTTCCTGCCACTGAGCCAATTTTGGATCCAACTAGCCACTTTCCCTTGGATCCCATGGGCTTGTACTTTTTTGTCCAGTCTGCCATGTGGGACTTTGTCAAAAGCCTTGATAAAATCCAAATGCACTACCCTCATCGACCCTCCTTGTTACCGCCTCAAAAAATTCAATCAAGTTAGTCAGACACAACCTTCCCTTAACAAATCCATGCTGACTGTCCTTGATTACTCTGTGCCTTTCTAAGTGACGGTTTATCCTGTCCCTCAGAATTGATTTCAATAATTTGCTCACCACCGAGGTTAGATGGACTGGCCTGTAATTACTCGGTCTATCCCTCTCTCCCTTTTTAAACAACAGTACAACGTTAGCAATCCTCCAATCCTCCGACACCACGCCTGTATCCAGGGAGGATTGGAAAATGATGGTCAGAGCCTCCGCTATTTCCTCCCTTGCTTCTTTTAACAGCCTGGAATACATTTCATCCGGCCCTGGCGATTTATCTACTTTCAAAGATGCTAATCCCCTTAATACTTCCTCTCTCACTATATTTATCCCATCTAATATTTCACACTCCTCCTCCTTAACTACAATGTCTGCATCGTCCCTCTCTTTTGTGAAGACAAGACGCAAAGTATTCATTAAGAACCATACCAAAATCTTACGCCTCCACACACAGGTTACCTTTTTGGTCTCCAATCGGCCCTACTCTTTCCTTAGTTATCCTCTTGTTCTTAATGTATTTATAAAACATCTTTGGGTTTTCCTTGATTGCCAATATTTTTTATGCCCTCTGTTTGCTTTCCTAATTTCTTTTTTAATTTTACCCCTGCACTTTCTACACTCCTCTAGGCTTTCTGCAGTATTGAGCTCTCGGTGTTTGACATAAGCTTTCCTTTTCTGCCTTATCTTATCCTGTATGCTCCTTGACATCCAGGGGGCTCCAGATTTGGCAGTCCCACCATGTTTACTCTGAACCCCTTGAATCTTCCCCTTGAATGCCTCCCACTGCTCTGACACTGATTCAAGTAGCTGTTTCCAGTCCATTTTTGCAAAATCACTTCTCAACTTAGTAAAATTGACCTTCCCCCAATTGAGAACTTTAACTCCTGACCTTTGTCCTTTTCCATAACTATGTACAATCTAACTGAATTATGATCACTGATACTCCTTCCACCTGCCCAGCTTCATTCTCTAAAACTAAATCCAGAACTGCCCCCTCTCTTGTTGGGCTTGCTACGTATTGGCTAAAAAAGTTCTCCTGAATGCAATTTAAGAATTTTGCACCCTCTACACCCTTCACACTGATTGTGTCCCAGTTAATATTGAGGCAGTTGAAATCCCCAACGATTACTGCCCTACTGTTTTTGCACTTCTCAGAAATTTGCCAACATATTTGCTCTTCTATCTCCCTCTGACTGTTTGGGGGTCTATAGTACACTCCCAGCAGTGTGACTGCCCCTTTTTTGTTCCTTAGCTCAACCCATATGGCCACATTTGAGGATCCCTCTAACATATCATCCCTCCTCACAGCTGTAATTGTTTCTCTAACTAAAATTGTCACCCCCCACCTCCTTTTTTATCTCCCTCTCTATCCTGCCTGAAAACCCTGAAACCAGGAATGTTGAGCTGCCATTCCTGCCCCTCTTTAAGCCATGTTTCTGTAATAGCTAAGATATCGCACTGCTACGTGTCTATTTGTGACCTCAGCTCATCTGCCTTATTCACTATCCTCCTTGCATTGAGGTATATACCTTTAAACACTGCCAAACTCCCTTGCTGTTTATTTCCTAGCCTTTGTTTCCTCTGCCTTCCAAATGCACTTCCTAATTTTCTGCCTTCCATTTCCAGTTCTGCTTTTCTCTCTTCTGAATCTACACTCAGGTTCCCATCCACCTGCCAAGCTAGTTTAAACACTCCCCAACAGCACTAGCAAACCTCTCCGCGACGATATTGGTTCCGGCTCTGTTGAGGTGCAACCTGTCCAGCATGTACAGGTCCCACCTATCCCCTTAACCGGTCCCAATGCCCCAGAAATCTAAAGCCCTCCCTCCTGCACCATCTCTCCAGCCACACATTCATCTTCTCTATCTTCCTATTGCTGTGCTCATTAGCACGTGGCACCGGGAGTAATCCGGAGATGACTACCTTTGAGGTCCAGCTTATTAATTCTTTTCCTAGCTCCTTAAAATCTGCCTGCAGGACCTCATCCGTCTTTTCACCTATGTCATTGGTACCGAAATGGACCATGACCTCTGGCTGTTCACCCTCCCCTCCCAGAATGTTCGACAGCAACTCAATGACATACTTGACCCTGGCACCAGAGAGGCAACATACCATCCTGGAATCACATCAGTGGCCGCAGAAATGCCTGTCTGTTCCCCTGACTATAGAATCCCCTATCACTATTGCTCTCCTGACCTTTCTCCTCCCCCCCTGTACAGCTGAGCCACCCATGGTGCTATGGACTTGTCTCTGGCTGCACTCCCCAGAGGAAACCTTTCCCTCACTAGTAGCGAGCGAGATGCACTCAGGGGACTCCTGCATTACCTGCCTGGTTCTCCCTGTCTGTCTTGCGGTCACCCAGTCCCTCTTTGCCTGCACTCTCTTAAGCTGTGGGGTGACCATCTCCCGAAACGTGCTATCCATGTAGCTCTCAGCCTCGCGGATGCATTGCAGTGACACCAGCTGCTGCTCGAGCTCCGAAACTCTGAGCTCGAGCTCCTCCACTTGATGACACTTCTTGCACCTGTGGTTGTGATTGAAGAGATAGTTGGATACTGTGGTGGGGATGAGGGGGAATAGAACTGTCGGATTGTTCTGGATGCATGAGCTTAATTGAGTGCAGTTTTGGTCTCCCTATTTCAAAAAGGATATACAGTTACTGGAGAGGGTACGGAGAAGGACGACACGGTTAATTCTAGAATTAAAGGGAATGACGTTTGAGCAAAGATTGTCTACCCTTGACTCAGAAGCGAGAGTGCTACCAACTGAGCCAAGCTGACACACAGAAGCATTTGTAAGCTGTTGATGAAAATTCCAATCAGCCCTTGACAAACCACATCAAAACACCAAAGTATGCACATGTAAATTAAATGCTGACGTAAGCTTTAGTCTAAATATAGAGAATAAATGCCAATCAAGAATCAATATGCACCCCCTCACCCCCGATGGTTTGGTGGGTAAATTTCTCACTAACAGCACCGATCCTTACAGACCAGAGGCTCCAAAGTTCAATCACTGGTCTATGCAAAGTTTGCTGATTCCCGCCAGACAAGCAATTGGGGCATTGCAATTAGCCTGAGCGCCATTAGCAAGGGGGAGGGAGAATCAGCGAGTGTCCCCGCTCCCGAGTGTTCCTCAACAACTTTCGCTGGAAAGTGCACGTGTGTGGCTGTCTGCCGAGGACAGGATCAGGTTCAGCTATGATCAATTGCCTTCTGATATTCATTAGCCTCGTGCACGAGGAACCACCACTTGGGAAGGCTGTGACGCCTGTGGGACTGTACTTAGCACCAGCCAGCGCCTTTAGGAGAAGAGGGGAGATAACTGGGAGTGGAAAAAAGATAATATGAAGAGGGTGAAGTGGGGCAGGAAAATCATTAATGTAAGGAAGCAGGGTGGTAATGGTAGAATTCAAAGATGGGGTGAATAATTTTCGGGTGACACTGATGCTGGAGTGATGCAATAGTAAAGTGAAACCGGTTTGATCATACTGCGTGAGGTACTGATAGGAGGACCCTTTGATCACATTGTTTGGGCTACTGACCATTTGATCACAGCATGAGTGCTATTGATAAAGGGGAACTCGGAGCAGATGGTGAGATTACGATCTTCATACAATCTTCAGGCGAGTTCGCACGTCAATTAAGTTGGTTTCCTCCCAACTGAAGTAAAAGTAACAATCCAAGACATGATAGTGGAGACGCTGAACCTGGACCACAGGGTGATCAAACTGCACGGCAGGAAGAGACAGGAAATATAAATGGGGAGAAAGACAGAGCTCGCTGTAGAGAATCCAAGGAAGAACACCAGGAAAAGGCAGGGGTTCCAGCTCTACCCAGAAGAGCGGGTGATAATCGTTTTGCTTATTCCCCTGTACTATTGCTAAAGTGATCGATCTGCTTTACTTATTCCATATCAATGAAGTCATCACAGAGCCAATATCGAGTCTCCCACGGATGCTTACATTAAAAATAAAAAATGACCAAATATCGACAGCCTCGGTACCAAATTGCACAGACGGACTCACCAACTCTCAGGAAGGTTTTGAGTTCCAGTGGCCGAATTGTTGGCTGCTTCTCCACTCGGCCGTAGGCCTCTGCAATACTTTCTACCTGAACCTTCGGGCATTTGAACAACTCGTAAGTGCCATCGCGGTTTTCAATGAAACTGCGGGTAACCTCCAGGGGCATCTGAGAGACAGAATAAAGTGAGATGGATTAGAACCTATTAGGCTGGAAGAGTTGGTACAAATTCCAAGAACCATTTTCTATCATACAGAGCGCCAAGATTAATGTAACGTCTGTAGCCTCGAATGTCTGTCTGTCTCTCTTTCTTTGTGTGTGTATGTCACTCGATAGTTATCGTTTTCCTCCCTCTGTGTTCTAATGTATTTGGCCTCTGCCCCGCACTGATAGCCAATATTAGAGCACTCACCATTTGGAGACTCATGGGTCTAAATCTGCTCCCTGTTCCAATGCATTACCGCCCTAACATGGTGCCAAACACACATGCTTAATGCTTGTGATAAATTTTGTTTGTTGAAAAAGAACCAGACTTGCTAATTGTGTTGCTTTGATCTGATCCGTTGGTTGTGGAATCGCTTAGCTCTGTCTGTAGCATGTTGCTTCCGCTGTTTAGCATGCATGTAGTCCTGAGTTGTAGCTTCACCACGTTGGCACCTCATTTTTAGGTACGCCTGGTGCTGCTCCTGGCATGCTCTTCTACACTCCTCATTGAACCAGGGTTGATCCCCTGGCTTGTTGGTAATGGTAGAGTGAGGAAAATGCCAGGCCATGAGGTTACAGATTGTGCTGGAATACAATTCTGCTGCTGCTGATGGCCCACAGCGCCTCATGGATGCCCAGTTTTGAGCTGCTAGATCTGTTCTGAATCTATCCCATTTAGCACGGTGATAGTGCCACACAACACGTTGGATGGTGTCCTCAGTGCGAAGACGGGACTTCATCTCCATGAGCACTGTGCGGCGGTCACTCCTACCAGTACTGTCATGGACAGATGCATTTGCGACAGGTAGATTGGTGAGGACGAGGTCAAGTCAGTTTTTCCCTCGTGTTGGTTCGCTCACCACCTGCCGCAGGCCCAGTCTGGCAGCTATGTCCTTCAGGACTCGGCCAGCTCGGTCAGTAGTGGTGCTACCGAGCCACTCTTGGTGATGGACATTGAAGTCCCCCACCCAGAGTACATTCTGTGCCCTTGCTACCCTCAGTGCTTCCTCCAAGTGGTGTTCAACATGGAGGAGGACTGATTCATCAGCTGAGGGAGGGTGGTAGGTGGTAATCAGCAGGAGGTTTCCTTGCCCATGTTTGAACTGATGCCATGAGATTTCATGGGGTCCAGAGTCAATGTTGAGGACTCCCAGGATCACTCCCTCCTGACTGTATATCACTGTACCGCCACCTCTGGTCGGTCTGTCCTGCCGGTGGGACAGGACATACCCAGGGATGGTGATGGAAGAGTCTGGGACGTTGGCTGAAAGGTATGATTCTGTGAGTATGGCTATGTCAGGGTGTTGCTTGACTAGTCTGTGGGACAGCTCTCCCAATTTTGGCACAAGTCCCCAGATGTTTGTGAGGAGGACTTTGCAGGGTCGACTGGGCTTGGTTTGCCTTTGTCGTATCTGGTGCCTAGTGGTCCGATGCTGGGTGGTCCGTCCGGTTTTATTCTTATTATGACTTCTTTTAGCGAGATTGTACAACTGAGTGGCTTGCTGGGCCATTTCAGAGGGCAATTAAGAATCAACTACATTGCTGTGGGTCTGGAGTCACAGACAGGCCAGACCGGGTAAGGACGGCAGGTTTCCTTCCCTAAAGGACATTAGTGAACCACATAAAATATGAAAGCAAACTAGCAAGAAATATAAAAACGGACTGTAAGAGCTTCTATAAGTACGTAAAAAGCAAGAGAGTAGCAAAAGTAAATGTTGGTCCCTTAGAGGCTGAGACAGGAGAAATTATAATGGGGAATCAGGAAATAGCAGATGGGTTAAACAAATATTTTGTATCTGTCTTCACAGTAGAAGACACAAAAAGCAGACCAGAAATAGTGGGGAACCAAGGGGTAAATGAGAGTGAGGAACTTAAAACAATTAATATCACTAGAGAAAAAGCACTGGACAAACTAATGGGACTAAAAGCTGACAAATCCCCTAGACCTGATGGCCGACATCCGAGGGTTCTAAAAGAGGTGGCTGCAGAGATAGTGGATGCATTGGTTATGATCATCCAAAATTCCCTAGATTCTGGAACGGTCCCAGTGGACTGGAAGGTAGTAAATGTTATCCCGCTATTCAAGAAAGGAGGGAGAGAGAAAACAGGGAACTACAGGCCAGTTAGCCTGACATTGGTTGTCCGGAAAATGCTGGAATCCATTATTATGGAAGTGGTAACAGGGCACTTAGAAAATCATAATATGATTAGGCAGAGTCAGTTTATGAAAGGGAAATTGTGTTTGACAAATTTATTAGTGTTTTTTGAGGATGTAACTAGCAGGGTGGATAAAGGGGAACCAGTGGATGTTGTATATTTGGATTTTCAAAAGGCATTCGATAAAGTGCCACATAAAAGGTTATTACACAAGGTAAGGGCTCATGGGGTTGGGGGTAATATATTACCATGGATAGGGGATTGGTTAATGAACAGAAAACAGAGAGTAGGAATAAACGGGTCATTCTCAGGTTGGCAGGCTGTAACTAGTGGGGTGCCGCAAGGATCAGTGCTTGGGCCTCAGCTATTTACAATCTATATTAATGACTTAGATGAAGGGACCAAGTGTCATGTATCCAAGTTTGCTGACAATACAAAGCTAGGTGGGAAAGTAAGCTGTGAGGGGGGCACAAAGAGCCTGCAAAGACAGGTTAAGTGAGTGGGCAAGAAGGTGGCAGATGGAGTATAATGTGGGGAAATGTGAGGTTATTCACTTTGGTAGGAAGAATAGAAAAACAGAATATTTTTTTAAATGGTTAGAAACTATTAAATGTTGGTGTCCAGAGAGACTTGGGTGTCCTCGTACAAGAAACACAACAAGTTAGCATGCAGGTACAACAAGCAATTAGGAAGGCAAATGGCATGTTGGCCTTTATTACAAGGGGGTTGGAGTACAAGAGTAAGGAAGTCTTACTACAGTTGTACTGGACATTGGTGAGACCTCACCTGGAGTACTGCGTACAGTTTTGGCCTCCTTATCCAAGGAAGGATATACTTGCCTTCGAGGCGGTGCAACAAAGGTTCACTAGATTGATTCCTGGGATGAGAGGGTTGTTCGATGAAGAAAGGATGAGTAGAATGGGCCTGTACTCTCTGGAGTTTAGAAGAATGAGAGGTGATCTCATTGAAGCATATAAGATTCTGAGGGGGCTTGACAGGGTAGATGCTGGGAGATTGTTTCTCCTGGCTGGACAATCTAGAACTAGGGGTCATAGTCTCAGGATAAGGGGTCAGACATTCAAGACTGAGATGAAGAGAAACTTCTTCACTCAGAGGGTTGTGAATCTTTGGAATTCTCTATCCAGAGGGCTGTGGATGCTCAGTCATTGAATATATTCAAGGCTGAGATAGATAGACTCTAGGGGAATCAAGGGATACAGGGATCAGGTGGGAAAGTGGAGTTGAGGTCTAAGATTAGCCATGATCTGATTGAATGGCAGAGCGGGCTCGAGGGGCCGTATGGCCTACTCCTGCTCTTAGTCCTTATGTTAAGTGGGTACGATCACAGAACCAGAGCAGCTTACAGCCCATTTGGCTCATTCTGTCTGTGCCGGGGTTTCTGCTAAAATTAGCAGACAGAGTTTTGGCACTAGTATTGAGACACCTTTACTCTGCATTTAATTTGTTGTACCTGATCTGGGAATGCTTGATTCAGACAGTAGCTTTCCATGACCCAACACTGAAACATGACAAGTCATTCAGTCATCGAGCCACGTAGGACATCTTCCTGCATCTCAAAGGAAAGTGGCAGTCTCCTGAAATGCAGTGGCTAGCATTTTCTCTTGTTGAGACTCAAGGCTTGGTCTTTGTTCAGTGGGACTATTGTTATCTTATTGCAGACCCCACCCCCCACCTTTCAGACCACATTTTGTACAGCTGTGTTGCGTACCTCAGGGGTATCAAATATCTGCTTCACCTGAAGAACGTTTGTGATCTGCCAGGTGTACTTGGAGAACGTTCCCAGAGGCAACGCGTCCTTCCGCACAAAACCTACAACAAGGCACAAGACACACTTCAGACATCACACGTCAAAGTGTCAAAAGTATAAAAGATAAAACAAAAGACAAGTTATTTTTTGCTAACCCTGACAACCCAGCCTCTCCCCCAAGCCAGCAGGCGCAGATTTAAAAGCCACCGCCAGTCCACAGAAACTCACCTCAGCAAATAGTCTCCATTTGATCTCGGGAGGTGTCTACTTCCTCCTCCACAGTGAGCACGCGAGCGGTGACCATATAGGGATTAGCTGGGTTAAACACAGCTCATTCTCAACTCTGCAACCCATTGCTCCAGACTCCAGAGATCAGCTGGTAATTTATAAAGAATGCAAGGGATTTCAGGAACAAGCAAAGGCCATTCGGCACCATAAGCCTGTCCTTTCTGTGATGGTTCTGATGAAAGGTCATCGACCTGAAACATTACCCCTGCCTTCCTCTCTCCGCAGATGCTGCCTGACCTACTGAGTGTTTCCAGCATTTTCTGATTTTATTTTCTGTGATGGTTCAATTTCACCACATAAATTTCTTTCCATATCCCTCAACAAATTTTCTCAGAATTACTGCCTCATGAGCGTATCTGATCCAGTGTCATCCGTGGCAATTTATTTCACAATTTTATTACTTTATGGGTTCAAAAAAACTTCTTTGTCACTTTGATTTCCAACTTGTATCCTTGAACCCTTCAACATTCTACTGTGTTCCAAGGCAGTAATACAATGAAGAGTTGAGATGGCATTAATAGACCACTCAAGCTTTGTTCTTGTGGTGCATGAAGTCACCTCAATTCACCAAACTATATATACTCCGTATTTCTCTGCATAATTAATGGCATTCTCGACTTCGTCGTGCAATGCTGTGTCAGTCCGTACTCTCACAGAGAGTCGATAAGCAAAGCCAGGGGCTTCTTCTAGGACCAGAGAAGGGAGAAAATAATTGGAAGGAAGTTCATTCCAAGTCTCACTGTATATCTGCAAGCGAGTGGTGATACTGCAGCACGAGCAGAGGCCTGAGAGCAAGTCACCGTGTCTGCTGAAGACAGTACACCGCACAGAGAGAGAGGACACAGCAGAAAAGAATAATCAGTATATTGTTTTGCTTTTTTTAAAAATTATTTTTGGTGAAACTTTTTGCTCAGTGGTCTTGTATTCCTCTCTCAGGGGAATGGAATGCTTTCCCACAGCGGTCATCCAACATCAACATCAAGTGCAGTGCAAAGCACACTCCACTCTGTCCCCATCAATGTGCCTTTCCACAGCCTCAAAAGAGCTCCCAGCAGTGCACTGGTGTCGAATGGAAATGTTCCATTTCCCACATCAGCCATCATGTTTTCTCTGACTGAGATTCCTAATTTTAGAAAAAAAATTAGACAATTTTATGCTGTTAGGAATTACATAGAATTTACAGCACAGAAACTGGCCATTCAGCCCAACTGGTCTATGACGGCATTTATACCCCACACGAGCCTCCTCCCTCCCCTCTTCATCTAACACTATCAGCATATTCTTCTATTCCTTTCTCCCTCATGTGTTTATCCAGTTTCCCCTTCAATGCATCGATGCTATTCACCTCAACTACTCTACGTGGTAGAAGGTTCCACATTCTAACCACTCTTTGGGTAAAGAAGTTCGTCCTGAATTCCCTATTGGATTTATTAAGATTATTTTATATTCATCGCCTCCAGTTTTGGTCTCCCCCACAAGTGGAAATTGGATTGTGACTGCTCCACACTCATTTCCCCTGGGATTTTGGCAGCAGATAGGGGCGAGCAGAATCTGAACCAAGATTCCCAGAAGTGAAAGTACATTATGTAACCCACCGTGTTATCAAATCCCCTTAACATACCAGGGCCATGTACTTGTTTGCCACACACTTTCACCTTGAAATACTTGTCCTGGGGTTTGCTGCAATGCGATGCCTGCGCAGGTGAGAAGCATGTGTTACCTGTGGTGGAGTTGGGAAGACGTTTCTTTTTACTGCCCATAGAAATCCTCTGCTGCAAGGCATCAAAAAAGGCCTGAGGAACGTGGAACACAAGCGGCTCCGGTTTCCCTGCATTAACAACAACAACCTGCATTTATACATTGCCTTTAACAACAACTTGCATTTATATAGTGTCCTTAACAACAACAACCTGCATTTATACATTGCCTTTAACAACAACTTGCATTTATATAGTGTCCTTAACAACAACAACTTGTATTTATGTAATGCCTGTAACAACAACAACATGCATTTGTGTAGCACTCTTAATGTAGCAAGACGTTCAAAGACACCTCACAGGAGTGTAATCAGACAAAAAAGGAGATATTAGGACAGGTGACCAAAAGCTTGGTCAAAGAGGTAGATATTAAGGAGAGTCTTAAAGGAGGAGAGAGAGGTGGAGAAGCGGAGAGATTTAGGGAGAGAATTCCAGAGCTTAGGACCTAGGCAGCTGAAGGCACGGCCGCCAATGGTGGAGCGAAGGGAGTGGGGGAATGCACAAGAGGCCAGAATTGGAGGAACACAGAGTTCTTGGAGGCTTGTAGGGCTGGAGGAGGTTGCAGAGATAGGGAGGGGCGAGGCCTTGGAGGGATTTGAATACGAGGATGAGAAATTTAAAATCGAAGCATTGGTGTGACTAGGAGCCAAAGTAGGTCAGCGTGCACAGGGGAGATGGAAGAACACTGCAGTTAGTCAGAACTGTAACATATTGCTGTCATCAAATTCTTCAGCTAGGGTATAATTACTTCATTAACTTTAAGCTAGGGTACACCACCCTCGTAGCTTTAGAGATAAAATGGCTGGCGTTAAATGATGAAGGCTCCAATCCTCCCTGATTAGCATCCAGGTTTGAAGAGTGATGCTGATTGCTGCGGGACCAGATGGAGTGAGGGATGCCAACCCTCCAGGATTGTCCTCAAGTCTCCAGCAATTAAGGATTAATCTCCCAGACACTGCTGCAACCAACCCAGGGAGAAAAAATCATTGGGGCATTAAAAAAAATGTTGTTTTTTTTTATTCGTTCATGGGATGTGGGCGTCGCTGGCGAGGCCGGCATTTATTGCCCATCCCTCATTGCCCTTGAGAAGGTGGTGGTGAGCCGCCTTCTTGAACCGCTGCAGTCCGTGTGGTGAAGGTTCTCCCACAGTGCTGTTCGGAAGGGAGTTCCAGGATTTTGACCCAGCGACAATGAAGCAACGGTGATATATTTCCAAGTCGGGATGGTGTGTGACTTGGAGGGGAACGTGCAGATGGTGGTGTTCCCATGTGCCTGCTGCTCTTGTCCTTCTAGGTGGGAGAGGTCACGGGTTTGGGAGGTGCTGTCGAAGAAGCCTTGGTGAGTTGCTGCAGTGCATCCTGTGGATGGTACACACTGCAGCCACTGTGCGCCGGTGGTGAAGGGAGTGAATGTTTAGGGTGATGGATGGGGTGCCAATCAAGCGGGCTGCTTTATCTTGGATGGTGTCGAGCTTCTTGAGTGTTGTTGGAGCTGCACTCATCCAAGCAAGTGCAGAGTATTCCATCACACTCCTGACTTGTGCCTTGTAGATGGTGGAAAGGCTTTGGGGAGTCAGGAGGTGAGTCACTCGCCGCAGAATACCCAGCCTCTGACCTGCTCTCGTAGCCACAGTCTTTATATGGCTGGTCCAGTTAAGTTTCTGGTCAATGGTGACCCCAGGATGTTGATGGTGGGGGATTCGGCGATGGTAATGCCGTTGAATGTCAAGGGGAGGTGGTTAGACTCTCTCTTGTTGGAGATGGTCATTGCCTGGCACTTATCTGACGCGAATGTTACTTGCCACTTATGAGCCCAAGCCTGGATGTTGTCATTTTCTTTTAACACTTTTCATATAATAATTATAAAAATATTGGAGATGGGGGAAACGAAAGCTGTTTAACTGGGCCGAGCAGTTGGAGGGGGGAAGGTCATATGATGAAACCTCCCGGAATACGTTTCAGCAGAGTTGGCAACGCAAGATGGAGCTGGTGGCTGGGTTAGCTGAGCTGCTTCTTGCTACGTTTGAGACACTGACAAATCCATATAGACACTGTACCCATATGATTTTGTACAGCTCGGAAAGATGGTGTTGCCACAAAGGCCTTCAATAACGCTTAAGTGTCAAATTTTGTTTCAGAACGACCCTATGAAGCACCTTGGGACGTTTTACTACATTAAAGGCGCTATCTAAAAGCAAGTTATTGTTGTTGAGAGAAGCGCCTTCTCAAGATAGATTTCCCCAAACTGTATGTCTTGCTGCCTTTTAATAAATACAATTACCATTATCTTTTGTTTTTTAATACTATGAATGGGCTCTAAGTGATAGTTTTAAGGATGATATTTATTATGGGAAACAAGTATGAGGCTTTGCTACCTAAGCCACAGATTGCAGTGACCACTGTTTCTGCTGCCTCTTAGTACAGCTGCTGGTCAACACTTCACTGCGTTATACAGGAAAACTTCAGCCAGTTTCCCCCAATAGATATCATCACCACGTTAAACTATACTGTTACAAACCCACTCCAGGCATTAAAAAAAATATTTTTTAATAAATTATTTTATTCGAGGCTTTGACACCAACAAGTAAGGGACTACTCTATGGGAAATTACTAATTTCCTGCCCCTTTATCGAATCGGGCCAGGACCTACTCCGTTAATGGTAGGGCGTTGGGGAGAGTTATAGAACAAAGAGATCTAGGAGTACAGATTCATAGCTCCTTGAAAGTGGAGTCACAGGTGGATAGGGTGGTGAAGAAGGCATTCGGCATGCTTGGTTTCATTGGTCAGAACATTGAATGCAGGAGTTGGGATGTCTTGTTGAAGTTGTACAGGGCATTGGTGAGGCCACACTTGGAGTACTGTGTACAGTTCTGGTCACCCTATTATAGAAAGGATATTATTAAACTAGAAAGAGTGCAGAAAAGATTTACTAGGATGCTACCGGGACTTGATGGTTTGACTTACAGGGAGAGGTTAGACAGACTGGGACTTTTTTCCCTGGAGAGTAGGAGGTTAAGGGGTGATCTCATAGAAGTCTATAAAATAATGAGGGGCATAGATAAGGTCGATAGTCAAAATCTTTTCCCAAAGGTAGGGGAGTCTATAACGAGGGGGCATAGATTGAAGGTGAGAGGGGAGAGATACAAAAGGGTCCAGAGGGGCAATTTTTTCACTCAAAGGGTGATGAGTGTCTGGAACGAGCTGCCAGAGGCAGTAGTAGAGGCGGGTACAATTTTGTCTTTTAAAAAGCATTTGGACAGTTACATGGGTAAGATGGGTATAGAGGGATATGGGCCAAGTGCAGGCAATTGGGACTAGCTTAGTGGTATAAACTGGGCGACATGGACATGTTGGGCCGAAGGGCCTGTTTCCATGTTGTAACTTCTATGATTCTATGATTTTATTTAAGGAAGCTATCAGTTTTGTAAAAACATATCACTCACCATCGAATTGGTAATGCATAGTTTGATTGATGCGTTCAGTAACACTAACAAGCCAGTCTTGAAATGACAGGGTCACTTGGGATTCATCTATGGGTTGACTCCCAGCTGGAAGAGAAAGAGAAAGAAAGGTCACTCCACTCACATCAGTCCTTGCAAATTGTTCTGGTCATCCTTGTTGGGTCCCTTCCCTTCCGTAGGGACATGAGCCATTCCCAGCCAATATCACTTCTGAATGGTCTATAAACCTGGTGCACAAGAGGTGACGCCTTCTCACACTGTTGGAAGGCAAATCGTACTGTACCCAAATGCTGGGAAGTGGGAAAGAGAAAGTGTGGCCAGGAACTTGGGTCCCAGTGTGTTGGTGCTCCACCATCACCAAGTTGCTGAATACACGAAGTTACTTTCTGAATATTCTTTGCAAGCTCTGAAAACCACAGCTGTTTCTGCAGTCCCCCACAAGGTTCAGTCGGCATACCTGACATTTTCACTGCTGGAGGAACAGCTCGTTTCTTGGACCCAAATTTTCATAAATTATCCAGATTTGTTGAATTTGATTGCACAACTTGCCATGGTGCGATTTGGGTTATGAGTCAGCCAACAAAACTATTAAACTACCCCACCTGAAAGCCAATGGCCTGACAGGTAGGGTGGTCCTGACTGGACAAGCAGTGGGGAGTTTCCTGGTGCTCTATATGGTAGGCTTCACAGTTTCAGCTGGTTAAATTTCAGGCAGGTGTCCCTCTACCTTATCACTTCCCAACCCGCATCTAAACTCTGCGCTTCGATAAGTGGCCATGCCTCCCTAAGGGGAGACAGTATGCACTCCATACCAGCAAACAGATGACTCTACCTTTGTAGACTTCTCAGTAGTTTGGTTTGGTTAATCGTGGTGATCAGTTTCACATGTCTGAGACACCTGGTTCAGCAACAAAAAAAAAACTGAAAAGAGTTTGACTAATGTTACTCATTTCCTAGTGAGCCACCAGCACAGAACTGCCCTTTATTTAACACTAAAAAGGCAAACAACAACACAACTTGCATTTATATAGCACCTTTAACATACTAAAACGTCCCAAGGCGCTTCACAGGAGCGTTATCAAACAAATTTTGAAACCGAGCCACGTAGGGAGATATTAGGACGGGTGACCAAAAGCTCGGTCAAAGAGGTAGGTTTTAAGGAGCAACTTAAAGGAAGAGAGGCGGAGAGAGAGAAACGGAGAGGTTTAGGAAGGAATACCAGTGCTGAGAGCCTAGGCAGCTGAAGGCACGGTTGCCAATGGTGGAGCGATAGAAATCACTCAGGGAGACCACAGGATGCCTCATTTGTACAGTAAGCAGCAGTGGAAGGGCGCAGACCCTCTCCTGAGGTTGGAGCTGAGGCACATTGTTGGGGCAGAGTGGAGGAAGCTTTATCCTGCTGCTGACAGTGGAGCCTGAAATGGAAACATGCCACTCCAAATATTGGCATCGCTCACCATGTTGATTCCCCAAGAAAGGCAAAAGTCATGTAGCATTCAGTGGCAGCTTACCAGTTACATCATCCTTTTTCCTCTTCTTTGCTTTTGGAACTGCACTTGCTGCAGCCTGGGTTGTATGGTCCTGGGGGTAAATTGCCAGCAATCGCCTCTCAGAATTTGCCTGAAGCCCTAGTTAAAGAAAATGAAATCCAACATAAACAAGTCAGCATTACAAAAGAAATATTAGGAACAATAGGCCCAGCAAGCCTGACTCCTTTATCTTGGTCAACTCCATCTTCTCAACATATCTCTCACTCCTTGCTTTCCAGAAGCACATTTAATTGCCTCTTGAATCCATTTATACTGTCTCCTTCAATGGCCTTCCCAGGTAACTTATTCACCCATCCATTACTCTTTGGACCAAAGTTTCACCTCTTGTCTCACTCCTAATGTCTTCATTTTAACTTGCATCTCCTTGATACTTGAACGACGTGTTAGTCGATTAAACATTGATAATACATGCTGACTAGATATCTTCCTGTGTGATTCGTTGAGAAGATTGGGCTGACCAATATAAAGGAGTCAGGTTTGCTGGGCCATGGGTCATGCATCAAGGACAGCTGTAGTCTTCCATCAGGGCAGAAATCCAAGTGCTACAACAGAGGGAAAAAAAAATCAGCCAGGGCTCCCCGCTCCTGATCATTATCCCCTGACTGCTGTCGGGAAGTTCATTTGTGTGGGCGTCCTGGTTTGGCTGTAGTGCCTTACAAGGTTAACTGGCCTCCCTAAACTCACTGTCCTGGCTCACACGTAAATAATGGGCACTTGAATGAGGTAGCAGAGGCTACCTGCTGCCTATGGAGCTATACCCGATCAGAGAGTTACTGCCTTCAGGAGAGAAGGGAGAAAATTGGCAGGAAGAAAAACAAATAATGGTTAAGTGGGATTGATTACAAGGCAATGATCTGGCTGAAGGGACCAGATGTCATAACTGGGAGAACAAAGCTCAAGCAGATTGACAGAGTTCTCGACTGTTTGTAACTGAATCCATTTTTGCTTACAGTAGATCTGTGCAAAATTAAAACTCAACAGAAATCGCTTTGATGTGTGAATCACAGGCTTTTTGTTTGATGTGGTGTTGAGTATTGATGAAGGATGCCTCAGGAAATTCTTTTCTAGTGTCAGTCACAAGTGTGATAATTTCTGTGGCACATATTTTAGGGAACCAGGAAACCATAAATAAAGTATGTAGCTTCCTTTATATTGTATTTTCTTTTTAAAAAAATTATGTTTTTATGAGTGGATCTCCTATAGTATTAACAACATTGGCCCAGCCAGCTTCCACTTTAACCTCACACCACTCAGTCCTGCAGATCTACACCTACACAAAACTGGGTTGGAAAGACATACATTTATATATTGCCTTTCAGGAGCTCAGGATGTCCCAAAGGGCTTTACAACTAATAAAGTACTTTTTGAAGTATGGTTACTGTTGTAACGTGGGAAATGTGCAGCCAAATTACGCACAGCAAGGCCCCAGAAACAGCAATGAGATAATGAGCAGATAATCTGTTTTAGTGATGTTGGTTGAGGAATAAATATTGGCCCAGGACACCAGGGAGAACTCCCCTGCTCTTCTTGGAATAGTACCATGGCATCTTTTACGTCCACCCAAGAGGGCAGACTGGGCCTCGGTTTAACATTTCATCCAAAAGACTGATCAACGTTCTCGGTTAAGTCTTTCCAAATTCATTCTACCCAAGAGTCAAATCAGAAAGGAGACTTTCAACCCATCAACTGGGGTTGAACCCGAATTCCAGACAGGAAAGCAGTGAAGCTTCCAGTCATTGCAACATCAGCCGAGAATTCAGCTTATAATGCAGTTTAATTTATACTTACCAGGATTTCTGCACCTACCAGCGGAATCAAAGTTGATGAAATACGAAAACTCTCGCCCCAACTTCTCATCACTGGCAAAAGCGCAGACACATGCGTAGAAGTGGATGCATCGTTTTGGTGTCTCCTCTTTGCTGGAGCTCAATTTACTGGCTTTGAAAGCCTGGCATGAACAGTAGAATTTGTGCTCCATCACACCTTTAGTCCGAGTCTTCTCATGGAAAGAAACGTGCAGAAAGCCTAAGCTGTGCTTCGGGCTGGCTTTGCACTTCACCACCATGATTGTCTTAGTGATCCTCTGGACCAGGGGTCCACTCGACTCAGTCGCTAAGGTCCAGATAGCCTGCTTGGTTTCAGTGCTCACTTGAAGAGAGTTCAGCACAGAGCTCTTCAGAGTATGCGGAGTGGCTTCCATATGACACTCCATGGCGAGCTTGATGTGCTGGCACTGATTCTCGGAGACTCCTTGAGAAGATACTTTGAAACAGGTGGGTACCATGCATCGACCGGTTATGTGGGTAATAATGGTGCCATCCACTGTCTGAATCGCTTCGGTTGTGCCCAGTTCCACAAAGCCCCTGTAGTCAGGTCCTCGGTCTCGAAGCCGCACCGAGTACACCTGTGAAGCAGATCCAGTGACTATGCGAACTGCATCAATGCTGGGTTGCTGTTTCCGGGCTCCATCCCTGAAGACAGCACCACAGCTTTTATTCTTGCAGCTCAGCCCACGAGTACCGTTGAATGTGCCGCACTTGGGGCACTTCTTGATGCCCCGGAGAGTAGGTTTGCCCAAGTCAGCTAGAAAAGCCGGGGTTTTTGTCCTCTCTGGGTGTTGCTCCATCTCTCATAGGACTAGTCTCGTTAATACCCTACCGGAGAGGATTAAACTTAGAAAATAAGCAAATCAAGCTTTTAGAAGATAATTATACTGCACCACAAAGAGACAACTTGCCCACAACAATAATTACTGGCAGTGCGATGAAGAGAGGTAGGGACCAGGTCTCAAGTAGTCCATTTTGGAAGGGGCTATTAGCATCAGAGGGACATATAATCAATCAATAAATACAAAGAGACGAACTATGTTGTTGATGGATATAATTATATAAAAATGCATTTATTTAGCAGCTTGTCACGCCAAATGAATTACATTTAGAGGTCCAAAACGTTTGCACTGCAGGCAAACACAGCAACCATTCTACACCACTAACATCCCACAAACAGCAGTGAGATAAATGAATGACCAGTTAATCTGTTTTTTTCTTAGTTAATGAGAAATGTTGGCCAAAACATCATCACAGCGTAGCGCTGTGGGTTCTTTAATGTGCATCTGAGCAGGTGGACAGGACTCATTTTACCATCTCATCCAAAGGCTGTCAATTCTGATAACATAGTGCTCCCTCAGAGATACACTGGAATGTCAGCCTGGATTACGTGCTCAAGTACCACAGTCGGGCATGAACCCACAAACCTTTACCAGGAGGCAAGAGGATATGAAATGAGCCAAGCTAACACAAAATTGGACATGGAATATAGAAGTATGGTGCTCTGGAGAAAATTAGCAACCCCGTAATCTCTCCTGCAATTATCCTGAATCTATCAAACACGGAATTGAGTTCAGTTCCTATAATATATCGCACCTTTGGAATATTACCATTCTCCAGGGAACATTTTGAATAATCTATGCAAGAGTTTTTTAAGCAACAATAACCAAAAATGTATAATTTTATATTTTTATTTCAAAGCTTAAATGCCCAAAACAATTAATCATCACAATTGTTGTCTATACTGCAACAGATAAAACATTCTGTACATGTATGCCAAATTGACTAATTTTTTCATTACAATTTTGCAATCAAGAGACCCACCTTCTTGTTTTTTCCCTGCTTCCTCTGTCCATATTTTTGATTAAGATCCTACACAAAAACAACATTTCAAATCACATAAAGTTATAGAATCATAGAAATTACAGCACAGAAAGATTATTGGCCCACTACACCAGTGCTACTCAACTTTACCCTAATCCCACTTCCCTGCCCTTTCCCTGTATTGTTCTAGATTCTTCCTATTGAAATACTTATCTAAATCCCTTTAAAAGATGTTCGAGTGTCTGCTTCAATAGTCACGTTGGTGAAGCATTCCTTGTTCCAATAACCAGCTATGTGAAATAAATCTTCGAGCTTATCCTTTCATTTTTCTAATAATAATCCCTTGTCTACCCTCGTTGTTCCACCAACACCTCGATTTAAATTTTTTCCCCCATGTTCAAATCCCTCCATGGCCTCGCCCCTCCCTATCGCTGTAACCTCCTCCAGCCCTACAACCCTTCGAGAACTCTGTGTTCCCCCAACTCTGGCCTCTTGTGCATCCGCCACTTCCTTTGCCCCACCATTGGCAGCCGTGCCTTCAGCCGTCTAGGCCCTAAGCTCTGGAATTTCCTCCCCAAAGCTCTTCGACTCTCTACCTCTCTCATCTTAAAACCTACCTCTTTGCCCGAGTATTTGATCACCTGTCCTAAAAGCTCCTTCTCTGGCTCGGTGTCAATTTTTGTCTCCTGTGAAGTTCCTTTGTAATTTATTGGCTGTAAAGCACGTTGGGATCTCCTGAAGTCGTGTGAGGTGCAATTTAAATGCAAGTTCTTTCTTTCTTCTTAGTCCAATAATACCCTGACCCCCCCTCGTCCCCTACTTCACCTGGTGAACAACCCCAACGGAGATTTGCTAGTATTGAAAAATTGCGAATGGTGAAAGTTCAGTACCTAGTATAATTATTTTATTTTATACCTTAATACTTTGTGTAGCTGAAGTTTGTCATTACAATGCATCAACTTTGTGAAATATGGGACTTCCTTTGTGCTGCTCTCCAGTAAATGATTACAATAGGGGTGCTGGGAATACTGATGAGAAAGAAAAAGCACCTTTCACAACTTCAGTATAACCCAAAGTGCATTGCAGCCAAAGAAGTACTTTTTTAAGTGTAGTCAATGTAGGGAAACCAATTTGCGCACAGCAAGGTCCCGTAAACAGCAATCATTGAATGGTTACAGCACAGAAGGAGGCCGTTCAGTCCATCGAGCCTGTGCCGGCTCTTTGGAAGAGCAATCGAGTTAGTCCCATTCCCCCACTCTTTCCCCGTAGCCCTGCTAATTTTTTCCCCCTTCGAGTACTTATCCAATTCCCTTTTGAAAGTTGTTACTGAATCTGCTTCCTTTCAGGCAGTGGTCATAACTAGATATTTAATTTCTGGGATTTCGCCCACCCTGTATCAATGAATAAAAAGAAATGGATTTACGATTAAGATCAGGGATTTTTTGAAACTAAACTTGTCAGATGCAAATTCTCCCAGCTCTGCCATGCTTCTCTTTATGACTGACGGCTGATTGACAGGCGATAGACCCGCCCACTTTCAATTGTCCCGCCCTCGATGTAATTCTGATTGGTCTAATCTAATCAATTGACAGCCAGTGAACCTGAAATGGTGGAATCCAATTGGTCAGATCCGCTGTCGATCAAACCGCTAGGCCACACCCACCAGCACGTTAGTGTGCGCCGCAAGACAATTCGCATTAAAACCAGCGGCATCGGCTTTCGTGGCGATGGTGTGACACTCGGAGCCGCTTGTTCGCTAACTTTCAGAATAGAATTTCCGCAGATAGCCCCATTAAAAGACCAGACACTCGCCTTGCTTCGGGGCGGTTTTCTTCGCGCTAGTTTGGTTGTAAACAGCCGGTCAGAGCCGGGCTCCCGTCAGGCGCGCCGCCATTTCGCCTTACAAAAACCGCTCAGCGCCTGGCTGTAACGCCGGCGCCTATTGGCTGCCTGTGGTCACCTGGGGCGGCTGGGTCCTCGGTGCATTGTGGGAGGTGTAGTCCTCCACCCGGCCGGCCTGCCCGCGGCTTGGCCGTGACGGCACTACATTTCCCACAATGCCCTGGGAGCCCCCCCCCTCCGCCCCCCCCCTTCACTTGACGCAGAGCCCGCCTGTGTCATGAGCAGCAGTGGGAGATTTGCTTCACTATTTCTTTCCATGGCGGGTCGTGTAAAATAAGACAGAAAATCACACTAAAATAACATTGCATTGCCTTTACCTCAAAAAAACTACTGACTTTACCTCACAAGCACTTTGAAAAAGGGGGGGATAGGCCTGAGGATGAGCCCCCATTTGAACTCTTAATTTTATTGTAATGGAATGGGAAGATGGCAGTCATTTGAAAGAACAAACAATGGGAGCTGTGGCATGTACAAGCCTTCATTATTGAACAGCCAGAATATCATCTAATTTTATAAAGAAAATAATCAGGTGAATGGCACTTGCTCAAGGTTGATTTAATTGAGGGAAATTTGCGCAGTTTGCCCCGCTCTATAATTCCACCCCACGGCTGAATCCAATGGCATGACCAAGTCGAGATGTCGAGAGCTTGAAAGGGCTGCAGCGGATGGCCTTCAGTATCTGAGGCACCCATACTGAAGACCTGAGCTTTTCACAAAGCCTGGCTGCTGTCCCTTCTTCGCCAGAGAATCATCGAGCACAGAAGGAGGCCATTCAGCTCATTGTGGTTGTGTCGCTCATTGAAAGAGCTATCCAATTAGGCCCACGCCCCTGCTCTTTCCCCGAAACCCTGCAAATTTTTCCTTTTTAAAGTATATATCCAGCCTAGTCCGCCTCATTCACCACGGCATTCCTCATAGACTGAGGAGATGGGTGTCTCTATCGTCCAGGATACAAATCCACCTGCTGTCCTCATCTCGTGCAGTCTGCGAGTGGATGCAGTTGCCCAGAGATTAGCCACAGCTATGCACAAGCTATTACTTGGAGCCATAGGTGAGAGTTGTGTAAGCAGAGAAGACCAAAGATTGGAGACCAACCGAGGGATATGGCATGTACAATATAGATCATATCAGTGAACATTTTTTTTTGAACTGAATTTTGTACAAAGAGTTTGCTACATGAGCGTAACTGAAATTGAGTATGTTACAACACGGAAATAGGTATTCAGCCAACCTCGTCTATGCTGGCATTTACTTTCCACATGAGTAAATAGTTCAGATTACATTTACCCACCCTGTTCCCCTATCCCTTCATCCATGTATCCAGTCTAATCTTGAAGGTTAACATAATTTCTGCCTTAATCACTAACGCTGGACATGAATTCCGCAACCTCACACATCTCTGTGTAAAGTTCCTTGTTCCAAATCTCTTACATTTAATCTTGTATCAATGACCCCTCATTCTAGATCCTCATCTACTGGAATGTGGAGATGCCGGTGATGGACTGGGTGGACAAATGTAAGGAATCTGACAACACCAGGTTATAGTCCAACAAATTTATTTTAAAATCACAAGCTTTCGGAGATTATCCCCTTCGTCAGGGGATGCACCTAATTACATTCACCTGACGAAGGGGATAATCTCCAAAAGCTTGTGATTTTAAAATAAATTTGTTGGACTATAACCTGGTGTTGTAAGATTCCTTACATCTACTGGAAGCAGTCTGCTTCTATCTACCCCTCCCATCCTTTCATAATTTAAAAAAAATTCTATACGTTGCCCGTAATCTGCATTGTTTGAACGAAAACATAGGAACAGGAGGAGGCCACTCAGCTCCTTGAGCCTGATCTATCATTCAATTGGACCATGGCTGATCTGCACCTCGGAGGCGGAGCCCGCTCGAGGGGCCGAATGGCCTACTTCTGCTCCTCTCTCTTACGGTCTATGGTCTACCTCAACTCCATTTACCCACCGTTGCTTGATATCCAACACCCTTACATAACAAAAATCTAGCCATCTCAGTCTTGAACATGTCAATTGCCTGCCTGCGCTGCCTGAAAGGATGGTGGAAGCAGATTCAATAGTAACTTTTAAAAGGGAATGGAGTAAATACTTGAAAAGGAAAAACTTGCAGGGTTATGGGGAAAAAGAGGTGAGTGAGACTAATTGGACAGCTCTTTCAAAGAGCCAGCAGAGGCACGATGGGCCGAATGGTCTCCTGTGCTGTAAGATTCCAGGATTCTGTAATTTCACAGAAGGTGTATTCACAGTTTTGTATGAAAACATGCTTCCTGATTTCACTACTAAATTGCATAGCTCTAATCTAATTAAGATTATGCCCTCTCTGGATTCCCCACTACAGGAAATAGTTTCTCTATCTACTCCATCAAATCCTGTTATCAATTTAAGTACCTCGATTAGATAACCCCTCAACCTTCTAAATTCAAGGTAATACAACCCAAGTTTATGCAACCTGTCCTCGTAATTTAATCCTTTTAAACTCTGGCACCATTCTGATAAATCTGCACTGTACCCTTCCATGGCCAGTATGTCTTTCCTGAGGTTTGGTGCCCAAAATTGAATGCAGTACTCCGGATGGGGTGAGTGCAAAAAATGGCCCAACTTTTCAAGTCTTTCTTTGTATATTATCTCTTCGTACCAGGCAGTGAATCTGCATTGTACCCTCTCTAAAGCCTTAATATCCTTCGTATTGTAAGGAATCTTACAACACCAGGTTATAGTCCAACAGTTTTATTTGAAAATCACAAGCTTTCGGAGGCTTTCTCCTTCGTCAGGTGAGCGAGTGTGGGATTCCATGGAAGGTTACCGCATTTATAGTCAGAGAACAATACCTGGTGATTACAGAAAATCTTTCCAACTGCCCGTTGTCAAGGCAATCAAAGTGTTCAGACAGAGTGATGTTACCTGCAGGACCACCGAATACACAAACGGCCAGAACAAAAGACAAACAGAGAGAGAGAGAAACATCCAAAAGGAAGAGAAAGACAGAGAATGACCCGTTGTGTTAAAAACAGATAACTTTTTTTCGCTGGTGGGGTTACGTGTATCGTGACATGAACCCAAGATCCCGGTTGAGGCCGTCCTCATGGGTGCGGAACTTGGCTATCAATTTCTGCTCGACGATTTTGCCTTGTCGTGTGTCTCGAAGGCCGCCTTGGAGAACATTTACCCGAAGATCGGTGGCTGAATGTCCTTGACTGCTAAAGTGTTCCCCGACTGGGAGGGAACCCTCCTGTCTGGCGATTGTTGCGCGGTGTCCGTTCATCCGTTGTCGCAGCGTCTGCATGGTCTCGCCAATGTACCATGCTCCGGGGCATCCTTTCCTGCAACGTATGAGGTAGACAACGTTGGCCGAGTCACAGGAGTATGAACCATGTACCTGGTGGGTGGTGTCCTCTCGTGTGATGGTGGTATCTGTGTCGATGATCTGGCATGTCTTGCAGAGGTTGCCGTGGCAGGGTTGTGTGGTGTGATATCCTTCGTATGGCATGGCATCCAATACTGCACAGAGTACTGTAAGTAAAGTTTCATATAGGCTCATCGTTTACCTCTTGGCTTTTGGGCTCAGCACATATGCACCTAACGCAGTTCATTCAAACATGCAATGTAAGTATTAAGGTTCACAGCCTGAGGGGCACCTCTCCTGAATGTTCTGAGCTAAAATAAAACTGTGCATTTACTTAAGTTTTATTACATCTCTCCAAAACATCCAAAAAATGCTTTACATACAATGCATTATTTTAAGCAGAAGGACTGTTGCTGGGGACAAACACAGCAGTCCTTTTATACACAGCAAGATCCCCTCAACAGCAGTGAGATGGATGATTAGTTAATCTGCTTTTGGTCAGGTTTAATTAAGGGAGGGAGGGGCACCAGGAAAACTCCTTTTCTTTTTCCTATTGTGTGATTAACATCCATCTCAACCAGCAACAGGCAAGCCGAGCCTCCGTTTAACATCTCAAAGGGCAACAGTTCCAACACTGCAAATACTCCCCTAGTACTGCACAGAACTGTTAGTCGAGATTACGTGCTCAAATGCTGGAGTGGGGTGTGAAGTTATAAATTCTGACACAGAGGCAAAACTGTGACCAACTGGGCCAAACGAACACAAAAGTGAAATCAGTCGGTTTCTCACACTCTCTGGTACACTGTCCTTTCTCCAAAAGGAATTCAAATGCAGAATCAATAACATACTGAACTAGGAATGCTGGAATATGCAACCTACCTACTGATTCCCAATACAATTTCTCTATCCTTTACCAGTGTCCGCAGCAAATTTAAGGGTCGTCAATTTGGCTCTAGCATTTGTTGTCAGTGAAAATATTACAAAAATTCCTAACAACTGTCACAATCTAACATGATGTGGAGATGCCGGAGATGGACTGGGGTTGACAATTGTAAACAATTTTACAACACCAAGTTATAGTCCAACAAATTTATTTTAAATTCCACAAGCTTTCGGAGGCTTCCTCCTTCGTCAGGTGATTTTCCACACCGTTCACCTGACGAAGGAGGAAGCCTCCGAAAGCTTGTGGAATTTAAAATAAATTTGTTGGACTATAACTTGGTGTTGTAAAATTGTTTACAACAATCTAACATGTTCAGGAGGTGGTTCTTCCCTTCACTTACATAACTCTTTCCCCCTCAGACTTGTAGGATCTAAGATCTCAAGCTCAAAAACCACTTCAGTTGTGCTAACTTTAAAAGAAAATGTTTCCAGGTTTCCCCCCTTTTTCTGACGATTACGGTACCGCGGGAAGCTGCAGTAACGTATCTTACCGATGGCTTTCAGACACAATGTATAAGCTGCCACATTCTTCAGAATGTGATTCAGTTGAGGATCACAATCAAGCCTAATACCGTCCTCCCCAGACATCCCACCCACCCACAGAGCTTTTGATGAGCAGTTAACGCAAGTGTGTGGTTCGGCTCAAAGCAAACGGGTTATCATGCAAGCAGGATTTGACCAAGGTTTCTTTTAAGTTTTTTTGCTGCTTATTTGCCCAAACTGTAAAAACTTCCAGGGCAAGGTAGGTACGCTGTTGAAGAATAATAATAGAGATTGTCTAAGGATATGAAAAGGGTTAAAATGGAGGAGCTAAAAATTTGCATCACCACTTCCTGGAAACATTCACCCGAAAAGACACAAGGAATCATAGGAGGTTCCACTTAATGACTGAGGTCAATAGAAAGGAGATACCAGGCAGGCTAAAAATCAAAAAGGGTTAAGTATTTAATAAAAGATGCCAAGTGAAAGTAGGAACAAAATGGGGGAACATAAGAACGTAACAAACAGGAGCAGGAGTAGGCCAATCGGCCCCTCGAGCCTGCTCCGCAGGGAGAGGGAGTGAGACCCCACTGGACTGGAAATAAGTCAACACAGTACCCATTTCTAAAAAGACAAAACAAATCCAGCTATACGACCCTGGTTAGACCGCACCTGGAGTACGGTGAGCACCGCACCTTCGGAAGGACATATTGGCCTTGGAGGGTGCGCAGCGTCGGTTTACTAGAATGATACCCGGACTTCAAGGGTTAAGTTACGAGGAGAGATTACACAAATTGGAGTTGTATTCTCTGGAGTTTAGAAGGTTAAGGGGTGATCTGATCGAAGTTTATAAGATATTAAGGGGAACAGATAGGGTCGATAGAGAGAAACTATTTCCGCTGGTTGGGGATTCTAGGAGTAGGGGGCACAGTCTAAAAATTAGAGCCAGACCTTTCAGGAGCGAGATTAGAAAACATTTCTACACACAAAGGGTGATAGAAGTTTGGAACTCTCTTCCGCAAACGGCAATTGATACTAGCTCAATTGCTAAATTTAAATCTGAGATAGATAGCTTTTTGGCAACCAAAGGTATTAAGGGATATGGGCCAAAGGCAGGTATATGGAGTTAGATCACAGATCAGCCATGATCTTATCAAATGGCGGAGCAGGCACAAGGGGCTGAATGGCCTACGCCTGTTCCTATGTTCTTATAAGTACAGATCCATTCATCTTGCATTGATAATTCACAAAAAAAGTTATCAAGTGTTTGCAACAAATTTGAAGATTACCTTTATAAGAATTATTCAGTAAGATACAGCCAACATAGTCCAAAAGGAGATACTGACCACGAGGAAATGACATCCAAAATATATGTCAGAAAGGTTTTGAGTACGTGTCTAGACGTCCAGAAACCCTTCAACAACTTGCATTTATATAGCGCCTTTAAAGTAGCAAAACACTTCACAAGACATTATCAGACAAAATTTGACATAGAGCCATCTCAGACAGAAGGAGATTTTAGGACAGGTGACCAAAAGCTTGGTCAATGAGGTAGGTTTTAAAGGACTGTCTTAAAGAAGGAGATATAGAGAGGCAGGGAGGTTTGGGGAGGAAATTCCAGAGTTTAGGGCCCAGGCAGCTGAAGGCATGGCCACCCATGGAGGGGCAAAGGAAATATGAAACCTCAAGAAGTTTCACTTGGAGGTGGATAAGAAGTTGGTTCAAAAAGGAAACCATGGGAACTGGTATGGCCTTCTGGACAGAGTAGTGCAGGCAAAATTCTCTGCACTCATTCCAGAGGCAGTTGGATGGTGCTGAGATGATGTGATTGTTTGGGGAGGTTAGGTTTCGATCAAAGAATGAACTAGATGAGATGAATGGGCTCATCTATACTTGTCTATGATTTATTAAGTTTACAGCAAAACAACCCAATACCAACCACAGGACTTTGCTAAAAGTTTGAATTAAAAATTAAACAATTGGAAGTGCATTTAAATTTACCTCTGTAAATTCCATATTGTTAACAAAGACACCTACTTCCAATAAGTTCCTTGCTCTCAATCACCCACTGTAAAATGCAACTTCGACCTGGTTATCCTACCAAGTCAGACACTTGAAACTAGAATTTGAGTTTATCATGTAGATCCACAAGATTTCACCTTCACTTCAGGCACATATACCCTTCATCTTCAGGGATCTGAACTTCAGCAAGCGTCAAAGTACCAAGAATGGCAAGAATTTGAGATAAATTTCCCATCTTAAACAATAAAAATTTCAAAAGTACTTAGAATCATAGAAAGGTTACAGCACAGAAGGAAGCTATTCGGCCCATCGAGTCTGAGCCGGCTCTATGCAAGAGCAATCCAGCTAGTCCCACTCCCCCACTCTGTCCCCATAGCCCTGCACATTTTTTCCTTTCAAGAACTTATCCAGTTCCCTTTTGAAGGTTATGATTGAATCTGCCTCCACCATCCCCTCGGGCAGTGCATTCCAGATCCTAACCACTCGCTGTGTAAAAAAGTTTTCTTCATGTCACCTTTGATTCTTTTGCCAATCACATTAAATCTATGTCCTCTGGTTCTTGACCCTTCTGCCAATGAGAACAGTTTCTCTCAATCTCATACTACAATCAAGGAGAGTCAACATGGTTTTATGAAGGGGAAATCATGTCTGACAAATTTATTAGAGTTCTTTGAGGAAGTAACGGGCAAGGTGGATAAAGGGGAACCAATGGATGCAATATATTTGGATTTCCAAAAGGCATTCGATAAGGTGCCACAGAAAAGATTACTGCACAAGATAAGAGCTCATGGTGTTGGGGGTAATATACTGGCATGGATAGAGGATTGGCTAACTAACAGAAAACAAAGAGTCGGGATAAAAGGGTCATTTTCAAAATGGCAATCTGTAACTAGTGGGGTGCCGCAGGGATCAGTGCTGGTGCCTCAACTATTTACAATATATATCAAGGACTTGGATGAAGGAACAGAGTGTCTTGTGACCAAATTTGCTGATGATACAAAGATAGGTGGAAAAGCAAGTTGCGATGAGGACACAAAGTGTCTGCAAAGGGATATTGACAGGTTAAGCGAATGGGCAGAAATTTGGCAGATGGAAAATAATGTGGGAAAATGTGAAGTCATCCACTTTGGGAGGAAAAATAAAAGAGCAAAATATTATTTGAATGGAGAAATACTACAAAATGCTGCGGTACAGAGGGATCTGGGTGTCCTCGTACATGAAACACAACAAGTCAACATACAGGTGCAGCAGGTAATCCGGAAGGCAAATGGAATATTGGCCTTTATTTCCAGGGGGATGGAGTATAAAAACAGGGAAGTTATGCTACAAATGTACAGGGTGCTGGTGAGACCACACCTGGAGTACTGCGTACAGTTCTGGTGCCCTTATTTAAGGAAGGACATACTTGCATTGGAGGCAGTTCAGAGAAGGTTCACTCGGTTGATTCCAGGTATGGAAGGGTTGTCTTTTGAGGAAAGATTGAGCAGGTTGGGTCTATACTCATTGGAGTTTAGATGAGAGGAGATCTTATTGAAACATACAAGATTCTGAGGGGACTCGCTAGGGTAGAGGCTGAGAGGATGAGACCCCCTCATGGGGGAATCTAAAACTAGGGGTCATAGTCTCAGAATAAGAAGTCACCGACTTAAGATGGAAATGAGGAGGTATTTCTTCTCCCAGAGGGTTGTGAATCTTTGGAATTCTTTACCCCAAAAAGCTGTGGAGGCCAAGTCATTGAATACATTCAAGGCTGAGTTAGACAAATTTTTGATCAGCAAGGGAGTCAAAGGATATGAGGAAAGGGCGGGAAAGTGGAGTTGAGGTAAAAATCAGATCAGCCATGATCTCATTAAATGGCGGAGCAGGCTCAAGGGGCCAAATGGCCTACTCCTATCTCTTATGGTCTTATCTACTCTGTCTGGACCCTTCATGATTTTGAATACCTCTATCAAATCTCATGATCTTCTCTGTTCCAAGGAGAACAATCCCAGCTTCTCCAGTCTATCTACATAATTTAAGTCCCCCATCCTTGGAATCATTCTAGTAAATCTCCTCTGCACCCTCTCTAAAGCCTTTGCATCCTTCCTAAAGTGCAGTGCCCAGAACTGGACACAATACTCCAGTTGTGGCTGAACCAGTGTTTTGTAAAGGTTCATGATTTCTTTGCTTTTGTACTCTATGCCTCTATTTATAAAGCCCAGGACCTGGTATTTTTTTAAACCACTTTCTCAACATGTCTTGCCACTTTCAATGATTTGTGCACACACAGTCCCAGATCACTCTATTCCTCTACCCCTTTTAGAATTGTGCCCTCTAGTTTATATTGCCTCCCCTCCTTTTTCCTACCAAAATGCGTCACCTCGCATTTTTCCGCGTTAAACTTCATCTGCCACGTGTCCGCCTATGCCACCAGCCTGTCTATGTCTTCTTGAAATTTATCACTATCCGTCTCACTGTTCACTACCCTTCCAAGTTTTGTGTCATCTGCAAATTTTGAAATTGTGCCCTGTACTCCCAAGTCATTAATATATATCAAGAAAAGCAGTGGTCCTAGCACTGACCCCTGGGGAACACCACTACACTACAGTGCGAAAAACCGTTCACCACTGTTTCCTGTCATTTAGCCAATTCTATATCTATGTTGCTATTGCCCTCTTTATGCCATGGGCCACAATCTTAATAGCAAGCCTACCATGTGGCACTTTATCAAACGCTTTTTGAAAATCTATATACACCACATCAACTGCATTACCCTCATCTACCCTCTCTGTTACCGCATCAAAAAACTCTTTCAAGTTGGTTAAACACGATTTCCCTTTAACAAATCCGTGCTGGCTTCCTCCAATCAATCCACACTTATCCAAGTGTGACTTTTGAACAAGGGTGTAATATTTGCAATTCTCTGGTCCTCCAGCACCACATCCATAGCTAAGGATGTCTGGAAGATTATGGCCAGCACCTCTGCACAATTTCCCCCCTTATTTCCCTCAGCATCCGAGGGTGCATCCCATCTGGGCCAGGTGACTTATCTATTTTAAGTACAGCCAGCCTTTCCAGTACCTCTTCTTTCTCAATTTTTAGTCCATCTAGTATCTTAACGATATCTTCCTTTACCGAGATTCTGGCAGCATCCTCTTCCTTAGTAAAGACCGACGCGAAGTACTCATTCAGTACCTCAGCTATGCCCACTGCATCCATGAGTAGATCTCCCTTGTGGTCCCTAATCGGCTCCACCCCTCCTCTTAACAGTGAATGGGTAGTAACATGCATGTAGAAGACTTTTGGATTCCCTTTTATGTTGGCTGCCACTCTATTCTCATACTCTCTTTTTGCCCCTCTTATTTCCTTTTTCACTTCCCCCCTGAACTTTCTATATTCTCCTTGGTTGGCACTTGTGTTATCAACCTGACATCTGTCATACACCCCTTTTTTCACTTCATCTTACTCTATCTCTTGTCATCCAGGGAGCTCTGGCTTTCGCTGCCCTACCTTTCTCCCTCGTGGGAATGTACCTTGTCTGTACCCGAATTATCTCCTCTTTAAAGGCCGCCCACTGTTCAATTATAGTTCTGCCTGCCAATCTTTGATTCTAATTTACCCGGGCCAGATCGGTTCTCAACCCACTGAAATTGGCCCTCCTCCAATTGAGTATTTTTACTTTGAGTGGTCCACGTCCTTTTCCGTACCTATTCTAAACTTAATGATACTATGATCGTTGCTCCCTAAATGCTCGCCCACTGACACTTGCTCCACTTGGCCCGTCTCATTCCATAGAACCAAGTCCAGCAACGTCTCCTTCCTCAGGCCGGAAACATACTGGTCGAGAAAGTTATTCTGAACACATTTCAAAAATTAATCCCCTTCTTTGCCCCTTTTATTGTTATCCCAGTCTATATTAGGATAGTTGAAATCCCCCATTATCACTACTCAATGGGTTTTGCACCTCTAATTTCCCTGCAAAATTGCTCCTCTATATCTTTCCGAGTAGCTGGTGGCCTATAGAATATACGCAATAGTGTAATGGCACCTCTATTGTTCCTTGCACACTAATTCTAAATAGATTCTGTCCTTGACTCCTCCAGGCCATCCTCTCTCTCCAGCACGACAATATTCTCCGTAATCAATACTACCAACCTCCACCACCAAACCCCCCCCCCCCCACCCCACCACCACCACCACACCTTCTTTCTTTCCCTATCTTTCCTGAACACCTTGTATCCAGGAATATTTAGCACCCAGTCCTGCCCTTTTTTGAGCCAGCTCTCTGTTATCGCCATGACATCATATTCCCATGTGGCTATTTGCACCTGCAGCTCACCAACCTTGTTTACAACGCTTCACGTGTTCACGTACATGCACCGCAAACCCGTCTTAGACTTTCTTGTACTCTCTCTTGGTCTGACCCCACCTAATACTTTCTTATTTCTTAGTTTAGGGCTATCCTTCTCTCCTGATCCTGTGTGGCCCTTGTTTCCACTTTCCAATGCTACATCCTGGTGCACATCCCCCTTACAAAAGATTGAAGTTATGAACCAAATGAATCAACTTTTCCGATTAATTACTGAGCCTTGTGAAACATTACTAGTTTATCTCTACCTATATATTGTAAATCAAGAAAATACCGTGGGCTAAGCAGTGAGCAATCTGCATTGCTCCCTCTCATCGTAAAAACTGCTGCACATCAATGTGTGCGTGAAGGTGAAAGTGGTGCATATGGTCTTTAAATGAGGAAGTGTGTTTACGTTATCACATAAAATGTTCAATACTGACCATCAACTACACTTTGCCACTGTGTTTTCTGGTTTCACATTGGAGTTGTATGCAACACTGTGGATTGAAACAGTAGGTAGCACATCATTGGATTGGGGACATTTTCTCTGTTAATGGCACTAGATGAATGCAAGCAGATGTTAAGAAGCTACAACAAAATCGTTGCCTTCAAAAGTATCCCAAACAAGCAATGTAAAAGACAGAATCTTGAGACAATTGAGTGAAATGCACCTCTCCCTTAACAAGGCTCAGTGTGAAATGAAAAAAAGTACATTTAAGCATTCATACAATTCTCATATCAAAGCAAGCAATGACCACTTTTGCCACATTCCTTAAGTACACTTTTTGGTAAGTTTAAAAAAGACAAAACTAAGCAGAAAGGTATCATACATAGCTGTGATTAAGTAGAATAAAGGAGTTCAGTATGATGGCCCAATGACCGTTTTATTTATTGACTGTTAATAACTGCTACAGTTATAATACCAACAAGGCCGTGCAGTTAACAAACCCGAATGCAAGTCAATTGGTCCTTCACAAACCTAGTTCATGTGATTTTTGCCTGGAATAGATTTCCCCTGAGGTGAAGTTTTTTTTTTAAAATGCTGATGCAGTTTAAACAGAAAATAGAAACTCTATCCCTTTTCTTTATGGCCTGTTTAGGCTGCATTTATTTCCCCTCTTCCCAACTTCTCCAGCTGAAAACCCACCCACCCACCCAAGTGTTGCTCACTCCACAGAAGCCTGTAACTACAGGTTAGTCTGCCACCCACTCCTATGACGACTTCAGGGAGACTGTTAGTTGGGAATATTCCACTCCCCCTCTCCCAGAATATAGCATTGAATCTGGGAAAAAGATCCACACAAAGGCAGTTTCATGCCACGACAAAGTATCATCTGCAACTTCTTATTGTACTCTCTCAACTGATGGGAGCATATGTACAAGCAGGAGACTTTTTGGGGGGAGCTGGAGCGAACACATGAAGTTGAAACAAATGCCACCCACCATTTTTGGAAAGACCTCTGTTCAATTTGTTTTTACTGCCTTACCATCCAATCAATTTTTACACAGATGGAGTCAAACTTAAAAGTTCCACATCAAAAAATTAACCAAATGAAAGCATAGCATTAATTGGAATTGACAGTTTCCAAGTGCCAGCCCTTGTAGGTTAACAAAAAGGGATACAGTCTCCAGTGATTTCTAGCTCAGGACTTAAAAACAAAATGATCCAGTAGTTCTGAAAGATTAATCTGCAGTGCATCAGTCCACTCCAAAAAAAAAACAATTTACTTGAACTCCTGGGACTGTGCCAACCATTTATGCATTTTGGTAACTAAATGCAGTATCTATTATGAAAGAAAACCTTGCCAAATAATCCAATGAAAAATATATTAACCCATTTTAAAATGGGTTAAATGTGCATATAGTGTATCTGGCAAGAATCTGCACACAAGTCATCTTAGAGTAAGTCACAGATGGCCCACATTCTATTTCGTTCAACCAGTACACAGGTGAGTTGTCAAGCTAACAGAATTTAAAAAAAGAAAAACATTTTCACATTTGATTTACTGCTGCAACCACAAGTATTGTACAGAAGAGGATCAGAATGACCAGATCCTGTGTGTACAGCACACTAACCATGCCTGCACCAACAGGCTTAATGACAAGTCAGTTGTCTCAATTTTGTCAATTAAAAATGTTCTAAATCAGTTGGATTGGCACAGCCCTAATTGACCCTTTGATCCAGAAGCCCAGGCAAACATGACAATCACATTAAGACGATATTGAAGAAAGCTTGTGAGGTTAGCAGTCTTCCCGATTTCCTGACTACGGAAAAGAATCTCAGCTGGAAGGACTTCCAAGATATTGTGTTGTCTGGGAGACAATTGGTGGGAAAACAGGAATTTTCCCCAATAATCCTGGGAAAGAGCATTTTAAAACCAATGTACAACTGATATGCAATAAAATACATTTACAGTACCCCTTATGCATATGCAGCCAATATTGCGAGCATAGATGATCATTTACACTAGAAAACTACTACATTCTGGACACCCTCTGAAGAGACACGTCAAGAGATCTTGTTTTTTAAAATTCTTTTTTTTGAGGTGCTCCAAATAGCGGCTTAGCCAAGAACAGACAAAACGTATCAACTGTGGCAGATGGGCTCGCTGCATGGTTCGGGCATCCCCTGCCCAGAGAACAGAACCATCTGGTTAAGAAGCCAGTGCTGCGACTGCCATATCACTGACAGTGTTTAAATTTTGTCCCCCCCTCTCTCCAAATTACCATTCGTGTCTGCAGGCTGTTACTTCGGTTTGAGATGCACAACGATCCCCAACAATAAACTGCAGCCTTCTTAAGACACTGCTGCGTCAACTTCCTGAAGTGTTTACGAGCCAACACTCAAGTCAGTAGTCAACTACGACAGTGAACTTGATTCCTACCATCAGCCTCTTGAAATCATCAAAAACACTCAAACAAAACACAAAGCCAAAAGTAGAGTTCGACCAAAAAAAAGAGTTGCCATGTGTTAATGGTGGAGGTTGCGTATATTTTAATAACCTTTACATGCAAATTGCATATTCTGGCAAAACAGATAATGTCCCCTTAAATCTGAGTGCATCAGGATTTGCTCTGCCCCCCACCCCCCCAAATAGATTTTGACACAAATAGTGCCAGTTTTATTTTGCCAGTAGTTACATTTATGTTTTATATAAAAAATGAAAATGTGTATTAATTTTAAAATGGAAACCCAACTTCAGATTTTGGGAGCAAGCAGATACCCTGAACGGCCTTACTATTAATAGTTATGCTTCACCTGCGCATCTGGAAATTTCAGTTTTTAAACTAGTTCCTGAGGATAATGCTCTGCAGTGCCTAGGACAACTCCACAGTTATTTGCACTGCTAAGATCAGGGAACTGCCCTCCCCAGAAGATGATGTGCTTCAGATGACACTGGGAGAGCAGCCACAATCCAAGTCAACGCTCAGAAGTGCTTTCTCTACAACATCACTAAGTGTTCACTTGGTTTCTTTAATGAAATGATTAAAATACTACTTCAAAATGACAAAAAGAACACAGAAATAAACATTTTACTATAGTATTTCACTGCTTTAAACTATGTGGTGTACATGCTGAGAGCTCAAGGGACTCTACATTTTTCCATGTTCTGAAGGAACAATGTTTTTTTGAACAACCTCCTACATTTACAAGTATGGCCTTGTACAATAGAAATGTGGAAACATAGGACTATTAAATTTTACAGTTTGAAATCAAATTTGTGGAATGCAAAACTAAACTGCCCAGTATCTGTATAGAAACACGGCATCTAATATTGTGCAATTCTTCTGCCTCATTTTATAAAAGTGGCAGCATTACTTAGAAATCCCTGCTTTTGGTTATTCTCTCCAATGGCCGTAGGAAATGAATTTTAATTTTTTCCCCCCGAAATATCTCAAAGAAAACTGGACACAAAAATTGGCAGACATCCAGCATCTTATACAGAAGCTTGGATGAGACGAATTTCCATGATTTCTAAAATGAATTGTTTTCCTTTTAAATTAAATACAATGCAGTTGACATCTTTCATTGATCTGGCTTTGAAAAAAAAAACATCTTTAAGTAAACAAAGGCTTGACGTGTCCGCTGTGGCAGGAAACCACTGGCTATAGGTAGGAAGAGAGAGTCCTTTCTGCTCACTGGGTTTGGTAGCCTGCCATGCCAAAACCTGCTTGGTTGGCTATCACACTGGGACTTTGACCTTGTGCAGGCTGAACTCCATAGTTAGCACCCATCCATGCGGCAGTGGACGGTGTCTGACTGCAAGAGAAAAACAAAGAGCAAAAAGAGCATTAGAGTGAGATGTAATACAAAATGAGTGGGTTTATGTATTGAATAAAAAAACCAGAAACAGGAGGGACAAGTCTTCCCCATCCCTCCCCCAAGACAGCTCAAAAGTGTGGATGTATATATATTGAAGTTTAAACCAAGAGCGCTCAATTTTTCAAAATGCTTATACCATCACCAGTTAATTGTAATGTAAGCTGTAGCAATCATTCAACCAGTTGTTTCAAGTGGACAAGTATGAAATCAAACAGGGCCTAGTTTTTTTCCAGAATGATCACTGTGCTTCCGTGCACATCTTATTAAAAAATGTTTCTCTTGCTGGTGCTGAGAGACATTGGTGCATTTTTGATGATGCAAAATTTAGGAGTGTGTTTGGGAGGGAGGCGTTAACTTGTATAATGAGAACACCAAACAGAATGGTAAATTCTTCACACTGGTCATTTAAGGCTCTGATTTGGTTTTGTTTCAAATCCTCGACTCTTTACATCATCTTTAGACTCTCCACATCAATGCATCAGTTGCCAGTGCCCCAGAGGCCACCACTGGAAGCATGAGAGCAGTCACAGCCAAAGCCAGGAACTCAGACACATACCCATCTCTGCAGTGGGGTAAATGCGACACTTGTACTCTGCCACCAACTCAGCATTAATTTTCCTCACAAAAAAAGCCAACTCCTAAAATCTACTCACTTTTAGTGCTGTTAATAGCAAGGGTTGATATAGCACCCTCCAATACATGTTAATAAATACAGAAAAAATAAAAAGTATCGCCTTACTCCATTCTGAATCCTTGTTGGTTCCAAGCTTGCCCATAAACTCCATATGGTGGCATTTGCCAGCCATTGGGCATATACTGGCCGAATTGTTGAGTATTTCCATACCACTGACCAAACTGACTCCAAGGCTGAGCATAGCCCATCTGATTTTGCTGAAAAACAAAAAAGGGAAGGGGGAGAAGTACGACGATGAACAAATTTAAGAAAAAATATTAAGAGCTTTACAAAACAGCTTATGTTTCTAATAAAATTCCTAGAGCATGCATTAGGCTACAGGACACTGTCAGATTTGCCCTGAGGCACCCTAGAACATGTTTTCCACAATTTCTACCCTGCCCCAATCTTAAATCATCAGGGTTAATTCCACAGTATACTATTCCCATTCAAGTTGCCTCTAACTGCACCCTACCAGACCGCTGAACCCAGGCTATGGGTAGCTCCATGGAAAGCGGTGCTCCATAGATCAGCGAATAAAAAAAAAACGATTTCAGTCCATGTGCTAAAACAAACACTATTACAGTAATTATGCTACTCAAATCTCGTGCATGATTAAAATAAACAAAGTAATGCTTCATCTTCCTTTCCCCATTTTCCCTACTTCAGTTCTATTTTCAACACTAAGTTTTACTTTCAGACTTATTTGCTCCCTGATCAGTTGAACACCAGCTCCAAATACAAAGTTGTCAGATGCTCAAGCCTCGAGGCATCGGACACTGATCTGACTGTATGACTGAAGCAACCAGTTCAATCTGTCAATGCTTTTTTGAATGAAGCACTGGCTGCTTGATAAGATAACTCAGAGCCCAGTGAAAGGGCGCTGCCCAAAACAAGTTCTTGTCAGTACCTTGAGTTAATAGAAAACATCACATTTTAAGAAAGCGTAACATTTAACTTGGTTGATTCTTGTCTCCCAAATTATAAACATATGCAAATAGAAACAGCATCATGAACTATTAGAGATGGTTACTCAATTTCTGCCAGATACTAATTTGCTCAAGACATTTGAAACAGTACAGAAATGTGATTTCAACTTACCTGTTGAAATTGGCCCATTCCGTCAGGTGTTTCTTTGCCCCAATAGCATTTCACAATGTGTCCTTCTATGGTGGTTCCATTGACTGAGACAATGGCATGTGCAGCACTTTCATGTGATGAAAAGCTAGAAGAACAAAAAAAAATTTCATATCGAGTAAGACTGACATTCCACCTTCCATGTTGCAACAATTACTGATTGTGTTTTACACCAAGGAGGCATGGTGTCAGTGACATGTCTCTAGAATACAGAGTATAAAACTACCAACAAGGGGCTGAAAGCAGATTTTGTATTTGCTTGACACATAACTGTCCAACACTGGGTGCCTGACCAGCTTTTACGATGCTTCAGAGAGATGTGATAGTGCACTTCACAAATATAAGTATTTCTTTTTAGCTTTCCCTCCTGCTTTTTGACAAATCATCCTGCTGCTAACCCTGAGTTAAATCATCACTCTCACTCATTCATTCCCGGTTCCATTTGGGTTTTCTCAAGAGCCAGCTTTAGGGCACCTAGAAAACCCACAGCTGTGGAGGGCCCCCGACGCAGAAAGGGTCCTCAAACTGCTGGTAAAAGCTGGATGGACATTCAGTGTTGGGCAGAGAAATGCCAAACAAACACTGTTATTTTTTAACCGTCAAACATGATAGAGACCAACTCCTCAAACTGCAAGTTACGTTGTTAAATCTGCTTCGATATCTGCACGTGCTGGTTATAAAGCAATGCCGACAATGAGTTGCTCAGACTGTGACACACAATATACTTAACTAAAACCTTGTCAGTGTAAAAAGCTCGGTTTAAAATTTATTATACTGGATCACTATGCGACGGTTACATATACGAGCTGTTTCGAGAATTGCTTGTTACTATTTATAGAATTTTATTTCTAAAATACTTCGACTAATGCATTAACTGTTAATGATGAGATTCCTATGTGGTATGCAAGGATGAGTGATTGTGTTTATCTGTTTTTGGTACGGGAGAGTCAGATTATTACTGTTTCTTATAATCACTAATACATTCAAGAAAAGATCTGAATGGTGAAGAGTGTTTCTGATCTAAACATGTTTCCACGTATGACATAAGCAAAACATGTATGTTTGGATGCAGTTATGCACAGTGAATATTCATTCTAAGGCATAAACTCTTTTTGTCACACTTGTATTTAATTTGCATGGAGGTAATTCACTGAAGTTGGGCTGGGGTTATAAATTAAACCCTCTGAACGCCATGAGACACCACAACCCCAGATGGCTAAAAATGGTCCCTTCTTCACACTCACACTGTGCAATTCACCATTTCCTGGAGGATCACACAATGAAATATGCAGAAAGTATTTTCCGGGAACTGAAAAGGAAATTGTGCAGCCAAAGCAATGACCGTCACTGGTGCAAAAATATAGAAAATTCAGCAACAGAAAACAAACCACTTACAGAAGGTGAATAGTTCTTGTACAATAGAGCTTGTACAAACAAACCAGCAATATGATTAGTAACCATTGCAACAATAGTCATACTTCCAAACTGCACTTTTTCTCCTTCCTGTAAATTTAGCCACTACAGCTGTAATATTAACATAATTTCATAATGGCCGTAACCCCTTTTCCATTGACCAATTTAACGGTCACAGGTAACTAAATCATCGCTGCATTACTTCATCACATCCTGCACCCCTAATGAGGTAAAATGTAGCGAAGGTTTTGCAATTATGTTATTGAAGTAAGCCTAGCTCTTCACAGCCAATGTCAAAAGCGTCCTTTCAGCACTGTCTGAAGCAAACTCATGATCCAGTGGTCTCAACATACTGGGTCCCATCCAGCATCTGTATCACATCCATTCTATAAAAAGGAATCTACATCAAACAGTCAACACATTCACAAAGTCTTGCAATTAACAGAGCAGTTCTCAGTGGAACAGGGAAGTCTGTTCCCATCACAGTGAGGTCCCAAAAAATAAATGTGTACCATTAGTAACACAGGGTCCATGCAGCTGAAGTGCTTTACGTGGTCATGAACTGCATAAATGCCACACCTGCGTACATCAATCGACACAAGAATTCCAACAGTGCATTGAAAAACAGAAGATCGGAGCTTTTGCATGTGAAAGTTTTATTTTATAGCTGTGAAGAAACCCCGAGCACTGTGCCATATGGGCATACGTGCAACACACGAGTGCGGAGGAGAATACAAAACTAAACTGGATTTGAATGTTCACTAATCATAGCTTATTAAAATGTTAATACTGCGAGAACGGTGCACCGAGATTTCAACATTTTTTTTTGGAAGTGATCAATCCACCAAAAACATTTTCCATTTTGTTAGCGAGACCATGGAGCAACCCTCTTATGACAGCTACTTCCTTCCAAGCTCAGTTTCATACAAGATTGAGGTCACATAAATAAAAAAAAAACATTAACAAAACATGCATTCAGTGCAGTGTCTAATGAATCAGTGAATATTTAAAGTGATTGGCAAAAGAACCAAAGACGAGAGGAGGACTAACACTTTATTTTTTTTAAACACAGCGAGCAGTTATGATCTGAAATACGCTGCCTGAAAAGGTGGTGGAAGCAGATTCAATCATGGCTTTCAAAAAGGAATTGGATAAATATTTGAAGGGAAAAAATTTGCAGGACTTCAGGGAAAGAGCACAGGAATGGGACTAACTGAATTGCTGTAACAAAGCTGGCATGGGCTTGATGGACTGAATGGCCTCCTTCTGTGCTGTAACCATTCTATGATTCTATGAACATATTTGGACAAGATGCAAATTTGTTTGACTGCATAACATTCCAGACCAATAAAAGCTTCCGCATTTGTTTTGAACATGGAAAAGAGGAGGGAGATGAGATTTGCTGGATTAGGGAGTCCCAGGCGGCCATTTTGTTTTTGTAAAAGCAATTTTTCTTTTTTCAAATAACAATTACATCAGTGTCCCATTTTAACTTTCATTAAAATTGTGTCTTTTCAAAGGCATTTCTATTCCTCAAATAGATCTGCAAAATAAATGTCACCCCAGAAGGTTGGAGTCAGTCCCCACTCTGTATTTCAGCACATAATTCAAGCTGACACTTGAATGCAGTACTGAGGGAGTGCCACATTGTCATAGGTGCCATCCTTCACCTTAGATGTTTCACACTCAGGCCCAGTTTGTCTGTTCAGGAGGACAATAAAGATGCCATGGCATTATTCAAATAAGACCAGGGAGTTCTGTGTCCTGGTCATTCTTCCCTCAACCAACATTAACTGGTCTCACTCAAAAATAAATCTCACTGTTTGTGGTTGCTTGCTATACTCATACTGACTGATATGGTTGCTGACACAGCAACAGTGACTCCACTTCAAAGTAATTCATTGCATATGAAGCACTCTGGGAGGGTGTGAGAGACATGGTAACATGCAATATGAAAGAAAATTTGTTATTTCTCTTTCTTACCAGCCATTCGATCTTAGTTATTTAGGAAAATTTCAAATCAACTTGGTGCTAACTATTCCAAATGCTAATTATTCAAAGCCTGAAACATACCGTACAAATGAATACCCTTTCTCAGGAAACACTCTGATCTCCATAATCTGTCCAAAGGGCGAAAAAGTCTGGCGCATAAGTTGCTCTAAGAGAAGAAAAACATTAATTTGAAATGTAATACTCAACCGAGATTTCTGCAATACATTAAGGGTTTAATGAAAGTAGTGTACATCAAATATACTTGCTATACTGACATGGACATAGGCCACCCCAATGTATATTGTAAAAGTTATGGTAGATACACAACAGTTTAAGTGTTTGCTGTTAAAACAGAACAGTAACATTATTTGGAACTTACTGTTGAATTTTGAAATTTTCACTCAAGCGGGAATTAAGGTTTACCGCTTTAGGGCGCAATGAAGGCAATTTTTTTTTAAGCAACCGATCATTTACATCAGTCATAGCAGAAAATTCAGATGAAGGATAGTGTAGTTTAAGGCAGATGATCTTCAAGATCTGGATAACAGTGGGTTAGAAAATAACCTTTCACCTCATGAGACTCCAGCTTGAATCACCAGCTCAGACTGATGGGATGCAAGTTTTCTATGTATGTTTTCTTTGAGAGTCCACCACTAAATGAGTTCGGGCAGTCCTCTATGGGCCATCTGGACATCAATTGATTTAGCAAAAGTCGGTGGAAGGTAACAATCACTGAAAAAGCAGTGGCTGATGACAGCATCCTTTTCTGTAGGGTTGCTATTTGAAAATTCAAACTTTATTCCAGGTGCTTCAATCAATTTCGTAAAACGTATTGTTACTGCTAGTAGAGGACAAGTATAAAGGTGATTAATAGCATTTCAAGGGAACGGGACCAATTAAGTGGGTGGATTGAGCAACAGGTGTATTTTAATGCTGATACATGTAAGGCAGTGCACAAAATAAATTTGCACGTGTACATATTGATGGGATGCACATTATATTGTGGAGCAATTTTCACTTTTGTTGGAGAATATAAATGACAACTTTTTTTTTGTTTTTAGGATGTAGACAATGCTAGCACGACTACAGTTATTGCCCATTTGTAGTTTTCTTAAGGTGGTGGTGATGGGCCTACTCATTGAACCACTGCAGTCCTTGTGGATGTGTGAAGTGCGAATCATTTGCCAACATGAAACATCTCATCAAGCAGTTTCCATGACACAGTTTTGCAGGTGATCTTTCTAAGTCACGCTACAGTTTCTCCCCACAACAGCTACACAGATAAAACTCAAATCTCAGATATTAAATATTACCTGTAAGTCCAACCGCTATGCCACCACAATAGACAGTACAGTTGCTGGGACTGGACTGATTGACAACTTCCTCATAGGACAGCTGTTTGGTATTTGCTGCAAAGGGAAAAATGCAAAGATCAAAATAAAGAGCTACAATCACAGATGGCTGAACGTTTCAAATTGATGTGTGTCTGTTTTTCTGACATTCACAAAATAAGCCTGCAAAGGAGGACACTTGGAATTTCACACATATTGCCATGATAATTTACTTAACCCAAGAAATGATGTGACCTATGATTCCCCAAAAAATATTGGTCACATTAAACAAAATTCATATCCAACATGGTTTGCTTCTTCCAAATCCAACATGTTGAAACTTTGGGATTGGATTATGCATCCTTCAGGGAGCACCTGAAAAGGTAGCATTGTAAGGATGGAGTTATGCTGCTGCTACTTTCACATCTTTGCTCAGCAATTTTAGCAGTATATAAGCACCAGCTTAATTCCAGAATCAGGTTCCAATCTGACTGAAGCTAAACAAAATTGGACCCTCTCAGCGACGCTGTCTCATACCACTTCAGCTTGAGACCACGTAGCATAGTTCCAGTGTAGTGTGAAGCCAGGTTTAAAACATGATACACCAGACTTATTACTAAATGTAAAAAAAAAGTTTCAGTTTGCCTCCCTCCCCGTAGGACCACACTCAATCACCAGCCAAAATGGTAGACCGTGACCTGTCTTCAGGTTTCTGCAGTACCATAACCAGTCATCGAGAAGCAACCTGATTCGACTTGGTTTCTGCTGTTAACCAAGCTGAGAAAGAGAATAGCGTGGAGAATTTTGAATGTGAACCACATTCTAATACCTGTCCTGTCATAAAGTATAAATAACACTTAAGTTGTCAATTTTCTCTCTGCACTTCGCGAAGGACTGACTCCTTACTGGGATACAGGTCCACAGGTGGCCTGTCTGGTATCTCATCCAAGTTGTGAGTATTTGTATGTGGGCCTTCAGGGTAAGTGTCAACTGCAAGGCTCACCACAACTGAGTCAGATCTCGTCCTCACCCACACATACTTCTAGCAGGGGTCATTGGATTGGAAACAGAAAGACTGGCCAATTTTCCCTTCCCTAACCTATGACCATTCAGGTCAAATTTTCTGCCACAAGCACCATCACAGATGAGATCAGCTAGCTTAGCACAAATAAGGGATTAAATCTCGAGGGCTCTTGGTCTAGATGGTTCAGTTACTTAATGGATAAGCTTGAAGGAAGGTCCACATTTATACAGTGCCTTATCAAATGTCTCAAACATCTTAAAGCTCTTCACATATAATGAATGCAATGACTGTTACTGGGCAAACGAGACAGCCATTTTGAGTACAGGATCCCGGAGACAGCAATGAGATAAATGACTTTAAATCCGATTTTTTGCTGGTGTTGTTTGAGGAAGGACATTCACCAAGCAGCAGGGAAATAATCTGCCTTTCATCAACTAGTGCCATGGGATTATTAAGAACCACCAGAATAAATAAGCAGGGCCTCAGTTTAATGTCACATCCGTAGGACAATACCTCTAACTATGCAGCACTGCACTAGAATGTCAATCTGGTTTAAGCACTCTAGTCCTGGAATGTGGTTTGAACCACAGCCTTCTGGATCAGATGAAAGAGTGCTACCAACTGAGCCAAGCTGCACCATCAGGGCAGTCCGACCATTTAATTTTTTTTTAAAAACACATCCTTGACTGTAAAACTCCTTTTAAACTTATACTTTCTAACCTTGTATGAAATACCACCATCTGCTGTTACTGTATCTGCAACATGGTGCTCACTGAACTTACGCTCTGATGTACTCTTTGGGGCAGGAGGCTTGCGGGTTGCCCAATTTGTTCTGATCTGCCTTCCTCCAAGCCACTGCCCGCCCATCTGTTGAATGGCATTTTCAGCATCCTAAGGTTTAAAGTAATAAAACGGAAACAAATCTTCAGTAACCAGATGAAATAACCGAAATGTTTACTAACAAACAATATAAATGATGTGGAGATGCCGGTGAAGGACTGGGGTGGACAAATGTAAGGAGTCTTACAACATCAGGTTACAGTCCAACAGCTTTATTTGAAATCACAAGCTTTCGGAGCTTTCCTCCTTCGTCAGGACGGCCTCAACCGGGATTTGGGTTCATGTCACGCTACATGTAACCCCACCAGCGAAAAAAAGTTATCTGTTTTTAATGCATCTGGTCATTGTCTCTCTCTGCCTTTCGGGTGTCTCTTTCTCTCTCTCTCTGTGTCTTTGTGTTCTGACCACTTGTGTATTCAGTAGTCTTGGATGTAATGTTTCTCTGTCTGAACACCATCCACTCCTTTGATTGCTTTGATTATATCTCTGCTGAGGTGTGATAACAGGCAGTTGGAAAGATTATCTGTAATCACCAGGCATTGTTCTCTGATTATATATGCTGTGCCTTTATAGAACCCTACACTCACCTGACGAAGGAGGAAAGCTCCGAAAGCTTGTGATTTCAAATAAAGCTGTTGGACTATAACCTGGTGTTGTAAGACTCCTTATGTTATACAATATAAAAAGGTAATGAGTTTTTAGCAATGGAAATCAGTAGACGGTCCCAGTAAAACTTCAACCACCTGACAAGGTCCTGCTTCTCTAATTCCTCCACTACATTTCCCTGCACTATGCACCAACCCCCAGCCAAGAGAATGGCCCACTTTGCTATCACAAGTCTCTTCCCATACAGGTCATCAGACCAAATCTAGTCTCCTTTCTTCCTGTACGGAAGGTGTTTTGCCACTGCTCTGCAGAGCCAGTAAGAACAAGGACCTTTATAGCAATTTACTGCAATAAAAGTCCCAATGTGATTCATAGGGGTGAAAAAATACATAATCGGACAGTGAACATTGGTGAGAGGGATACTGAAAGCAAGATCAAAGAGTTAGTTTTAAGGAGACGTTTGAAGGAAAGGAGAGAGGTGACAAGAGTTTAGGCCGAGCACGCCAGAGTTTTGGGCTAAAACTGCTGAAGGCTCTCCCATCGAAGGTCGATCCAGATGGGGTACTGAAGGAGGCCAGAGGTGGACTGTTGGAAGAAAGTTGTACAGATAGGGAGGGGCGAGGACCAATAATACACATATGCACATTCAAGATGCCATTGCAGGAAGAACGAACTAATTTTATGGTAGTTCGTATGCGTATGGGATTCAGACACACAGGTTTCTGTTGTTTCCGCAGAAAAACCGAACATTTGGAATTTGTGAAAGTGTTAACCAGCTGACAAAGTGAATGTTCTCATTTGCGTGTGGTAAATTTATCAAATATGGACACTCACTTACTTACCCACTTATTGTAGAAAGACACAAAGCCATACCCTTTGGATTTTCCAGTTGCCAAATCTTTGACCACTCTAGCATCACTGGAAACAAATAAATAAGACACGATGAATAAACACATTTCTTGCTGGAGTAAGCCTACCGTAGAGAATAAAAGACAGGAACCACACACACACTGCTTATTGTCAAGTCAACACGTCTCACCTTTGATAAAGGGACCACTTATTGCAAGAGCGCCATATTCTACAAAGCACCTTTCTCCCTCTCCACTACAAAATGTACTACGTCTTCATCTGCTAGTTTACTACATCTTGATCTGCTAATTCAGTTATAACAGCATTGTTAACTTTAATGTGGTAAACATGCAAACTGTAGCTGAGCTGGCTAATGTTCTTACAGAAGTTTTTTCTCTTTTTAAAAGCTATTCAAATAGTTTGTAAGTTCATTCATTTAAAAAAAAAGTTAAAACGTCTGCTAGGCATGGTCAAAGCAGCTATTCCTACTTGTATGAATCACCAGGCCAAATCAAAAAGAAAAAAAAACATTGTAGATTGCAAGATTAATTGAATGGCTTTCCTTAACCATGCACATTACTTAGTACTTGTTGCCAACAAGTTTTCTACCTATTCTTAAAAATACAGTATATGAAATAGAAAAAAAAACTAGAAAAATAAAAAATAGGAATTAAAAGGCATACATCGCCTGTTAACAATTCTTTTAGTTTCTCGGTAGGGTGAATTCGTTACCCCCTTTTTGGACTGTGGGCAGCTGTAAATTTTGAGAAATTGAGATTTTCAGAAACGGTTGCAATATTCAGAAAGTGAAAACACTAATAAGACACTGTACTTCCAAAAGTGTTAACAGAACTACGCAGACTAGCATAAATATACGAAAAGTGCATTATATACAGACAGGATCAGATCACTAAAGAATCGATCGAGAACTACTTTAAGCACAATAGAAAAAAAACAAAGTCAATTATATCTGTATACAAAGACAAAAGGAAATAAGAAATCTACAACTGAGTGAACGATTATCCACTGTGACAGTCCCTTGCAGTTAGCCATGGAAATCCTGTCCATTCTTCAGAGACATTCTGTAAAATAACCAGAGCCCTATTATTTGAAATTGATTCAGAACCCAACTATGGTGTATCTTCCTTCCCCCAATTATGTGGATTGTCTAGTATAAAATGTTTCTTAGGCAATTTGTTAACTCAAAAATAATTCTGAAAATATGCTTTTAAAAAAAGCTATTGCTAGGATGAATAAAGTGCTTTTTTTTTTACCTTCAGGTGTGAATGCTTTGGTAACATCTATGACATGCTTCTGTATAAAAATGCATTTGGAGTCCATGTTTAACGTGAGATTACCATGCAACCGCACGTGAAAATACCAACTCTGTGTGGATCAAGAGTAGAGGACACAAACTGTCTGTAAGGACGTGTGCTGTTTAACCTTGTACAAGTACTTTGTCTTCACTGCTCCAATCATTGGAAACCAGCTATTTGAAAGAGTCACCCTGAAGACAGCCAATACCTGGCTTGCTTTTGTTGGCCCACATAGATCGGATTTTAGTCAATATCCAAAGTAAAATTCTCAAGAGTACCTTCAGCACATACACTTTTTAAGAACATTGTGAAGCAGCTACCAAGTTGCATCAACATGTGCAATTCTGTAAGTTTTATTCACAAAATTCTTCAACTTGAGAAAAAAAATTATATAGATACAAAAAATATATTTTTTTTTTAAATCAATTCCCCAGGTTAGGTTTCCCATGCCCTGGCAAAAGAGGAGAGTGCCTGGTCGGCTCCCAGGTCTGCAAGACCCCTCAATACATCTCAAGAGGCACTTTTGCCAGTGAACCAGGGAGATTTCCATTCCAAATCAGAAAACATCTCACATCCGCTTGATATCCACCAACCATCTCGACAAGATTAGAAACTCGCCACCATGTTGGATATCATTGGCAGAAACCCACATATTCTGCTCTGCAGTGCCAAACCCACTCCAGTGCTCACAAATCTGATTTGAAACAGTAACTGAAGAAAACCACCCGAAGCTCTGAGCTGGCAGTCACAAATCAACATTTAAATAACCTCGTTTCACAACATAATGCCCCCTCCTTTTGTTATTATTGCAGAGATGCACAATAGGCAGAAGCTCAGTTTTCTGTTGAAAACAGGCTGTGCAAAACTCAAGACTGTATCCTAACCGGTTGCCCAGCACAAAAGCTTTATCCGTTAACGCCAAAAGCTGATGCTAAAAAGCCAAGAGGCTAAATCTAACCAACGTCAACTTTGCCAACAGGTTTTGTTGCTGCAAAAATATTTGCTGCTGGACCCCACATCCATGTAGGCCAACAAACAAAAAGAAAAAGCCATGACATCTGCTGTAATGCTGTTCACTATGTTAATATCATAATATCAATAAGAATCAATAACTTGTACCTTCTACATGGAACAGACAGGAAGCATTCTGCAAACACACTGATCATGGTGAAGGAAAAGGAGAGGAATGCATTAAAATTCCTAGAGCCCTTTGAGGATTGGAAGATTATTTCAACCATCAAATACACACACCCTTTGAGAGAACACCTTCAAAACATTCAGTATAAAGATACATAGATTATTTTTTCATTTTAGTGCAAAAATGCTTCTGCAGTCTTCCAAGGATAAAGCAGAATTAGTTTAATATTTAAAGTTAAGGTAAGTTTTGTGAGAAAGCTACAAGATTTCTTCCCCCCCCCCCCCCCCCCACCCACCCACCCAACAAATCTGCACAAGATGCTAATTTTTACAGCCCGACCAAGTTGCAACAGATTTCACTTCACCATTTAGATTGTTTGATATTCTGCTGCTTGGATATAGTGAACACAGAAGATCTCAAAGCTCTCCACTGATGCTGCTCTCTGCATCATGCAGATCCAATTCTACACACCACTCAGAAGGTGATATACCCCATGGAGATTTAAAAACTAAAATCAATTAAGTACCTGGACGAAATGCAACTCAACAGTGTACAAATGGCCCAGCCACAATCGTGGCCTTCGATGCAGTAACAAAACCTAAACCAAATAACAAAAACCTGAAACATGGCTTCAGTGGGCAATTGAATGCCATCCTTGAGGTAAATGAGCTTCAACAGACATGAATTATTAACAAGGATAGCATGCTATGAAGACCTGAATCCATTTAATACCAATTTTTAAAAAAAAATAGAACATTTGGACAGGATTTTCTTGTTAAGCTTGAAACTCCATTATAATGCATCTCTGCCAAAGCAGGAGAGACAGAACACTACAAAAAATAACGTAGATGCTATGTTGATCATGTACAGTCTTTAACCAAGAAAAAAGGGTCAGGCAGTTCAAAATCAGCATCAATTTTTAAAATGCTGACAACTGTACTGACCGTCTCACAAGGCGGCTCTAGTTTTCAAAGCTAAACATCAACAACACTGTTGTCAGTCACCATTTACCATAAACACGATCAGCGTTTGAGCTTTAACACAGGGGTGGGCCACAAATTCATGCCTGTGCCTGCACACAGGCCTGCCATTTTCCAGATTGGCACCAGCAAAGCACCAGGAAGGAGCTACCTACTCTCAGTCACAAATGATGCATGGTGCAGGAGAGATAGCCTTACCGATGCCACTCCCCTCCCAAAAGAAACCGGAAGACTAGAGGATGAGTCTATCGACATTCACTCTTGCACAACTTTGCACCCCACAGAAAATAAAAATTCATTTTGTATCCAGCTGGATGGTACTCATTCTCCGACTCCACCCTCCTTTTCTTCTTCCAAGTGCTACATTTCTTCCCTCAGCCAGAATGGTGGGATAGTCTCAGCTGCAAACTTTGCTGTCTACACATTCAATGCCGCACTCAGGAAACAGAGTACACATTCCTGAGGAGTGGTAATGCAGGTCCTTCCTGTCAGTTTTGCTCCCATCAAGATTGAGCCTTCTACCTGGTGGCATTGGACTGTCAAACCTCAATGTATGGGGATGGGAGACAGCAGTTATTTTAACTACAATTCATACTTTTGCCCACTGAACTATTCTGCTTCTAAAATTACGACGTTTCTCTGCACAAAAAATCTAGGGACAACTTGTTATGGCTACTTCCACAGCTGAAGTGCCCATTCTCAAAAAGAAAGTTGAGAAGCATTTGAAACTGAAAAAAATGTAGCAGCAATGCAATATCAGCGAATCTCACAAAGTGCCATTCTAGCCTGTCACCAACTGCACTTAAGGCAATGTTAAGTACATTACTAAAAAAAAATTTAAACAATGAAAAATTGCCCAAGAAACATGGAAATTATCGAGCCCTGATGAATACAGTCTATGCAAAATGCTGTTAAAACCTCAGTATCAATGAAAATGAACTGTATTGTACTTACCCGAACAGAAAACTTGAAAATAAAAGGCTTAGAAAAATACAGCAAAGTAACAGGTATAGAGTTACATTAAACAAGGAAAATAGCACTTCAAGGGGTACAAACAAATACAAGAAGAAACCCAAGGTAAAGAATTTGCTGACATGAATTAATGTTTCTGTTCAAAATCAGATTTTCCATGCAACGAGGGGCACTATAGTAGGTGGTGTTTCCGAGGCAATACTGTATCTTATACTGGACAGAGCACTCTCAAGCCAAGAGTGTTTCACATCAAATATTGACCCTAACTTAACATAAGAGCAGGAGAATTTATATCTTTTGAAATTGACTCGATTCCAATTTCTGAAAAGCAGCTAAGTTGCTACATCACACTGTTCATAACAGCTACCTGTGATTTTGCAAAATACAGTACACTCACACAGAAAACTATCTTTATTCATTTCAACACCTCATTAATGATCATCTAATAATTTGGCCACCTTGATTGGTCATAGCACGGCTAACCAACAGAATACAAAGAATGGCACATTGCCAACATGCAAAGGGATTATATTCAGGCTTGTCAAGAGCGAACTAACATCTTTCACAACCTCAGGATTTCCCAAAGCGTTTTATAGCCAATGAAGTACTTTTTGAAGTGCAGTCACTGTTGTAATGTAGAGAAATGCAGTAGCCAATTTGCACACAGCAAGGTCCCACAAACAGCAATGAGATAAATGATCAGATCATCTGTTTTAGTGATATTGGTTGATGGATAAATATTGGCCAGAACACCGGGACAACACCCCTGCTCTCCTTCAAAAAATCCCATGGGATCTTTTATGTCCACCTAAAAGGGTAGACGGGGCTGTGGTTAACTCTCATCCCAAAGACTGGTTAAATAGATCAGAATACAATTTAAAATGTGATTGCTAATTCCATATTGCAAGTTCTTTCTGCATGCTAGATCCAAAAGCAATTTACACTGTAAATTTCAGCCCACTGGGAATTACATGAAGACTACAACAACCCACTTTTTTTGGATCCTTAACATCCTTACGGTAAGAGCTCCTCTTCTGTGTTAGATTTAAACTCAGGTCCCAGATTTCCACTTTTGACATTCCAAAATATTCTAACTCAATGAACCATCTCATCTTCAGATGTAGAATTTTAAGTTACTCCTGGAGGAGTAAACCCACACATACCAGATGCCCCTGGCAACTGTATATTAACACAACCAAGTGTCCAACACAAATTCTTTGCCAAGTCTGAAGTGATAACACCTAGTTCAAACAACAGTATAATGTGTTGATTGCCAAGTTCCGAAGTTATATAAAAGTAGTACACACTGAGTGAAGAATCTAAGAGGGCAGGATTCTTACTTCACAAAAATATTCTAGGTTGAACTTTCCTTTTAGTACTGAAATGGTTAAAATATTACGCAAGTTATAGTTTAACTGGCAAAGAAAAATTTAAATTGTCTCAGGAATCTACTCAAACCACCTTCACCACCCCTCAAACAGCCCATTCATAGTCAATTGTTTTCAAGAAATTTGGTTTCTTCAAATTTCTATCCCATTGCTCTCCCTGTGGGTAATGTACTATTGTCCCAGTAAAACAGCAGACAGCTGGCTGCTGCAAAGCTTCTGCCAATGTTGTTTCTTCAGGCTTCTTGCTGGCGAGCACCTGGGGTGACTTTGCCTCCTTATGGAGAAGCAACTGGCCTGCAACATCTTTCTCCCCCGAAACAACAGAATGGCTCATGTCCACGATCAAAAGCTCACTGTGGGGGGGGGGGGGGGGGGGGGGGGGGGGGGGGAGGAGGGGAATGGAGAGCTGCTTGCCTATGCTTTCCGACTGGTGCTGGCTGCTGTAGTTTACTCAAGGTAAAAAAACGTTTGCAAAAATCAAGCAACTTCCAACTATCCATTAAAAAGGACATTGTAAAAAATAAATTGCTACAGATTACTGCAGAACTTAAACAAACAGAATTATAGGGGACTTCAATACAATTATGTTTAACTAATAAAACTTGAGTGAAGTTGCTCTTCAATAGATAACCATTAACAAAACTTTTTTTTAAAATCAAAAATTATGATTTAAGGCTTTTGAAGACACAGCTGGATTAACGTTGTGGCATAATGATCAGGATACTTCAAAAGGTTTAAAGTTATCAGTGTTTATTTTAGGAACAACTATTTAATCCAGAGCCAGCATTGAACAGCTGGTGACGACTGGATGAAGGAACAATAATTTAAACCATTGTTCTTTCACAAGAGACAGCACACTGTCCTCTCATTAACATACGGTATTTAAGAGGAATTTTAAGACAGCAGGACCTCAACTAGCGTGGATCACCTACATTTTCAGCCCAATTATTCTTATGTTGTAATGGAATTTTATAAAATATTCTGTGAACCTGAAAACCTATCAAAACTAACTGTGGTGCACGTAAACAGCAAGAGAGCTACAGAAACTATAATTTCCTAGAAACTATTTAAAGAAAGATCGCCTCCTTCCAAGAAGCAGAAAAAGATGCCATCTCCTTGTTAGAGTCCAAGAGAAAGTTCGATACACTTGTAAAAGGAACTTTAAACTCATTAATTCAAAACAACTACTCGAAGATAGCGTACCGCCTTCAAGTTTTCATAGAAACATGTATACTTTTGTTTTTGTGTCAGCAACTTTGCACCTATACCAATAGCATGTTAAGAAGTTGAAGGAAAAGCTTTCAAGAGCTCAAGCGGTTCCTTTCACTATTCTGTATTCCCACATGACAGAAGAATAGAATTTAGCTTAAAAAACAATTTTAGAGCAATATATATTTTGAAAATGCAGAACTCAAGGTTTTTTTTTTAAAAACAGTTCCCTTTAAGTGTCAGCCACTGTTTTCAGCCCCAGGGATTTATCGATTTTAGTTGTTGTTTTACCAACTTTAACTACAGAATGGTTTATTAATGAAGATTACACGTATGTTTTGAATTTAACTGCATAAATGTTCTTTAAAATGTACATACCAGCCATGTGATATTCTAATGAAGTACCTGTGCCTACTTAAGAGTGATGGTGTTTTTCAATTCACTGACATTTAACAGGAAGTTTTAAAGAAAACAAAACTCTGCCCTTTTCTGTCCTTTGCTTAAACCCTCAGTCTGTACTACTATGCACCAATCCACCTGAAACAACGGTACAATTACACCCAAACCGGATTTAAGAGGCTTCTGAACGGACAATGGTGGAGATGCCACTACACTGCAACTCAGACAGAAAACCTGAAATCAAGGATTAATGCATTAAACATTTAACTTTGTTTTAAAAAACAAGCCAAACAGCATAAAAATTCACACCAAGAAATACTTACGATATTCTTCCAAATGGTGCAAAAGCTGCTTTTATATCTTCTGTGGTGATTTCTGGACTCAAGTCGCCAACAAATACATGGAAATGATCTGTTGAAAATTTGAAACAATTTATTCCCAATTAAAAAAAAAACAGGGCAAGGCTAAAATTGTAAAACCTCAGGATAATTGCCCTGCAGATGATTTAACAGAATTTCAGTAGCAACAGAAATACACACTGACAAAAAACAGCACAGCAAAGTGCACTTGCATGCATAAATAGAGGCATACAGATGATAGAATATGTAAGTATTCAAACCTCTAAAGGTTCTTCCCTTGAAGGCCTGAACTGCAAAAATGATTTTTGTTAATTGCTGACAGTGGACCAATACCAGCTAAAAATTAATGATGCACAATGTGATTAGTCCATTTTGGGATCATTCTTGGCAAACACAACTTAAGAGGCAGATTTGAAAATAAATTAAATTCCTAATTAAGCTTTTGCACCAGATATTATATCATTGGTTCTGATTACGTGGTCAATGTAAATCGGAAGGAACATACTAATGGCCCTGTCTGCCAAAATTGTGAAAATGTACTTTTTTGATGCAGCTGGACACCACTGTAAGGAGGAAAGATGTTCCACACACTTGAAAATTACTTTGCAGACAGTAACAATCTACAAGGATACTTTTCAAAGAAGCTGCCTTCCTCCAAGTCTGGGATAGATGGGAGGATTCATGGCGATAAGGACCAGAGGATATAGATTTAAGGTGATTGGCAAAAGAACCAAAGGTGACATGAGGAAAAACTTTTTTTTTTAAAACACAGCAAGTGGTTAGGATCTGGAATGCACCGCCCAAGGGACAGATTCAAACGTGGCTTTCAAAAGGGAACTGGAATAGTACTTGAAAGGAAAACATTTGCAGGGCTATGGGGAAAGGGCAGTGGAGTGGGACTAGCTGGATTGCTCTTGCATAGAGCCAGTGTGGACTCGATGGGCCGAATGGCCTCCTTCCGTGCTGCAACCTTTCTATGATTCTAATGTACAGTACCTACAAGTCTATGGCTTGATTTCACAAAGTACACATACAAGGCAAGAATGTCACTGCAATGCACATATGAACTGCCAAATTGCACAGTTGCTAACTACAGATGGATACAATGGTCCTTACAAACACTTACTAAAATTATAATTTACAGATCTTGTCAAATTAAGGTTTTAGACCCAAGACTCATCAGCTCTAAATTAACCTTGCTTATTTTCACAAAGTGAAAATCTGTGTTTTCTTGGTGAATTGGGCATTTCCTGACTGGGAAAGGCCACCTTCTTGTGAACTACTAAGGGGTGGATTTGTTGAGATCCATAATGTAGTTGTGGGAGGAGGCACAGCACATCACATTAAGAAAAAATCCAATCCTTTTCAGAGAGACAGTTTAGATTTCAGATTTGTACACTAATGAAATGACACGCTCATGTAAAGAAAAGCTCAAACGGCATGAAATTACTTGATGTAACACAGACTTTGGCAAACATATACTATGCATCTCCACTGTTGTGTATTTCTAGCATTTTCTGTTTTTATTTCAGATTTCCAGAATCCAGAGTATTTTTGCTTTTGATATACTAAATGTTATTTATCTTGAAACTTGCAAAAATCTGTAATTCAGGTCAGAATTACTGAAGCTCCAGTATATCTCTCACTTGAGCTTCTATAACACTACACATAGCTAGCTAACAGAATATTATACACACAAATTGTATTGTGACCATTTCATGCCAATCAATGTTTTTTAAAAATTTGTTCATGGGATGTGGGCGTCGCTGGCAAGGCCAGCATTTATTACCCATCCTTAATTGCCCTCGAGAAGGTGGTGGTGAGCCGCCTTCTTGAACCGCTGCAGTCCGTGTGGTGAAGGTTCTCCCACAGTGCTGTTAGGTAAGGAGTTCCAGTATTTTGACCCAGAGATGATGAAGGAACGGCGATATATTTCCAAGTCAGGATGGTGTGTGACTTGGAGGGGGAATGTGCAGGTGGTGGTGTTCCCACGTGCCTGCTGCCCTTGTCCTAGGTGGTAGAGGTTGTGGGTTTGGGAGGTGCTGTCGAAGAAGCCTTGACGAGTTACTGCAGTGCGTCCTGTAGATGGTACACACTGCAGCCATGGTGCACTGGTGGTGAAGGGAGTGAATGTTTAGGGTGGTGGATGGGGTACCAATCAAGCGGGCTGCTTTGTCCTGGATGGTGTCGAGCTTCGAGTGTTGTTGGAGCTGCACTCATCCAGGCAAGTGGAGAGTATTCCATCACACTGCTAACTTGCACCTTGTAGATGGTGGAAAAGCTTTGGGGAGTCAGGAGGTGAGTCACTCGCCACAGAATACCCAGCCTCTGACCTTTTTAATACTGTCTTAAATTATAACGAGTATTCAACTTGCAGCTGCCTGGGCTTCTAAATCAGAACAACACAAAACTGTAAAAACGAATGGACAAATCACTGAAATAGTGATGGAAAGGCTGCACCCTCCAAATGCTTTGCAGAATGCTTGCTGCACTGACCATATGAAGTTGAGTTTCAAAAGGAGAGGGTGGTAGTCGTGCAATACTTACTACTTGTGTCTTTCTTCTGGCTACTTGGAGTTGTTGCCCAGTTCACTTTGACTTCCTGAAAATTATTTCATAGTGATTAGAATAAAATACATCAGCCAATTTTATTCAATACAGCATTATACACTCGCCAACAAAATTTTAGTCTGCACTCATGCTGTCCATATCTACTGTACTTAAGTTTTCTCACTCAAAGTGGTTAAATATTTATGGAGGGATTCTAAAATTGAGTTGCCACCCTCTTTCACATTTCATCTGTGAAATTTAGATTTCACTGAAACATGCCCACCTATAACTGGTGGATTTTATCCCCAATGTCTCTTTTGGAAATAATGTTTGGACAGTAATTTAGCAGAATATGTAGCTATCTGGAATGCATTGCAAAGCTAATGCAATTGGGGAGTTAAGATTAGTAAATCATAAACCAGAAGTGAAATAAAAAAATACAAAAAATGACAACCTATGTTTTGTTTTACAAAACTAGCAAGTTTTGTCAATAGGATTCAGATCTGTTATAATCTTTGTAAATAGGGGCTCATAGTGGCAATCACTGCAGCCAATTCTACTTGAACATTAATGGGAAGGCACCATTGTGTGACAGAAGATGGAGACACAGTAGAGGATATTGAGGATCTTGTACACAGAATACATGGGCAGCAATTCCATCAACAGGCTGATAAGGATGTGATAAACCACTAGCATACAAAAATTGTTTTTGTACATTGTACTTATCACAATTAGAAAGTTTTTCCTTACTGTTTTGTGGTGTGTAGCTGAATGCAATTGTGAGACTGAAGAAGCAGGATGTGGGACAAAGGACATTACAGCTAACTGTGACACCTCAACCTGAAGACATATAACATCATAGGACAGGTATTAAGGTATTTTCTGGTTTATTTATTACATAGGATGCATTATAAAGTGGCTTGTTAGATACTTTCACAATTTAGAGAAGTGCACAATACTTTTTATATTCACAGCTAGTTTTACTAGTTGCTGCAACTGCCAACAAGTCTCATCTTCCAAATCAAAGAAATGCAAGACCACAGTTCAGCATGACAAGTTAAATTTAGATTTGTACATTAAAACATCAATCTCACTAACTTTTTGCTAGTGATTAGAACACTAAACACATTTGTTGCTTCACTGGCATCAAAATGGAGCACTTCATACACCTTTTTGATTTGCATACAGATTTCATTGTGGGTTCTTGTGCAAGGCATCTCCTATTTCACATATAAAGTACAGGAATTGTACTACCATTGTTAATAGCACTGGATTTAGTCTATGTTGTGCAACAATACAGAGATTGGAGTCGGAGCATCGCAAAGCAACTAATGAAAGGTTTGTATTTTGGGCAGTATCATCACTTTCTTTTTCAGATATTATGATCCCATTTTGCATTTCCACTTTCGCCCCCAGATTTCCAGCATTTACACTTATCTTTTAACCACTGCAAAGTAACATTTTGCTTAAGGAAGCACCTTGTGACACCTTCAACAATCTGAACAGGTCGCTGAAGTTTTAAGTGATACATTTGACATTTAGTTTATTGAACAGATTGGCATAGTTGACAGTACTACATACAGCAAACCAAGTAAGGACCGGTCACAGGTGTTAAAGATGAAAAGCTGTTTATGAATAACGTTGGCCATATAACTATTTGAAATGCTAAAAATGAGGCCAGGCTAACTTCCAATCATGTTGTGACAAACTGTCCAGAAGTTTATTATCTTGTACTCAAGATCACCCACCAATGGCAGTGGTCACTGAATGACAGTCTTAATAATGGATTAATGATTCGGACTTGAATCTGCAACAAAATCAAGTTGCCCGTAGTTCTACAAGTAACTTCAGTTTTAATTTCAAATTTTACTCTTATTTTAACAGCGTCAATTTTAATTCATGGAAAATTTGTAGTCAAAAACGTGCTTTTGCTTTCTATATTTTCATTCAAGTCTTCCAGTCGTTTTTTTTTCAATGCACATGTTAAAGAATGTCAGAATTGTTACTTCACTTCTCACACACAAGATATGTTAATAAATTTGTGCTTGAATGACAAACTTCATTCATTATTTCAATTCCCAAAACTGGTTTCAAAAGTTTGGACCACTGTTTTAACCCTGATTAAAACTAGTTTTACTCTATTTTGAATTTTAATCCCAATTTTCATCCCTGTTGAACAAAATGCACTAATTTTCAATACAAACATCATGGACCCAGAAAGGCAATAGAGCAACATTTCTGCAGTGAATACATATTAACAGATGATTGAGGTGATGAGAGAAAGCGGTGATATAAAACTAGTCACTTAATGAAGAAACCTGACTGCAAAGATTGAAGTATGACACCACTTGTCAACTCATTTGTGACTGGAATACTAAAGAAGTGTCACCAGATAGTAATTTAAAAAACAGAAAAAAGGGGGGTGGGGGAGAAATTGCATGTACATATCCTGTTCCAATTACAACTCACCCGTTACACTAGATGATAGCTTACCTTACCCATAATTTTCCGCCCATTCATAGCTGCTAATGCTGCTGCTGCATGCCGGTGCTCATAGAACTCCACAAAGCAATATGGATCATTGCCAGTCTGTTAGAATAGGAAAACAGAACCAGATTGATTCTCTCAGGAGGGGGAACCAGAACAGAAAAGGTAAGAAAAATGCAACAGATCTCAAAAGCACTGTAATTTCAGAAGTTACAAAAGATCCATATTATTGGTCACATAAACTGAAAGCAACACACAACCACGGAGCCATGACAACTGAACGTCTAAAACTCTGACAGTTAGTTGAATTCATCTTTTCTCCACTGAATATGCTGATGTCTTGCAAGGTCATGATTGCACACACAAATAGCCATTATTCTTCTGCAAGCCTGGGCAACAAGTGTAGCTTTGACCACGAGGCACAACACAGCCGAGCTTGACTGTTTCTCACCCGACATCCACATTTCCTGCGGGGGTTGCTGGACAGGAGTGAGAACTTTGTCCAATTTCCCTCTCCCTAACTCATGAATGCTGAGACCTCTTTCCTATAGTAAAACTTAACTCATTGGAGTAACAATTGCTTTCTTAAAAAACCTTGACTTTTAAAAAAAAAATCAATATTGTGTGACAATACACATTCCGTTACTTGGCAATAAAAGTTAAGAAGTGATTCAGTTTTAATTTTGCATTGAAACTTAACAAGTGCTGAATATCAAACCAAATTTCTGGGAGTTTTTTTTTTAAAAAGTGAAAAATGACTTAAAAGAATCACTTCTTGTATCTCTTCTCATCAATAATATTTGGATTTTATCCTTCTGTGTCAAAGATGCATCCTTTCTATGAATAAATAGGACAGACGATTAAACGCCGTCTTGAAAAAAGGCCATCGTACCTCAACAATCATCTTACAGCTTTTGCATGGTCCGATCTGACTGAAAAGTTGAAGAATGAGGGCTTCCGTCACATCTCTGGAGAGATTCCCTACATATCTATGAAAACACAAATACAGAATAAGTAATCACACAAAAGTAATGAATTATCTACACACAGTAACAATTCAGAAAATCAAAAACTTTATCTGCAAATATTTCTTATTACGCCCCCTTGCACATCTTTCCCCATCCAAAAGCTAAGCCGGGTAAACTCGCCCTAGCTTAGATTCAAAATATATCCATGTGTTCCACACCAATACATTACCAAACAACCAAGTCAGTGTTACAAGATTGACATTTCTATTTTAAAAAATAACTTTTGACCGTTTCAAACCATTTTTCATTTAAAAACAAATTTCTTGGATCGAGACCATTGGAACCAGACAGGGAATGCCAATGATTTATGGAGACTTAGCTCTGTTTAAATATAATTAGTAAATAATGGACAGTGTTGGTTCAAGGAACAGTGTTTAATGTGAAAACCCAGAATTAAAATTCAACACCACTTCCAAAACAGATATTCTTTCTATAGTACAAACATGCTGACTTCTGAAGTTTCTTCGAACATCAGCATCCTCTCCTTAACATTTTGACAGACCAATATGATTAAGTAGGGATGTAAAGTTTAGTAGAAAGGAATAATTGGAATGCACTTAAAAATACAAAGAAACGAGAGGAGGAGGACTGGGAAAACTATAGCTTACAAAAGTTGAACGAATACAATCAAAGCAGCAAAAAATACTCATGTCAAATCGCAGAAATCAACTCAGGTAACAAATCGGGTTTCAATTAATTATGCAGTAGCCTAATGATAGAAGAAATATATAAAAGTTATAAACACAGAAACAGGCTATTCGGCCCAACCATTCCGTGTCAGTGTTTGCTCTCCAAACTAGTGAATAGTTCTAACAACATTTACTCACCTTATTCCCATATCCCTTCAACCCCTTTTTCTTCCTCCACCTGTCCAATCAAATCTTGAATGTTGACAGTTTCTGCTCAACCACTAACTCAGGAATGTAAGGAGTCGCACAACACCAGGTTATAGTCCAACAGCTTTACTTGAAGTCTGACTTCACCTGACGAAGGAGCAATGCTCCGAAAGCTTGTGATTTCAAATAAAGCTGTTGGACTATGACCTGGTGTTGTGCGACTCCTTACATTTGTCCACCCCAGTCCATCACCGGCATCTCCACATCATGACTAACTCAGGAAGTGAATTCTACATCCTTACAACTCTGTGTAAAGAGGTTTCTCCAGCCCACTTAAAAGTGATGGTGAGAAACAGAATTTGATAAAGAAATAGTGCTGTGTAAAAGTAACATTGCAACTGTCTTTAGAGGATGAGCGTTGACCTTTGTGAGGAATCAGATTTCCCAGAAAAGCTGAAGTAGCCAGTGCATAAATAATGCTTGACGTTTTTAATGAAAGGATTAGGTGTTGAAACAGACGAATCACAAGTTCAGGCAACTCGCATCCACAAGTTCTAAAGGTGCTTTAATTTATAAAACTTCAACCAATGGGAAATGTACTGCAGCTAGAACTATAAACCATCTGATTTTTCATGGATTTCACAAGCAGCTGCTAGATTTGCACACTCCAAACCTGTGGTGTAAATGGGGGACAGAGTTGCCGGAAGCCAGTGTAGGGCCGTTGTCTCCAAACCGGTCTGCAATATTGAAGCACTTTAAGAGGATGGGGGCATCAAAATTAGCACAGCTTTAATTTTTTAAAATTTACTATATATTAGGGAGAATCTCGATTACAATATGGAAAACAGAACTCCTATTTAAAAAAGTCTGGAGACATACCCGAAAACTATAGACCAGTCAAGTTTAATACAAGCAAAAAAAAACACCTTAGAGAGAGATCTAGAGGGGCATGGTTTGAGAGGTCACACATGGAAATGTACAAGTGAACAAAAGCTTGCAAGCTTGGATTCAAAAAGCAGAAATCATGCACCACTAATAAAGTAAATATATAAAAAAGTTAGTCTGAGACACAGACACATTTCTGAACAAAAAGAGAATTGCGGTACATGGTGAGAAGGTGGGTTTGAGTTCAACCAAAAGAGCCATATATCCTATTCCTAAAATATTTGGTTTTTAACCCATGATCTGTCCAGAATTAGAATGATATTTGGCACTGAAATCCATGCCTTGGAATTCTCTACCCCAGAGGGCTATGGATGCTCAGTCACTGAATATATTCAAGGCTGAGAGCAATAGATTTTTGGACTCTAAGGGAATCAAGGGATATGGAGATCAGGCAGGATAGTGGAGTTGAGGTCAAAGATCAGTCATGATCTCACTGAATGGCGGAGCAGGCTCGAGGGGCCTATGCCCTACTGCTGCTCCTATTTGTTATGTTCTTATGTTTACTGACCTTAAATCACCACTGAACAAACCAGAGGAATTTATAATACAGCATAAATGGGTCAACATATTAACAGCATAAACTTCTACCTACATATCTAATGCCCGCACATACTGGAAGAATTTAACTGAATAGCATAACATAGCAACATAAATTATGTGAATGAAAAAGACTTGACAAGAACCCACTGTCTAGACAGTACTGAACTCTATTAAGAGATTTTTTTATTTCATGTACAAAAATAGATGGTAGTCACTGTAGCTTTTTACTGTAAACAATGTCAACATAAATACAGGGTATAGTTGACCCTCTCATTGACTTTGAGATGTTAAATAGTGACAGTTTCAACTAAGTTCACATGAAAGTACACCCGCAGAAAACACATAAGAAACACGTATGAAGTCAATTTGGATGGAATTCCTCCAAAATTCTGAACATATCCTTATTGCATGCAGGCAATCTATACTGCATTGGGAAAATATTCAAACTTTGTATCCATCAGGATACAAAACAGCACTCTTCAAAAAGGGCAATAAAATAGCAATTTAAGAAAACCATCTATAATTTGCTAAGTACCAGCAAAGTGCAACAAATGTTGCCCAAATACTAACCTTTCACCCACTTCCGAAGGAAAAGTTGAAGACAGTATCCATAACCTCTTGAACCATTATTTCAAGATGTTTCAGATTTATGCAAGAAAAATTTTAAACATATAATCTAACTTTCCTCGAACAACAAACAGAACTAGTGCAATTATGACCACATCACCCCAGGGAGGTTATGGTATGCTTTTTTTTAGTTCCATGGTATGAATTTTTGAAGTGCTGCACCAGGCTACCCTGCCAATATTTCATTCAATTTAAAAATACATTTTAAGGGGGCCTCCTCCCACCCTACTTCATATAACCCCATCAGCATATCTTTCTCCCTCATGTACTTATCTAGCTTCCCCTTAAATGCATTTATGTTATTCACCTCAACTACTTAATGTGGCAGCAAGTTCCACATTCTAACCAATCTCTGGATAAAGAAGTTTCTACTGAATTCCTTACTGGATTTATTAGTGATTATCTTATATTTATGGCCCCTAGTTTTGGGCTCCCCCACAAGTGGAAACATCTTCTCTACTTCTACCTTATCAAACCCCTTCATAATTTTAAAGACCTCTATCAGGTCACCCCTCAACCTTCTCTTTTCTAGAGAAAAAAAAAAGTCCAGCCTGTTCATTCTTTCCTGATGGTTCTAACCTCCCAGTTCTGGTAATACTTGTAAATCTTTTTTGCACCTTCTGCAGTGCCTCCATATACTTCTTTGTAATATGTGCACAGTACTCTTAGCTCCACTGGAACAGTCCTGGATCTCAAGTAGCTTCCATTCCCTAGTATCATTCTGGAGAAGCTGCACTGTATGCTCTCTATCGCTTTAAAGTTTGGCAGTGGGGTGTCCACCACTATGCATAGTACTCTAACTGTTCTAACCAACATTTTGTACAAACGTATTACTTCTTTAATCTTGTACTCTCTTCCCTTATTATGAGCCTTGCTAATGTCACTCAAAAAGGCCACCAAGAAGTGTTTAAAATCAAACCAAGTCCACGTGCCTTTCAATTTCAACATCCATAATACTTTTAAAACCTCAGTTCAAAGAAATTAAATTCAATGTAGTGGTCTTGGGAGGGGGCAAAAAAAAAGGTTTTCTGGGCACGAATGCACATCCTACTAAAGCATGCTGGTAATCAATTTACTGCATCACCAGAACACCAATACAAACTGAACAGGTGAACACAAAAACTTACATAAAATGGTCAAAGAGTTTTTATTTGGCTTCAAATTTAAGATGTTTGCCATCCAATTACTTCAAAAAAAAACTGCCCGCACATGGTACAGAAAGATTTGTTAACAGGTGTAAACTGTACCTTTTGGGGCACTCAGTAATTTGTTCCCCTTCCAATTTCCTCCACTCTGCTCCTGAAGGTCCCAACTCTCACTGGAATATACTAACATACTAAAAGTTAGAGCTGCATCCTACAAATCAATAGTCTTGCTGTTTTCATCCAAGGTAAAGTAGACATAGTTAATGGTTCCATACCAAAATAGTGGGCTCACCAAACAAACAACTGCTACCCCAATTTATATATATATCTAAACTGAACAATGGAAACTTATAACCAAAAAGAAAGTTTCAGAAAAGTTAGCGGTAGTTATTTTGTTAAAAGCAACGATCTTGATGAGATTTCCTCTAAAGGGTCAATGTTTTGTGGAAGATACTCCATCTTGATATACATTTGAGGGTTTGAAGAAAAAGGTATTGGGTGTTATTCTGGGATTCTTGATTTTCAAGTTGATATTTTCAGATGGCTCTCATGGATTTAAATACTGCAACTATATTTCTCTGTTCTTGCTACCATAGATCAACCAAAGCTGGACAACAATAAAATAAACATAATGTAGTCTGAATAAGGTAGACAGGCACATGGGGTCTGCTTCAGAATCCAAAAGCTTTGTGAAAGCTACAGTAGGACTAAGTCATATATTCAGGCATACCAGGATTTGTAGAAGTACAGTTTATGTGGTTACACACGAAGACATATTTCTAAAACTTCCCCAGCCTAGTCCTTGGTTTTTGGGGGGGGGGGGGGGGGGAAAAGGAGGTGCAGGGGTAAAAAAAAGCCAAAACTATACTGAGGGTGAAAAATTAATTTTTAACCTAACTGCTGGGAAGGATGCAGTATTATGTACGTTTGCACAATTTCTGTGGGTTCTATTTAGAGTTGTACCTTGTATTTACCAAATAGAAAAACTTAACTACTTAAATTACTGTTAGGATAACTTCACTAGAGAACACAAACTACTTCGCTTCATCTTCAAGAAATGGAAAGGTTGAGTTTTGTTAAGTACCTATATGCAGTGCTAAGATAAATGTAACCAAATTAATATTTTTTCTGTTAATGTATGACAAGAGTGCAATGCCCCATATCAAATAATTTAAAGTCCCCACTTCCTTAAACAAAGCTCCCAAGGACTCCAGTTTTAACTTTTGCCTCTAATTCATGTTCAAATGTTGCCAAGATTGTCCCAAAGCTGTACTCACAAGTGAATCAGAGTGGTCCAAGGTGAAAAAAACGATATTACTCACTTTCCAGAAGCAACACAGCGCTGGCACCCTCTGGGGTACCAATGCCCAACCAGAATTAATATTCATGTCAAAAATTTGCCTTACAGTAAAAATTCACACTGGTCCATCACAGACATGTTAACACTTGTAGAAGAGGTTACCTGTGTTTTGCCTCCATGAATCAGTACCTTCATCCAGGTCTGCATTTTTATTTTTTAAAAAAGCTTTGAAATACTCTGCAACACAACCATTTATATATTCCAAAAATGTCAAGTTAAAAACATGATGCTAAGTTAAATTAAGTAAACCTACAAACCATCTCCATTTACTTGCTATCCAAATGCCATTTAAGGCAGTCACTGTACAATTCTTTATGATGTGATAAGGGGATTCCATTATTTTTTTTAAAAAGAGGGAAGAGATCAGAGAAATGTGTTGGAACACAGTGTCCAATGCCACGTGAAAAGTCCACTTCTTTAAAGTGCAGAGGGACAAAAAAAAGTACCATGTGAAAGAATGTAAACAGGGACATTTTCGAGTTAGCAAATCAATGTATAATAATTTTTCCACTGGAAAAGTGTTACTGATTCTTGCTACAATTTCTCCTTTGATAAATGTGGTCTTGTTCATGTTTCTTGGAGATCACATTAATAATGAATTATAGAAAAGATTATGCATGAATATCAAAAAGCCACACTCAAGTTTCACAGACTGCTTCAAAACTTCTCAAAAATTACCACTGTTTAACATAATAGGAAAGTAAAAAAAGACTACAACAATGCAGAATATGAATTGCTGTTGGTTGCAGATCCTACATGGTTCTTTTTTAGTTGCCTTACAACCAAGAGAGAATTTCTAGCAGCTTTGACAAAATTCAAGAACCTGGCCAAAAAAATGTCAGGAGTCTCAAATTATAACTAAGAATCAGAGTTAACTGAAAATCAGAAGCTGTTAGACTCTATGGATCAAAATATTTAGATTTCATATGATAAATGAGGCAAAATTGCCTCTTCACCATTCTATTCATGAAACACAGCAGTTAAAACAATTCTAAAACACTTGGCTCCTATTGCTTTGAGCAACAGTGAAAGACATTTAAAACTGTAGAAATTAAATTATGGTCAGTCTCGAGTAAAAACCATTGCACTCTTCAGCTCACTTAATTGCAGCATTACTGTCCAAGGACACATGCCATTGTTGAAACTCTAAACTACCACTTTTGCCACGTGTCAAAAGATCACTTACATTGGTATATAAGATGTGTCCCCATCTCAAAAACCTGAGCGCAAATATGACAGACATGCTGAGGTATGGTTCCATGGGAAGTGGCAGCTCTCCAGTACCTCACCCAAGTGATGATTCGTCACATGTAAAGCTTGAACAGAGTGTGCATGCAGGAATCTGATCCTGTTTGTAACCTGCCATGCACACCTGCACCTTCCATCTAGGTCACGAAACTCTGACTCATGCTTGTTCCCCTTTCCTCGAGGTTTATCATTGTGCTCCCAATGCTGAAATTAAGTGAGATCAACTACCTCTGCACAGCTGGGGATCGAATCAGAATTTTCTTGGTCTGGCAAGACTAAATAACACACCATTTGGTATATTTACTCAATGAACATTTGGGGAAAGCATATAGTAATTTTTTTAAAACACCATTACAAGTACAGGAGTCCCTTGAATAATCTCTAATGGGAGATGTGATCTGACTTTCACAGGAGATTAGCCATCATCATCATCATCTTGATTGTACAGTGTTATCACTGAACGAAGTACTTATTGATTCACGAGAACAAAACTAATCTTATGATTTATTTAGTCTTGAGCTCAAGCCAACAATATATTGTGACATTTTTCCTCCGATAAAATTGTTTTGCAGTGACCAGGAACTCATCATGTGAGGCAAGCAAGCATCCACATTTTATCACTACACAGCACACCATCAGGCTATTGCCAATTACAAATGTAAAGTAAATATCCAATTGACATTCAGTTGACGGAAGTAGTGAGAGCAAAGTTCAAGTGATTTCCAATAATCTAACCATCTGAAAGTCAGACCACTGCCTTGTTTACAACGCCACATCAGGCAACTTGTTGAAAAAAAATGCAGGTGATGACTTCAGTTCATCCTAACTTGTTTGGGCTGAAAAGTGGTAGCATCAGTCAAAATCCCATGCCACCAAAACAACTTCAAGCACTTATTGAAGTACTCGAGACATGACCATTTCAGCTTAACAATGTCAAGGATAAAGGCACCCCTCCAGACACCCAGTGCCAGTAAACGCCTCTTATGTATGACACAACGTTGAGAGAGTAGATCTCCTTCTACTCTGTCTGAAAAATGTGCATTACTCTCAAACCACAAAGAGCACTCGCTCCTGCACCAGTGTGACATTTTCATCACCCATTCTTATGGCCTTTAAGAAATTACCAGAGAGTTAATTTGTGTAAAACCAGAAAATACTGCAAGTATCAAGGGAAAGAACATATAAATTTCAGATGTGGACCCTTCATAGTTCGAACAAAGGACCACACCTGAAAAGTTAACTTGTTTATTCTCTCCACAAATGATAACGGACCTTCATTGTCACTGGGTCAAAATCCTGTAATTCTCTAACTAACGGCACCGTGGGAGCAACTTCACCACACCACCACCTCGAGGGCAACTAGGCATGAGCAACGAATGCTGGCCTTGCCCTCATCCGTGCTTTTGTTACCTCTAGACTTGACTATTCCAATGCTTTCCTGGCCGGCCTCCCACCTTCCACCCTCCAAAATCTTGAGCTCATGCAAACCTCTGCTGCCCGTAGCCTAACTTGCACCAAGTCCCATTCACCCATCATCCCGTGCTTGCTGACCTACATTGGCTCTCAGTCAGGGAACGCCTCAATTTTAAAATTCTCATTCTTGTTTTCAAATCCCTCTGTGGCCTCATTCCTCCCCATCTCTGTATCCTCATCCAACCCTACAAGATCTCTACGTTCCTCCAATTTTTAATCGCTCCACTTTTGGCGGCCGTGCATTCGACTGCATAGGCCCCAAGCGCTGGAATTCCCTCCCTAAATCACTCCGCCTCTCCTCCTTTAAGACGCTCCTTAAAACCTACCTCTTTGATCAAGCTTTTGATCACTGTTGTGTGTCGTGGGCCCACATGAATGAAGAATTAGGTTGAAATTAATCAAAACTCATTTCAGCAAGAATCTTCCAGCCAACACAGAAAATTTTAACTCCTCGGCCCCAATAGCAAAAGGACAGTGTGTTAAGCCAATGCCACACCCACTTACCCCCATTTCATTATATATATATATATCAATTTAATTTTGTCAATTTATTTTACTCAATTTTAGAGATAGTGTTATAGGTGTTGCTAATGCATGGACAAAGTACTTTACACTTAATCAACTGAGTAAGAAATGAAGCTTGAAAGGAACAATATGCTTTAGTAAAGAAAGCTTATTGTATCTTCTTCATAATTTTTTTCACCCAGAGGGTGGTGGGGGTCTGGAACTCACTGCCTGAAAGGGTGGTAGAGGCAGAAACCCTCAACTCATTTAAAAAGTACCTGGATGTGCACCTGAAGTGCCGTAACCTACAGGGCTACGGACCAAGTGCTGGAAAGTGGGATTAAGCTGGATAGCTCTCTCTCAGCCGGCACAGACACGATGGGCCAAATGGCCTCCTCCTGTGCAGTAACTTTCTATGATACGGGTATAGTTTTAAACTGTAAAGTGGCACTTTTTAAATAGTTGCACGGTAATAAACTCGACTTAACAGGGTTACACCACCGTTTCCACTGTCTCCCAATCACGTAGAGTAGCGTAGTAAGGTAACACCATTCACCCCCTCCACTGCTAAACTTCAAAGTACCTGAAAAAAGGGTGTCAGATTGCAGACAGGAACAGTCAATCTCAGTTCCCTTAGCACACCACAATGAAAATGACAATTCTGGTACAGGTACTAAGGGATTCCATTCCCCTATATTTTCTTCAACTTAAAATACTGTCAAATAAAAATGTAAACAGTTGCTGTTTGCAGCAGAGTTTCAACATTAGTGATTCCACTGTAAACTATGCCAAGTTAACACATGTTGATGCTTTCAGAATGCTACAATGTTACACTGCCTGCCATTTTTGATATGAGGTCTTTGTCCAAACTAAGATTACATTTTGTTTCATTTAATTTGCCCTTTAAACCACCAGAATTGGCACATATAATATTGTACATACATGGTCATGTTGACTACATGCTATGCAATACTAGTGGCAAAACTGTTCCAATTATAAAACCAACTGAATGTACTTATGATCTTTTCAGCGTACCAAGACGAGCGGCTTGAGAAATTGTACTTTATTCCACGGATTTACTTACGACACTTCTGTTCAAGACAATTAATATTTAACCTCAAAGTTATACTTTTTAGTGAAAAAGGTGCTACTAAATGCAAGTTTCAATAATCACAAGGGAACAAGACACTTAAAGCCGTATTTCAAATGGAAATCTCTCTTTCATGCCACCCACTTCTTGTTTGAAATTAATGCTATTTTTATTTTCTTATAAGAGGCTCTGGGGAAATTGCACTGTACAGAGAACCAGGATCTCTGTTCTCTGCTCTTCCAATTTACTTATGAGGCCACTGCTTCTAATCAAGTCTCACTGTAGGCTGGGGATCTGCAATTCTGATAAGGGGGGGGGGGCGGAGACAGGGAGGAAGGGCTTCTGCAACTTTAGTTTTAATTGGATACCCAACAATCAGGGCTCATGTGTCTAAAAATGTGGGTCCCCAATTTAGCCAAGCCTCTGGGGGTCAGTTCCTTTACATTAGAGTGCAAAAGCAATGGGAGTATCATACTTCTGCGGTGAAGACACACCTTCAATGTAAAAGTTCACTTTTTAAAAAAAATTTACAACTTTGAAAGCTGACAGTTCTATGTTCTTGAGCAACAGATTAAATTAAATCCCCATGACAAATCTGAACGATCAGTGAGAGAACCACTTCTTTACAAATAAAATTCTCCACATAATTGAAGTAAAGTTTTGAATTTGGAATAGTTTCACAAAGTTTGTCACAGAGTAAACCAATGCAGTGACATCCTAAACAACGTGTAATTGTTTATTCACTTAATTAATTTGGGTTTTTTGGACAAGGGACTTCATTACTGTATCACTTCAATTTCTGTTGGTCTGTTATAGTACCCCACAATGTACATTGTAGATGGTATCTATAAGAGGTTGAATAGTAGTTAACCAGTTCAGTCTTACCAATCACCCATGATGTAATTTCAATAGTTGGAGTAAAAAAAATTCCACTACTCTACCATGATTTCAGAACAGTAATTTTAGAAAATTGAAATAACCTGCAAAAAGGGATAAAACAAAAGCAAAGATGAAAAACACTGGCATTAACAAGCAGGCTAACCCCACACTATTAACTCTCAGCTGTCAAAATCACAGACTGCATTAGAGCTATGACAGAGAATCTGGGGCAAATAAACTAAAAAGAACTTGCAATTCTCCAGTGCCTTTCAGGACCTCAGGAAGTCCCAAAGCACTTTACAACCAATGAAGTACTTTTGAAGTGTAGTCACTGTTGTAATGTAGGCATATAATGTAACTATATTATTAAACAAGTACACATGAACAGTTTGGAATGGGCTGTGCAAGCTATCAGCTGGGGACAGAGTGCCCAAGATAAAAGTAATGAGTGTCGTAACAGATCCAGTTTGCAATCAGAAGTGCTTTATGGCTGAAGTAATGGAATACAGGTGCCAATGTGAAAGAACTACATGGAAGGCAAAAGCCAAACCAGTGGGGCTGTGTATGGAAAGAATTAAATGCAACAACTGGTAGACAGCGACAAGTGCTGGCAGAAGGGAAAGCATCCCAGTAAGGTTATCGAGCATTTATGGCCAACCCGGTTGTGACAACTGAGCAACTGTCCACATGATGCACAACTTTTTTTTAAAAAAAAAGTCTCAAGCATGCAATCTTCCTACAAAAGCTTTTCAAGTGTGACAGCTACAGTCAAAAAAGTGTTGTCACAAGGATTTTAGCAAATACTGAATAATGGCATGCATGCAAACTTTTCATACAAAATACACTTCAATGGTTGGAAATACTCAGCAATACAATTATAGATTTTGCTCACCTAAACTTGTGTATTATAGAATCATAGAAATTTATGGCACAGAAGGCAGCCATTTGGCCCATAGTGTCTGTGCTGGCTGAAAAAGAGCTATTCAGCCTAATCCCACTTTCCAGCACTTGGTCCGTAGCCTTGTAGGTTGCGGCACTTCAAGTGCATATCCAAGTACTTTTTGAACATGAGGGTTTTTGCCACTACCACACTTTCAGGCAGTGAGTTCCAGACCCCTACCACTCTAGCTAGGCCCCTCGTAATTTCATACACCTCAATTAAATCTCCCCTTTGTTCCAAAGAAAACAACCCCAGCCTATCCAATCTTTCCTCAGCTAAAATCTGGAAAACAATTTCAGTTAAAGACTAGGGTGAAGTTCTGGTGGTGGGAGCACTTTGCAGTGATTAATTAAGTGCATCACAGAACACTGAAGGGCCTTCACTGCAATTTTTGTGTACTGCTATGAATATGCTACATCTAAAAGACAATACAATAGCTGGCTCACAGTTTTGCCCTTTTGGCTATGATCATGCTATTTTCAACAGTTCAGCTCACTTCCCACAAAGGAATTGTAAGCTTAACAAGAGCCAAGAGAAATCACACTACTGAACTGAAACCATTCCTCATATATTCCAAGACCCCAAAGTGGCAAAATTCTCAAAACAAATCAGACCTACCCTCTGTTGGCTACCAGATACTTGCCAACAAGACTGATGTCACCAGGTCAGACACTCAAAATATTTAAATCTTGGGAAATTTCCACAATTTCAAGTTGTCATGTATAGAATATCACATAAGATCACCAATTAGGTACAGGTAAAAGTGCATTTTTGCCTTCTGTAGGGAGACTTGTGCACCGCATTCTGTATTTGTTACACAACCTGTAAAATAATTGTGTCTCCTATTCAGACGTTGCTGTATCTAAATGTTTGGATTACGAAAGGATAATTGTTATGCCCAGGACTACATTTTGTAATATACTAATTTCAGATTCTACCATTGGATCAAAGACAGCACATAATTATGTGACAAAAACCACACTGGCATCCAATACATGTATTAACACATGTGAATTTTGTTTATTTTTTATTTGGAAATGATTTGTTTTAATACCCAACTGTGGCCAGCCAATTGACATAGCAGAGACAGACAAACCACTAGATTCTCAACTAGATTCACAGTGAGCCATCATTTTAATCTCTCAATATTAAACAGGAAAGAGATCATACCTATTTCATTATGTACAACTATGTATGACTTCATATACTGTAGTTTTTCCAGACATGTCACCCTCAAAGAACAGAATTTAAGAGTATGTCAGATGATCAACAAAACACTGAGCAGGATAAGCACTTTTAAAAATCCCTCAAAATTAGCTATAGCTATCTTTCCACAATATCTAACCACAATAATTCTACCTTATTCCAAAAAATGATACAGAAAATGTTCAAATTGGCACATCACATTGACCATCCATTCACCAAGTCAATCTGCAAGCACATACAAAACCACTTAAAAACACTGAACACAAACTGCTGCTTTTTTTTCTCTTCAATGTGTTGTAACAAACTAAATTTTAATGCACTATGTTTTTTTTAAAATAAATGCGAATTAGTTTGATCCACTGGAACTCCACATCTGCAGGGGAGACAATGGGCACAGTCTTGTCTAAACTTAATGCCAAAGAATATGAAACAAGCAACACGGGTTTCTCTCACACACACACACACACACACACTTAGGGTGAGGTGGAAAGAAAATATCTCTGGACACTTGGACCTTTGAGTTAGGGTACAGAGATTGTTGAATCACTAAACAAGAGGATGCGACTTTAAGGATGTCAGTGGTAACACTCAAGGCTGAGCCAAGTTGAGTGTGTCTTTCGTTAAAAACAAATGACTCCTTCCACCTCAAGGGGAGGCTTTTCTTTTAGGGTATAATTTTTTATTTATTATTATTATTAATAATTATACACCTACGGCAACGAGAAAAATGCGGGCTTTCGGCCGCCGCCGCCGCCGCGCTGCTCTCTCCCGAGCACCGTCACGTCGCCAAAAACCGGCTGACTCGAGGCCTGAGGCCTTTTGAGGAGTTGGGAAGCAAAACAAAAATGAAAAGGCCCCGAGATATTAAAGGGTGAAGCAGAGACCCGGGCCTCGAACCTGGCCTAAAGAACTCCCCCCCCCCCCCCCCCCCGTCCCTCACCCACCCACCCACCAACCAACCAACCCACCCGACCAAGAGTACCAGAAAACCGGGAGGGTGGGCGAAGGCCTCGGCCTTTCCCAGCCGCGTACTCACAGGGTTCTCGGCTGCCCGTCGTCCTCCATCATCATGGTGAGAGCGTTGTGTGAAGCGCTCAGGACTCAATATGGAGGAGGGGGGGGTGGGGGGGGGGGGGGAGGAGGTTTTTTTTCCCCTAAAACGTTCTTCTTACAATTAAATCACACGCTCCTCACGGCGGTAGGGTGGGGGGGGGGGGAAAGGTTGTTTTTTTTTTCACTGAGGAGAGCGGCGGGGCCCCGAGCCGAGCAGCGGCGGCCGAACAAAGCCGGAGGGAGGGAGAGAGGAGAGGAGGAGGGGGGGAAATCACACAGAATAAACTCCACCGACACAGGGCGAGGAAATGGCGGCCCGGCCCACTGCGCGTGCGCCAGCCCTCCACACGGCGCAGCGCGCCACGGCCACCAGGCAGCAACTTTTAAACAACTTCCCACTTCACACTGATTGAACACAGTGACAGCGGAATTCAAACACATTGTTCCTTGTGTGGAATGAAAACTGAACGTGCTTTAGATTTCATTTTAGAAATATATATATACATATATATAAAGGAAGAAATATGCATATATTGGGGTAGTTTTCTTTCAAAGGGCCGGCACAGGCACGATGGGCCGAATGGGCGCCTCCTTCAGCTTTTCACTTCACACTGATTGAACACAGTGACAACGGAATTAAAATACATTATTCTTTATGCAATGAAAACTGAACGTGCTTTAGATTGCTTTAAATTTCATTTTAGAAATATATATATATAAAGGAAGAAATATGTATATATTGGGGTAGTTTTCTTTCAAAGGGCCGGCACAGGCACGATGGGCCGAATGGGCGCCTCCTTCAGCTTTTCACTTCACACTGATTGAACACAGTGACAGCGGAATTCAAACACATTATTCCTTATGTAATGAAAACTGAACGTGCTTTAGATTTCATTTTAGAAATATATACAGAAACAAGTAAATATAAAGGAAGAAATATGTCTATATTGGGATAGTTCTTTCAAAGGGCCGGCACAGGCACGATGGGCCGAATGGGCGCCTCCTTCAACTTTTTAAACAACTTTTCACTTCACACTGATTGAACAAAGTAACAACGGAATTCAAATAAATTATTCTTTATATAATGAAAACAGAACGTGCTTTAGATTTCATTTTAGAAATATATATATATATATAGAAACAAATAAATATAAAGGAAGAAATATGAAAATATTGGGATAGTTCTTTCATAGGCACGATGGGCCGAATGAGCGCCTCCTTCAACTTTCAAAACAACTTTTCACTTCACACTGATTGAACACAGTAACAACGGAATTAAAATACATTATTCTTTATGTAATGAAAACAGAACGTGCTTTAGATTGCTTTAAATTTCATTTTAGAAATATATATATAGAAACAAATAAATATAAAGAAAGAAATATGTATATATTGGGGTAGTTCTTTCAAAGGGCCGGCACAGGCACGATGGGCCGAATGGGCGCCTCCTTTGCTGTACCTACTGTGATGTATATATTTTATACATTTTAATATTTTCGGCACTTCATAATAATCCGTCGTCTATGGAATGCTTTTAGGATTTTTTTTTGAAAGACGGTATAAAATATCACAGTTCTTTTTTTAATCTAAATTATTTTTACAACCACCTGTTAACTTTCTTCCTCTTTCCACCACCCCCCCCCCCAATTTGGAGGGTTCTGTTTTGAAGATTGAAAGGCTTTTCAAATGTAAATTTACACAAATTTACTGAATGGGGTATCTGCCGGCATCTCTATTTACTGTGTAAAGTGTACTTTTACTTTAAAAAAAGCAATAAAATGCAATGATTTTATGATCAATAGAATTTTTTTGTAAAAACCGTAAACTCGGAGTAATTTGCAGAGGAGAAATAGTGAAAATACACTGGAAATAATTGCAATGCTTATAAAGGCCGCGAACTATAGCAATTTATAATAAAATGCGGCAATTATTTTGTGTAGTTGGATAATTGCAGTTTTATAAAATTACTGCGCCGCCCGGGAATCGAACCCGGGTCGCAAGAATGGGAATCTTGCATGATACCACTACACCAGCGGCGCGTACTATCAATAATAAATACGGATCCATAGGATGGCAAAAGGTGCCAAAGACTTCATTTTATTCTTTTTTTCAGTAAATTATTAACAGTATTTCGCGATCAGACGTGTGGAACCCGTCGCTTTGGTGGGCAAAGTTAAAAATATTTCTTCTTCTACTTTTCCCCATTCAGAAACGAGAAAATCTGAGGTCAATATAAAACGAGTAAAAAGCACGTCGCAAGTTCATCAGCATCTGTACAGAGAAAGGTTCGTGTCCCTGGTATAACCTCTGATCGGAACTAGCTGCTGGTGGATTGAATGACTTGCAAACTACTCAGCATAGTTTTAAATTAGGATGCCTTAAACTGGGGGACGGGTTCAAACTAGTAAAAGGTCATTTAAGGGCTGATAGAAAGAAATTCTTCTTCACACACAGAGTGACCAAAATGTAAACTGGACTTGGAGATAAAGCAGGAGAGGCAAAAACTCTGGAATCATATCAGGGGGACGGGGGACCTTAGGATCTTTCCAGGTGGATAAACTAAGATGGGCCGAATGGCTTTCATCGACTGTAGTCATCCTGTAATAGAAAACAGATTAATGTTTCGGGTAAAACCCTTCATGAGTGTCAGAACATGTTCAGAAGGGTTATACCTGGAATGTTAATCCGTCTCTCATCTTTACAGATGCTGATTAACTTTTTTTTATTTGGTCTCAGGATGTGGGCGATGCTGACAAGGTCACATTTATTGTCCATCCTTAGTTGTTCCTGAGAAGGTGGTGGTGGGTCTTCTCCTTGAATCCTTGCAGTTGTTGTGGTGATAGTGCTCCCACAGTGTGTTAGGGAGGGAATTCCAGGATTTTCACCCAGTGACAATGAAGGATCAATGATATATGTCCAAGTCAGGATGGTGTGTGACTTGGAGGGAAACTTGGAGATGATGGTGTTCCCATGACATTGTTATTCTTGTCCTTCTCAGTGGTAGAGGTCGCAGGGAAGGGAGGTGTTGTTGAAGTAACCTTTGTAGGTCACACATACTGCAATCACAATGTGCTGGTGGTGGAGGGGTGGATATTGGTTTTAGAGCTAGGTGCATTGATCAAGCAAACTACTCTGTCCTGGATGATGTTGAGCTTCTTAAGTGTTGTTGTGGTGCACCCATCCAGGCGAGTGGTAAGTATGTCAATACACTCTTGACTTGAGCCTTGTACGCGGTGGATAGACTTGAGGGGTCAGGAGGTGAGCCACACAGAGTACTCAATGTCTGCCCTGCTCCTGTAGCCATGGTGTTGATATTGCCGGTCCAATTCAGCTTCTGGTCAAAGATGACCACCAAAATATTGATGGTGGAGGAATTTGGCAATGGTGGTGCCAATGATGGTCAGGGGAGATGACTTGACATTCTCTTGTTTGAGATGGTCATGACTTGGCACTTGTGCATTGCGAATGTTACCTGCCACTTGTCATGTATTTCCACCATTTTCTGTTTTTGCTTCAAATTTCCAGCATTTGCAATTTTTTTTTCTTTTTAAGGAAACAGTTTATTAAATAAAATGACATTTCAGTGGGGTACTGGAAATACATAGAGAACAAAAGGATGTGCAAATAGCTAAGACAGTGAAGAGGTACGGGACAAACCATTCAAGGAAAAGGCTTTTCCATGCCGCTTAGCATATCTTACATAATTCTGTAAAATCCCCTCTTGTTCAGCTGTTTTCAAAGAGTTTCTCCAACCTTTCCTCACAACTCAATCCTCTAGGGAACAGACTTCTTTCCAATACTTCCGTACCTGTCTTTTAGTGACCAGAACTGAATGCAATATTCAATATGTGGCCTTTACAACAGCGACCACATCTCAAAAATGTACTTCAGTGGCTGTAAGTGCTTTGGGATGTCCTGAGGTTGTGAAAGGCACCATGTAAATGCAAGTCTTTCTTTCTTTACAGCCCTGTGCCTGGATTGTTTGAAGGAGAATGCTAAACTGGAATGCTGGCTGTTTGGGGAAGTTCTGACGCCCTGGCTTATGACACCATTGTGACAGCCATAAACACCAGGTGAACCAGGCAGTTACAGCGAGGCTCAGGCAGCCACCAGTATATTTATTGAGTATATTATAGGCATCTTGAAGCAGCTTTGACTGTTTGGACAGATCAGGGGGTGTATTCCAGTACAATCCCACCAGGGGCTCCAAGATTATCATTGTCTGCTGCATGTTCCACAACTTTGCCATCTAAAGATGAATAACTATGAAGCAGATAGAGATGCCAACCCATAGCTGGTAGCAGAGTAGGCCCTTGACACTAACCCTGAAGATGTCCTTGCTAAAATGCCTTTGTAGACAAAAAGAGTCCTCCCTATCTCTGTAAACCTCCTCCAGCCCAACAACCCTCCAAGCTCTCTGCGCTCCTCCAATTCTGGCCTCTTGCACATTCCTGATTTCTTTTGGCCACCATTGGCGGCCGTGCCTTCAGTTGTCCAGGCCCGAAGCTCTGGAATTCCCTCCCTAAACCTCTCAGCTTCTCAACCTCTCTCTCCTCCTTTAAGACGCTCCTTAAAACTTACCCCTTTGACCAAGCTTTTGGTCACCTGTCCTAATGCCTCCTTATGTGGCTCATTGCCAAATTTTGTTTGATAATGTTCCTGTGAATCGCCTTGGGACTTTGAGGAGAGATGACTGACATTGTTTAAAATGTATTTACTGTTCAGATACAACTTTCTTGTTCTGTTACTGATCAATTATTAGATGTCTTCGACTGGCTATTAATGGTGCGGAGAGGATTGTGCTGCACTGTTGACAAATACGCCTTTACAGTTCATAGAATTACATAGAATGTACGGCACAGAAACTGGCCATTGGCCCCAACTTGTCTGTGGAGGTGTTCAGGCTGCACAGGAGCCCCCATCCTCCCTACTTCATCTGACCCTATCAGCATATCCTTCTATTTCTTTCTCCCTCATGTGCTAATCTAGCCTCCCCTCAAGGTGTGTGTTGGAAATATCAGAACAGTCATGAAACTGAGCAAGAATAGTTGATGCTGATTGATGGAGACAGGTATAATGTCATCCAAATTTGGTCAACAGAGTAACCCGGATGATGATGCAAACAAAAATTAAACGCTAGTGGTTCATATTGTCATGGACACAGGATATTACTGCAGCCTGATATTAACTCTGCCAGCATTTCTTTCTTTATATCTCTGCAATTGCTTTATGGTGGGACTGAGAGCGCCGCTCACTTGCAAATTGCCGTTCAGAATTGTGCCACTCGACAAAACGTTATCACTGAGTTGTTTTTTTTGGCATATTATTCACATTACTGCTGCAGCATTGTGCTGCATCAAACGGCACCGTATCTCATTACAAAACCCCAGCCACCAGGCGGCACCTTCGGCCTTTACACCTGGATCGATGTTGCTGGGTCTCCGCACCGTGCACCTTCCGCAGACTGGGGCTCCGCAGTCGGAGCTGCCACCCAAACCTGGACAGCTCTTAGACTTTGAAATACATGGATTTTAAAATCCGCAACCTTTGCCCTGGTTTTTTTTTTTCGCATTTTACCAAAGCTTAACAGTTTCATGTAAAAGTAAAAATAGCTTGTAAGTTAGAATTTTTTCTGTTTCCTTCTTTACTAGTTTTATTTTAATTCCCTTGCTACTTTGCGTAGTGCCTTCACCATTTCAGGAATTTTTCAATTATGATTTTTAACAAAAATATGCATATTAAAGGACTGGATTGCATAAATTATATGAAGAATTTATTTTATGGTTACATGCCATTTTTAAATAAATATATTTTTTGTAGTTGATATTGCATTTTTGATTTTTTTTTATGCATATTCCTCTTTTATATTCCAATTTTCTATCAGTATTTATGGGATTGACTTAGGACGTGTTGTAATTTGCACAGCATTTTCTGAACTGAGGACCCATTCACTGTCCTGGGCCTTTTCTCATTACTCCAGTATGCTGCTGTTTCCTCGATGCCTCAGTGGATGTGCTTGGGTCTGGGTACTGCTGACCTAGGCGGAACTGAAAGGTCGTTTGTTTTCTTGTGTGCGGCTCAGGCAGCGTTGATCTATGCCCTCTGCGGCACTTCACCAATGATGGGCACTAAACTGCTTCAGGAGTGTGAAAGCAGCAATTTCAGTCGAAAGTCAGGGCTGGCCAGATTCCTGATGTTAAAGCTCGCTATTGACGCATACTGGTGGGGCCTGACACGGAAGAATGTTAGCATCAATAAACCTGAAGAATAGGGAGATTGACGTTCCGAGAATGATAAATGGAAAACACACCCCAGTATGGAAAATTGACGATTTAAGATTTTTTGACAGAACCACAGGGGTCTGTTCCCACGATGGAGCTGCACCAGGCGGAGGTGTGGGTTGATGACTGGGCTATAACCCGACATGGCCCATTTTGTGACCTGCCCTCCCATCCTGTGAAGCTTAAAGTGGGGAATTACTCTACATGTTCCTCACGAATCTCCTTCCTATTCAACATTGGCTTCTGAAAAGAGAAAAAGACAAGTTAACATTTTGGGTCCTGATGAAAGGCACCATGCAAAATGTTGACTTATCTTCTCTGTTCAACTGCTCCTGGGCCTGCTGTGAATTTCCAAAATGTTCTGCTTATATTTTGGATTTCCAGTGTTCATAGTTCCTCCTTTTTATCTCATCCCTTTCTCACCTCTCTCCAGCTAACACTATTGCTCTTTAACTTCCCTTGTGCCGAGTACCCCCTCTTCTCCAAGCTCCATTATACCTGAAACTATCACGCTGCAGTCTGTGCCATGCTGAAAGTGACCACATTTTCAGATGAAGGGAATTACCTTGGCAATAGGAGGCAACAAGGAGGGTCGATGAGGCTAGTGCATTTGACGTAGTCTATGTGGATTTTAGCAAGGCTTTTGACAAGGTCCCACATGGCAGACAGGTGGAAAAAATAAAAGCTCATGGGATCCAAGGGAAAGTGGCAAATTGGATCCAAAATTGGCTCAGTGGTAGGAAGCAAAGGGTAATTGTCGACGGGTGTTTTTGTGACTGGAAGGCTGTTTCCAGTGGGGTTCCACAGGGCTCAGTACTAGGTCCCTTGCCTTTTGTGGTCCATATTAATGATTTAGACTTAAATGTAGGGGGCATGATTAAGAAGTTTGCAGATGATACAAAAACTGGCCGTGTGGTTGATAGTGAGGAGGAAAGCTGTAGACCACAGGAAGATATCAATGGTCTGGTCAGGTGGGCAGAAAAGTGGCAAATGGAATTCAATCCAGAGAAGTGTGAGGTAATGCATTTGGGGAGGGCAAACAAGGCAAGGGAATATACAATAAATGGGAGGATACTGAGAGGTGTAGAGGAAGTGAGGGACCTTGGAGTGCATGTCCACAGATCCCTGAAGATAGGAGGACAGGTAGATAAGGTGGTTAAGGAGGCATACGGGATACTTTCCTTTATTAGCCGAGGCGCAGGGAGGTTATGCCGGAACTGTATCAAACACTAGTTAGGCCACAGCTTGAGTACTGCATACAGCTCTGATCACCACATTACAGGAAAGATATGATTGCACTAGAGAGGGTACAGAGGAGATTTACAAGGATGTTGTCAGGACTGGAGAATTTTAGCTATGAGGAAAGATTGGATGGGCTGGGGTTGTTTTCTTTGGAACAGAGGAGGCTGAGGGGCGATTTAATTGAGGTGTATAAAATTATGTGAGGCCTAGATAGAGTGGACAGAAAGGACCTATTTTCCTTGGCAGAGAGGTCAATAACCAGGGGGCATAGATTTAAAGTGATTGGTAGAAGGATTAGAGGGGAGCTGAGGAAAAACTTTTTCACCCAGAGGGTGGTGGGGGTCAGAAACCCTCATCGCATTTAAAAAGTACTTGGATGTGCACTTGAGGTGCTGTAACCACAGGGCTACGGACCAAGTGCTGGAAAGTGGGATTAGGCTGGGTGGCTCTTTCTCGACCAGCACAGACTCGATGGGCCGAATGGCCTCTTTATGTGCCGTAAATTTTTCTATGTTTCTACGTTTCTAATAGGCAAAACCTGACATGAACACACAGATGTGCAAAGGGAGGGAGTGGACTGTCCAAATGCAGAGTGGAGAGTCGTATCAGCTGGTGTTGGGGGGAAGGGACCATTCTCTGCCACACACAGGGTCAAGTCCTGCATAGTGTGAAGAGGATGTATGAGAAAGTAAATCAATCATTAAAAATAGTCGAGGATAGAAGAGAACGACAGGACCAAATGTTTGCCGCTGCAGATGTGTATAATTACCTTCCTGCACAGCTTTCCTTTCCACTGTGACCAAATTGCTGCAACTTTTAATTGAATACAGGCTGTGTGAGAACACTGAGTCTCAGCGTCTGGCGCTGCATTCTGTGCAAATTAGATTCCGTGCACCTGCAGTAAAAATAAATTGGAGCCTGTATGAATATTTTCCACTTTCTTCCCATATCCATAATTTCTGCTGCATCTGGATGTTCAGGGTCTGGCTCAGCCTCTGCTATTCCCATGAGATACTTTTCCAGCTGTCAAATCACTTCTTAGATCCTTTTGTCTGAACAGAACAAATCCAATTTCCACCTAATTATGTTTCATTATAAAATATATAATATACTTTATTCATTTCTCTCTCCCCCACCCCCTCCCACCTTTCTCGTCCTTGCCCGAAGGTACTGACCCACGCTGGGATACAGTGACAGAGGCAGTGGCCGCCTTCTGGTTCCCTCACCCAACGGGCCATTCTGCCCATGTGAGCCCAGCCACTGAGTGTCTGGGGGCTATTTAACCATGGGTGGCATTCACATTTTTTTTTAACTTGGAGAATTTCCCCTGGATTTATAGTGTTGAAGTCAATGGTCGAGAAAAGTGGGAAAATAGAAAATAGTCTGTGTAATTGTACTTTGTGAGGACTCCTCTCCCATCCTACACTTTAAGGTGAGACAGCATTGAGGATTTGCTGTTTGGTTATTAGGTTGATGCAGTCCTGTGTAAACACTATGCCCAGCATAAACGTGTGACATATCTCTGACCCCTTCGATGACAATGTCTCAGGACATTTCTGGGACCAATGTTGGTGCATCAGGGCTGCTTGTTGCTGTCGATGGAAAGTCTCCTGCTCCTTCACCAGTACATAAGGACACTTCATGGCCACCAGCCTGGTATACCCACAGAGACCATGGCTTATAGAGGAGCCACAGGCCTGAGAAGAAGCACTGGGACTACAAGAGCAGGATGGCATATACACAAATGCATGCACACATACATGTGGATGCACACACTCGCAAATACACACACACACACACACACACAGAGTAAAATCATCTCATCCATTCACTCAGGAGCACCTATTTCCATTATATTGCACTTAAATAAATCTTTTGCAGATATACCATAGAATCATAGAAGTTTACAACATGGAAACAGGCCCTTCGGCCCAACATGTCCATGTCGCCCAGTTTATACCACTAAGCTTGTCCCAATTGCCTGCACTTGGCCCATGTTAAAGGCACAGAGGACACTCAAATCTGCACAGTGATGCATACAGTGAAATAAATGTTTCCACATCGTTCTGTAAACATTGGGTGACATCAACACATGCTTATTTTGGTGAGATAATGCTGATAACAGTGTCCAAGCAGATGGGAGAGTTACCATTGCAGCCAATAAAAGTCACGCAGCACACTGTCACCATTTTGGCTATCTTCTCAGAGGCATAAATGAAGCAGTCTTCAAAATGCAGAGCACACCAATGCCTGATCAGTCACACCGAGAATGGCTGTGGCCCTCTTTGTACAGCAGATCAAGTTATGCAGAGATGTCATGAGCCAGGATTGTAACACATAATCCATATAGCCCAAGTATCGGCCATGATTCTGTGGGTAGCACTCTTACCTCTGAGTCGGAAAGTCATGGGTTCAACTCCCACTCCAGAGATTTGAGCACATAATCTGGGTTGATACTTCTGTGCTGTTGGAGGTGCCGTCTTTCAAATGAGATATTAAGCTGAGGCCATGACTACCCTCTCAGGTAGATGTAAAAGATCCCATGGCACTATTTGAAGAAGAGCAGGAGAGTTATCCTAACCTATGTTTATCCCTCAATAAAAACCACCAAAAAACCACTTTGCTGTGTGAAAATTGGCTGCTGTGTTTCCCTACTTTACAACAGTGACTACACTTCAAAAATTGCTTCATTCCAGGTGAAGGACTTTGGTACATCCTAAGGTGATGAAAAGCAGTATACAAATTCTATCCTAATATTTCACAGCAGGCTGCTATAAAGTCTTCTCTTCCCCTGGAAGTGTATAATACCTATTTTTTTCTTTTTACTGCTTATTAGTGTCAAGCTGCTGCACCGAGAAAATATATTGCATTCAATAAACCAGCTCAGGGAAATTGGTAATTGCATGCTGTGTAAATTGGCTCTGCCGGTTGTCATGACACCAAGAGTTCGGAACACAAGTCTTCCTCTGTGTTTCATCAGAAAGGACAAGCGATCGATGCAACGAATATCACTTCACTCAGCAGATTATTTTTGTCTGGTTTTCCACCCTCTCCTGAAGGAGCTAACTCTCGCTGAGTGTCGATGCTCGAGCACCAGTATCGACCCAGTACTTTGCCCAAGCAGCTGCTCTTCCTGTGTGAGCCAGGACAGTGAGTATCAGTAGGCTGTTCAATCACGGAATACGATACAGCTCGGGGTTGCCAACTCTGCTTGAAAACATTCCAGGAGCTTTCATCACATGATCTCCTGCCTCCAACAGTCCCGCCTCCCCCCACACACTGCCGCCTGACAGGCCCATCCTCACGGAGCACCGCTTTCCCACGGCCAATTGGAAAGCGATCAAACTCTGTTGCCCAATTGGATGATGTTTGGCTCTCTTTTTATCCCCATCTCTGATATTCTTCTCCTGGGTTGCTTCAATCTTCAATTCCTGGAGACTCCAGGACAATCCTGGAGGGTTGGCAACCCAAGATACAGCCGCGCTCTCTCACATTAAGCATATGTACAAACTTTTGAGCAAAAGTCGCCAGGATTCCCGATCCTGCAAAACCTTGATGGGACCACTCGTCCACATTCCATCCCCGGAGTAGGAGGAGGTTGGATCGTGGAGCAGTGCTGAAGTGCAGAGCCGAGAGTGGTGCTCATTCTCTATACCCATAAGGAAGAGCAAAGATAAAAGGTTATCCTTTCATAATTTCAAAGAACGCTCACTACCTCTCACATGTTATTAGAATTGGCTTCAGATAATGAAGAGGCTGAGCTTCGCTGGCAAGGTTTTCAATGTAATCTGAATCCTTCCATTGGATTACTGTCTAGAAGCTGGTTGTGAGGTATTGATTATTCTCTGTATAACACATTGACTAAAATCCATTAACCTCTGTGAAACACAGGTACAGCCACCTTCCAACCTTTTCCCCTTTCACCCCTCTGCTCTTGCTGGGGTACAGTTACAAAGGGGCGTCCAGCCCTCCGGTAATTGACCCAAGCACCAATTCTCCGTGCGTGGACCCAGACAGCAAGTATTGGCAGACTATTACACTACGAGTGGCATCACACCTGAACCCAAACCTGCCTTCGTCCGACATCAACTAATATTGCTCTGCAACCGGGGACCATTGGATAGTGACTAGGAGGGGGAGCACTGGCTGGTCGATTCCCTTCACTACAGCAGGGACTCTGAGGCCATTTGGGAGCTGACTCAGCACAGACTAGGGATCAAAGCTGGGGCCTTCCTGTTCTGTATCACCGATAATACTCTCGCACAGTGCCTTTCTCCCACACCAGGGAGCAGCTTCTATTAAGTGAACCAACCAAGTCAGGCATAAACAATTTGCATCGGCCAGGTCTGCCAGATAGTCGCGAGATATTTAATGTATTTTACCAGTCTGTCTTCTACACAGCAGTCTGTGAAGATGGTGCATCTGCAATGCAGGCGTCTATATTTAGCAACAAGCAGATTAGGAGCAGGAAGGCTGCAGCATTGGGGCAGAGATGGACACACGCACTTGCCTCATAAAACACACATACATGCTCACACACACTTGCATTTATATAGCACCTTTAACATAGTAAAACGTCCCAAGGCGCTTCACAGGAGCGATTATCAGACAAAATTTGACACCGAGCCACTTAAGGGATATTAGGACAGGTGACCAAAAGCTTGGTCAAAGAAGTAGGTTTTAAGGAGCATCTTAACGGAAGGGAGAGGGGTAGAGAGGTGGAGAGGTTTAGGGAGGGAATTCCAGAGCTTAGGACCTAGACAGCTGAAGGCACGGCCACCAACGGTGGAGCGATTAAAATCGGGAATGCGCAAAGGACAAGAATTGGAGGAGTGCAGAGATCTCGGAGAGTTGTAGGGCTGGAGGAGGTTAGAGAGATAGGGAGGGGCGAAGCCATGGAGGGATTTGAAAACAAGGATGAGAATTTTAAAATCAAGGCATTCCCAGACCGGGAGTCAATGTAGGTCAGTGAGCGCAGGGGTGATGGGTGAACGGGACTTGGTGCGAGTTAGGATACGGACAACATTTTTGGATGAGCTCAAGTTTATGGAGGGTGGAAGATGGGAGGCCGGCCAGAAGAGTATTGGAATAGTCCAGTCTGGAGATAACAAAGGCATGGATGAGGGTTTCAGCAGCAGATGGGCTGGGGCAGGGGCAGGGGCAGAGATGCATACATGCTCACACATACATTTACCTCGTAACACACATACACATGCTCACACACGCACTTACCTCATAACACACACATACATGCTCACACGCACTTACCTCAACACACACATACATGCTCACACACACACTTACCTCATAACACACACATACATGCTCACACGCACTTACCTCGTAACACACATACACATCCTCACACACACACTTACCTCGTAACACACACATACACATGCTCACACACGCACTTACCTCATAACACACACATACATGCTCACACACGCACTTACCTCATAACACACACATACATGCTCACACACGCACTTACCTCATAACACACACATACATGCTCACACACGCACTTACCTTATAACACACACATACATGCTCACACACGCACTTACCTCGTAACACACACATACATGCTCACACGCACTTACCTCGTAACACACACACACATACACACACGCACTCACAAGCAGTTCTTCACCATTACTTTCTGATTGTGGCTCCAAATCGATAAGACATCTCAGGAGTCAATGTAATATCTCCATATATTTAACCCTTTGATACGACCGGGTAGATGTTAACCAGGCCGGTGCCTCAAAATCACGGCCGGCTCTGCCGTGGGTTCGGTTGATCATCCAATCAGTCACCTATAAGTCAAAAGCAACCCGGGGTGTCTTTCTCTGTAAGAGAGTGTATGTGAAATACTCCGCCCATACTGGATGGCACGGTGTGATGTCCAGGAAGCTCAAATCCTAAATTTACCCAAATTTGGCAGAATTTTTGGGTTAATTGACCAATTGTTGCTCTATTGACCGTTTTGTGACTGGGTTAGGTTCATCCTGCTGGTACAGCTCTCTCCCGCCCTACACATCAGCATTATTCGTAGTCAGTGTTAGTTTCTTCTCACGCGATGAGAGGCAAGCAAAAAAAAACTAGCAAGGTGCATGTTTATAGCACTCTGCTTTTTTTATATAACTGGTTGGTCCAGTCTCTGGCAGGCCAGGCTGACCTGGGCTAGTGGGGAGAACCCCACTCCAGGTACCTTCAGGGCACGAGCCAATTCCCGGTGTCCTGGAGAGAATAATTCCTGTTGGTGAACTGGCGTTCATTCAGACTGGTTTTGCATGCCAGCTGATTGGTCCCTGAGAAACATCACAAGGCTTTTCACCTACAATGGATTACTATGATGTGCATTGATTGTTCAGCAGTTGTTATGTGGACAAATCCCACAGGCATCTAGTACACAGCAAAATCCCCAAAGCAGCTGTGTGGTTAAATGACTAGTCAATCTATTGTTGGTGGTGTTGGTTGGGCGAAGAATGTTGGCCAGGATACCAAGAGATCTCCTTTCCCTTCTTTCAATAGTGGTAGGATTTCTAATCACCACTACAGTCCACTCATGGCCTGACTGACACAAGTGTAGCTGACAACACTGGCATCAGGTCATTTATGCTGCAGGATTGCTTCCTGCCACGCTGGCTGTTAAAGGAATCCCACTGAGCTAGAAGGCGTTACTCATGCACCCGATTAGTGGGGTAATCAAAGCCTCTGTCAAACAAGCTCAATGATAGGCACTCCTACCATGTCCAAATAAAGATCCTCTTGCTGATCTGCAAAGCCAATCCGTTAATTGTTGACTCTGCTTGAAACAAATTGGTGTTGAGATGAGCCTTTTATTGTTACTGGCCCCAAACTAGAGAGCTACCTATTCCTGGCTCTTTCTAGAAATTCCCCTGCCTCAGTATCCTTACCTGTCTCTTTAATTGAGTTGACACATCCCTTTCCTGACTTGTATCAGAGAGCTGTCAGTGCTGAAGGCCTTTGCCCTATCACCATTGCTTTGTATCAAGCATGGCTGCACTCATAGACTAATACACATCTCTGAAACACAGCAGGGCCTTGGGACTTTTATTCCAGCTAATGTATCTGCCTGTAGTATCTTGCATTACTGGGCTTTCTGCCAGTCAACTCCCAATACTTGAAAGTTTCTTAACATATGCACAGAGATGCCAAAGGGCCCAATAGACCCGAAGATCTGACCACAGGGAAGAGTGAGAATTGAGAGCAGCCTCACCAGAATATGACCACGTCATTAAAAAAAAGTCAACAACCCCACAAAGCACCAGCACAAAACCCGACCAGAATACTCAACGGGACAATAAACGGTTGGAAAACCTGCAGAACGTATCTCATTTTTCATTAATTGGGCCTAACCAAGTGGAAAATCTACCCTATTTGGTATAAGCTGATAGTTCATTCACATCTGGTACATGCAGCTCACGTGGATCTTTATACCATGGTCCTGGGCTACACTTCAAATCAATCACTCTGAGATGGCCTCTATAAAGGCTTCCAAATATAGCATGTCTGCTGCTGTTTTATGTTCCTTGAGGGATGTCCACAGCCAGTCTTGGATCACGATGAGCACAGCTGTCGAGTCACAATGACAAATTTACTTGTGCAAGAAACTGCATGTGGAGAAAAAACCAGGAGAGTCTGTTTCAAGGTCAACAGGCATGAAGGGTGCTTGAGAGAAGCTGAAATAATTGCTTGTTTAAAATAAAATAGCTGATCACACCCGCCTTTGTGTCGGTGCTGATTATTTGCCTTGTGCTATGAGAGAAGCACAGCGTCAATTGTTATTAAATGCTCATTTATTGTTCATTGGAATCATCATAAACACACAGCAAGATGAATTAATGAAAGCTATAAATTACCATTGGCTTTGTATGCAGCTCAGCAATTGCCCACTCTTATCCGCACTGCTGGTTAATTTCAGTTTCACCAAGTCGCAACTAGATATTGGCTCAAAAGGCAAAGGAATGTTAAAAGTTCCACAAGCAGGACTCCAGAGATTAGAGCTTACCCCCGGGAACGTGGAGAATTACAGAGTGAGGGACCCCGAACCCACCACTCCCCCAACTTTTTGCACATGTCTTCACAACTGATAATGGAGAACCATTGGATGTGGCCTTAGGGCATGTGCTAATAAAAAAAGAGCTTGCAATTCTATAGCACCTTTCACATCCTCAAGATGTCCCAAAGTGCCTCCTTCAGAAATGTCGTCACTGTTGTAAAGTCACAAACACCATTAAACACAGCATTACAGCACATGCTCTTACCATTGGACAAGGCCTTATGATATGTACTAATGGACATGGAGAGTACATGTCATTACCATTGTACATGGACAGCATGTGTTATTACCGTTGTACATAGCCTATTGTATGTGCTATTACCGTTGTACATAGCCTATTGGTATGTGCTATTACCGTTGTACATAGCCTATTGGTATGTGCTATTACCGTTGTACATAGCCTATCGGTATGTGCTATTACTATTGTACACAGCCTAACGGTATGTGCTGTTACCATTGTACACGGCCTAACGGTATGTGCTGTTACCATTGTACACGGCCGTACGGTATGTGCTGTTACCATTGTACACGGCCGTACGGTATGTGCTGTTACCATTGTACACGGCCGTACGGTATGTGCTGTTACCATTGTACACGGCCGTACGGTATGTGCTGTTACCATTGTACACGGCCGTACGGTATGTGCTGTTACCATTGTACACGGCCGTACGGTATGTGCTGTTACCATTGTACACGGCCGTACGGTATGTGCTGTTACCATTGTACACGGCCGTACGGTATGTGCTGTTACCATTGTACACGGCCGTACGGTATGTGCTGTTACCATTGTACACGGCCGTACGGTATGTGCTGTTACCATTGTACACGGCCGTACGGTATGTGCTGTTACCATTGTACACGGCCGTACGGTATGTGCTGTTACCATTGTACACGGCCGTACGGTATGTGCTGTTACCATTGTACACGGCCGTACGGTATGTGCTGTTACCATTGTACACGGCCGTACGGTATGTGCTGTTACAATGCTCTTGGTCCAGGAATGGCTAGTAGTGTGTACATTTTGAAAAAAAGAGGTGGAGATCCCCTTTAAGTCTGGTAGTGAACATATCTTCTCAACTCCCCAGAGGTCTGGTAGGCAAAGGCACCACCCAATTGATGTTTGAGGCAAAGACATTATAAGGTCCCAGTTCAATTCTTAGTTTGTGCTGCGTTCGTTAATCTCAGCTGGGAGAGAAGGAAGGCTGCTACAATTATGCCTTCTTGGGCCAGGGTTCCTGCCCCTGATCGCTATTCACTGACCCACACTGCAAAGTTTGCATCTGTAAATGTCAAGTGAAAGCAGGATCAGGAACGGCTATAATGCCAAAGCTCACTGTCTCAGGGCATGCAGGTAGAATGGACATTTCAGAGAGGTCCAGGTCGGCTGACATTGTTTGTGGAACCATAACTCCGTCCCGAGGGGAGAAGACCGGAGGAAAAAAATCATTTTGGCAGACTGTTTCCACGTAGCTGTGTGACAATTCTCAATGAGACAACTTCCTAGAAATTGACATCTTTGGAGTCTTTGCACCCTGTGTTAGAGACTGCTATTGAAGTCTAGCACTGTGTGCTTGTATCTGAGAATGGATTTTATTCAAAGTCTAACCACATCACAGGCAAAACAAAACAAAGAAATGTGCCTGGAACTCAGTGCAGTCAAGTTGATATAAAATCAGATGAAAAACAATGAGTTATCTCGAACATGCATTAAAATGTTCTAACATTTTTGTATCAGAATAAATTTAACAGAATTTATTTTACTTAGTGAACATACTAATGGATCTCCCATGGGGCTTCTCATGAGAAATCGAAGGATTGCTTGATTCATAATGAGGGGAATATTATACTGTGTAATACACAATGTATCATTATATAACGAGGGGAATATTATACCATGTAATACACAGTGTATTATTATATAATGAGGGGAATATTATACTGTGTAATACACAATGTATTATTATATAATGAGGGGAATATTATACTGTGTAATACACAATGTATTATTATATAACGAGGGGAATATTATACTGTGTAATACACAATGTATTATTATATAACGAGGGGAATATTATACTGTGTAATACACAATGTATTGTTATATAACGAGGGGAATATTATACTGTGTAATACACAATGTATTATTATATAACGAGGGGAATATTATACTGTGTAATACACAATGTATTATTATATAATGAGGGGAATATTATACTGTGTAATACACAATGTATTATTATATAACGAGGGGAATATTATACTGTGTAATACACAATGTATTGTTATATAACGAGGGGAATATTATACTGTGTAATACACAATGTATTATTATATAACGAGGGGAATATTATACTGTGTAATACACAATGTATTATTATATAATGAGGGGAATATTATACTGTGTAATACACAATGTATTATTATATAACGAGGGGAATATTATACTGTGTAATACACAATGTATTGTTATATAAGGAGGGGAATATTATACTGTGTAATACACAATGTATTGTTATATAACGAGGGGAATATTATACTGTGTAATACACAATGTATTGTTATATAACGAGGGGAATATTATACTGTGTAATACACATTGTATTGTTATATAACGAGCGGGTGTTAACACCCAATGTATGTGGGGATGAGCCAGGGAGCCCTGAAGGGAGGAGGAGGAGGAGGCCTGAGGATGTGTGTTTGTTGCAGGGTTTTACAGCGGTCTCGGTCAAACAGGACTTATCTATTCTGACTGATAATTTCATCAAACTTCTTAATTTGATGCAGCAGAAGGGGTGACATCACAGTTAATCTGTTAAACAGCACACTGCTGATTGCTGCAGACTTGCAATCCACTCTAGACGAACCTTTTTGTATTCCAAAAGGGCGTTCTGTTCCATAAATAGTTCCCGCACCAGTTCGCCGGCAGGCTCTTTATAATGACAGGAACAGCAATGCTGAGACATCTGAAGGAGTGGGGTGAATCTGAGGTTAACGTCACTGTAAATCTTTTTTAAAAAATCATATGGAACAGGGTATCTCAATGTGATTTCTTACAAGGTTAAGAGGTACAATTGCATTGATGGGTGCACCAGATTTTTTTAAGAACTGTGAAACCTGAGTGAGGGACCAAGGCATGCAGTGCAGGAGGCCAGCAATGTGACCAGGTAGTAACAATTAGTCTATAGATTGTAGGAGGAAGGGAAGACTGAGGGAGGGTGAGGAGTTCCACACATCCTGGGAAAAAATGAGTTTGTGTACGAGATGTGGTGATGAGTAATGAGTAAAGCACAATTATTCAAATACACAGTCACGTATGCAAAACTCTGATCTAAACAAATCGTAATGAAATGCCATTTTATTTTTCTCAGTAATTACTGGCACAGCATTACCTCCAGGTAAACACATGTTTGATCCAGCTACAGTTCTGATCCAGGCATAAAACATGCCATGCACCAAACTCATTCTCATTCATCCAGTGATAGAATATTTCAGGTAAATCCATAAAATTCTAATTGGAAGTGACATTTTATCTGTGAAACGTTCAAACGTTAGGATTGTACTCTCTCTGCCATGTTTTCCTTCACTTTTCAGCAAGTTCAAAACAGTCACGGATACAAAAAGTTGACTTGTCCCAACTTGTCCCTCTCGTACTCTCCCATCGAACAATGTCTCAGCCCTGACTACCATGGCTGGCAGAATATTCCAAACATTTATTACACTTTGGGTGAAGGAGTTCTTTCTAATATCATAGCATCACACAGTACGGAAGGAGGCCATTCAGCCCATCGTGCCTGTGCCAGCCCTCTGAAAGAGCTATCCAATTAGTCCCACTCCCCTGCTCTTTCTCCATAGCCCTGCAAATTTTTCCTTTTCAAGTATTTATCCGATTCCCTTTTGAAAGTTATGATTGAATCTGCTTCCACCACCCTTTCAGGCAGAGCATTCCAGGTCATAATAATTCATTGCAAAATAAAATATTCTCCTCTTTGGTTCTTTTCCAATTATCTTAAATCTGTGACCTCTGATTACCGACCGTGTTCTGTTCTAAATTTACTTTTAACTTATTTAAATTTATGCGACTTAACCCTTCTCGCCATGTGCCTTTGGACGAGGGAGGGTTCCAACTTCTGATCGTGCCTGTGCCGGCTCTGAAAGAGCTACCAGTTAGTCCCACCCCCCTGCTCTTTCCCCATAGCCCTGCACATTTTTCCTTTTTAATTATATATCCAATTCCCTTTTGAAAGTCACTGTTGAATCTGCTTCTACCACCCTTTCAGGCAGCGCATTCCAGATCCATTGATTCCTGAAGGTGCATGAGTGCGGATATCAGCTAAAGACAAGATCAGACGCAGCTATGATACCCCTTTGCCAATACTCATAAGAACATAAGAAATAGGAGCAGGAGTCGGCCAATCGGCCCCTCGAGCCTGCTCCGCCATTCAATAAGATCATGGCTGATCTGATCCTAACCTCAAATCTAAATTCATGTCCAATTTCCTGCCCGCTCCCCATAATCCCTAATTCCCTTTACTTCTCGGAAACTGTCTATTTCTGTTTTAAATTTATTTAATGATGTAGCTTCCACAGCTTCCTGGGGCAGCAAATTCCACAGACCCACCACCCTCTGAGTGAAGAAGTTTCTCCTCATCTCAGTTTTGAAAGAGCAGCCCCTTATTCTAAGATTGTGCCCTCTAGTTCTAGTTTCACCCATCCTTGGGAACATCCTTACCGCATCCACCCGATCAAGCCCCTTCACAATCTTATATGTTTCAATAAGATCGCCTCTCATTCTTCTGAACTCCAATGAGTAGAGTCCCAATCTACTCAACCTCTCCTCATATGTCCACCCCCTCATCCCCGGGATTAACCGAGTGAACCTTCTTTGTACTGCCTCGAGAGCAAGTATGTCTTTTCTTAAGTATCATTTATGCTCACACATGAAGAGTAGCAGTTAGTCAAACTGACATTAGTCCAGAAAACCAATGCCGGATTTTTCCAAATCGAAAGTCTACTCTGCTTATACCAGACCAGCCGTTAACCTGGGTGCCTTTGGTCCATCCACAGTCAGCTGCTGGTTTTCCTTTTACTCAATTTTTCTACCATGCCTGTAGAAAGAACTTGCAGTTTTATGGCACTTCTCACAACCTCAGGAAGTCCCAAAGCACTTTATAGCCATTGAAGTACTTTTGAAATGTAGTCACTGTTGTAATGTAGGAAATATAGCAGCCAATTTGCACACAGCAAGATCCCACACACACAATAATGACCAGTTGATCTGTTTCTAGTCATGTTGGTGGAGAAATAAATATTGGCCATGGAGAACTCTGTTGCTGTTCTCTGAAACAGTGCTGTGGGATGTTTTACATCCATCTGATGGGATGGCAAACAGGGCCTCAGTTTTTAAAATTTGTTCATGGGATGTGGGCGTCGCTGGCGAGGCCGGCATTTATTGCCCATCCCTAATTGCCCTCGAGAAGGTGGTGGTGAGCCGCCTTCTTGAACCGCTGCAGTCCGTGTGGCGTTAGGTCGGGGGTTCCAGGATTTTGATCCAGCGATCCACCTCCCCTGATAGTGCAGCATTCTCTCAGCATTGCATTTAGAACCAGATTTTATATTCAAGTCTCTGGAGTGAGATTTGAACCTATAACCTTCTAGATTAAGAGGCAAGAGTGATACGCACTGAGCCACAGCGATACCGGTAAGGGAATTTCCAAGACTATTGAATAATTAAAATCACAAAACTTTAGTCAGCAATGTTATCGTACGAAAAATAAATATGTTCTTTTCAAATTCCTCAACATTATTTTAACAGAGGCGTTAAACAGGCCATTGTAAAATGATGGAGAGTGGAACTTGATATGTGCATTCAGCCTTCATATAAAAGCATCATTATCACAAAAGCACGGAAGTTATGCTCTACCTTTATAAATCACTGGTTAAGTCCCAGCTGGAGTATTGTGTCCAATTCTGGGCACCACACTTTAGGAAGGACGTCAAGGCCTTGGAGAGGATGCAGAGGAGATTTACCAAAACGGTACCCGGAACGAGGGACTTCAGTTACATGGAGAGACTGGAGAAGCTGGGATTGTTCTCCTTAGAACAGAGAAGATTAAGGGGAGATTTAATAGAGGTGTTCAAAATTATGACTGGTTTTCATAGGAGAAACTTTGGATACAAAACTGGCTTAGTGGCAGAAGGCAGAGGGTGATGGTCGAAGGTTGTTTTTGTGACTGGAAGCCTGTGGCCAGTGGGGTACCACAGGGATCTGTGCTGGGGCCCTTGCTGTTTGTGGTCTACATTAACGACTTGGATATGAATGTAAAAGGTATGATCAGTAAGTTCGCTGATGATACAAAAATTGGTAGGGTGGTAAATAGCGAGGAGGATAGCCTCAGTCTGCAGGACGATATAGATGGGTTGGTCAGATGGGCGGAACAGTGGCAAATGGAATTTAACCCGGAAAAGTGCGAGGTGATGCACTTTGGAGGGACTAACAAGGCAAGGGAATACACAATGAATGGGAGGACCCTAGGCAAGACAGAGGGTCAGAGGGATCTTGGTGTGCAAGTTCACAGATCCCTGAAGGCGGCGGAACAGGTAGATAAGGTGGTAAAGAAGGCATATGGGATACTTGCCTTTATTAGCCGAGGCATAGAATATAAGAGCAAGGAGGTTATGATGGAGCTGTATAAAACACTGGTTAGGCCACAGCTGGAGTACTGTGTGCAGTTCTGGTCGCCACACTACAGGAAGGATGTGATCGCTTTGGAGAGGGTGCAGAGGAGATTCACCAGGATGTTACCAGGGCTGGAGCGCTTCAGCTATGATGAGAGACTGGGAAGATTGGGTTTGTTTTCCTTGGAGCAGAGGAGGCTGAGGGGGGACATGATTGAGGTGTACAAAATTATGAGGGGCACAGATAGGATGGATACTAAGGAGCTTTTTCCCTTCGTTGAGGGTTCTATAACAAGGGGACATAGATTCAAGGTAAAAGGCGGGAGGTTTAGAGGGGATTTGAGAAAGAACTTTTTCACCCAGAGGGTGGTTGGAGTCTGGAACTCACTGCCTGAAAGGGTTGTGGAGGCAGGAACCCTCACAACATTCAAGAAGCATTTGGATGAGCACTTGAAATGCCATAGCATACAAGGCTATGGACCAAATGCTGGAATATGGGATTAGAGTAGACAGGGCTTGATGGCCGGCGCGGACACGATGGGCCGAAGGGCCTCTATCCGTGCTGTATAACTCTATGACTCTATGACTCTAAACTGCTTCCACTGGCAGGAGGGTCGGTAACCAGAGGACACAGATTTAAGATAATTGGCAAAAGAACCAGGGGGGAGATGAGGAGAATTTTTTTACGCAGCGAGTTGTTATGATCTGGAATTCACTGCCTGAAAGGGCGGTGGAAGCCGATTCAATAATAACTTTCAAAAGATGATTAGATAAACACTTGAAGGGGGAATTTTTTCAGGGCTATGGGGAAAGAGCAGGGGAGTGGGATAGCTCTTTCAAAGAGCCAGCACAGGCACAATTGGCTGAATGGCCTCCTTCTGTGTGTGTGATTCATTTATTCTGTAAATTTCCAGCCCTTGCTTGAATAATGTGTTGAAATTATTTTATTACAGTCCCTGATTCCTTCCAAACGTTGCCAGGACAAGCGCTTTGCAATCAGGACTGCAGGTCTCTGCTGGTTCAGCTCTGTAACTGGTCAGTCTGAGGCTCCACTGACGTGATTGTATGGTCTCACCCATAGATTACCCCTCATGCTCCTCGATGCTGCGAACCGCCAATTTTAAAGCATCGAACTGAAGAGTGATGTCAGTGAATATTATTAAAAAAATGCATCCTTGGGATGTGGGCATCGCTGGCAAGACCAGCATTTAAAGCCCACCCCGAGTTGACCTCTGAGGGTGGTGGTGGGCCTTCTTCCTGAACCTCTGCAGTGTAGCGGTTCGATACAACTGAGCTACTTGTTAGGCTGCTTCAGAGGGCAGTTAACAGTCAACCAGATTGGTGTGGGGACTGGAGTCACGTATAGATCAGACCAGGTAAGGACGGCAGGTTTCCTTCCGTAAAGTACATTAGTGAACCAGTTGGGTTTTTATGACAAACCAGCAGCTTCTTGGTCACTTTAACTGGGACCAGCTTTTTATTTCCAGAATTCTTTTTAAAGAATTCAATTTCTCAAACTGCCCTTGGTGTGATTTGAACTCACGTTCTCTGGATCACTGGTCCAGTAGCATAACTACCTCGATTATACTGCCTGCCCGAAGAAATATTTTACACTTTTATAAGCCCAACACTTGTATTAATCAGGCCCAGGTCAGGGATAGTGGATTGGAAACCGGATAAAATATAAACAGTGGAGGGTCGAGATTCAATTTGCAACAACAGAATCTGAATTGGATGATCAGGAGAATGTCTGAATTCAGTAGCATGGTCAATGCTGCAATGCTGCAATAATGTACTTTACAGAAGGAAACCTGCCATCCTTACCCAGTCTGATCTATACGTGACTCCAGTCCCCATACCAGTATGTTAGCATAATATAACTGGAGTGGGAGATCTGTGGAAATCGATTATGTGGAAAGTACAGCACAGGAACAGGCCATTCGGCCCAACTGGTCTATGCCAGTGTTCATGCTCCACACGAGCCTCCTCTCACCCATCTTCATCTCACCCTATCAGCATATCCTTCTATTCCTTTCTCCCTCATGTGTTTATCCAGCTTCCTAGTAAATGTATCTATACTATTCACCTCAACTACTCCTTGTGGGAGTGAGTTCCACATTCTCACCACTCTCTGGGTAAAGAAGTTTCTCCTGAATTCCCTATTGAATTTATTCGTGACTCTCTTGTATTTACAACCTCTAGTTCTGGTCTCCCGCACAAGTGGAAACATCTTCTCTACCTCTACCCGATCAAACCCTTTCCTAATTTTCGAGATATAACCTCTCAGTTCTGGTATTATCCTTGTAAATCTTGTTCGCACCATCACCAGTACAGCTATATTCTTTTTGTAATGTGGAGACCAGAATTAATAATGAATAATGCCATTGGACTTGTCAATTGATCCGATTATAATACTGTCTAATGTCATAATGTTGGAAAATCACCCCTCTCACTGACAGGAGCCCAGCCCCACATGATAATATTTGTAATGGAAGATTGGAACCCTGATTGTAAAACTCCACTGGGAGAGTTGTAAAAAGGAAGATGCCAGGAGTGTTGGAACAATGTTTTAGGGTTCAGTGACTCGCGAGCTTTGCTCTTGTACTTTATCAATCCAAAACCCTTTAGGAACATCGGAACAGGAGTAGGCCATTCAGCCCCTCGTGCCTGCTCCACCATTTGATAAGATCATGGCTGATCTGTGATCTAACTCCATATACCTGCCTTTGGCCCATATCCCTTAATACCTTTGGTTGCCAAAAACCTCTCTATCTCAGATTTAAATTTAGCAATTGAGCTAGTATCAATTGCCGTTTGCGGAAGAGAGTTCCAAACTTCTACCACCCTTTGTGTGTCGAAATGTTTTCTAATCTCACTCCTGAAAGATCTGGCTCTAATTTAATTTTTAGACATTTTAGAATTTAATTTTTCTAATGCACTTCCACACGTGATGCATTTTTAGGTGTCAGATGCATTGTTTGATTCGACTGCGCTTACTTTCAGGCGCTGTCAATGACATGTCCCAGAGCAATGGCTCGTTAGCTGGAGCTCTGTGTCTCTCAATACCCGAATTATACAGTGGAAGTGGTTGTGTAAAATGAAGTGCACCAAATTCAACTTTTGTTCTACAGGGTGCATTTGGAGGCAGCGGGAATGCAGAAGCACAAAACTGGTGCTTTATGTTTTTCGAATCTAGGGAATGCAGGCTAGCGATGCGAAAATCACACTGTAAAATTCAAGGCTCGTCTCGTCCTTGTCTAGACATAACGGAGACCCCGACAGCAAGCCCCACCGCTGGCCGTTTAGGTGTGGAGCTGTTCCCTACTTCCCGAGACAAACACATCAGCTGGCTCATATCTTCAGTCTGTATCACAATATAAATAGATATTAAAATCGAAACACATCGAGCTACCTTAGCATGAAACACACAACACCAGAGAACAAACCTTTGTGGATTGCTTTATTTGGCATCAGAAGATGGAATGTTTTTTTATTGCGATAGGATGAAACCATACAGTGATTTGAATGATTTTGTGTAGTTGGACTTTCCAATGTGCTAAACACTTGCAGGGTCAGATTGATTCCTGTTTACATGAAAATGTAATGATTATGATATCACTATAAGCACGCCGCAATTCCATGGAGCTGGATTTTATACTTGTTTTAAGGCATGTATTCCTCTGCAATAAATTCCACTGCTGTTCCTCACAAACAAGCTTTAAGTAGCATCATGCATCACAGTCTCAAGATTATTACAAGTTAATAACTGAGTTCCTCACTTCATTTTACAGCTCAGTGACGCCTTGGAATTTTACAGTTTTAGAAAGACATTATCCATCCCCCTTTTTCCACTGACCTTTTTTTTGGGTTGGGTTGGAAATCTTATTTCACCGTCACATCTACTTAATTTTATATTTCCCAGCATGGTGGAGATAAAAAAAGTAAAATCCCAAGTGCCAGAAATCTGAAACCACAGCAAAAAAAAATGCTGGTCATCTGAAAGAGAAATAACCAGCCAGCATTTTAAGCATGATTCCTGGTTAGAACTGGCACTGTAAAGAGAGACCTTGAGCAGCACGGACCAAAATGAAGGAGGGAAGGGAGAACAAGCCAGGGTCAAGAGTACAGGCAGACTACAGCTTCTGTACAGGCCGTTCATTTGTAACCTGGGATTTTGACCATAAATTAAGTATTTATATGCAACAGGGAAGTAAGGAATATGGCAAAAATATTTAACAATTGGTTTGACTGGTATAAGCCACATGCAATAACGCAACAACTGGATTGCATTGGTGCGTAGCAGACGGGTCGAATGATCTCACTATCTGGGGGCAGGAAATAACCACTCCCAATAAGCCTTCTATTTTCCTCTGATTTTTCTTTCTTTGTGCCTCCCTATATTTTGCAATTCTTCTGAAAAAAATATTTTTGAATGTATTTTTGTGCTCATCAAGGTGAAAGATGTCAATGCTGGGGAACAGAACATTTGTTTCATTTCAGTGACAACATCAAGTACTCTTTGTTCAGGTGTAGCACAGTCAGATGCAGAATTAGGCTCTCTCCACCATGCTCCAACAATATACCTCAGCGCAGTGCACCGGTGAGATTCCTCCATCTACACAGCAGCCATTCTGCGGTCTCCCTGAAGGAAATGACCATAAGAAAGCCACAGTGTGATGTGCCTTTGCCCACTAGGAAGTGAGCTGAGACCTACAGCCAGCAGACAAGCTGACGTTCATCCTATCAACATCCAGGGGCAGCAGGTAATCCGGAAGGCAAACGGAATATCGCCCTTTATTTCTAGGGGGATGGAGTATAAAAGCAGGGAAGTCATGCTACAACTGTACAGGGTGCCGGTGAGACCACACCTGGAGCACTGCATACAGTTCTGGTGCCCTTATTTGAGGCAGGACATACTTGCATTGGAGGCAGTTCAGAGAAGGTTCACTAGGTTGATTCTGGGTATGGAAGGGTTGTCTTATGAGGAAAGATTGAACAGGTTGGGTCTATGCTCATTGGAGTTTAGAAGAATGAGAGGAGATCTTATTGAAACATACAAGATTCTGAGGGGACTCGATAGGGTAGATGCTGAGAGGATGTTACCCCCTCATGGGGGAATCTAAAACTAGGGGGCATAGTCTCAGAATAAGGGGTCACCCATTTAAGACAGAAATGAGGAGGAATTTCTTCTCCCAGAGGGTCGTGAATCTTTGGAATTCTTTACCCCAAAAAGCTGTGGATGCTGAGTCATTGAATACATTCAAGGCTGAGTTAGACAACTTTTTGATCAGCGAGGGAGTCAAAGGATATGGGGAAAAGGCGGGAAAGTGGAGTTGAGGTAAAAATCAGATCAGCCATGATCTCATTAAATGGCGGAGCAGGCTCGAGTGGCCGAATGGCCTACTCCTGCTCCTATCTCTTATGGCCTATATGTTTTGGGCTGGATTTGAATCTAGGCCACACTGATGACAATGTCTGATTACACTTCTGTGAAGTGCCTTGGGATGTTTCCCTACATTAAAAGGTGCTGTGTAAAGGCAAGTTGTTGTTGTATTTGTACTAATCAAAAGGTCAACAAAGAGAGAGAACTCCCTCAAATGTAGAACAGCCTTTGGTTCTCTTTTCTGTGATTGGCAAACAGTCACATAAAATCACGTTATAAATACTGTCTGCAATAAAGAAATAAATAAATATCCAGGATACCGATAAATAGTTTCGTACTTATTAAAAATAACCTTCAAATATATTATAGTTAGCTGTAATTAATCAATCACAATCATTTTATATTCAATTGCTCAGGGACATCACTGAAGGTAACAAATTATAAATATATAATTATTTAAAACAAGAATACATCAGGTTAGTTTGTTAACCTGAGCAATTGAATATAAAATGATTGTGATTGATTAATTACAGCTAACTATAATATATTTGAAGATGTTGGACATATCTGGAATCTTCTGGGAGTGTTATGTTGTAATAATCCTGACTGTCTCCTGTAAGCAGTGTGAAGACTGTAAAATACCCTAAACTTTAGCTAGAAACTGTTTTCTATGTTTTTTCTTCGGGGGCGAGGGGATTGGGAATGGGAAGGAACAGCAGGTTGGATGATAAACAAAATTAATTCTTGCTCTGCATTTTTTCTGGTTTCTCCTCCTCCTCCCAAGACTTCACATCCCTTTTGGAGGCGACTGTTTTCTCCATGCCTTCCCCTCCTGTGGTTTTCCTGAAGCTGGTGGCAGAAAAGGTCTTTATCCCAGATGAGATGGTGGAGGGGTAGCAGTAGGTGGGGTTCAGGAACGCTGGGGTACTGCCACTTATTGTGTTCAGCCGAGTCTCCTCACTCTCCAGTAGTTTCCTTTTTAAAAAAAAAAATAACATTTAAAATTCAAAACTTTATATTTGAATAAAATACACTCCAATTTTTGTGTGGGGTTTCTGCTGTTTTTTGGGGATAAAATATGTTTTAACGCTTACTCAGTACTGGCACGATAGGTCGAATGGCCTCCTTCTGTGCTGTCTGATTCTATTTGTAATTCACACAGAGACCCAACAGCTCAGTGGAGAAGGGAGGATTTTCTTTGGGAGGGTGGTTATGAGGGGGGTTTCGATATATGAGTTTGCCAAACCAAACAAAACTACTTGAAAAAGTCTATTTTCCAAATATGAATTTCACAATAAGATTCAAATAAAAATATTATTACTTCCAATAATCTAACAATTTAAATGAAGCAAATGAAAAGAAAAAAAGTCTCATTCGACAAAAAGTCTAAAACACAAAGTCCACTGCCAGTCGATCAATAACTTTGCTACTATTTATTGCAACATCCCGGCGAACATTTAGAAACACAAACCTAACTAATCAGTTGCAGAACTGACCAGCTCTGGAAGCACATCTGTTGTTTCTGTGTTTCTATCAAAAGATCTAAGGCACATTTGTTCAAAAGAAGGAGTGCTCAGATTTCATAAAACCATTTGAGGGGTATGTGAACATCCCCCCGCTTCAGCTCAATCTGTTAACTAATAACGAGTTCCATCTGGTAAATGCTTGATGTTACACATAAGCACAACGCAAGAGTCAGCCGGCTTGGATGGTAAGTACATTGAGACATTATTACATTCAAAGCAAAGGTTTACCTGTAGGCAGCTATTTCGATGTCCAGTGCCATCTTGGCATTGAGCAAGTCTTGGTACTCTCTCAGGTGGCAAGACATTTCATTCTTTGTTGTTCTCAAAGCATTCTCAAACTGGTTGATGGTCTCCTGTTGAATTTAAAGGTGGGACAGTCAGGGCTACAGTTTAACAGTTTTAGTTTTCCATATGTGCTGAATGATGTGAATCGGTAAAACTTGAATGGAAAAGAATTGCACAGAACACCCAGCACTTCACTGAGCACACACCATTGATGCAGAGGATGGGGCTCAAGGAGAACAGGTGCCATTTCAATTCAAAATGGAAAGATTGGATAGCGTCTGAATCTTAACCAAGGCCAATGGGTAAAGAAAGGCCCTGCATTTATCATGTCTCTTCAGAATGTCTCAAGCACTTCACGTGCAGCAAATTGTGTGATGAGATGAGTGACTATCAGTCTATTGTGATCATTGAGAGGAATGTGTTGGCCAGGACAATGCCAAGCTCTTTGCCATGGGATCTTTAATATCTACCTCAACAGGCAGTCGGGGACTCGATTTAATGCCTCATCCAACAGATGACAACAACAGTACAGCAGTGAAATATCAGTCTCGATGATGTAATCAAGGCCTGGACTGAGACTTAAACCCACAACTCTCGAACCCAGAGTGGAGAGTGCTACCAACCGAGCCAAGCTGACACTGAACAATGCTCGATTTCAATTTAAACTCCATTTACAGTGGGAAATGGAGATTATATTTGTTTTAAAATGAGTGAGTGATCTCCAACCTTCCACTCCACCCCAGTGATGACCACACCCAGCTCAGGAGTAAATGCCAATTCGAACACACAGGCGTATGAGTAAAAACTGCGATCAGATGCCCAACCTCAATGCATTGGTACCCATTTCAGCCAAATTCCCTTTGGATTTGTAATGTAGGAGACATAAAAACTATTAGTTGCAAGAGAAAAAAAAGTGAAATGTGTACATGTGCACGCACATTGCATACACACATCTACCGTGTACAATGCAGGGGCAGATGTTTTGCTTGGGTGTCCCCAGATGTGTTAAAGGCATATGTGGAACTTGGTTTTGAAGAGAACTGAGAAATTGCACTGCAAGTTCTGTTGCCTGGAATGGAGCTCCTGAAGTGTGGAGACATTTGATTCACCACACAGTGGTTTACAGATTTTCTTAATAAAACCCCACTGCTTCGATTGAATTGAGTGGGAAACACACATTGTGCTTAATGGCGTACTCCAATTAGAATCTGGGGCCGATCCAACAGGAAGAATAATCATGAGCATCATCCCATGTTGAACTACATGAAGTGATTTGATTTACAAGTAAATGTGGTGAATGGAGCTTCAATAGAACGTGAACAAACTAAGGAAATTCAACATTTATCAACATAGAATCGGGTAGGTGTGATGCCCTCCAAGATCGAATAGCGTGACTGCACTCGCTGCTGGGCTCACGCATGAAGAACTGCTAGTTGAGCAAGGTTACAGAAGGTTGCAAGCACTTGTGGAGCCTTACCCGAGCAAGAGAGAAAAACCGGGAATACAACTTAAACATTTCACAAGATCCTTTCTCCCCCCAAGAGGACAATTGTATCATCAGGGCCGATTGATGTATTCTGGAATAGTGCGCAGGGTTTGCGTTTCTCTAACTGAAGACACCTACAAAGGTGCAGTTCATAGTATCATAGTAGGTACAGCACAGGAGGAGGCCATTCAGCCCATCGTGCCTGTGCCAGCTCTTTGAAAGAGCAATCCAATTTGTCCCACTCCCCTGCTCTTTCTCCATAGTAAATTTTTTCCCTTCAAGTATTTATCCAATTCCCTTTTTAAAGTTAAGATTGAACCTCCTTCCACCGCCCCTTCAGGCAGCGCATTCCAGATCATAACTACTTGCTGTGTAAAGAAAATGCTTCCTCATTGTCACCTCTGTCTCTTTTGCCAATCACATTAAATCTGTGTCCTCTGGTTACCGACCCATCTGCCACTGGAAACAGTTTCTCCTTATTTACTCTGTCAAAACCATTCATGATTTTGAACACCTTGATCAAATCTCCCCTGAACCTTCTCTGTTCCAAGGCGAACACCCCCAGCTTCTCCAGTTGCTCCACATAACTGAAGTCCCTCATCCCTGGTACCATTCTAGGAAATCTCTTCTGCACCCTCTCCAAGGCCTTGACATCCTTCCTAAAGTGTGGTGCCCAGAATTAAACACAATACTTCAGGTGCGGCCTGACCAGTGTTTAGCATAACTCCCTTGCTTTTGTACTCTAGGCCTCTATAATTAAAGCCTAGGATCCTGTATACTTTTTATTAGCTTTCTCAACCTGTCCTGCCACCTTCAAAGATTTGTGCGCATACACCCCCAGGTCTCTCTGTTCCTGCATCTCCTTTAAAATTGTACCATTTAGTTTATATTGCCTCTCCTCATTCTTCCTACCAAAGTGCATCACTTCACACTTCTCTGCGTTAAATTTCATCTGCCATGTGTCTGCCCGTTTCACCAGTCTGTCTCTGTCTTCCTGAAGTCTGTTACTATCCTCCACATTTCTGAGCATTTATATAAAGAGTCTTTAACACAGAAAAACGTCCCAAGGCAGGAGCATAATCAGATAAAAACTGACTCCCATCCAAAGAAGTAGACATTAGGGCAAAGTTTGGTCATAGAGGTGGGTTTTAAGGAGGAGGGAGAGGTGGAGAGACTGAGGGATTTAGGGAGGGAATTCCAGAGTGAGGGGCTTAGGCGGCTGAAGTGAAGGAGGATGCACAAGAGGGTACAGTCCCAGGAACATACAGTTTTGGTGTCCATACTTAAGAAAAGACATACTTGCTCTCGAGGCAGTACAAAGAAGGTTCACTCGGTTAATCCCGGGGATGAGGGGGCGGACGTATGAGGAGAGGTTGAGTAGATTGGGACTCTACTCATTGGAGTTCAGAAGAATGAGAGGCGATCTTATTGAAACATATAAGATTGTGAAGGGGCTTGATCGGGTGGATGCGGTAAGGATGTTCCCAAGGATGGGTGAAACGAGAACTAGGGGGCATAATCTTAGAATAAGGGGCTGCTCTTTCAAAATTGAGATGAGGAGAAACTTCTTCACTCAGAGGGTAGTAGGTCTGTGGAATTTGCTGCCCCAGGAAGCTGTGGAAGCTACATCATTAAATAAATTTAAAACAGAAATCGACAGTGTCCTAGAAGTAAAGGGAATTAGGGGTTACGGGGAGCGGGCAGGAAATTGGACATGAATTTAGATTTGAGGTTAGGATCAGATCAGCCATGATCTTATTGAATGGCGGAGCAGGCTCGAGGGGCCGATTGGCCTACCCCTGCTCCTATTTCTTATGTTCTTATGTTAACACAGGGTGGGGAAAGGAGCGATCGGGTTGGAAGAGGTTACAAGAGATGGGGGCATGAGGCGGTGAATTGAGTTAAATAGTAGGAAGAGAATTTTACATCTGAGGAGTTGAAGGAAGGGGAACCCGTGTAGGTCAGTGAGGGTAGGGGTGATGGGTGAGAGGGACTCGCTTCAGTAATCGGTGACTACCTGCAGGTTGTTGATCTCTGCATTGTGTCTCTCCTCCATGTCCTGCAGTTGTTTCCCCAGAGAGTCGTTGGTGCTTTTGATGGTTTCGATTTCAATGTTCTGAGCCTGCAGCTGGTGCCGATACTCCAAAACCTCCTCCCTGGCCGCTCGGGCCGCCTCATTACTGCGCGCTGCCTTCTCCGTGAAGTTGTTAAATTTGGATTTGTACCACTCTTCCGCAGTCTGCTGGTTCTTAGAGGCTATGATGTCGTACTGGGACCTAATCTCCTTTAGAGCCGCTGTCAGATCTGGCTTGCTCACATCTATCTCCACAGACACCTTGACGAAACAATTGGAGGAAAAATAAAGTAAACTTGAAGCATGAACCCACCAGGTCAATTTAGCAATGGTAAAGGGTCTGTTGGAAACATTTATTGCCTGGACTGTAGAATTTTGCTTGGAAAATGGAAAAAAACATGTCCCTGCTCTCCCCACAGTCTAATTGGTAACCATAATAATAGTAACAGTATTTTTACAGCACTAATTACAGACTCAAAGTACTTTAATGAATTACTTTGACTGTTAGGTTGACAGGCGAGCCAGTCATTCTGTACCAGCAAGGTCACACAAACAGCAATGAGATGAATCAATCATTTAGAAGAATGAGAGGTGATCTCATTGAAACTTATAAGATTCTGAGGGGGTTTGCCAGGGTCGATGCTGAGAGATTGTTTCTCCTGACTGGAGAGTCTAGAACTAGGGGTCATAGTCTCAGGATAAGGGGTCAGACATTTAGGACTGAGATGAGGAGGAATTTCTTCACTCAAAGGGTTGTGAATCTTTGGAATTCTCTACCCCAGAGGGCTGTGGATACTGAGTCATGGAATATATTCAAGGCTGAGATCAATAAATTTTCGAATCTAAGGGAATCAAGGAATATGGGGATCGGGCGGGAAAGTGGAGTTGAGGTTGAGGATCAGCCATGATCTTATTGAATGGCGGAGCAGGCTCGAGGGGCCGTATGGCCTACTCCTGCTCCTATTTCTTATGTTCCATCTGGTTTGTTTTTGTTATTGATGGAGAGAAGAATGTTGGCCAGGACACCAAGAGAAATATTTGCTCTTGAATCGGGCATGGGATTTTTATGCTCAACCTTTTCCACCAGAAGAGGCAGGGTCTTGATTTCATATCACATCTGAAGAACATTACAAGGTGGAGGCATTGCATGGTGTGGCCCTAAGCCCATAAGGATTAGACGGTCCCAGGTTTGACTCAGGGTCTGTGCTGATTTAGCTGGCCTCGGCCGAGACAGTTGGCTCCTGATTGTACTTTAATGACTCCCATTGGAAGCTGTGGGTGTGGGGAGATTGGGTCAAGACAGGAATGGCCTTGACTGTGGTGACCCACCATAGTCGAATAGCCCACTAGCACTCATACATGAGAATGGTCCCTTGGGTGAAACCTATGCAGGCTGGGAAACTCGACTCCAGGAAGGTCTAACACCTTCAGGAGAGGAGGAGAATTATAAAACAAAATGCATACAGTGCGAAGGCGCCCAGGAGCATTGCTGGCTGCCCCATTCAATCTGACCTGGTTGCAGTGGGGATGACCCATGGTAAATTGATGTCCTTTCATTTGACAGATCGGGTGATGAAGAACGGGTGGTGGAATCAATTCGAGAAGTGCCCCTTTGTTTCCAGCCCAGTCGGGTGGGACGATAATCTCCACACTGGGCCCTGTGAGTAAAATTAATTTCGGGAGCGCCAGTGCCCCGGTGGATATGAGCGAGAATTCGGCACTGAATTGGCCAGTCTCACTCAGGCAGGCGAGCGTGGCTGCCCCAGGAAGCAGGGGTGCCGCACTAGCGGAACGGGGGCTGTGCGTTTAGGGCAGGTGCATTGCCGGAATGCGAATACTTGATGGTGATATTGAGTGTAAGATGTCACCCACGCCCAGTTAGTCACTGATATCCCTCACCCCTGAGGAGAGAAAAACTCAGCATCAATGATAACTTAGAATGAATTCTCTGCCATTAAACCTGCAGGATCTGTAGCAAGTAGATGGGAGAGGGCGGGACACAGAGAGGTTGTGGGACCTTTGCGATTCACTCCACCAGGACCAGAAAACAACCGGGCGATGTTTGATGTTGTGTTTGAGATGGTGGCATCTTTCACCCCGTTTGCAAGCTGTTCCTGCTGCGTGTGCACAGATTATCATAGAATGCAGCACATTCGGCCCATCGTGCCTGTGCTGGCACTTTGAAAGAGCTGTCCGATGAGTCCCACTCCCCCCTGCCCTTTTCCCACAGCCCTGCAAATTTTTCCTTTTCAAGTATTTATCCAATTCCCTTTTGAAAGTTACGATTGAATCTGCTTCCACCGCCCTTTCAGACAGTGCGTTCCAGATCATATTTCGCAAACTAGTTACTGGTTAATTCTGAACGTGTCCTGATTTGTTACTTGTTAAAACAGTAATTCATTTAAGGTGACAGCATTTTGTTGAGCAGACTTTTTATATAAAATTTCGCCTAGTATAAAATATAAAACGGCGAGTGAACCAGCCTGAAATGTAAAAGTGAACCCATGAAAAATGATTTCATGCAATTCACAGTTAACGTTCTTAATATCAACGTTTTACTGAATTGCATCAAAATTGGAGAAAGATACAAGTTGTTAACGAAAAATAAAGCGGATCTCTCCCCTTATTGAGCACGATTGTGTTCGGCTGGACACTTTTTGATAGTGAAAAATATTGAAAATAAAAAAAAAATGCATATTTGATTTTAGAAACAGCAGCCTCTCCATCACTGGCCCGCCAGTGGTCCAGCGCTCCTGTGTTTTATTTTTAAATGACAGGATCTTCATAAATCAATGAATTGGTGCAGAAGCGGAGACTGCAGTGTCGCTGCATCCTATCAGGGCAATGGAGGAGGGATACAATCGCATTGTGGAACGAAATCAACATTTCTAACTAACTTTGGACACATCAACATTTTTAACTGCAGCTTTTTAAAAAAAATTAAGACTGGATGAATGTGTAAAGTACCTGGGACGCTTGCAGCACCGCTTGCAATTCCGCCAAGTCCTCTTCATGGATCTTCCTCATGAAGGAGATCTCATCCAGGAGGGACTCGATCTTCTTCTCCTGTTCCAGCCTGGCCAGGGTGGCGTCGTCCACCTCCTGCCTGTAAGTCTTGAGGGCGGACTCAGCCTCCTCTCTCTGCCGGAGCTCCTCCTCGTACTTGTCCTTGAGCTTGTGCAGGCAATGGGCGAGGTGCTCGCAGTCCAGCTGGACCTGGCTCTTCTCGTGGTTCAGCTCCTCCACCCTGGTCCTCAGGTCTCGGATCTCCTGCTCGTACACCTGGTTGAGGCGGGATGGCTCGGTCTGTTTCTGCCTGAGGAGGACCACCTCGGCCTCCAGGACCTTGTTCTGCTGCTCCAGGTGATGGACCTTCTCGATGTAAGTGATGAAACGGTCGTTGAGCCCCTGGAGCTGTTCCTTCTCGTTGGTCCTGATGATTTTGAACTCATTGTTGACGGCGGTGCACTGGGACAGGTCGAAGCGGTCCGGGGGAGAGGGGTAGCGGCTTGTCCTCTTGGAGGAGGAGGAGGAGGAAGGGGCGATGTTCTTGGACAGGGAGACCCTGATCCCGGAGCTCCTGGACGGGCTGCCGGAGCTCAACCGACCCAAAACCTTGCGGTACGAACCGGGGTAATAGTCGGTGGCGTAGCTCATCCTGGAGGCAGTGGGCTTCGACTCCTTCTGCAAAGCGCCGCCGCCTCCTTTTGTACCCAACACGTAAAGAGCCCGAGTCAATCTGCAGACCTGATCCCGCCCATTGCCCTCCCTCTCCCGGCAGCTCTTTACACAAGAACCGCACAAACTCACACCCCCTCCCTCCGCCTTCCCATTGAAACAAGCCGTGTCCGCATCAGCAAATCTGCCCAAGGATTGGAAATGGTCAATAAATGATGACACAGTGAGAAAGGAGAGAGGCTTTGAGCAAGTGACGGGACTGCATTTATAAACGAGCGCCTCCACTCCAAATATACTTTCACAAATATTAATTTTCATCTTTAACTCTAAAAAACACCACCAGCTCGTGTTGGTGCAGAATTAAAAGCTCCATCCTCCCCTCCCCCCCTCCCAAGGACAATAATTAAATCAAACGGGACAGTGTGAAAATCGTGCCTGCTTTTTTTTTTAAGGATTTATCATATTCCATTCAAGCCCAGATATTACTGTCGGGATATTAACGGGTATTTCAGTATTAAATTAATGCCTCAGTTAAATCTTCCTTCACTCCAATATCACCCTCAGCAAAGCCTGGGATTTAAAATCTTTGCTTTCTTTCCCCGCATTAAAAAAAAGGGGAAGGAGGCTGAATGTTTGCTTATTTTTAATGAAAAATTGAAAATTTTTTTCTCACTTTACGGAGACTTTTAAATTTGAAACTAAACATCGATTTATAGTTTGTGTGGAATTCTGGTTGAATCTCTCTCCCGTCCTGTACAGAATTGCGTGAAATATTGAAATAAGGATGAAAGCAGTAGAATTGAGGGGGTTCGGGTCAGTTGAGGAGTGGACACACCCTCCAGCCCATTTGATCTCCTCATTCGGATCACCAATCTCAGCCTCTCCCCATTGCAGCATCTCACTGCTCGTTAAACACACCACCAACTGCAGTGTGGAATCCAGCCTGACAGCTGACATTGCCCGGCTGGGATCTCAGTTATATGGGGAGACTGGAGAAGCTGGGATTGTTCTCCTTAGAACAGGGAAGGTCAAGGGGAGATTTGATAGATGTGTTCAAAATCATGAGGGTTTTTGAGAGAGTAAATAGGGAGAAACTGTTTCCAGTGGCAGGAGGGTCAGTAACCAGAGGACACAGATTTAAGGCAATTGGCAAAAGATCCAGAGGGGGAGAGGGATGAGGAGAATTTTTTTCACGCAGCGAGTTGTTCTGATCTGGAATGCGCTGCCTGAAAGGGCGGTGGAAGCAGATTCAATAATAACTTTCAAAAGGGAATTGGATAAATACTTGAAAAGGAAAAATTTGCAGGGCTGTGGGGAAAGAGCGGGGGAGTGGGACGAATTGGAGAGCTCTTTCAAAGAGCAGGCACTGGCACGATGGGCCGAATGGTCTCCTCCTGTGCTGTACGATTCTATGATTCTATGAATAACAGGTCACAGGGAAATTAAAACAGGAAAGAGAGAGAAATATGCAACAATTCATCCCAAGCTGGACAAACCCTAACCCTGTCAGTAAGCATCCAGATTAATTTAACTGCTGTAAATACCTCCATCGTATACATTTAATGAAACTAGCCCTCCGATTGATCAGCAAACACCTACACCTCTCAGGACGCTGCTGCATTCTCACAATAAAACTGAAACTCAAAGCATTGCTGCACACATTCATGACTCTCTTTTCCAATGGGAATAATGGATGATAGTTCTGGCCCTGGGCTGCCTGGGGAGGAGAGCCATTATCCCTGTGCTTTAACTAGCTTCCTGACTCTTATTCCAACAATAAATCAATAACCTGGAGATACTTTGCACGGGGCGGTTTAGGGAAATCGCTGGAACACTCCACATGGGGATGTGCTCTGATCGGGTCCTAATAAATACCAGGGCAGCCCTACATATACCAGGGACGCTTAGCAATATGAACAACTGCTGCAGCTTAAAGTCAAGACAAGCTCCCTCAGTTCCATTAAATTGATGTCTCAGTAAATATTGATGGCTGTTTAATTAAAATCAATATCGGACAAACAGAGGTTGTTTTTTTTGATCTGGCTGCAGCCAGTTGGGGATATGCTGAGAGTGAGAAAGACTGAGACGGATTCAAAACTTATTTAAAGACACACGCCAATCTCCCATGGCGTTGCTTGGGAGTCTGGATCCTGGGGCAGAGTTGTGACATTGGCCTGCTCAGATGGAGACGGGCCTGTCCCTTTAAGGCCACTGCTCAGGCACATCCTGAGATCAATTAGAGGTCAAATTAAGATTTTTCTGTAAATCCCGAGTTCCTGCCCTTGGAGCGTGGCCAAGTTATCAATGTGTAAAATACCAGCAGGAACTGACTGGCTTCTTTTTACTTTTTTAAAAAAAATACTTTTTTTAAAGATTATTTTGCATCTGCGACAAAGTATGATAGGTCTGAGATGTGAGAGATGTGGGCTCGAGGAAAGACTTTTATATCCATAAATGAGATCTGTTTGTTTTTAAGAGTGAAATATATTAAAAAAATCATTTTAGCCAATAATAAGTCAGTCTCACTCCAAATGATGAAGATCTAATTGGAAATTGCAGAGATTATTTTGAAAGATTTCACAATAAACTGGCCGAACCTCTGATTTATTTAGATGCAGCATTACCTCCTTGTTTTTGTACTCTGTGCCTCTATTGATAAAGCCCAGGATCCCACATGCTTTTTTAACAGCATTATCAACTTGTCCTGCCACCTTCAAAGATTTGTGTACGTGCACCCCCAGGTCGCTCTGTTCCTGCACCCCCTTTAAAATTGTACCATTTAGTTTGTATTACCTCTCTGCATTAAATTTCGTCTGCCATGTGTCTGCCCATTTCACCAGTCTGCCTTTGTCCTCCTGAAGTCTGTTACTATCCTCCTCACTGTTTACTACATTTCTGAGTTTCTTGTCATCTGCAAACTTTGAAATTATACCCTGTATACCCATGTCCAGGTCATTAATATATATCAAAAAGAGCAGTGGTCCTAATACCGACCCCTGGGGGACACCACTGTAAACTTCCCTCCAGCCTGATAAACAGATGTTCACCAGAAAATTATGACATTTTGAGTTGTCCACTTCATCCCAGCGATTCTGATGAAGGGACTTGCCGAGAATGTCCAAACCTGGTCTTTCTCTTTACCTGACCTGCTGTAGATTCCGAACCCTTCAAAGGAACATAGGAACAGGAGTAGGCCATTCAGCCCCTTGTGCCTGCTCCACCATTTGATAAGATCATGGCTGATTTAGATTCCTGGGACATTGGGACCGGTTCTGGGGAAGGTGGGACCTGTACAAGCGGGACGGGTTACACCCGAGCAGGACCGGGACCAATGTCCTCGCGGGGGTGTTTGCTAGTGCTGTTGGGGAAGGTTTAAACTAGAGTGGCAGGGGGATGGGAACCTGAGCGGGGAGTCAGAAGGGAATAAAGTTGAGAGCAGCAAGAGAGGGGAAGACCCAGGGGAAATCTACAATACAAATAGTACAAACAATTGTTCAAGAACAAGTGAAAGGGAAAAGCGTCGAGCAGCGGAAAGAAAGTGTACTTTAGGCACGACAGATAAAATAAAAACTAGAAGGCGCAAGGCGATTAACCCAGCATCAAAGCTGAGGCAGGGGGTTGGGAACCTGACCAGGGAGACAGAGGAAAGCGTGTCAGGAAGGGACAGAAGGTATGGAGTAAAAGGTAAAGTTTTAAAAAAGGAAAAAGCAGGAACTAAGTGTCACAAAACAGATTTGAAAGTTCTTTATCTGAATGCACGTAGCATTCGTAACAAAATGGACGAGTTAACGGCACAAATAACTATGCATGGGTATGATCTTGTGGCCATTACAGAAACCTGGCTTCAGGGTGACAATGACTGGGAATTAAATATGCCAGGGTATTTAACAATCAGGAAGGACAGGCAGGAAGGAAGGGGAGGTGGGTTTTTTAAAATTTTTTTTATTCGTTCACGGGATTTGGGCGTCGCTGGCGAGGCCAGCATTTATTGCCCATCCCTAATTGCCCTTGAGAAGGTGGTGGTGAGCCGCCTTCTTGAACCGCTGCAGTCCGTGTGGTGACGGTTCTCCCACAGTGCTGTTAGGAAGGGAGTTCCAGGATTTTGACCCAGCGACAATGAAGGAACGGCGATATATTTCCAAGTCGGGATGGTGTGTGACTTGGAGGGGAACGTGCAGGTGGTGTTGTTCCCATGCGCCTGCTGCCCTTGTCCTTCTAGGTGGTAGAGGTCGCGGGTTTGGGAGGTGCTGTCGAAGAAGCCTTGGCGAGTTGCTGCAGTGCATCATGTGGATGGTGCACACTGCAGCCACAGTGCGCCGGTGGTGAAGGGAGTGAATGTTTAGGGTGGTGGATGGGGTGCCAATCAAGCGGGCTGCTTTATCTTGGATGGTGTCGAGCTTCTTGAGTGTTGTTGGAGCTGCACTCATCCAGGCAAGTGGAGAGTATTCCATCATACTCCTGACTTGTGCCTTGTAGATGGTGGAAAGGCTTTGGGGAGTCAGGAGGTGAGTCACTCGCCGCAGAATACCCAGCCTCTGACCTGCTCTCGTAGCCACAGTATTTATATGGCTGGTCCAGTTAAGTTTCTGGTCAATGGTGACCCCCAGGATGTTGATGGTGGGGGATTCGGCGATGGTAATGCCGTTGAATGTCAAGGGGAGGTGGTTAGACTCTCTCTTGTTGGAGATGGTCATTGCCTGGCACTTATCTGGCGTGAATGTTACTTGCCACTTATCAGCCCAAGCCTGGATGTTGTCCAGGTCTTGCTGCATGCGGGCTCGGACTGCTTCATTATCTGAGGGGTTGCGAATGGAACTGAACACTGTGCAGTCATCAGCAAACATCCCCATTTCTGACCTTATGATGGAGGGAAGGTCATTGATGAAGCAGCTGAAGATGGTTGGGCCTAGGACACTGCCCTGAGGAACTCCTGCAGCAATTACCTGGGGCTGAGATGCTTGGCCTCCAACAACCACTACCATCTTCCTTTGTGCTAGGTATGACTCTAGCCACTGGAGAGTTTTCCCCCTGATTCCCATTGACTTCAATTTTACTAGGGCTCCTTGGTGCCACACTCGGTCAAATGCTGCTTTGATGTCAAGGGCAGTCACTCTCACCTCACCTCTGGAATTCAGCTCTTTTGTCCATGTTTGGACCAAGGCTGTAATGAGGTCTGGAGCCGAGTGGTCCTGGCGGAACCCAAACTGAGCATCGGTGAGCAGGTTATTGGTGAGTAAGTGCCGCTTGATAGCACTGTCGACGACACCTTCCATCACTTTGCTGATGATTGAGAGTAGACTGATGGGGCGGTAATTGGCCGGATTGGATTTGTCCTGCTTTTTGTGGACAGGACATACCTGGGCAATTTTCCACATTGTCGGGTGGATGCCAGTGTTGTAGCTGTACTGGAACAGCTTGGCTAGAGGCGCAGCTAGTTCTGGAGCACAAGTCTTCAGCACTACAGCTGGGATGTTGTCGGGGCCCATAGCCTTTGCTGTATCCAGTGCACTCAGCCGTTTCTTGATATCACGTGGAGTGAATCGAATTGGCCGAAGACTGGCTTCCGTGATGGTGGGGATATCGGGAGGATGCTGAGATGGATTCTCCACTCGGCACTTCTGGCTGAAGATGGTTGCAAATGCTTCAGCCTTGTCTTTTGCACTCACGTGCTGGACTCCGCCATCATTGAGAATGGGGATGTTTGCAGAGCCTCCTCCTCCCGTTAGTTGTTTAATTGTCCACCACCATTCACGACTGGATGTGGCAGGACTGCAGAGCTTTGATCTGATCCGTTGGTTGTGGAATCGCTTAGCTCTGTCTATAGCATGTTGCTTCCGCTGTTTTGCATGCATGTAGTCCTGAGTTGTAGCTTCACCAGGTTGGCACCTCATTTTTAGGTACGCCTGGTGCTGCTCCTGGCATGCTCTTCTACACTCCTCATTGAACCAGGGTTGATCCCCTGGCTTGTTGGTAATGGTAGAGTGAGGAATATGCCGGGCCATGAGGTTACAGATTGTGCTGGAATACAATTCTGCTGCTGCTGATGGCCCACAGCGCCTCATGGATGCCCAGTTTTGAGCTGCTAGATCTGTTCTGAATCTATCCCATTTAGCACGGTGGTAGTGCCACACAACACGTTGGATGGTGTCCTCAGTGCGAAGACGGGATTTCATCTCCACGAGGACTGCGTGGTGGTCACTCCTACCAATATTGTCATGGACAGATGCATTTGCGACAGGCAGATTGGTGAGGACGAGGTCAAGTTTTTCCCTCGTGTTGGTTCGCTCACCACCTGCCGCAGGCCCAGTCTGGCAGCTGTGTCCTTCAGGACTCGGCCAGTAGTGGTGCTACCGAGCCACTCTTGGTGATGGATATTGAAGTCCCCCACCCAGAGTACATTTTGTGCCCTTGCTACCCTCAGTGCTTCCTCCAAGTGGTGTTCAACATGGAGGAGGACTGATTCATCAGCTGAGGGAGGACGGTAGGTGGTAATCAGCAGGAGGTTTCCTTGCCCATGTTTGACCTGATGCCATGAGATTTCATGGGGTCCAGAGTCAATGTTGAGGACTCCCAGGGCCACTCCCTCCTGACTGTATATCACTGTACCGCCACCTCTGGTGGGTCTGTCCTGCCGGTGGGACAGGACATACCCAGGGATGGTGATGGAAGAGTCTGGGACGTTGGCTGAAAGGTATGATTCTGTGGGTATGGCTATGTCAGGCTGTTGCTTGACTCGTCTGTGGGACAGCTCTCCCAATTTTGGCACAAGTCCCCAGATGTTAGTAAGGAGGACTTTGCAGGGTCGACTGGGCTTGGTGTTTTTTTGCCGTTGTCGTGTCCGGTGCCTAGTGGTCCGATGCCGGGTGGTCCGTCCGGTTTTATTCTTATTATGACTTTTCGTTGCGAGATTTTACAACTGAGTGGCTTGCGAGGCCATTTCAGAATCAACCACATTGCTGTGGGTCTGGAGTCACATATAGGCCAGACCGGGTAAGGGCGGCAGGCTTCCTTCCCTAAAGGACATTAGTGAACCAGATGGGTTTTACGACAATCCGGTAGTTTCATGGCCATCATTACTGATACGAGTATTTTAATTCCAGATTTTTATTTAATTAATTGAATTTAAATTCGCCAGCTGCCGTAGCGGGATTTGAACTCATGACTCTGGATTTTAGTCCAGGCCTCTGGATTACTAGCCCAGTAACATAACCACTATGCTACCGGACCCGAGGGTGGCTCTGTTAATAAAGGAAGGAATCACTGTAATACAGAGAAACGATATTGGGACAAAGGATCAGGATAATGAAACAGTTTGGGTAGAGATAAGGAATAATAAGGGGAAAAAACATTAGCGGGTGTAGTATATAGGCCTCCTAATAGTTGCAACTCTGCTGGAAGAAGTATTAATCAGGAAATAGTCGGGGCATGTAATAAGGGAACAGCTATAATTATCGGGGATTTTAACTATCATATTAACTGGACAAATCAAATTGGGCAGGGCAGCCTTGAGGAAGAGTTTATTGAGTGTATTAGGGATGGATTTCTTGAGCAGTATGTAACTGAACCTACAAGGGGGAAAGCAACCTTGCACCTGGTCCTGTGTAATGAGCCAGGATTAATAATGTCCCAGTTAAGGATCCCCTTGGAATGAGTGACCATAACATGGTTACATTCCATATCCAATTAGAGGGTGAGAAGGTTGGTTCTCAAACAAGCGTACTGAGCTTGAATAAAGAAGACTATGATGGTATGAGAGCGGAATTGATTAAAGTGGACTGGGAAAATAGATTAAAGGGTAAGACGGTACATGAGCAGTGGTGTTCATTTAGGGAGTTATTTTACAACTTTCAAAACAAATATATTCCACTGAGGAAAAAAGGGTGTAAAAGAAATGACAGCCATCCATGGCTAAGTAAAGAAATTAAGGATAGTATCCGACTAAAAACAAGGACATATAAGGTAGCCAAACTTAGTGGGAGGATAGAAGATTGGGAAGTCTTCAAAAGACAGCAAAAAGTAACTAAAGGATTGATTAAGAAAGGGAAGCTAGATTATGAAAATAAATTCGCAAAAAATATAAAAACAGATAGCAAGAGTTTCTACAGTTATATAAAAAGAAAAAGGGTGGCTAAGGCAAACATAGGTCCCTTAGAGGATGAGACCGGGAAATTAATGGTGGGAAACATGGAGATGGCAAAAATGCTGAACAAATATTTTGTTTCAGTCTTTACGGTAGAGGACACTAAGAATATCCCAACACTGGACAAACAGGGGGCTCTAGGGGGGGAGGAGCTAAATACGATTAAAATCACTAAGGAATTGGTACTCAGTAAATTAATGGGACTCAAGGCGGATAAATCCCCTGGACCTGATGGCTTACATCCTAGGGTCTTGAGGGAAGTGGCAGTAGGGATTGTGGATGCTTTGGTAATAATTTTCCAAAATTCTCTGGACTCGGCAAAGGTCCCGGCAGATTGGAAAACTGCTAATGTAACGCCCTTATTTAAAAAGGGTAGTAGGCAGAAGGCTGGAAATTATAGACCAGTTAGCCGAACATCTGTGGTGGGTAAAATTTTGGAGTCTATTATTAAGGAGACAGTAGCGGAACATTTGGAGAAACATAATTTAATAGGACAAAGTCAGCATGGCTTTACGAAGGGGAAGTCATGTCTGACAAATTTGCTTGAGTTCTTTGAGGACATAACGTACAGGGTGGATAAAGGGGAACCAGTGGACGTGGTGTATTTAGACTTCCAGAAGGCATTTGACAAGGTGCCACATAAAAGATTATTGCTCAAGATAAAGAATCACTGGATTGGGGGTAATATTCTGGCATGGGTGGAGGATTGGTTATCTAACAGGAAGCAGAGAGTTGGGATAAATGGTTCATTCTCGGACTGGCAACCAGTAGCCAGTGGTGTTCCACAGGGGTCGGTGCTGGGTCCCCTGCTCTTTACAATCTATATTAACGATTTGGAGGAGGGGACCGAGTGTAACATATCAAAGTTTGCAGATGATACAAAGATGGGAGGGAAAGTAGAGAGCGAGGAGGACATAAAAAACCTACAAGGGGATACAGACAGGCTGGGTGAATGGGCGGAGATTTGGCAGATGCAATACAATATTGGAAAATGTGAGGTTATGCACTTTGGCAGGAAAAATCAGAGAGCAAGTTATTATCTTAATGGCGAGAAACTGGAAAGTACTGCAGTACAAAGGGATCTGGGGGTCCTAGTGCAAGAAAATCAAAAGTTTAGTATGCAGGTGCAGCAGGTGATCAAGAAGGCCAACGGAATGTTGGCTTTTATTGCTAGGGGGATAGAATATAAAAACAGGGAGGTATTGCTGCAGTTATATAGGGTATTGGTGAGACCGCACCTGGAATACTGCATACAGTTTTGGTGTCCACACTTAAGAAAAGACATACTTGCTCTCGAGGCAGTACAAAGAAGGTTCACTCGGTTAATCCCGGGGATGAGGGGGCGGACATATGAGGAGAGGTTGAGTAGATTGGGACTCTACTCATTGGAGTTTAGAAGAATGAGAGGCGATCTTATTGAAACATATAAGATTGTGAAGGGGCTTGATCGGGTGGATGCGGTAAGGATGTTCCCAAGGATGGATGAAACTAGAACTAGGGGGCATAATCTTAGAATAAGGGGCTGCTCTTTCAAAACTGAGATGAGGAGAAACTTCTTCACTCAGAGGGTGGTAGGTCTGTGGAATTTGCTGCCCCAGGAAGCTGTGGAAGCTACATCATTAAATAAATTTAAAACAGAAATAGACAGTTTCCTAGAAGTAAAGGGAATTAGGGGTTACGGGGAGCGGGCAGGAAATTGGACATGAATTTAGATTTGAGGTTAGGATCAGATCAGCCATGATCTTATTGAATGGCGGAGCAGGCTCGAGGGGCCGATTGGCCTACTCCTGCTCCTATTTCTTATGTTCTTATGTTCTGATCTGTGATCTAACTCCATGTACCTGCCTTTGGCCCATATCCCTTAATACCTTTGGTTGCCAAAAAGCTATCTTTCTCAGATTTAAATTTGGCAATTGAGTTAGTATCAATTGCCATTTGCGGAAGAGAGTTCCAAACTTCTACCACCCTTTGTGTGTAGAAATGTTTTCTAATCTCGCTCCTGAAAGGTCTGGCTCTAATTTTTAGACTGTGCCCCCTACTCCTAGAATCCCCAACCAGCGGAAATAGTTTCTCTCTATCCACCCTATCCGTTCCCCTTAATATCTTATAAACTTCGATCAGATCACCCCTTCACCTTCGAAACTCCAGAGAATACAACCCTAATTTGTGAAATCTCTCCTCGTAACAACTCTTAAAGTCCGGGTATCATTCCAATAAACCTACGCTGCACTCCCTCCAAGGCCAATATGTCCTTCCGAAGGTGCGGTGCGCTGCTCACAGTACTCCAGGTGCGGTCTAACCAGGGTTTTTGCTCACAGTACTCCAGGTGCGGTCTAACCAGGGTTTTTGCTCACCGTACTCCAGGTGCGGTCTAACCTGTTTGTAATTCAGATAAATAACGAAAGCCAAGTCTGATTTTCCACAACGATTGACGTAGGAACACCCGAGCAATGACAGACAGGAACAGACCCTCTGGTCCATCCAGCCTGTCCCACACAACTGTGATCCCTTGTGTCTCACAATATCCACACACCCCACCCAACCCGATAGCCGCACAATCTCCTGGGAGAGGTGAACAGCCAGGTAAAAACACAGGCCAATTGGGGAAAAAATCTGGGAGATTCCTCTCCGCCTCCACCCCGCCCACTACCTGAGGCAATCATCATTTTTAAAAACAGATTTTTCTTTGGAATTCGTTGTTTGGTGAAATGACCTGTTCTCAATTCCCACTGAAGGTTAAGAAAGAGATTCAGTGGAATGAGCAGGGCAGGTGTGTGACTCGAACAGGCCTCCGGAGACTGGACAGAGACTGATGGCCAGGGCAATGATTTATGGCTGACACGCATTCTGTCTGGATCGAAGCCTCATTAAACTGATGAGGAAAGCAGGCTCTCCTATTGATCTGATTTACAAAGGGGTCGAGCCAGATATTGAATTGGAAGCTCTGAGGTTTAGGACAAATGCTTTCCAGTAACTGACCCCCACAAGGGACGTGCCACATAATAAGAAATGTCCAAAGTGTGGAAGGGCTAAGGGGGCCACAAGAGCAGCCACACAACTGTGAGTTCGAACGATTCCCATCCCAGGAATAGCAATCATTTCCTGAATTGTTGTGTATTTATTCTCGGGATGTGGCTGATGCGAGCAAGGCTGCGTTTATTGCTCATCCCTAATTGTCCTAAGGGTATTGACAATTAACTGTCTTTTGGACAAGAGGGCCCCGTCTGCCCTCTCAGGTGGCTGTAAAAGATCCCACGGCCACTATTGAAAAAAGAGCAGGGGAGTTCTCCCCGTGTCCTGGAGCCAATATTTATCCCTCAACCAACATCACTAAAAACAGATTATTTGGTCATTATCTCGCTGCTGCTTCCTTGCTGTGTGAGAATTGGCTGCCACGTTTCCTACATTACAACAGTGTCTCCACTTCAAAAGTACTTCATTGGCTGTAAAGCGCTTTGGGACGTCCAGAGATTGTGAAAGGTGCTATATAAATGCAAATTCTTTCTTTCCTTAACCATGTGATGTGGGACCGGAGTCATGGGTAGACCAGGTCAGGTAAGGATGGCAGATTCCCTTCTCACAACCCAATGGGGTTAGGAACATAGTACAGGAGTAGGCCATTCAGCCCCTTGTGCCTGCTCCGCAAGGTTAGAGGTGACAATGCTACCACTGAGCCCCTCCTGCCCTCAGGCAGCACTGAGTGCTACACATGAATACTGACGTGTGTGCAGCTCTGGGCAAGAAGAAATCACTCGCCCCACTGGTAGATTCATTTGTAGCTGGGATTGTCCAAGTGGGAAGTTTTTCAATCTCACTTGTGTCTTTGGGGCAGTGGAGGAAGAGGCACTGGGGTTGCTGAGGTGGATTATTCGAAGGCAAAATCAGACAGGAAATGAACCCTGGGCCTGTCTTTTGCTCTCCAGTGGCCCATAATAGAGCAGCACTGGCAGAGGCCAGGCAAGCCAATCATCTCAACCCCAGGACATTGCTGCAGGAGTTCCTCAAGGCCGTGTCCTCGGCCCAACCATCTTCAGCTGCTTCATCAATGACCTTCCCTCCATCATAAGGTCAGAAATGGGGATGTTCGCTGATGATTGCACAGTGTTCAGTTCCATTCGCAACCCCTCAGATAATGAAGCAGTCCGAGCCCGCATGCAGCAAGACCTGGACAACATCCAGGCTTGGGCTGATAAGTGGCAAGTAACATTCGCGCCAGATAAGTGCCAGGCAATGACTATCTCCAACAAGAGAGAGTCGAACCACCTCCCCTTGACATTCAACGGCATTACCATCGCCGAATCCCCCACCATCAACATCCTGGGGGTCACCATTGACCAGAAACTTAACTGGACCAGCCACATAAATACTGTGGCTACAAGAGCAGGTCAGAGGCTGGGTATTCTGTGGCGAGTGACTCACCTCCTGACTCCCCAAAGCCTTTCCACCATCTACAAGGCACAAGTCAGGAGTGTGATGGAATACTCTCCACTTGCCTGGATGAGTGCAGCTCCAACAACACTCAAGAAGCTCGACACCATCCAGGACAAAGCAGCCCGCTTGATTGGCACCCCATCCATCACCCTAAACATTCACTCCCTTCACCACCGCCGCACTGTGGCTGCAGTGTGTACCATCCACAGGATGCACTGCAGCAACTCGCCAAGGCTTCTTCGACAGCACCTCCCAAACCCGCGACCTCTACCACCTCGAAGGACAAGGGCAGCAGGTTCTCCACAAACAGAATGTTCAGCTCATTTATTAGCCAATGCTGCCATCTAGTGACCATTACTATATATTTCAGACAAGATTAAAAGGCGGAGAAAGAAAATCAGATTGGAAATAATTTCAACAAGAACTATCGCAAAAACAGGATCAAAACACACAAAAGTGAGAATTTTCCAGAATTGTTTGCTGTTATTTGTCAATCTGTTGAAATCTTACCATTGGCAATAAAATTAGATGTAATTTTCAGTCTCACTGCAGAGACACATCCAGAACAGAAAAGGGGAGCAATTCTCTCTGAGACTCAAGCCTCGAGCTAAAAATGTGTCGTTTGCACACAGACCAGCCAATCCCCTTCCCATGGCCCCTTCTTGCCCAGCGTCCCAGGAACTCGAACGCAGACTCGTGTTTCTGAGACCCCCCGCTGCCCACCCTCCGCAACAGTGTAAAAAACCAAAGTGTTGTGAGAATGAGCATCACTTCGAATCTCTCCCCTCGATTCCTGCGGGGGTGTAAACGGGAAGTTAGACCAGAAATTACACCCATTCGGGGCGAAAGGGACTAACTAACCCTCAACACCAGTGGGGAGCAGGGACTAATCTTTTGAGCATCTGTTCGCTGATCCTCTGCTGCCACCTCGAACTTGAAGAAGAGTAAAACCTGTAGCTTATGCGCAGCGAGAGCTTGTGCAACAGGGCAGTGGTGATGTGGAATGCTTCAAATGGTGCATCACAGAGTGGCTGAGAGCTCTCAGTTTAAGCCTGTGCCGTATCTGATGGGCACCACAAGATGCGTGAGCAGAATTGCGGAATAAAGTTATCTTTTTATCATTATCAGGATGTGGGCGTCGCTGGCGAGGCCGGCATTTATTGCCCATCCCTAATTGCCCTCGAGAAGGTGGTGGTGAGCCGCCTTCTTGAACCGCTGCAGTCCGTGTGGTGAAGGTTCTCCCACAGTGCTGTTAGGAAGGGAGCTCCAGAATACTCCCCCTACAGTGATGAAGGAACGGCCGATATATGTCCAGGTCAGGATGGGAGGGGATGGAGGAAGTGGATATTAAACCAATCAAGGAAGAGATGTACCAGAATTAGGGGAAAAAAATCACACTGAGCGTGAGTGTGCAACAGAGAATCCTTCGTTTATTGAGGCCCTGTGTATAAAACTGCACTAACCTCAAACAAATACAAGATAATGTACATTCTGTACAGACAAGAGGCCAAGTGCATTTTATTTACATATTTGCAGACAATGTTTTACAATGTGGAAAGACATTTTACAAAGATACAGAATACTTTATCATGAAAAACACTGTTGGATAAATTGTCAGTATTCAGTAGCTGTATTCAGTATTCAGTGAGGGGAGAGACTGAGCCAGGGTGGGAATTACTCTCTCTGTGAAGGTACCCTCCTCATCCCACAGGAGTTTCTGGGATAACTTTGTCAGACTCTCCAGCCACCGCCTGCGAGTGTCTCGGGGCTGCGATCGATCGTACGCGTTTTCTGACCCATAAATTTTTAATCGCCGCCCCCACTCCCCCATTGCCCATAGGAACGCCGGATACCAGGAACGCACTGGTGCGTCAGAGTCGCTGTGGGTCAAACAACGAGAAATATGCCATGTGATGCGGTCCCATCATTTGCATCTAATTATAATATGCCTGCCCACTTTTGGGATGGAAATACCATTCGTCCAATGTCACTTCCGGCAGAAAATGCTGGAAGTGGGCGGGGGGGGGGGTTGGCAGAGTGGCTGTTTTTGGAAAGTAAAACTGGGCGGTTTAATTAGATCCCTCACAATGGCAGGGTCGTTCCACTCTCCAAAACTACAGTTAGAATAATCGTTTTAGCAATTGCTTTTCTAAAATTAAATATTCATCAAATTAATTTTCAATCCCTGTAGGAGTTTGACGTTTGCTCCTTATCCTCCTTCCCTCCCGAACTCACTGATTCACCCTGGGCTACAGTTACAGCAATTTGCCCAAGGGAATCGTTCTTCCCATGTGACCCGTGGCGGGCTATTCTACTTGGTGTAGCATCACAGCCCGGCCCTGTCCTGGACTCACTGGGTGCCGATCCAGCATGGGTGACTGGTTCGTGATCCCAGCGGGAACCCCTGGCTGCGTCGGCCCCCTCCCCACCATCACCATCACCACCCCTGGTGCTGAGGCCAATTACAGTGAACCACTTGCTTGTTGTTGATCTGTAAATTCAGCACAGACCGGAGATCGATAATGGGCCGGGGCACAGACCCCTCCGACCCCACTCCCCATCTGGCCAGGAGATTCGTCTGACCTTTCACCCCCTCGGTTCCAATCCTCCCAACACTGCTCGCCGCTCCCCGGCTTGTAGCATTGACTGCACCAGGTGCCAACAGGTGAACGAGAACGCCCTCCGACAATTAACCCTTTCATTTCCACCCCGCCCGCCCCTCCCACTTTGATAGTCGCAGCTTCTCCCAACGGTGCAGCCGGGATCTGGAATTTAGTGAGGAATTACAGAGACAAACCAGTATCTCGCCACAGTGTGACACCACACAATGTTTCCCGCTCAGTCTTTGCACCTTGTTTAAAATCAGCACCAGGTGTTGGTTCTGGGCGTGGACGAGGAGAGATGTTGATGACGTTTCACTTGGGATCTGACTCGAACCTGCCCTGAGCAGCGGCATGATCTCCAGTGCCGGGGGGGGGAGGGGGGGCCAGTGAGGGGGCAGTGCCTACGACGGGAAGCTGGGCAGTGGGAAGAACCTCGATATCCTGTGCAGCGAGGATTTGGAGGCGTCGGGATCGCTGCCCCGCCTGTACGGGACGTCCTGCTGCTGCCGTTTGCGAGCGAGCTCTTCCTCCAGGATCTGCACAAAACACAATAACCACATGCAGCTCAAGTCAAAGCCAAGGCTTGATCAGGATTCCTCAGAAACCAAACCTGCATCGCAATCTGGCTTTCACCGACAACAAAAATATTTCCTCCCGCCTTATTCCCTTTGCCTCGTCTCAGTGGGTCTCTGTTTAAAGGAGGCATCACCCATCACTCCCATCCGAAGAGCAAGTCTCGTACGTTTGGAACCCTTTTTAAAGAGGGAACTCTTGTGTCATTCGGATCGCTTTTAAAGAGGAAGTCAATCTGTCAAAAGAGGGACTCTCAGACTTTTGGGGCCCCTTTTGAAGAGAGAACTCTTGCACCATTGGGATTCCTTTCAGACAAAGAATTGCATTTATATCGTGATTTTCACCACCTCAGGACTTCCCAAAAGCCTCACAGCCAATGAAGTACTTGTATGAAGTGCAGTCACTGTTGTGATGTGGGAAACGCAGCAGCCAATTTGTGCACAGCAAGATCCCACAAACAGCAATGAGAAAATGACCAGATCATCTGTTTTAGGTGTTGATTAAGGCAAAATGTTGTCCAGGACACTGGAAGAACTCCCCCGCTCTTGTTTGAATAGTGGCCATGGGATCTTTTACATCCACCTGCGAGGACAGGCAGGGCCTCAGTTTGAAAGACGGCACCTCCAACAGCACAGTACTGCACTGAAGTGTCAGCCCAGGCTCAAGTCTTTGAAGTGGGAACATAATCCAGGCTGGCACTCTAGTGCAGCACTGAGGGAGCGCTGCACTGTCGGAGGTGCCGTCTTTCAGGTGAGACGTTAAACCGAGGCCCCGTCTACCCTCTCAGGTGGATGTAAAAGATCCCACGGCCACTATTTCCAAGAAGAGCAGGGGAATTCTCCCCAGTGGTCAATATTTAGCCCTCAACCAACATCACTAAAACAGATTATCTGATCATTTATCACACTGCTGTTCATGGGATCTTGCTGTGCGCAAATTGGCTGCCGTGTTTCCTACATTACAACAGTGACTACACTTCAAAAGTACTTCATTGGCTGTAAAGCGCTTTGGGATGTCCTGAGGCCCTGAAAGGCGCTAGAGAAATGCAGTTCTTTTCTTTTAGGAATCCCTGTCTAAAGATTAATTCCCTCACCATCAGGACCCTTCTTGAGCAGGGAGTCCCCATGAGGAATTGCCCTTCAGCAGAGAGAGAGAGAGGGAGGTCTGTGTTCGAGTGTCATTCTTGGGCTGCACCAACTCTGCTGTGCTGTCAGTGGACAGAACGTGACTTCTCTCAGAATGGACTTTCACAACAATACTTAAACAACACCAACAACCTGCATTTATATAGCACCTTTAACGTTGTAAAACGTCCCAAGGCGCTTCACAGGAGCGATGATCGGACATAATTTGATACCGGGCCACATAAGGAGATATTAGGACAGGTGACCAAAAGCTTGGTCAAAGAGGTAGGTTTTAAGGAGCTTCTTAAAGGAGGAGAGAGAGAGAGGCGGAGAGGGTTCAGGGAGGGAATTCCAGAGCTTAGGGCCCAGGCAGCTGAAGGCACGGCCGCCAATGGTGGAGCGATTAAAATCGGGGATGCACAAGAGGCCAGAATTGGAGGAGCGCAGAGATCTCGGAGGCTTGTAGGGCTGGAGGAGGTTACAGAGATAGGGAGGGGGGCGAGGCCACGGAGGGATTTGAAAACAAGGATGAGAATTTTAAATTTGAAGTGTTCCCGGACCGGGAGCCAATGATGGGTGAACGGGACTTGGTGCGAGTTAGGATACGGGGCAGCAGAGTTTTGGATGAGCTGAAGTTTCTGGAGGGTGGACAGTGAGATCCCCAGAAGTTAGAGTCGACCTCGCTCTGTTAAACATTCACCTCTTTGCGTGACACAAGACGATCCTTCCATTCCTTCAACTCCATCGTGTGCTCTTCATCAAGTGTCTTCAGTTTTTTTTTCTCACGATCCACCAGGAGGTGCAATTTCTCGTTCTGGGAAGAGACAAAGAATTGTGTCACCTCAGTGCCAAACTCCTTTGGTTTGAACTTTTATTTAAACGCCCGCTTCACTTTTCTGAGAAGTTTGGGAGTAAGTTGGATCTTTTGTTTGTTCTCCTCTCCCTGTTTACCTGTCGGGCTGGATCCCACGACAGATTCCAGGATTCCCATCAGACTTCAAATACTGCAGAGACCCAAATGCTAACAACACGGGAACTGGAAACTATTGTGGGATTCAGTAAATTCCAACTTACATTTCAAATATTGAAACACAGAATCTCTCTGAACCAAAAGCAGCCAATGCTTTTCTGGGGATGTGGGCGTCGCTGGCGAGGCCGGCATTTATTGCCCATCCCTAATTGCCCTTGAGAAGGTGGTGGTGAGCCGCCTTCTTGAACCGGTGCAGTCCGTGTGGTGAAGGTTCTCCCACAGTGCTGTAAGGAAGGGAGTTCCAGGATTTTGACCCAGCGACAGTGAAGGAAGCACACAGAACACCAGCTGCTCTGTCACCAGAGTGTTCAGGAGAGTGGTCCCAGAGTGACACGCTCGTTATCCATTTGTCTCTCTCTGCATCTTTTTCTCCCCCCTATCCCGTCTCTCTCCACACCACTGACTCAGTCTCTCTTTGTGTCTGAAGGTGAGAAGCAGGAAGAGAAGTACATGTTGAAAGCACGGTGAGCTCCTGACGGGATGTGCAGTGGGGATGGATATCCTTCAGTGAGGCAGCGCAGTACCTGCAGATGCTGCAGCTCCACAGTGTTGTTATTGCATTGTTTCTGCACCTCCTTGAGGTGGGCTTCTTGTTTCTGCTGCTGCTGTCGTCTCTCGGCTTTCTGTCGAGCTTCTTCCTGGGCCAGGAACTGAGAGGAAAAAACCCACCAACATGAGTTAACGGTGCATTTACCTCAATGGAGCAACGGCACTGACGACATGTCCCACGCTACACAGCCACTGTGGCTTTGTATTAATGGCACAAAGAAGGGGCTGCAATTAGGGAAACCCACCCCCGCCCCCCGGGCAGAATGTAAAATTCAAATTGCTGTAATGTACCTGTAATGAATCTGTAATGTACCTGTAATGAATCTGTAATCAATAATCTGTATTGAATATAATGCAATGAGACACCCCAGAGTGTCATGAACTGTAATTATGCACAATGTGTTGATTGAACTGTACTTGATGTAACCTGCAAATTGTATAATCTGTATTGTGTACGTTTGATATGTGATGTGACAATTGTATTGTATGTTTTGCTGCAAATTTTATGAATAAAGTATATTTTTTGAAAAAAAAAATAGAATGCGGAATGGAACGACTAACCTGTTTGATGAGCTCCCTCTGCTCCATTGACCCGACTGCCTTGATCTTCAGGCTCTGTTTGAAGATGTTCAGTCTGGTCTTGCTCTCGTTGCGTTGTGTTTTTGGCTTGCGGGTCCGCTCCTGTGCTTGCTGGCTCTTCAAATCCTCAATGAGGCAGTTGTGATCACAGGTCATCCGGTCCTTCTCCTGCGAGAGGGGTACGGAAGGCAGCATTTTTTTAATACAGAAGGAATCTCACGTTACGACAATTAAGAGAGGTTTGGAAAAAAATCTCTCTATTTTGCAAGTTGATTTCTTCAACGCTTTGGATTCTCTGCGGGGGTTCCCATAATATTTCCCACCCGGGTGGGAAAGACAGCACATCCCACTTCTCAATCCTGCTTTTGATCTGGTCATGAGATCATTGAAGATTGACATTCTTCTCTGCCGTCCCTGCAGGATTATCAATTCGGTGAGCTCACTAGGTAGGGAATTACAAGGGAAGGGAGAAGAGGTTCCTTATCAGATTGTGGTGATCAGATCAGTGTACAGAGGTGAACCTAACCATCAGATAGTCACTCTGCAATGTCTAACGTTCAATGGTTGCACAGCCCCAAGAGAATGAAGTGACACAGGGGTAGCACATCATTGGTGAAGGGCATCGTGAGGTACTGAGACACTGGGCACCTCCCCACTGGATCCAGCTGGATGAAGACATCCAAGAGCTGGACTGGTGCAACTCCAAGGAGCCAGCTGAAAACAGGGACACCCGAACCTCACCGGATGTGACGGCTTCATGGTCACAAAGCAGATGGCTGGAACGCATCAAGATAAGCCCAACACCTTGACAGACAGGCAGCCACTACCGAGGCAGCCACTCAGATTTCGGTAAATCAATAGGTGGGTCTATCAAATCCCGATAATTTAATCATGGACTGACTCTTACAAATTTTTAATTTTCTTCAATTAACACAATTTATTCCTTAATCAAAACTTCACATACACAAGGACAAACACACACATATATAAACACACACACACACGCGTGCAGACAGAAACGCACAGACAGACATACACACACCCACATGCAGATGCACATACACGCATAGACACACAGGCTCAGACACACACACACACGTGTCCACGTGCACGTACATGTACAATTTGTAGGTGATGCTCACTCACCTTCTCATGCCGTTTCATCAGCAGCTGCCTCTGCAGCGAGAACTGTTCCTTCACCTGCTGCTTGAACAGATGATACTTTTCTTGTAGATGTCGTTGTTCAACGTCCCAGACCACTGACTCACGGTCTAACGTAGAGACACAGGACAAGGAGACACAACACGAGATAACCAGACAGTTAAACAGTGCCTATGCCAGATGTGGACATCTGGAACATTTAGCGATGGTGTTGATAAAACTCACAAACCAACAGTGAGGATGTAATAGCATCTCTGGGCAAAGGAGGGTCTGCCAGGGTTTCTGCTTACGATGGTTATCCAATGACCAAGTGCGTGTGTGCAGGTATTGGGTGCGGATGGGATCGGGTTCGGCTGAGAGTCCTTCCCTGATTGAGGTTCATTCTCCAGACCTACACATGAAGAATGGGCATTTGTGTGATGGACTGAGGACCTGCTGTTACCTGTGAAATCACCCAGGAGAGGATGGGGAGGGGGACAACTGGGGGCTTGAGACTCAGCATAGCTTAGAAGATGTGAGATTTTCAAACAGTGTGACGGCTGCCTGCTCGTCAGGGTATTGCGAAATCATCTCAGCGGGTCTTTGAGACTGACTGGCTATTTGATACCAATTCATGTGGCACGAGAAGGTGGCCAATTAAAGATCACACCAATTTAGAAGCTGCTGACCAGTCTTTTGAAAACTGTAAAAGGTGCCTGACGCTGAGATTTTTACCCCAGGGTATTGACCGGCGGAAGATTCTCTTTTATTCTCAGAGAACCCACTGGAATCAAAGCCAAACCAACGATGAGGATCAAGTGACGTTTTACAGATTGTCTCTGCGAGCCCACGATCCCAAACATGGCCACCAATCTCGGTCAATGTGCCCCCGGCTCGAAGGAAGGTTGACAACACAAAAACTCTGCTGGTCTCATGACCTGAACCTCAATCATGCAACTCTCATCTGACATCGTTCAAACACTGCCCTCGGAAACCAGCAATGTTTTCAGAGTCAGATTTGCCACTGATTTATGTCTGCGTAAAGATACGAAAGCATCTGACACTCAACGAGTGATGTGGATTGATGTGTGGCCTGAATATCACTTGACTTGAGTCCGTACCTCTCTTGAGCTGTTGTGCTTTCATCAGCTGGTCAAAATCAATGGAAGATATTTTTGTCTTCCGCTCCTGAACAATCTTTTGCAGAGTCTCATTCAGCCCTTGCTGTTGTTTCTGGATGAATTCTTGCTCCTGGTGAGAAAGAAAGAAAGAAAGAACCTGCATTTATATAGCGCCTTTCACAGCCTCAGGACACCCCAAAGGGCTTTACAGTCAATTAAGTACTTTTTTTTGAAGTGTAGTCACTGTTGTCTTTTAGGGAATTAGTGAGACACAAAGTGCACCAGACTCATCATTGGAGGGTGCACAGTTTAAGTCCTGCCAGTGACAGCGGGAGAACGTTGAGGTGTCAAATTGGAGTCCTGAGTTTGAATCGCAACCTGGAACAACTATTCGTGCTCTGGAGGCCGTGCCAGCCTCAGCTCAGCCTTGTGCAGGGCAAAGTGACAGAACGCCAGTCCAGAACGAGTCCCTTGCTGCAAGATTCAACCCTGATTCTGCGAAATAAAATACGTTCACCGATGGAGACCAGGCTGTAAACAAAATCCAGTGGCCCTCATCCTGGATCGAACAGGAGCAGTCCACAACTGATCTGGTGCATCAATGGAGCCACTGGAACCAGGTCCCAATAAACAATTGATCAGAACAAAACCCATCGGACATGAATGATAACTACTGCTTTGCTCCATTAAATATGACGGAGGATTTGATAGCGGATGGAGTTAGTGTTGGTTGTGATTTTTGGATCATGGAAGAAATTGGACAACTGCCAAATTTCACACCTGGGATTATCAGCAATGGGAGTGCGACATGCACCCCGGGTGGGCACTTAACAGAAGAGAGATCATTCTACAGAGGGTAAGAGGGAAAATTAGAAACTAGGGTCACACCCAGAGCCCACCTCAAACAACTTCACAGATTTTTTTTATTCGTTCATGGGATGTGGGCATCGCTGGCGAGGCCAGCATTTATTGCCCATCCCTAATTGCCCCTTGAGAAGGTGGTGGTGAGCCGCCTTCTTGAACCGCTGCAGTCCGTGTGGTGAAGGTTCTCCCACAGTGCTGTTAGGAAGGGAGTTCCAGGATTTTGACCCAGTGACGATGAAGGAACGGCGATATATTTCCAAGTTGGGATGGTATGTGACTTGGAGGGGAACGTGCAGGTGGTGTTGTTCCCATGTGCCTGCTGCTCTTGTCCTTCGAGGTGGTAGAGGTCGCAGGTTTGGGAGGTGCTGTCGAAGAAGCCTTGGCGAGTTGCTGCAGTGCATCCTGTGGATGGTACACACTGCAGCCACGGTGCACCAGTGGTGAAGGGAGTGAATGTTTAGGGTGGTGGATGGGGTGCCAATCAAGCGGGCTGCTTTGTCCTGGATGGTGTCGAGCTTCTTGAGTCTTGTTGGAGCTGCACTCATCCAGGCAAGTGGAGAGTATTCCATCACACTCCTGACTCGTGCCTTGTAGATGGTGGAAAGCCTCTGGGGAGTCAGGAGGTGAATCACTCGCTGCAGAATACCCAGTCTCTGACTGGGTATTCTGCAGCGAGTGATTCACCTCCTGACTGCGGGCTCGGACTGCTTCATTATTTGAGGGGTTGCGAATGGAACTGAACACTGTGCAATCATCAGCGAACATCCCCATTTCTGACCTTATGATGGAGGGAAGGTCACTGATGAAGCAGCTGAAGATGGTTGGGCCGAGGACATTACCCTGAGGAACTCCTGCAGCAATGCCCTGGGGCTGAGATGATTGGCCTCCAACAACCATTACTGTCTTCCTTTGTGCTAGGTATGACTCCAGCCACTGGAGAGTTTTCCCCCTGATTCCCATTGACTTCAATTTTACTAGGGCTCCTTGGTGCCACTCTTGGTCAAATGCTGCCTTGATGTCAAGGGCAGTCACTCTCACCTCACCTCTGGAATTCAGCTCCTTTGTCCATGTTTGGACCAAGGCTGTAATGAGGTCTGGAGCCGAGTGGTCCTGGCGGAACCCAAACTGAGCATCGGTGAGCAGGTTATTGGTGAGTAAGTGCCGCTTGATAGCACTGTCGACGACACCTTCCATCACTTTGCTGATGATTGAGAGTAGACTGATGGGGCGGTAATTGGCCGGATTGGATTTGTCCTGCTTTTTGTGGACAGGACATACCTGGACAATTTTCCACATTGTCGGGTAGATGCCAGTGTTGCAGCTGTACTGGAATAGCTTGGCTAGAGGCGCAGCTAGTTCTGGAGCACAAGTCTTCAGCACTACAGCCGGGATGTTGTCGGGGCCCATAGCCTTTGCTGTATCCAGTGCACTCAGCCGTTTCTTGATATCACGTGGAGTGAATCGAATTGGCTGAAGACTGGCTTCTGTGATGGTGGGAATATCGGGAGGAGGCCGAGATGGATCATCCACTCGGCACTTCTGGCTGAAGATGGTTGCAAACGCTTCAGCCTTGTCTTTTGCATTCACCACTCACGTGCTGGACTCCGTCATCATTGAGAATGGGGATGTTTGCAGAGCCTCCTCCTCCCGTTAGTTGTTTAATTGTCCACCACCACTGGATGTGGCAGGACTGCAGAGCTTTGATCTGATCCGTTGGTTGTGGAATAGGAACATAGGAACATTGGAAAAAAGAACAGGCGTAGGCCATTCAGCCCCTCGTGTCTGCTCCGCCATTTGATAAGATCATGGCTGATCTGTGATCTAACTCCATATATCTGCCTTTGGCCCATATCCCTTAATACCTTTGGTTGCCAAAAAGCTATCTATCTCAGATTTAAATTTAGCAATTGAGCTCGTATCAATTGCCGTTTGCGGAAGAGAGTTCCAAACTTCTACCACCCTTTGTGTGCAGAAATGTTTTCTAATCTCACTCCTGAAAGGTCTGGCTCTAATTTTTAGACTGTGTCCCCTACTCCTAGAATCCCCAACCAGCAGAATTAGTTTCTCTCTATCCACCCTTTGCTTAGCTCTGTCTATAGCATGTTGCTTCCGCTGTCTAGCATGCATGTAGTCCTGTGTTGTAGCTTCACCAGGTTGGCACCTCATTTTTAGGTATGCCTGGTGCTGCTCCTGGCATGCTCTTCTCCACTCCTCATTGAACCAGGGTAGAAAGGTTCATTCATTTTAATGTAAAATGCAATCTATTTAATGTATTTAATGTATCTCATCTTAGAAAGATTCCACACAAGAAATAATGAACAATGAACAGTCAGGTTGCAGAGAGGTTTTGAGAAGGATTTTGAAAGTGAGGAGAGGCAGCAAGTGACAGGAGTTTAGCAAGGGAATTCCAGAGAATGGAGCTGAAAGGCGGAGTTAGAGGAAGGAATGCCCAGGAGGTGGCGAACTGGAAGAGCAGAGAGTACGTGCTGGCATGTGGGATGGTCGGAGGTTACAGAGTAGGAAAGGGTGAGGATATGGAGGAATTTGTCAACAAGGGTGTGGAATTTGACTTTTATGTGTTGGGTGCCAGAGAGCCAATACAGGTTGGTGAGAAATGTGGTGATGGATGAATGGGATTTAGCGTAGGATACGATGCAGGCAGCAGCGTTTAGAATGAGTTGGAGTTTATGTCGGGTGGAGCTCGGGAGGCTGGACCAGAGAGTGCGTTAGCAAATTGTACAGCAAGAATGTAGAACAGCTATAAAGCAGCACTGTGCTGTAGCTAACCTGGGAGTGTTTGATGGGACAGTGTAGAGGGAGCTTTACTCTGCATCTAACCCATGCTGCACCTGGTCTGAGAATGTTTGATGGGACAGTGTAGAGGGAGCTTTACTCTGTATCTAACCCGTGCTGTACCTGCCCTGCGAGTGTTTGATGGGACAGTGTAGAGGGAGCTTTACTCTGTATCGAACCCTGTACCTGCCCTGGGAGTGGATGATGGGACAGTGTAGAGGGAGCTTTACTCTGTATCTAACCCGTGCTGTACCTGCCCTGGGAGTGTTTGACGGGACAGTGTAGAGGGAGCTTTACTCTGTATCTAACCCGTGCTGTACCTGCCCTGGGAGTGTTTGATGGGACAGTGTAGAGGGAGCTTTACTCTGTATCTAACCCGTGCTGTACCTGCCCTGGGAGTGTTTGATGGGACAGTGTAGAGGGAGCTTTACTCTGTATCTAACCCTGTACCTGCCCTGGGAGTGTTTGATGGGACAGTGCAGAGGGAGCTTTACTCTGTATCTAACCCATGCTGTCCCTGTCCTGGGAGTGTTTGATGGGACAGTGTAGAGGGAGCTTTACTCTGTATCTAACCCGTGCTGTACCTGGTCTGGGAATGTTTGATGGGACAGTGTAGAGGGAGCTTTACTCTGTATCTAACCCGTGCTGTACCTGCCCTGGGAGTGTTTGATGCTGACACTGGATGCTGAAATTCACAAAACAGAAAAGTAACAGTAATAAGAAGCTCTTACTTGCTTTTTGTCCTTCAGTGATTGACGTTGTTTTGCTAACTCTTTCTCTTGTTGTGCTTTCAGCCGTTTTGCCTCATCGCGCAGTCGGTTCGTATATTCCTGCTCCAGTCGATCAATAGTCTGTCTCCAGTTTCGCTCCAGGTACTCGATCTCCTGGTCATAGTAACGTTTCTTGTTCTACTCAGGTATCAACGACAGAGGTAACTTACGGAGGTTACTTGAACAGGTTAGATACAGAGTAAAGGTCCCTCTACACTGTCCCATCAAACACTCCCAGGGCAGGTACAGCATGGGTTAGATACAGAGTAAAGCTCCCTCTACACTGTCCCATCAAACACTTGCAGGGCAGGTACAGGGTTAGATACAGAGTAAAGCTCCCTCTACACTGTCCCGTCAAACACTCCCAGGGCAGGTACAGCACGGGTTAGATACAGAGTAAAGCTCCCTCTGCACTATCCCATCAAACACTCCCAGGGCAGGTACAGGGTTAGATACAGAGTAAAGCTCCCTCTACACTGTCCCATCAAACACTCCCAGGGCAGGTACAGGGTTAGATACAGAGTAAAGCTCCCTCTACACTGACCCATCAAACACTCCCAGGGCAGGTACAGCACGGGTTAGATACAGAGTAAAGCTCCGTCTATACTGTCCCATCAAACACTCCCAGGGCAGGTACAGGGTTCGATACAGAGTAAAGCTCCCTCTGCACTGTCCCATCACATCAACTACCTTATCTAAATGACTTTGCCATTTACTGACGAATTACAGGTAGTTTTTTGCCGAGTCGGATCTGGATTTGGATGCTGGGCTGGATTTTAATCCAGAGGTGAAAGGCCAGAGTCTAACCCAGTGCACCAACCAGTTCCTCATTTTTACTCCAGCTGACACAATGTCTGATGCATTTACTATGCCTGGTTCCACTGTTTACAATTGGAGTGTCAGTGCTTCCCGATCACTTATCTGGCACCTGAGAGTCCCACAACAGAAGACCCTGTTTGTCCTGAACTCTATGAAGTGCCAAACCTAAATATCAAAAATGTACAGGATTATACTTTGACAACAAAACTGCAGCGCAGCCTCACTGATCTGTGAAAGTCCGAGTGTAAGGCTTCCAGAAATTAGTGGAAACAAGAAAAAGACTAATTTTTCAATGTTTACTCTGTAATATTTTTGAGGAATTTAGGTGAAGGACTAAGGGCAACAGTGTTTGAGCCAAGGAGATTGAAAAGAATAGGAAGGAAGCTCAGATAAAAGAAGAACGTGTGGTTAGATGGTGCAAAGCTCGGGTTTTAAGAGCTTGAAGATTGTAGGAAGAAGGGAGGACTGAGGAAAGACTTGGGGAAGGTGAAGATACGATACATTTGAGGTCCTGCGAAAGAGGTAAGACAAGAGTGATGAGTCTTGGTTTCGACACACTTGAGATGCACAGAGAAATACAACAAAACATACAGAGAAGTTACAACATGGATACAGACTATTGGACCCAACCATTCCGTGTTGGCATTCATCCCCCACACGAGTAAATAGTTCCAATCACATTCACCTACCTTGTCCCCAAATCCCTTCATCCCCTTGTCATCTCCTTACCATCATTTCCTGCTCGATTTGCCGGAACATTTGCTCTCGCTGTTGCTGCAGTTTCAGGTCGAGCTGTGCTTGCATCCGCTGCTCCTCTTTCTGCAGCAGTCGAAGTTCCCGGAGCTCCTGACGCCTGCGGGAAATCAGTCGGCTCATTCAGGCCTCGCACTGTTACACATCACACACCCTCACCTGTGCTTGGCGGGGCGGAGGGGGACGGGGGTCTTGTGTAGGCTCGCGCATCTTTCAGCAAGTCCAAAAACCAGATAGGTGGCAGGATAAGAGTGGGATCATGGCTTCAGTTCTGACATTTGCTTTGCTGATGAAAAATTCATCAAAATCTGAATAAACTCAAAAAACTAACACCGCCAGATCATTAAGAGACAGACCAATGGCTCGTAGGAACAGGAGGAGGCCGTTCAGCCCCTCAAGCCTGGTCTGCCATTCAATTAGATCATCTTTGATGTGTACCTCAACTCCATTTACCCGCCGTAGCACCTTAACCCTCGATACCCTTACCCAACAAAACCCTATCGATCTCAGTCTTGAAAGCTCCAACTGGCCCTCAGCAGCTGCAGCTTTTTGGGGGGAGAGAGTTCCAGATTTCCGCTACTTTTTGTGTGACGAAGTGCTTCCTGATTTCACTCCTAAACGGCCCAGCTGTAATATTAAGATTATGAGCGATTGTTCCACCGACACCAGGAGCCATCCAGTACCTCACCGCGTGTGAGCCTAGACACTGAGTTATGGAGGGCTACTGGATCGTGGAAAGCTTAATAACCAAGCCCAATCCTGTCCTCACCCACGTCCACTTTCCAGTGTCTGGCACTGGATAGGACAGGAGTGATGGGCCAAATGGCCTCCTTCCGGATTCCATGATTCTAAGCCTCTGGTGACAACGAAGGGGCCTGAATGCGGGCTGCGGTGTGCTCTTACCTGGCTGACCGCATGTCTTGGTCCTTCTTGTCATCCTCACTGACAACTTTTGACGTTGTGACACTCACTTCCACTCCATCCACCATAAATTTCCGAGTTTTCTTCAGTGTCTTTCTCTGGGGGGGCCTATTCTGGAAAAACAGGCAGTATTTTTATAAACCCTATGGGAAGGTCACTGGCCCTGTGGTGAAATTTACAAGAAGTAAACGTATCAGGTGCTAATTTTCTAAATTATTTCCACCAGGTAATTAGCTCGTTGCCCCCCTTGCATATTTACTTTCCCCTCATGGGCCGCTTGCTCCCCTCCCTTGTGCCTTACTCCCCTCCCTTGTGCCTTACTCCCCTCCCTTGTGCCTTACTCCCCTCCCTTGTGCCTTACTCCCCTCCCTTGTGCCTTCCTCCCCTCCCTTGTGCCTTCCTCCAGCTTGGGATGTGGGGGTAGGTTCTTTGGGATTGCTTTATTTGCTCATGTGACTTTATATAAGCCCCTCACTGTAACAGACACCAAATCCTCTTATAGAAATCACTGAATCTGAGCAACGTGACTGGTGTTCTGCAATGATCTATGCAACGACACGAGTGAAACATTAGATTAAATCAGGAAAAAAATTACTTACTCCTTCTTCAAACTCTTCAAAATACCTCTGGAAAGGAGACAAAGAGCAAACAGAGAGCCATTCAGATTGTTGCAAAGATGGCGGAAAAAAAGCAGTGCAACATTACAAAATTTTAAAGAGGGAGAACGTTTGTCAGATTGAAACGCCCGTTTGCAAAGTACCTCTCGCGTGCAAGGGTGGACTCTGTCTGACTCAATTTCTCCAATGCCGTACAGGTGGGAAACTCTCCTCTCTCCGATCTCATCCTCCGGTGAATGCTCAACATCGGGAGGAAGTGATGTCTCTCTCTCCACTGTGGTTGGACCATTTGCTTCCAGCCGAATGGTTTCCTCGGAAACGTCTGACTCCGTAATCTTAAAAAAAAATTAAACCAAAGGATTTTTTGTGGAAGTTTTCCTCCCTTCCACACTTGTTGGTTCCCTCGTGCTGCGCGCTACACCCATGCAGGGGAAGGGGGAGGACGCGACCTGATCCAGGTTTCTGCAAAGGTTGCTCGATAACTTGTCTTTTCATTGATAAACTTAAGTGAAAGGCCAAGGTATCATATTTGAGGGCACTGCCATGGCTGAAATGAGCAGAGAGATGGTTGGAGGCAGGGAAGGATGAGGGTGATAGGCAGCTCCAGAATGAAGTCTCGGAGAAGAGCCAGAAAGGGAGATTTTGCAATGGGTCTCCGTTTCGATCCAGTGAGGACGCGGGGAGGGAAAGGACACGGAGAATGGCAAATTTGTAGCATAGAATGAGATCAGAGTAGCCAATCATCAAAGTAATATTGATAAAATAGAGAGAGAGGCGGCAGAAAGAAGAAAGGGTGAGACAGAGGTTGGAGGTCTGAGATGTGAAATGGATCACCAAGTGTGTTAAACTGTGTCAGCCATGGCTCAGTGGGCAGCACTCTGCCTCTGAATCTGAAGGTTGTGGGTTCAAGTCCCACTCCAGAGACTTGAGCATAAAATCCAGGCTGATACTCTAGTGTAGTACTGAGGGAGTGCTGCATCTATCAGTTGGTGCTGTCTTTCAGATGAGACATTAAACTAAGGCCCTGTCTAGCCTCTGTGGTGGATGTAAAAGATCCCATGGTACTATTTGGAAGAAGAGCAGGGGATTTCTCACTGGTGTCCTGGCTTAAAATTTATCACTAAAACAGATTATCTGGTCATTTATCTCATTGCTGTTTGTGGGATCTTGCTGTGTGCAAATTGGCTGCCACATTTCCTACATTACAAACAGTGACTACACTTCAAAAAAGCTTTGGGACACCTTGAGGTCATGAAAGGCGCGATAGAAATGTCAGTCTTTCCCTTTTTTTCTTTCAAAGCAGTGAGGACAACCTTAAAAGCTGCTTCTTTCATTAACTTGTAAACTCTACCTTATTCTGAGACTCTGGAGATGTTTCATTTTCCTGGTTACATGAAGTATCTTCCAGAGGCGTTTCCGTGACTTCAACAACCCCAGTCTTTCCTTCTTGTTCCTGCTCTTCTTGTTCTCTCTGGTTGTCATTTGGTTCTTCTTTCTCCTTCCCCACATCGCCGTTTGTAAGTCCTTCTTCCTGTACTTGCTCAGCGGACTCATTTGGAGGTTTCAGCACTTCATCAGGTGAACTGTTGACCTCTCCAACAACCTGAACAAAACCTTCTCCGCTGAGGGGACCTTCAGCTTCCAGTGGGCATGGTGTGACCTCTTGCTCAGTCTCTTTCGAGTTATTCACCTCATGTTCACTTTCATCTGCGACTATCAGGCCTATCAGTTCATTTACAATGCAGGTTGCGATGGCAACATCGTCACTGCACTCTGATACGTCTTTCTTTTCTTCTACTAAATAGTCAAGTTCCTGCTTTGCATTTTCCTTGCTGACTGTTTGGTTAGTGTCTATGTTTGTTGTATTCTCTGCAGTTTGTGGCATTGCAAAGTCTTCACACTCTGACTGTTTAGTTTCTTCAATCATGATGGTTTCTTCATTTACATGTGCAACCTCTGACCTCTCAATCGAAGACTTGGTGTTTATCAGTTCAGGCAACTTTATCAAGTGATTTTCTGCCTCTTCACACTGCATTAGTTTAACTGAATCTTCACTGCCATCTCCCGAGTGCATTACCTCTGAAGCAAGTTCCCCAGTCAAGTTTTCTGACTCTTCCTCGATAGAATTACCTATTTTGTCACTTGCATTCTCTAAATCAGATCCTTCTTCCTTTGTCTCTCCCCCCTCCCCAGTTACAGGCTCCACACTCACAGATGGTAAAAGCTCAGAGTCTGCATCAGTCTTTTCAATATTGTCAGATAGCTGTACAGCGTCCTTATAATGGGGACAATCGCTATTGGTCGACTGAGGTTGAGAAATTGACTTGTCTTCCTTTAGATCCTGGTCATTTTCTTTGAAGTCTTGGGTGATCTGCGTTATTTCTACATCTGAAAAGGTTTCATATTTCATATCACAAACGCTCTGCTCTTTCACTGCACTTGTGTCAGCTTTCTCACGTCCAAGGGAACAAGTGGCAATCTCTTCCTCTGTTGACTCCAAGTTGGTTTGTTCAGTCAGTGTTTCACTGGTTTCTGCTGGGCTCCTCTCTGGTGTTACAGTATTTTTTTCTGGTATTGCAGTATCTTCCATTTCTATGTGCTTTGCAATTGATTCAGTGTTTTCTGTTAATGGGTCCTCCAACATCCTTGACACCTCACTTTCCGTCTTTTCAAATAATGGCACAGCTTTCTCTGTTTCTGCAAGGTCTTCTCTCAAAGGCGATGAACCAGTGGATTCTCTCCTTAACTTCTCATTGTTCACTCTTGACTCTTCATCTTCCTGTGTCACCGTGGGCTCAGCACAACTAGAGTCTTCACATACTGGGTGTGTCAGCTCTTTGAAATCAGGTGCCGGCTCTTTTTCCTTCACAGGCTCAGATTCATTGGTGAGATTATTTGGTTTATCATATGTTTGTTCCTTTTCACTTATGATGACATCATTTATCTTCAGTCGTAATTCTGTTGACCCTTGTGACCTTATCAGAAGCTCACCATCTGTGGTTTCTTCATCTTGATTAACATTGGCCATGAGACTAGATCTTGCAGCCGAGGTTTCCAAATGTACCCCCTCGGCATTGTTTGTATTACCATCAACCACTGTAAGTCGCTCACTTTCAGATGTTTTACTTTCACATGTGTCCATAACTATTTCCGTCTCCTCACCACTGGTCAAATACTCCATTGATTCAGTAGTGTTGGTTTTATCTTCTTCATTGTTGCTCATGGCTGAGTTAGCTTGACCGTTGTCGACAGGCTCATCAGATTGTGGCTCTTCCTCTGGTGAAACCTTGGTGAATTTCATTGGCTGCTCCTCCTCAGCACTGGGCGTACTAACGGAACGCTGATGATATGTGAGAGGCTGGTAGAAAAATAAAAACAATATATCACTTGAAGTTATCGAAACCAAAATGCACAGTAAGTCCATCAGAATCTGAAAGAGAAAGACAATCCAATCATTTTGGCGGGTGTTGTTTATTACAACCCTATTTAGTCACTTCGCAAATCTCCCATTGCTCTTGGGCTTCAAACTTTTCACGTTTTCTTAGTTTATGCTTTTAGAAGGGAAAAAAGGAGCAATGGTGTTCATAGTGTGAGGAGCAGTTTAATGATAAGTCCATATCGAACCAAATAAAGTGAATCGCTTTTAGCTCTGTTGGAGGTGCAGGTTTGTGGCTGTGTTTTGCCCTCGTGTTAGAAACACACACACACACGGCCATTCAGCCCATCGTGCCATGCGTTCCTGCTCACAGCCATGGCCTTAGTGTGGAAGACCAGCACTGGCCCACAGCGAGAAAGAAAATTAGAGAGCAGGTCCAACCATTGACCACTCTTGGACACCTCTTAGCATCCGGGTATCAAGCAGTGCTGAAACCTGAGAATAGGTCTCCCCAGTGCCTTCCTGGTTGTTGATGGCATGTGGCCTCAGAAGGCGGAGAAGGTAACTCTAATTAACAATAGCTACTCATCGACAGTACCTCCCGTTCATCCTCCTTCCCTTCTTCAATCTCCTCCATAACTTCTGCCTTCGCTTCAGCAATCAGATCTCTGATTGGTTTGTTACTTGCAACACAAGCCACGAATGGGTGCTGAGAGAAAGAACAACAAAGAATTATCGACAAAAACATCTCATTGCCCTTCATCGAATCTTTGACAGTGATTAAGAAAATAAAAGTCTGAGCACCTGTGCCTTTCTCAGCAAGCTACACAGCCATGGAACTTCCACACAAGGAAGCATTTGAGAAGCATTTGATCCAGAGCAATTTTTAGCCCAAATGTCAACGCAGTTATATTCGCTCAATGCTACCCTGAACTATACAGAGAAACACTTCTGTTTGCAAAGTTCAACAGTTATTGAGCAAAGTGGTCCATTTGTATCTCTTTCTTCTCGTGTGCATTTGTGCGTGTCCAGGGATGTGTATGTGTGCTTTTCTATCTGTTCCTTTCTGTTTCAGACACTATCTCTGCCCCTCTTTCCGTTTATTTTTGTTTCTGTATGTGCGCTCTGTAAATACTTTTGTGTTCACCTATCTCATTACACTTCAAAAAAGTATTTAATTGGCTGTAAAGCACTTTGGGACGCCCTGAGGTCATGAAAGGCGCTAGAGAGTGAGGTAGAAGCCATTTTTAACTCTTTAGAAAGCAAAGGAAACCTTTGGTTAAACAACAATTCATAGATGCATTTAATAGGAAGCTAAATAAGTACGTGAGGCACAAAGGAATAGAAGGATATGCTGATAGGGTTAGATGAAGTAGGGAGGGAGGAGGCTTGTGTGGAGCATGGACACTGGCACAGATCAGTTGGGCCGAATGGCCTGTTTCTAAGCTGTAAAATTCTATGTAATAAATGCAAGTCTTTCTTTCTTTCTTTCTCTCATTTACTTCACAAAACAAAATCAAGTTGCCAGCGGCTTGTATGACGGGTGGCTGATCCGCTCCTCCAGGTTAACGGCCCTGGCAGCGCGGTTGAAAATTACCCCCTAAGTTTCTCAGCACCGCTGGGCTAAGGATGGGGAAAACCAACGGTTGGGGACAGGGCTCCTGTTCCTAATCGCTATCCCGTGAACACCAGACTGTGATGCCCTCCATGGTAGAACAGCCTGCCGACACTCACCGTCCAGGCTCACCCCCGAGTGAAGAACTGGAGAGAAACTGGTCCCTAATGAGAGTCAGCCCCTCCAGGAGAGGAAAGGAGAAACTTAGAATAAAATAATGATCACCTGAAGAAGCTGCTTCACGCACCACCGAGCATCTACATTTTTTTCCAAAGCCTTTTTTAAGAAGTCTTTAAAATCTGCTGACCTGTAAATTCAATATTTGAGATGTTTGTTATTTATTGATATTGACTTCAAGCTGAATCAATGTTGCCTGTTTTAGACTGTCACCCAAAGTCAAAATTACCCCTCCCCTCCCTTATTGACCCAACTTTTTCCCCTTCCGAGGGTGGGAGGAGCCATAACTCAACCTGCCCACAGCCCAGCTCCGCGGGATTGTTAAAATAAGAAAGATCGAAATTTAAATTGTAGTTTTGTCCGTTACCATCGGGAGGGTTGGACCAGAGTTGGAGGTGGGGTCTTTGTGATTTTCAGAAGGACCCTCATCGGGTTGAGTTCATGGTGGGGAGGTTCCATCTCGGCCAGCTCAATAAGTGTGATTCCAAGAGACCAGATGTCAGCCTTGTAGTCGTACGGTGCATCTTTCATCGTTTCACACTGGACAACTTCAGGGGCCATCCTAAAGGAGAGAAGGGAAAATCGAGAGAGCAGTGTGCTGCTCATGTTCATAATTGCCGACCTGTTCAATCTATTCAATTCTGTCCTCAGAATCCTTTGTTACTGCAACACCGTTACAAACCTGGGAAGGTCGTAACCAGCTAACGAAAAAAAGGACATGCAACAAACAGAAAATCCCTGTAATCGAATCCCAATCTCGATTTAGGGTTTGGACGTATAAACCAAACTCCCTCATGGTGGAATGCTAAATGTTACAGCAGTGTTTCTTGGGAGTTTGACTGGCCAGAGTTCTCACATGGCTTGGAAAAGCCTGGAATATCAATAGGAGCTTGGTCCCCCTTATCTGTTGGTATGCTGGTTTCAACAAATTTCTTTAAGGAGGGGGCCAACAGAGGGCGGGGGTGGGAAGAAAATAAGGAGGGGGGTCTTATCATGGACCCAATGTCGCTCACTTCTGGTGGCCAGCTGAAAAGCAGTAGTGGCAGAGATTAATAATCCAATTTGCATTTATATCACACCATTCACAACCTCAGGACATCCACAAAGCACTTCACAGCCAATTGAATACTTTTTCAACTGCAGCCACATAGGAAATGTAGCAGCCAATATGCACACAACAAGGTCCCACAAACAGATAATGACCAGATAATCTGTTTCAGTGATATGGGATGAGTATAGACCAGGACACCAGGTAAACTCCCGTGCACTTCTTTGAAATAGCACCATGGAATCTTTTACGTCTACCTGAGAGGGCAGATGGGGCCTTGGTTTAATATCTCATCTGAGAGCGACACCTCCAACAGTGCAGCACTGGCAGTGTTAACCTGGATTATGTGCTCAGGTCTCTGGAGTGGGACTTGAATCCGCAACCTCTATGATTCAAAGGCAAGTGTGCTACCACTGAGCCACGGCTGATACTTAATCTAGGGAGGGTAGAATGCCAGTCTAGCTTTTTGCCGGTGCAAAGCGCTTATGGAGGGGAAGGCAGTGAGTAGAGCCATACAGGCCGGGAAGGTCCTAAATTTGATCCCCAGTCTGTGCCGAGGTAGCTGTTCTCAGCCAGGATGGTAGCTATAATTATCTTCTGTGCCCTGGGTTAGAAAGTGGAAAACAAACAGTGCTCTTGGTCACTATCCAGCAAGCAAGCTGAAAAGTGGTCAGCTGTGATGCCCTCTACAGTCAAATAGCCTGCTGACGCTCACTGCTTAGGTTTACACATGAAGGGTGGCCACTCGGGCCAGGAGACGGACTGCATTCCAAGAAGGGCGCAACGTCTTCAGGAGAAAAGGGGATGGAAAGAAATTATTAGAGGGAAAATTTTTAAAAATACATTACAAGGGGGTGAAATAGATCTCATGCTTTCTGGAAAAGGAATAAAACTTACCAATAGGGTGTCCCAATAAACGATGTTCTCCGCTGGATGGTCCGGGTGTTCTTCGCAGACACTCCAAAATCAGCTAGAAGAGAGAAAGAGAATTGGATTATTGGCCCAACACTTAAAACGCATGTTATCTGTGATTAACAATAGACCCATTAAAACCGATACTGCAACTGGGCAAGAAATTACGAATGGAATGTCAATTGTTTTTGTCTTCATTTTTGTTTCGGATGACCACACTCTGGATCCCTGTGGTGCTGCCTTGGCCACACGGGTAATTGATCCGATGAGAACAATGCAACCAATTTGGAGAATGGTCGATAACTCAGAGATGCTGCGATGGTCCTGCGACTGTCACAAGGAACGAGGAGAAACACCCTCAAACTCAGGGAAAACCAGAGCAACAATTTGAAGTAATCATCACTCTGCCCACACCTGATTGCCACATTGAGTTCTTTACTCATCCTACTGCTACACTGTTTTAGCCTTTTCCCTCAGTTCTTATTACTCATCTTAACCATGTGAGATGATCCAAATATCATCACAAGTGAGGCTGACTGAATAATTCACCATAAATAACCAAGTCAGGAGTGGCGCAATGGATGTACTGATCGGATCAAACTACTGACCGAAATATTTCCCATTTATATTGATCTGGTTTTTAACTGAAGATTAATCTGAAACTTTTGATAAAACAAAACAATCACATTGTGTTTGTACTGAGAACCTTTGAGATGCACTTATTATGTCTGCACACAAATGCTACAATTTCTGCCATGTGTGCATCCCTTAACTGACTCGACTTGTCTCTGTGTCACTTTTCTATTTTTCATGTAAATATTCCAGGGTGGTGTAAGTGTAGGTGTACCAGGCAGAATACCCATAGTAAATTTTAAAAAATATATCCACATATTAGTACTCATTTTACAATGGTCAGGCCTGGAGCAGTGGAGACATTACCTCATTAACCGTCCATGGAAAGAGATAAGAAATATAGTAAATCAGTCAAGGAGACTGTAAGGAGGCAGCGACATGAATAGACTCGTGTTATGGATCGACTGGGAAGAGATAAGAAAGAATGCCATAACTGATACCCATTGTTTCTTATTAGTGAACACAATGAATAAGAAACATGTTATTGTGCAGGCTCGTTGAAGGGAGATTAACCAGACATAGTTAGAACATGTTGACATAATGGTGTCACATTAGGAGGATGTAATTAAACATATAAAATATACCGACACTGGAGCTTCTTCGGGGCTTTTGACAATATTCTGACTCAGGGGTAAGTGTGCTACCAACTGAACCCAGGTGATTTATTGATGTCTAACAAGCCTTACACCTTTTGATGGATCAAATCCATCTTCTCACCATGTGTCTCAATCCCTTCTTTCCCAGAACAGAATCAATCGCCTCCTCAACCCATTTACACTGTCTGCTTCAATGACCTTCCCTGGTAAACTATTCCACTTCCTGAATCCCCTTTGAATCAAGGACTTCCTCGGGACTTCCTTCCTCCTCGTGACTTTCCAATATTTAGTTTGTATCTCCTGCTGTTTGAACCCTTTTGACATCTCCTGCTAAACTGGAGTGCAACTTAACTTGAACGAGTGCAACTCAAGCAAATAATACTGTACTTAGATATAACAATCAGTTGGAAAAGGCAAAGGGTGTAAGATGTGCCACTGGGATTACTCTTTGTTCCTCACTTACTCTGCCTTCCTCCTCTCCCACTCTGCCTCTCCTGCTCCTCTTTCTTACCGAGTTTAATGTCTCCCTCCAGCGTCAGAAGGACATTCCCGGCTTTGAGGTCCCGGTGTATTATCTTGTTGTTGTGCAGGTAATTGAGCGCTTCGAGCATCTGTCGGCAAATTACACGGATCTGTGGTTCTGCCAATCCTCTCTCCAGCTCTGTGACACAACCAAACCAAGATAAGACAAATGTAGATCTTAATTTCTTTTTTTTAAATTAAATAAACTCTGGTTCCCCCAAAGGTTTAGTGGGATGCTGAGCCACACAGATCAACAGGGTTTGTGCTGAGTGAGCTGATCTCAGCTAGAGTAGTGGGACACGAGGCCTTGACACCCCTGGGATAGGGAGGGGGAAAATCCACCAGGGTTCCTGCTCCCAGTCGATATCCAGCGACCGGTACCGTGAGGTGAGTGTGTGTGGGTGCTGACTGAAAACAGAATCAAACTCAGCTGTGGTGCCCTCAGTAGTTGAATAGCTCGCAGACACTCCCTGGATTCACCAATGAAGAATGCCAATTGGCCAAGGCACCAGGTCACATGCAAGCTGATGGATGGGATTGGATACAGATGGGCAGTATTCACGCACTGTTTATCCATTGGGCAGCCCTGATTGGTGACCATGACAATGCCACTGAACTACCAATCATACCACTGTGTTTGCAGGTCCTTTATTAAACACCCAGAGCCCATGGAACTGTCCCCCAGCAAGTCAGCAACACATTGGAGGTGGGGGGAGGGGAGGATTAAATAAATTCAGCTGCTTTCATTCCATTTCTAATTTTACTTACCTAACATTATAGCATCTACCGCACCACCAGGACAAAACTCAAGTAGAATCTGTAAAGAAAAAGAAAGGGATTAAGATCTTGGAGTGCTCAATGTCCTTTGCATTTTCAAAATATAGTGTAACCTTTATACAGAGAGTGGTGAGGATGTGGATCTCGCTGCCACATGGAGTCTTTGAAGCAGTTCGCATTGTCCCTTTTTTACTGGAGGCCTGATGCATACGTGGGGGAGAAAGGAATAGAGGGACATGGGGGCAGGGTGGGAAAAGGAAATTGGAGAGGGAGGATGCTCATGTGGAGTATAAACAATGGCATTGACCAGTTGGGCTGAATGGACTGTTTCTGCATTGTAGATTCAACATAATTCGACGTAACTTTCATTATCCTCACTTCAATTATCTGATGATCCACCAGAATTTTTGAGGGACAAAGCCATGCGCAAGACCCTGCCTTATTACACAGGTTTACAGATTCAAGAGGAACTTTCAAAAGGGAATTGATGAACACTTGAAAAGGAAAAAATTTGCAGGGCTATGGGGAAAGAGCAGGGGAGTGGGGCTATTTGGAAAGCTCTTTCAAAGAGCCAGCACAGGCACGATGGGCCAAATGGCCTTCTTCTGTGCTGTATGATTCGATGATTCATGGGCAGAAGCAAGGAATGATAATTTAGTATTCATACATCTGCTAATCAGAATTAAATTTGAAAATTAAAAGACAGAATGTAACAGTCACCTTGGACTGTTTAAGGCCATTCTCCTGTGTTAGAATATTTCTTATGCTGTAACAGCTGCTTTGAATATTAGAGTTTCTCTATTTTGTGAAGTTGAGGGAACAGTCCCTTTTACTTTTGGTTTCCTCTTCCTTTCATGACTCACCCACAGGCTCTTTTCATAGTAGAAAGCATCGAGCAGTTTCACAATGTTGGGATGATCACATGAGCCCAGAATATCAATTTCCACCATGTAATCTTCCAGCTCATCCTCATCCAATGAACTTATCACCTTGGCAGCTGCAACCGCCCCAGTCTCCTTGTTCTGTGCCTTTAAAGCAGAAAATAAATTACAAGAAACATCACAACATGTTTTGCCACATTGTACAAAGCCAACATTTCTCATCCAAAGACAAAAAGGAACCCCTCGACCATTCCTTAGCATCATTGAGGTCAAAAATAACAAGCTCCTTTCTTGATCATTTGTATATAATTTCCTCCCTTCCTGTTGTGCCGGCAGGTGCTAGGTTATGACTCTGCTGATATTGGCAGCCCACAGGTAGGTCTTTTCAGCTGTGAACCTCGTGGTAGGCTACTCAACCATGGGAGGCGCCACAACTCCATTTGCCCGCCTTTGCTCCTGATCCCTTGATACCCTTCCCTAACAAAAATCTATCTTTCCCAGTCTTGAAAATTTCAATTGATCCCCAGCATTGACAGCCTTTTGGGGGAGAGAGTTCCGTGTTTCCATTCCCCTTTGTGTGAAAAAGTGCTTCCTGATTTCACTCCTAAATGGCCTAGTTCTAATTTTAAGACTGGCAGAGTTTGAAGGGCCTGAGCAGCAAATTACCTTTTTGGACCGGAGGAGTCCCGCATCTGCGCATCATTGGAGTCGCCTTTAAGTCGCCTTTCAGCCTCTTTAAGATTTTGCCCCCTTGTTCGGGATTCCCCCACCAGAGGAAATAGATTTGCGATATCTACCTTATAGAATCGCCCTGTTATTTTAAACACCAGCCCAGGTACCACCCCCTGGGACTCCCAGTCCGGGGACCCCCAGCCTGGGGACTGCCCCCTGGGACCCCCAGCCGGGGACCACCAGCCCGTCACCTGCTCCTCTGGGCAGCAATGTAACAGAATAAAGTCGCAGTTACATTTAATTGAGGAAATCACATTTAGGAGCTTTTCAGTGTAAACAAATTATTTGTTGCCTGACATTCTATTTTGATGCCTCTTCTTCACTTTGGGCAATTCCTACCCGCGTCTAACAATTATAGAAGAGAAGCCTTGAAATAAAAGGTTTTATATTTAGCTTTTAAGAAACAGTATCCAAGTTACTCAGGTTAATTGACTTCAAACTGATGGGATATTTTCTCTCACGGACGATGTGTAATTGTTCCAATTTCTGCACCGTTCCAACTGCTGCAATAAAATAACTGTTACTGTCCAAAATGTTTTTAAATACCGAAACTCTATTCGGGTTTACAGTTAGTACAATTTTTGTGGAGAATCACAATCCCCAAATTTCTATTTGCATAGAAAGCATGGAGAGGGGAGACTTTTATAAGCAACTGAAAATATAATGGCGGTTTAACTCACTTCACAGAATTGTCTTTCGGGTGATTTTTTCCTTTGTGTCTCTAATATCTGTTCCCTTTGGATAATTGATGTTTGTGTCTGACTGACCAAGGCAGAAGGAAATAAAGGGGGTTTTGATACATAAATTTAAATGTAATGTTTAGTGAAGAAACAAAAGTTACTTCATGCGACAGGATTTGTTTTCAGTCAGAAACGATGTACATTTTACAAAGTATAATCCCTGGATTCAAATCTCCCTGCCCTTTTTGGAATTTACTTTGACGGGAAATGCAATAAAAACGAGTCTTTCCTTTCTAAATATTTGAGCCTGAAAAGAGATTCGCCTCACGACGAAACTGAGCCAAAAATAAGTCGGTGCGGAGTTTGTGGAGAGTGAGGAGGTCTCTCCGAGTCGGACACTGTCCCGTTTGATGAAGATTTGATCCTCAGACTCAGACCGTTGTTCCCCGCTTCTCCCGCGCCCTACCCGGACTTTGGGCGGGAAGCGCTGCGATTGGCCGAGCTCAGCGCGGGGGAAAAAAAACCGTCCAGTCACGTGGCCCGGCAACCCATCTCCCAGGGCTGTGATTGGCTGTCGGGCGCTTTCCCCCCCCCCTCCCCCCCTCCCCCCCCCGCGCCACCGGGTGTCCGAGGGGCGGGTCAGACGGTCACTCGCTCCTCTCGGTGAAATAAAATAACATTAAAGAAAATAATAAAACATTGACATTTAATTCAGGAACCACATCCCCATTCTGTTCTCTTCCGGTATTTTCATGCCTCTTTGGGGAATTCCGACCTCCGTCTCTCAGCGTCCGAGAAGCGATCGATTGGAACAAAAGGTAAATCAGCGCAATACTTTGTGATATTTGAGGGACAGCGTCCCGGTTATTGATGTGAATCGGCTTCAAACTGATGGGATATTCTCTCTCTCTCACGGACGATGTGTAATTGTTCCTATTTCTGCACCGTTCCAACTGCTGCAATAAAATAACTTTTACTGTCCAAAAATGTTTTTAAGCAGCGAAACTCTATTCGGGTTTACAGTTAGTACAATTTTTGTGGAGAATCACAATCCCCCAAATTTCTATTTGCACAGAAACCATGGAGAGGGGAGACTTTTATAACCAACTGAAAATATAATTGCGGTTTTACTCACTTTACAGAATTGTCTCTCGGGTGATTTTTTCCTTTGTGTCTCTAATATCTGTTCCCTTTGGATAATTGATGTTTGTGTCTGACTGACCGAGGCAGAAGGAAATAAAGGGGGTTTTCATACATAAATTTTAATGCAATGTTTAGTGAAGAAAAATAAGTTACTTCATGCGACAGGATTTGTTTTCTGTCAGAAACGATGTACATTTTACAAAGTATAATCCCTGGATTCAAATCTCCCTGCCCTTTTTGTAATTTACTTTGACGGGAAATGTAATAAAAACGAGTCTTTCCTTTCTAAATATTTGCGCCTGAAAAGAGATTCGCCTCACGACGAAACTGAGCCAAAAATAAGTCGGTGCGGAGTTTGTGGAGAGTGAGGAGGTCTCTCCGAGTCGGACACTGTCCCGTTTGATGAAGATTTGATCCTCAGACTCAGACCGTTGTTCCCCGCTTCTCCCGCGCCCCACCCGGACTTTGGGCGGGAAGCGCTCCGATTGGCCGAGCTATTCCCATTCAGGTCGCCCGGCGACTCTTTTTCCCATTGGGAGCATGAGTTCAATTGATTGAGGGGGAAGCGCCCGGTGAGTGTCTGCAGGTAAACCTCTCACCTGCTCTTCCAGCGCACTGTCGGGCTGAGGTGGAGGGAGAGAAATAGATGACATTCCCTTTAAAGGGCCCGGGGACAGAACACCTGAGTGACGCTGAGCTCGGACTGTTCTGGTTCTATTTTTCTGAAACCTCTTCAATTTGGGCGGTTGGTGAAGGAATTAAAGACACAACGACGGATAACTTGTAATAACGGACATTGCAGAAAAATAGTCTTTGAGTTTTGAACGTGAGTGTTTTTGTGCTGAAGATGATGTATTTTTCACATTTTACATATATATTACAGGGAAACACTCACAATGTTAGACATGCAGCTGGAACTTTATGCAAAATAACTCCTGGAATTAAAATAGATCAACATTCCTTCAGATCAGGATGTCAACCATCGATTGATCAACATTCCTTCAGATCAGGATGTCAACCATCGATTGATCAACATTCCTTCAGATCAGGATGTCAACCATCGATTGATCAACATTCCTTCAGATCACGATGTCAACCATCGATTGATCAACATTCCTTCAGAACAGGTAGGTCAACCATCGATAGATCAACATTCCTTCAGATCAGGTAGGTCAACCATCAATAGATCAATATTCCTTCAGATCAGGTAGGTCAACCATCGATAGATCAACATTCCTTCAGATCAGGTAGGACAACCATCGATAGATCAACATTCCTTCAGATCAGGATGTCAACCATCGATTGATCAACATTCCTTCAGATCAGGTAGGTCAACCATCAACAGATCAACATTCCTTCAGATCAGGATGTCAACCATCAATTGATCAACATTCCTTCAGATCAGGGAGGTCAACCATCGATAGATCAACATTCCTTCAGATCAGGATGTCAACCATCGATTGATCAACATTCCTTCAGATCAGGTAGGTCAACCATCAATAGATCAACATTCCTTCAGATCAGGTAGGTCAACCATCGAGTGATCAACATTCCTTCAGATCAGGATGTCAACCATCGATTGATCAACATTCCTTCAGATCAGGATGTCAACCATCGATTGATCAACATTCCTTCAGATCAGGATGTCATCCATCGATTGATCAACATTCCTTCAGATCAGGATGTCAACCATGGATTGATCAACATTCCTTCAGATCAGGTAGGTCAACCATCGATTGATCAACATTCCTTCAGATCAGGATGTCAACCATCGATTGATCAACATTCCTTCAGATCAGGATGTCATCCATCGATTGATCAACATTCCTTCAGATCAGGATGTCAACCATCGATTGATCAACATTCCTTCAGATCAGGATGTCAACCATCGATTGATCAACATTCCTTCAGATCAGGATGTCAACCATCGATTGATCAACATTCCTTCAGATCAGGATGTCAACCATCGATTGATCAACATTCCTTCAGATCAGGATGTCAACCATCGATTGATCAACATTCCTTCAGATCAGGATGTCAACCATCGATTGATCAACATTCCTTCAGATCAGATAGGACAACCATCGATTGATCAACATTCCTTCAGATCAGATAGGACAACCATCGATTGATCAACATTCCTTCAGATCAGGATGTCAACCATCGATTGATCAACATTCCTTCAGATCAGATAGGACAACCATCGATTGATCAACATTCCTTCAGATCAGGATGTTAACCATCGATTGATCAACATTCCTTCAGATCAGGATGTCAACCATCGATTGATCAACATTCCTTCAGATCAGATAGGACAACCATCGATTGATCAACATTCCTTCAGATCAGGATGTCAACCATCGATTGATGAACATTCCTTCAGATCAGGATGTCAACCATCGATTGATCAACATTCCTTCAGATCAGGTAGGTCAACCTTCGATTGATCAACATTCCTTCAGATCAGGTAGGTCAACCATCGATTGATCAACATTCCTTCAGATCAGGATGTCAACCATCGATTGATCAACATTCCTTCAGATCAGGATGTCAAACATCGATTGATCAACATTCCTTCAGATCAGGATGTCAACCATCGATTGATCAACATTCCGTCAGATCAGGATGTCAACCATCGATAGATCAACATTCCTTCAGATCAGGTAGGTCAACCATCAATAGATCAATATTCCTTCAGATCAGGTAGGTCAACCATCGATAGATCAACATTCCTTCAGATCAGGTAGGACAACCATCGATAGATCAACATTCCTTCAGATCAGGATGTCAACCATCGATTGATCAACATTCCTTCAGATCAGGTAGGTCAACCATCAATAGATCAACATTCCTTCAGATCAGGATGTCAACCATCAATTGAACAACATTCCTTCAGATCAGGTAGGTCAACCATCGATTGATCAACATTCCTTCAGATCAGGTAGGTCAACCATCGATAGATCAACATTCCTTCAGATCAGGTAGGTCAACCCTAGATAGATCAACATTCCTTCAGATCAGGATGTCAACCATCAATTGATCAACATTCCTTCAGATCAGGTAGGTCAACCATCGATAGATCAACATTCCTTCAGATCAGGATGTCAACCATCGATTGATCAACATTTCTTCAGATCAGGTAGGTCGATCAACATTCCTTCAGATCAGGATGTCAACCATCAATTGATCAACATTCCTTCAGATCAGGTAGGTCAACCATCGATTGATCAACATTCCTTCAGATCAGGATGTCAACCATCGATTGATCAACATTCCTTCAGATCAGGTAGGTCAACCATCGATAGATCAACATTCCTTCAGATCAGGATGTCAACCATCGATTGATCAACATTCCTTCAGATCAGGTAGGTCAACCATCGATTGATCAACATTCCTTCAGATCAGGATGTCAACCCTCGATAGATCAACATTCCTTCAGATCAGGATGTCAACCATCACTTGATCAACATTCCTTCAGATCAGGATGTCAACCATCAATTGATCAACATTACTTCAGATCAGGTAGGTCAACCATCGATTGATCAACATTCCTTCAGATCAGGATGTCAACCATCGATTGATCAACATTCCTTCAGATCAGGATGTCAACCATCGATTGATCAACATTCCTTCAGATCAGGTAGGACAACCATCGATTGATCAACATTCCTTCAGATCAGGATGTCAACCATCGATTGATCAACATTCCTTCAGATCAGGATGTTTCATTGATAGATCAACATTCCTTCAGATCAGGATGTTTCATTGATAGATCAACATTCCTTCAGAGCAGGATGTCAACCATCGATTGATCAACATTCCTTCAGATCAGGTAGGTCAACCATCGATTGATCAACATTCCTTCAGATCAGGATGTCAACCATCGATTGATCAACATTCCTTCAGATCAGGATGTCAACCATCGATTGATCAACATTCCTTCAGATCAGGATGTCATCCATCGATTGATCAACATTCCTTCAGATCAGGATGTCAACCATGGATTGATCAACATTCCTTCAGATCAGGTAGGTCAACCATCGATTGATCAACATTCCTTCAGATCAGGATGTCAACCATCGATTGATCAACATTCCTTCAGATCAGGATGTCATCCATCGATTGATCAACATTCCTTCAGATCAGGATGTCAACCATTGATTGATCAACATTCCTTCAGATCAGGATGTCAACCATCGATTGATCAACATTCCTTCAGATCAGGATGTCAACCATCGATTGATCAACATTCCTTCAGATCAGGATGTCAACCATCGATTGATCAACATTCCTTCAGATCAGGATGTCAACCATCGATTGATCAACATTCCTTCAGATCAGGATGTCAACCATCGATTGATCAACATTCCTTCAGATCAGATAGGACAACCATCGATTGATCAACATTCCTTCAGATCAGATAGGACAACCATCGATTGATCAACATTCCTTCAGATCAGGATGTCAACCATCGATTGATCAACATTCCTTCAGATCAGATAGGACAACCATCGATTGATCAACATTCCTTCAGATCAGGATGTTAACCATCGATTGATCAACATTCCTTCAGATCAGGATGTCAACCATCGATTGATCAACATTCCTTCAGATCAGATAGGACAACCATCGATTGATCAACATTCCTTCAGATCAGGATGTCAACCATCGATTGATGAACATTCCTTCAGATCAGGATGTCAACCATCGATTGATCAACATTCCTTCAGATCAGGTAGGTCAACCTTCGATTGATCAACATTCCTTCAGATCAGGTAGGTCAACCATCGATTGATCAACATTCCTTCAGATCAGGATGTCAACCATCGATTGATCAACATTCCTTCAGATCAGGATGTCAACCATCGATTGATCAACATTCCTTCAGATCAGGATGTCAACCATCGATTGATCAACATTCCTTCAGATCAGGATGTCAACCATCAATAGATCAACATTCCTTCAGATCAGGGAGGTCAACCATCGATTGATCAACATTCCTTCAGAACAGGTAGGTCAACCATCGATAGATCAACACTCCTTCAGAACAGGTAGGTCAACCATCGATAGATCAACATTCCTTCAGATCAGGTAGATCAACCATCAATAGATCAACATTCCTTCAGATCAGGTAGGTCAACCATCGATAGATCAACATTCCTTCAGATCAGGTAGGACAACCATCGATAGATCGACATTCCTTCAGATCAGGATGTCAACCATCGATTGATCAACATTCCTTCAGATCAGGTAGGTCAACCATCAATAGATCAACATTCCTTCAGATCAGGATGTCAACCATCAATTGAACAACATTCCTTCAGATCAGGTAGGTCAACCATCGATTGATCAACATTCCTTCAGATCAGGTAGGTCAACCATCGATAGATCAACATTCCTTCAGATCAGGATGTCAACCATCAATTGATCAACATTCCTTCAGATCAGGTAGGTCAACCATCGATAGATCAACATTCCTTCAGATCAGGATGTCAACCATCGATTGATCAACATTCCTTCAGATCAGGTAGGTCAACCATCAATAGATCAACATTCTTTCAGATCAGGATGTCAACCATCAATTGATCAACATTTCTTCAGATCAGGTAGGTCAACCATCGATTGATCAACATTCCTTCAGATCAGGATGTCAACCATCGATTGATCAACATTCCTTCAGATCAGGTAGGTCAACCATCGATAGATCAACATTCCTTCAGATCAGCATGTCAACCATCGATTGATCAACATTCCTTCAGATCAGGATGTCAACCATCGATTGATCAACATTCCTTCAGATCAGGTAGGTCAACCATCGATAGATCAACATTCCTTCAGATCAGCATGTCAACCATCGATTGATCAACATTCCTTCAGATCAGGTAGGTCAACCATCGATAGATCAACATTCCTTCAGATCAGGATGTCAACCATCGATAGATCAACATTCCTTCAGATCAGGATGTCAACCATCACTTGATCAACATTCCTTCAGATCAGGATGTCAACCATCAATTGATCAACATTACTTCAGATCAGGTAGGTCAACCATCGATTGATCAACATTCCTTCAGATCAGGATGTCAACCATCGATTGATCAACATTCCTTCAGATCAGGATGTCAACCATCGATTGATCAACATTCCTTCAGATCAGGTAGGTGAACCATCGATTGATCAACATTCCTTCAGATCAGGATGTCAACCATCGATTGATCAACATTCCTTCAGATCAGGATGTTTCATTGATAGATCAACATTCCTGAGATCAGGATGTTTCATTGATAGATCAACATTCCTTCAGAGCAGGATGTCAACCATCGATTGATCAACATTCCTTCAGATCAGGTAGGTCAACCATCGAGAGATCAACATTCCTTCAGATCAGGATGTTTCATTGATAGATCAACATTCCTTCAGATCAGGATGTTTCATTGATAGATCAACATTCCTTCAGATCAGGATGTTTCATTGATAGATCAACATTCCTTCAGAGCAGGATGCAACCATCGATAGATCAACATTCCTTCAGATCAGGTAGGACAACCATCGATTGATCAACATTCCTTCAGATCAGGATGTCAATCATCGAGAGATCAACATTCCTTCAGATCAGGATGTCAACGATCGATAGATCAACATTCCTTCAGATCAGGATGTCAACCATCGATTGATCACATTCCTTCAGATCAGGATGTCAACCATCGATTGATCAACATTCCTTCAGATCAGGATGTCAACCCTCGATAGATCAACATTCCTTCAGATCAGGATGTTTCATTGATAGATCAACATTCCTTCAGATCAGGATGTTTCATTGATAGATCAACATTCCTTCAGAGCAGGATGTCAACCATCGATTGATCAACATTCCTTCAGATCAGGTAGGTCAACCATCGAGAGATCAACATTCCTTCAGATCAGGATGTTTCATTGATAGATCAACATTCCTTCAGATCAGGATGTTTCATTGATAGATCAACATTCCTTCAGAGCAGGATGTCAACCATCGATAGATCAACATTCCTTCAGATCAGGTAGGACAACCATCGATTGATCAACATTCCTTCAGATCAGGATGTCAATCATCGAGAGATCAACATTCCTTCAGATCAGGATGTCAACGATCGATCGATCAACATTCCTTCAGATCAGGATGTCAACCATCGATTGATCACATTCCTTCAGATCAGGATGTCAACCATCGATTGATCAACATTCCTTCAGATCAGGATGTCAACCCTCGATAGATCAACATTCCTTCAGATCAGGATGTCAACCATCGATTGATCAACATTCCTTCAGATCAGGATGTCAACCCTCGATTGATCAACATTCCTTCAGATCAGGTGGACAACCCTCGATAGATCAACATTCCTTCAGATCAGGATGTCAACCATCGATTGATCAACATTCCTTCAGATCAGGTAGGTCAACCATCGATCGATCAACATTCCTTCAGATCAGGATGTCAACCATCGATTGATCAACATTCCTTCAGATCAGGTGGACAACCATCGATTGATCAACATTCCTTCAGATCAGGTAGGACTACCATCGATTGATCAACATTCCTTCAGATCAGGATGTCAACCATCGATTGATCAACATTCCTTCAGATCAGGATGTCAACCATCGATTGATCAACATTCCTTCAGATCAGATAGGACAACCATCGATTGATCAACATTCCTTCAGATCAGGATGTCAACCATCGATTGATGAACATTCCTTCAGATCAGGATGTCAACCATCGATTGATCAACATTCCTTCAGATCAGGTAGGTCAACCTTCGATTGATCAACATTCCTTCAGATCAGGATGTCAACCATCGATTGATCAATATTCCTTCAGATCAGGATGTCAACCATCGATTGATCAACATTCCTTCAGATCAGGATGTCAACCATCGATTGATCAACATTCCTTCAGATCAGGATGTCAACCATCGATTGATCAACATTCCTTCAGATCAGATAGGACAACCATCGATTGATCAACATTCCTTCAGATCAGGATGTCAACCATCGATAGATCAACATTCCTTCAGATCAGGATGTCAACCATCACTTGATCAACATTCCTTCAGATCAGGATGTCAACCATCAATTGATCGACATTACTTCAGATCAGGTAGGTCAACCATCGATAGATCAACATTCCTTCAGATCAGGATGTCAACCATCAATTGATCAACATTCCTTCAGATCAGGTAGGTCAACCATCGATAGATCAACATTCCTTCAGATCAGGATGTCAACCATCGATTGATCAACATTCCTTCAGATCAGGTAGGTCAACCATCAATAGATCAACATTCTTTCAGATCAGGATGTCAACCATCAATTGATCAACATTTCTTCAGATCAGGTAGGTCAACCATCGATTGATCAACATTCCTTCAGATCAGGATGTCAACCATCGATTGATCAACATTCCTTCAGATCAGGTAGGTCAACCATCGATAGATCAACATTCCTTCAGATCAGCATGTCAACCATCGATTGATCAACATTCCTTCAGATCAGGATGTCAACCATCGATTGATCAACATTCCTTCAGATCAGGTAGGTCAACCATCGATAGATCAACATTCCTTCAGATCAGCATGTCAACCATCGATTGATCAACATTCCTTCAGATCAGATAGGATAACCATCGATAGATCAACATTCCTTCAGATCAGGATGTCAACCATCGATTGATCAACATTCCTTCAGATCAGGATGTCAACCATCACTTGATCAACATTCCTTCAGATCAGGATGTCAACCATCAATTGATCAACATTACTTCAGATCAGGTAGGTCAACCATCGATTGATCAACATTCCTTCAGATCAGGATGTCAACCATCGATTGATCAACATTCCTTCAGAACAGATCGGACAACCATCGATTGATCAACATTCCTTCAGATCAGGATGTCAACCATCGATTGATCAACATTCCTTCAGATCAGGATGTCAACGATCGATTGATCAACATTCCTTCAGATCAGATAGGACAACCATCGATCGATCAACATTCCTTCAGATCAGGATGTCAACCATCGATTGATCAACATTCCTTCAGATCAGGTAGGTCAACCTTCGATTGATCAACATTCTTTCAGATCAGGTCGGTCAACCATCGATTGATCAACATTCCTTCAGATCAGGATGTCAACCATCGATTGATCAACATTCCTTCAGATCAGGATGTCAACCATCGATTGATCAACATTCCTTCAGATCAGGATGTCAACCATCGATTGATCAACATTCCTTCAGATCAGGATGTCAACCATCGATTGATCAACATTCCTTCAGATCAGGATGTCAACCATCGATTGATCAACATTCCTTCAGATCAGGATGTCAACCATCGATTGATCAACATTCCTTCAGATCAGATAGGACAACCATCGATTGATCAACATTCCTTCAGATCAGGATGTCAACCATCGATTGATCAACATTCCTTCAGATCAGGTCGGACATCCATCGATTGATCAACATTCCTTCAGATCAGGATGTCAACCATCGATTGATCAACATTCCTTCAGATCAGGATGTCAACCATCGATTGATCAACATTCCTTCAGATCAGATAGGACAACCATCGATTGATCAACATTCCTTCAGATCAGGATGTCAACCATCGATTGATCAACATTCCTTCAGATCAGATAGGACAACCATCGATTGATCAACATTCCTTCAGATCAGGATGTCAACCATCGATTGATCAACATTCCTTCAGATCAGGATGTCAACCATCGATTGATCAACATTCCTTCAGATCAGGTAGGTCACCCTTTGATTGATCAACATTCCTTCAGATCAGGTAGGTCAACCATCGATTGATCAACATTCCTTCAGATCAGGATGTCAACCATCGATTGATCAACATTCCTTCAAAAAAGGTAGGACAACCATCGATTGATCATCATTCCTTCAGATCAGGTAGGTCAACCATCAATAGATCAACATTCCTTCAGATCAGGATGTCAAGCATCGATTGATCAATATTCCTTCAGATCAGGTAGGTCAACCATCGATAGATCAACATTCCTTCAGATCAGGATGTCAACCATCGATAGATCAACATTCCTTCAGATCAGGATGTCAACCATCACTTGATCAACATTCCTTCAGATCAGGATGTCAACCATCAATTGATCAACATTACTTCAGATCAGGTAGGTCAACCATCGATTGATCAACATTCCTTCAGATCAGGATGTCAACCATCGATTGATCAACATTCCTTCAGATCAGGATGTCAACCATCGATTGATCAACATTCCTTCAGATCAGGTAGGTGAACCATCGATTGATCAACATTCCTTCAGATCAGGATGTTTCATTGATAGATCAACATTCCTTCAGATCAGGATGTTTCATTGATAGATCAACATTCCTTCAGAGCAGGATGTCAACCATCGATTGATCAACATTCCTTCAGATCAGGTAGGTCAACCATCGAGAGATCAACATTCCTTCAGATCAGGATGTTTCATTGATAGATCAACATTCCTTCAGATCAGGATGTTTCATTGATAGATCAACATTCCTTCAGATCAGGATGTTTCATTGATAGATCAACATTCCTTCAGAGCAGGATGTCAACCATCGATAGATCAACATTCCTTCAGATCAGGTAGGACAACCATCGATTGATCAACATTCCTTCAGATCAGGATGTCAATCATCGAGAGATCAACATTCCTTCAGATCAGGATGTCAACGATCGATAGATCAACATTCCTTCAGATCAGGATGTCAACCATCGATTGATCACATTCCTTCAGATCAGGATGTCAACCATCGATTGATCAACATTCCTTCAGATCAGGATGTCAACCCTCGATAGATCAACATTCCTTCAGATCAGGATGTTTCATTGATAGATCAACATTCCTTCAGATCAGGATGTTTCATTGATAGATCAACATTCCTTCAGAGCAGGATGTCAACCATCGATTGATCAACATTCCTTCAGATCAGGTAGGTCAACCATCGAGAGATCAACATTCCTTCAGATCAGGATGTTTCATTGATAGATCAACATTCCTTCAGATCAGGATGTTTCATTGATAGATCAACTTTCCTTCAGAGCAGGATGTCAACCATCGATAGATCAACATTCCTTCAGATCAGGTAGGACAACCATCGATTGATCAACATTCCTTCAGATCAGGATGTCAATCATCGAGAGATCAACATTCCTTCAGATCAGGATGTCAACGATCGATAGATCAACATTCCTTCAGATCAGGATGTCAACCATCGATTGATCACATTCCTTCAGATCAGGATGTCAACCATCGCTTGATCAACATTCCTTCAGATCAGGATGTCAACCCTCGATAGATCAACATTCCTTCAGATCAGGATGTCAACCATCGATTGATCAACATTCCTTCAGATCAGGATGTCAACCCTCGATTGATCAACATTCCTTCAGATCAGGTGGACAACCCTCGATAGATCAACATTCCTTCAGATCAGGATGTCAACCATCGATTGATCAACATTCCTTCAGATCAGGTAGGTCAACCATCGATCGATCAACATTCCTTCAGATCAGGATGTCAACCATCGATTGATCAACATTCCTTCAGATCAGGTAGGTCAACCATCGATTGATCAACATTCCTTCAGATCAGGATGTCAACCATCGATTGATCAACATTCCTTCAAAAAAGGTAGGACAACCATCGATTGATCATCATTCCTTCAGATCAGGTAGGTCAACCATCAATAGATCAATATTCCTTCAGATCAGGATGTCAAGCATCGATTGATCAATATTCCTTCAGATCAGGTAGGTCAACCATCACCAGATCAACATTCCTTCAGATCAGGATGTCAACCATCGATTGATCAACATTCCTTCAGATCAGGATGTTAACCATCGATTGATCAACATTCCTTCAGATCAGGATGTCAACCATCGATTGATCAACATTCCATCAGATCAGGTAGGTCAACCATCGAGAGATCAACATTCCTTCAGATCAGGATGTTTCATTGATAGATCAACATTCCTTCAGATCAGGATGTTTCATTGATAGATCAACATTCCTTCAGAGCAGGATGTCAACCATCGATAGATCAACATTCCTTCAGATCAGGTAGGACAACCATCGATTGATCAACATTCCTTCAGATCAGGATGTCAATCATCGAGAGATCAACATTCCTTCAGATCAGGATGTCAACGATCGATAGATCAACATTCCTTCAGATCAGGATGTCAACCATCGATTGATCAACATTCCTTCAGATCAGGATGTCAACCATCGATTGATCAACATTCCTTCAGATCAGGATGTCAACCCTCGATAGATCAACATTCCTTCAGATCAGGATGTCAACCATCGATTGATCAACATTCCTTCAGATCAGGATGTCAACCCTCGATTGATCAACATTCCTTCAGATCAGGTGGACAACCCTCGATAGATCAACATTCCTTCAGATCAGGATGTCAACCATCGATTGATCAACATTCCTTCAGATCAGGTAGGTCAACCATCGATCGATCAACATTCCTTCAGATCAGGATGTCAACCATCGATTGATCAACATTCCTTCAGATCAGGTGGACAACCATCGATTGATCAACATTCCTTCAGATCAGGTAGGACTACCATCGATTGATCAACATTCCTTCAGATCAGGATGTCAACCATCGATTGATCAACATTCCTTCAAAAAAGGAAGGACAACCATCGATTGATCAACATTCCATCAGATCAGGTAGGTCAACCATCGAGAGATCAACATTCCTTCAGATCAGGATGTCAACCATCGATAGATCAAAATTTCTTCAGATCAGGATGTCAACCATCGATTGATCAACATTCCTTCAGATCACGATGTCAACCATCGATAGATCAACATTCCTTCAGATCAGGTAGGTCAACCATCGAGTGATCAACATTCCTTCAGATCACGATGTCAACCATCGATAGATCAACATTCCTTCAGATCAGGTAGGTCAACCATCGAGTGATCAACATTCCTTCAGATCATGATGTCAACCATCGATTGATCAACATTCCTTCAGATCAGGATTGCAACCATCGATTGATCAACATTCCTTCAGATCAGGATGTTTCATTGATAGATCAACATTCCTTCAGATCAGGATGTTTCATTGATAGATCAACATTCCTTCAGAGCAGGATGTCAACCATCGATAGATCAACATTCCTTCAGATCAGGTAGGACAACCATCGATTGATCAACATTCCTTCAGATCAGGATGTCAACCATCGAGAGATCAACATTCCTTCAGATCAGGATGTCAACGATCGATAGATCAACATTCCTTCAGATCAGGATGTCAACCATCGATTGATCAACATTCCTTCAGATCAGGATGTCAACCATCGATTGATCAACATTCCTTCAGATCAGGATGTCAACCATCGATAGATCAACATTCCTTCAGATCAGGATGTCAACCATCGACTGATCAACATTCCTTCAGATCAGGATGTCAACCTTCGATTGATCAACATTCCTTCAGATCAGGTGGACAACACTCGATAGATCAACATTCCTTCAGATCAGGAAGTCAACCATCGATTGATCAACATTCCTTCAGATCAGGTAGGTCAACCATCGATTGATCAACATTCCTTCAGATCAGGTAGGACAACCATCGATCGATCAACATTCCTTCAGATCAGGATGTCAACCATCGATTGATCAACATTCCTTCAGATCAGGTGGACAACCATCGATTGATCAACATTCCTTCAGATCAGGATGTCAACCATCGATTGATCAACATTCCTTCAGATCAGGTAGGTCAACCTTCGATTGATCAACATTCCTTCAGATCAGGTAGGTCAACCTTCGATTGATCAACATTCCTTCAGATCAGGTAGGTCAACCATCGATAGATCAACATTCCTTCAGATCATGTAGGTCAACCATCGACAGATCAACATTCCTTCAGATCACGATGTCAACCATTGATTGATCAACATTCCTTCAGATCAGGTAGGTCAACCTTAGATTGATCAACATTCCTTCAGATCAGGTCGGTCAACCATCGATAGATCAACATTCCTTCACATCAGGTAGGACAACCATCGATTGATCAACATTCCTTCAGATCAGGTAGGTCAACGATCGATTGATCAACATTCCTTCAGATGAGGTAGGTCAACCATCGATAGATCAACATTCCTTCAGATCAGGATGTCAACCATCGATAGATCAACATTCCTTCAGATCAGGTAGGACAACCATCGATTGATCAACATTCCTTCAGATCAGGATATCAACCATCGATAGATCAACATTCCTTCAGATCAGGTAGGTCAACCATCGATAGATCACCATTCCTTCAGATCAGGTAGGACAACCATCGATTGATCAACATTCCTTCAGATCAGGTGTCAACCATCGATAGATCAACATTCCTTCTTATCGGGATGTCAACCATCGATAGATCAACATTCCTTCAGATCAGGTAGGACAACCATCGATAGATCAACATTCCTTCAGATCAGGTAGGACAACCATCGATTGATCAACATTCTTTCAGATCAGGATGTCAACCATCGATAGATCAACATTCCTTCAGATCAGGTAGGTCAACCATCGATAGATCAACATTCCTTCAGATCAGGTAGGCCAACCATCGATAGATCAACGTTCCTTCAGATCAGGTAGGTCAACCATCGATCGATCAACATTCCTTCAGATCAGGTAGGTCAACCATCGATAGATCAACATTCCTTCAGATCAGGTAGGTCAACCATCGATTGATCAACATTCCTTCAGATCAGGTAGGACAACCATCGATTGATCAACATTCCTTCAGATCAGGTAGGTCAATCATCGACTGATCAACATTCCTTCAGATCAGGTAGGTCAACCATCGATAGATCAACATTCCTTCAGATCAGGTAGGACAACCATCGATAGATCAACATTCCTTCAGATCAGGTAGGTCAACCATCGATAGATCAACATTCCTTCAGATCAGGATGTCAACCATCGATTGATCAACATTCCTTCAGATCAGGTAGGACAACCATCGATTCATCAACATTCCTTCAGATCAGGTAGGTCAACCATCGATTGATCAACATTCCTTCTGATCAGGTAGGTCAACCATCGATAGATCAACATTCCTTCAGATCAGGTAGGACAACTATCGATAGATCAACATTCCTTCAGATCAGGTAGGACAACCATCGATTCATCAACATTCCTTCAGATCAGGTAGGTCAACCATCGATAGATCAACATTCCTTCAGATCAGGTAGGACAACTATCGATAGATCAACATTCCTTCAGATCAGGATGTCAACCATCGATTGATCAACATTCCTTCAGATCAGGATGTCAACCATCGATTGATCAACATTCCTTCAGATCAGGATGTCAACCATTGATTGATCAACATTCCTTCAGATCAGATAGGACAACCATTGATTGATCAACATTCCTTCAGATCAGGATGTCAACCATCGATTGATCAACATTCCTTCAGATCAGGTAGGTCAACCTTCGATTGATCAACATTCTTTCAGATCAGGATGTCAACCATCGATTGATCAACATTCCTTCAGATCAGGATGTCAACCATCGATTGATCAACATTCCTTCAGATCAGGATGTCAACCATCGATTGATCAACATTCCTTCAGATCAGGATGTCAACCATCGATTGATCAACATTCCTTCAGATCAGGATGTCAACCATCGATTGATCAACATTCCTTCAGATCAGATAGGACAACCATTGATTGATCAACATTCCATCAGATCAGGTAGGTCAACCATCGAGAGATCAACATTCCTTCAGATCAGGATGTCAACCATCGATAGATCAAAATTTCTTCAGATCAGGATGTCAACCATCGATTGATCAACATTCCTTCAGATCACGATGTCAACCATCGATAGATCAACATACCTTCAGATCAGGTAGGTCAACCATCGAGTGATCAACATTCCTTCAGATCACGATGTCAACCATCGATAGATCAACATTCCTTCAGATCAGGTAGGTCAACCATCGAGTGATCAACATTCCTTCAGATCATGATGTCAACCATTGATTGATCAACATTCCTTCAGATCAGGATTGCAACCATCGATTGATCAACATTCCTTCAGATCAGGATGTTTCATTGATAGATCAACATTCCTTCAGAGCAGGATGTCAACCATCGATAGATCAACATTCCTTCAGATCAGGTAGGACAACCATCGATTGATCAACATTCCTTCAGATCAGGATGTCAACCATCGAGAGATCAACATTCCTTCAGATCAGGATGTCAACGATCGATAGATCAACATTCCTTCAGATCAGGATGTCAACCATTGATTGATCAACATTCCTTCAGATCAGGATGTCAACCCTCGATTGATCAACATTCCTTCAGATCAGGTGGACAACACTCGATAGATCAACATTCCTTCAGATCAGGATGTCAACCATCGATTGATCAACATTCCTTCAGATCAGGTAGGTCAACCATCGATTGATCAACATTCCTTCAGATCAGGTAGGACAACCATCGATCGATCAACATTCCTTCAGATCAGGATGTCAACCATCGATTGATCAACATTCCTTCAGATCAGGTGGACAACCATCGATTGATCAACATTCCTTCAGATCAGGATGTCAACCATCGATTGATCAACATTCCTTCAGATCAGGTAGGTCAACCTTCGATTGATCAACATTCCTTCAGATCAGGTAGGTCAACCTTCGATTGATCAACATTCCTTCAGATCAGGTAGGTCAACCATCGATAGATCAACATTCCTTCAGATCAGGTAGGTCAACCATCGACAGATCAACATTCCTTCAGATCACGATGTCAACCATCGATTGATCAACATTCCTTCAGATCAGGTAGGTCAACCTTAGATTGATCAACATTCCTTCAGATCAGGTCGGTCAACCATCGATAGATCAACATTCCTTCACATCAGGTAGGACAACCATCGATTGATCAACATTCCTTCAGATCAGGTAGGTCAACGATCGATTGATCAACATTCCTTCAGATGAGGTAGGTCAACCATCGATAGATCAACATTCCTTCAGATCAGGATGTCAACCATCGATAGATCAACATTCCTTCAGATCAGGTAGGACAACCATCGATTGATCAACATTCCTTCAGATCAGGATGTCAACCATCGATTGATCAACATTCCTTCAGATCAGGATATCAACCATCGATAGATCAACATTCCTTCAGATCAGGTAGGTCAACCATCGATAGATCACCATTCCTTCAGATCAGGTAGGACAACCATCGATTGATCAACATTCCTTCAGATCAGGTGTCAACCATCGATAGATCAACATTCCTTCTTATCGGGATGTCAACCATCGATAGATCAACATTCCTTCAGATCAGGTAGGACAACCATCGATAGATCAACATTCCTTCAGATCAGGTTGGACAACCATCGATTGATCAACATTCTTTCAGATCAGGATGTCAACCATCGATAGATCAACATTCCTTCAGATCAGGTAGGTCAACCATCGATAGATCAACATTCCTTCAGATCAGGTAGGCCAACCATCGATAGATCAACGTTCCTTCAGATCAGGTAGGTCAACCATCGATCGATCAACATTCCTTCAGATCAGGTAGGTTAACCATCGATAGATCAACATTCCTTCAGATCAGGTAGGTCAACCATCGATTGATCAACATTCCTTCAGATCAGGTAGGACAACCATCGATTGATCAACATTCCTTCAGATCAGGTAGGTCAATCATCGACTAATCAACATTCCTTCAGATCAGGTAGGTCAACCATCGATAGATCAACATTCCTTCAGATCAGGTAGGTCAACCATCGATAGATCAACATTCCTTCAGATCAGGTAGGTCAACCATCGATAGATCAACATTCCTTCAGATCAGGTAGGACAACCATCGATAGATCAACATTCCTTCAGATCAGGTAGGTCAACCATCGATAGATCAACATTCCTTCAGATCAGGATGTCAACCATCGATTGATCAACATTCCTTCAGATCAGGTAGGACAACCATCGATTCATCAACATTCCTTCAGATCAGGTAGGTCAACCATCGATTGATCAACATTCCTTCTGATCAGGTAGGTCAACCATCGATAGATCAACATTCCTTCAGATCAGGTAGGACAACTATCGATAGATCAACATTCCTTCAGATCAGGTAGGACAACCATCGATTCATCAACATTCCTTCAGATCAGGTAGGTCAACCATCGATAGATCAACATTCCTTCAGATCAGGTAGGACAACTATCGATAGATCAACATTCCTTCAGATCAGGATGTCAACCATCGATTGATCAACATTCCTTCAGATCAGGATGTCAACCATCGATTGATCAACATTCCTTCAGATCAGGATGTCAACCATTGATTGATCAACATTCCTTCAGATCAGGATGTCAACGATCGATAGATCAGCATTCCTTCAGATCAGGATGTCAACCATCGATTGATCAACATTCCTTCAGATCAGGATGTCAACGATCGATAGATCAGCATTCCTTCAGATCAGGATGTCAACGATCGATAGATCAGCATTCCTTCAGATCAGGATGTCAACCATCGATTGATCAACATTCCTTCAGATCAGGCAGGACAACCATTGATAGATCAACATTCCTTCAGATCAGGTCGGTCAACCCTTTTTTTAACAATGCTTTGAGGCTTGGGATATTGTCAGATTGTTTTGATGAGGCAGGATGTGTCTGCAGAGTATGTTTATGACGGAGAACAGTCAGGTGGATCCCAGTTTATTTGAACTTACTGCTGGCTGGAAATTGCAGAGCCGACGATGGTTTTTCTAAAAAGCCGTCATAATTTAACAATGAGAAATATGCAATTCCTAATCGTTCATCCAGTAACATGAATGTATGTTTAAAAGTATCCAATGTGCTATCTTAATATTTAGGATGTATATTGTTATGCAAAAAATGTCAAAATAAGTCATTATAATCATGATGTATTAAAATTGCATCGTTTAACTTGAATATGAAAAGTTGTGTAAATACCAGAATGTTTTCATTTTTGTCTGACAATCTGTGAAAATTGTTTGGTGCCTTGAGCACAGCTCCATGAGTATGAACTGGAAATTCACCCAACTTTCTGCTTCAGTGATGAATTTTAATGAAAGTATATTATGCAGAGAAAATGTATTATTGAGACTGCCCAACCAGTGCTTATACTGAGAAGAACGATATGGAGAAAGTGTTAACTTGTACCTAATAACAGCTTAATGTTGAAGAATAGATTTGGGGAAAAAATTCCTGAACTGGTTTAGGTGAATTGTGGACCTGGAGGGAATTACAAGACCAAAAATAGATACAGTAAATACACTCTGTCCTATATTCTGAAAGTGGATGCCACTCATGGCAAGTCGGCTGGAAATTCCAGGAAACAAAACTTTTAAAACACAGTGCAACTTGCAATAAACTTCTCACCCTCCTTTGAACCCGCCTCATTGGCCAAGCTATTAGTCACCCCCATCTAACATCTCCTTTTCTGCCTCAGTGCCTATTTTCGTTTGATTATGCTTCTTTGGATATTTTTCCACATTAAAGGCTGGCTATAAATGCATGTTGTTGTAAAGCAACATTTTGATTGGAATTATGTTTAATTTTAATGTGAATGCTGCCGACAAATATTTCTGCACGTGATTTCGGTATTAAAATAAATTTAATTTCATGACAAAGGCTGGTTTTTGCAGAAAAAGATGGACTTGCTGCTCGCTCCCCTTGCGTGAGTCTTGTGTCGCCATTTAAAAAAAAATTTGATCTATTCAAGTGTCACTGCTTTGTGTTGGGCTCTGTCATCCGGTGTTCTGGGCCAATCTCACTATCAAACTTTCAAAGCATTCCATTGAACTAACACAGAATCCTGAATGTTGTCAGGGAAATGTCTGTCCAATTGTCAGTGTCTCCATGTCATCCCCTTGTGCTTTATTTGCTGGCTGGGGCAACATGGGGATGGGTATTTTGTGTGGAACCCCTGCTGGCAGATGTCATGAAATCCTATTCCTGAATGGGGAGCACTGCCCACAGCCCACTGTTCTCATTAAGGAAGTTTCAATAAGGAAGCTCAACACACAGCAACAGGTGGGGTTATGACACACTGGTGAGTGTATAGTTACCTCCCTGTAACATTTTAAAGATTTTGTGACCTTTCAGTGCAATACACTGCAAGACAAGCAAGGGGATTATCACATGGCACGTTAATGGTTAACGGTTTTATCTCCTTAACATTCGCCAAGTTTGTCCGCTTAACCCTTGGTCTGATGAAATGTTGAGGGCTGAGCGGGGGCTGGATACTGCCCCACAGGGAGGGGTGAGGACAGAAACAGAATTGAGAGTTTGCCCGGGACTGCTCTCTCTGCAACCAGCCAGGGAGCAACATCAGTGTGGGAGAAGGTCGTTCGGTTTCCCGCATGGGCTGGGACCACTTTGTGATAGAAAGTTAAGATTTCCTTATTAAAGGCGCAAACTGGTGTACACTAGTTAGCTCTACCAGCACTAAGATGTGGGGTGTGTCTTTTATAATATGACAGTAGGGTGTGTGTTTCACTGATTTTGCACAATAACTAATTGATGGAGGTATCGCTTGCCGGGGGTGACTCTTATTCACTCGGTTTTTAATGTTTAATCTGTAACCTGTTTAATTTGGTGTGACCAAACGATGTATTTCAATTTGCATGTTTCAAAAGTAAAAAAAAGGTTGTATTTTCTGCCACTAACTGTTGACAGCTCAGGGCAGCAAGGAACTGACCAGCTCCCAGGCCTCTGCCAGCATTGCTCTTGGTCCAGCTGCTGGGGTGTGAATAAGAGTGGCCCTGGGCAGGACCCACTCTGATTCTCCCTCCCTGGGAGCCCCCAGTCTCTACTCATCTCCGAGCAACAACACTTCATCAGACTGGAAGTGCAATCGGTAAACTTTCATCTTCAGAAAAGAATATTTATATGCAACATGACAATCTCCCTTTTATGACAGTTTAAGGCAAAGCAAATTGTTCCCGAATCTCGAATGTTGTTGGGAAGTAAACACTACACTCACTAACGCCGCCTCCCCATCCCTTTGTTACTGTTTCATGCTTTAAAACTGCTGGTTATGGGATGATCTGGGTACAGGTAGATTGTGTGGAACACCTACTGATGTGACACCATGACGTTCCATTCCAGTGAGATGTTGAATGGGGAGCTCTGCCCACTGCCCCACTGTTCCATTCACCAAATTACTGGACTGGAATCTCATAACGTCACGTCTGGGTAAATTCTATGCAAATCTCCTGTGCCCAGGCTGTCCCTAACCAGCAATTTTGAAGCATTGAACACAGCAATGAGGGGTTGTTATGAGATGAGATAACTACACTGTAGTTATCTCACTGTAATGTTCAAGATTCTTTGGCAACTCAGAGCAACACACTTCAAGTCGGGCAGAGAGGTTATCATTCAGCATGTTAACTGTCTTATCTCCTTGAGATCAGAGGAGTTTGTCCACTTCATGTTCAGTCTGATGAAATGTTCTTGTTGAGAGTTAAGTGGAGGCTGCACGCTGCCCTACAGGGAGGGAAGGTGAAACCCTGCCCGGGACTGCTCTCGTTCACAATCCAGCATCGGGCCGCAGAGCAACACGGCCTGGGAGAAGGTCACTTGGTTCGCCGCATGGGCTGGGAAAAGTTTGTGACAGAAAGTTAAGATTTGCTTATTAAATGTACATATTGGAATAGACTGGGTTGCTGCATCAGGAATAAACTGTTAAAGAGCCTGGCTCGAATGCCAACTAAAGTTTTTAGCAACTCAAATCAAAATTTGCAAAACCAAACTCGAGTCTGTTGATCTTAAAAAATACAAATGAACACAACTTTTTAAACAGCCCCATGTTATCGCATTAAAACTACTTCCTGTGTATTTTACTGATTTTGCACAATGACTGTAATAGAAGGAGGTTTCACTTGCTGGTGATTCTCACTCACTCTGTTGTAATGTTTAATCTGTTTACCTGTTTTAAATGCTGTAAACAAACTGCATTTTAATTTGCATTATTAAGAAGTAAGAAAAAGGTTGTATTTTCTGCCACTAACTGTTGCCAGCTCAGGGCAGCAAGGAACTGATCAGCTCCCAGGCCAACTGATCAGCTGCCAGTGCTGATCTTGGTCCAGCTGCTGGGGTGTGAATAAGAGCAGCTCTGGGCAGGACCCACTCCGATTCTCCCTCCCTCCCTGCAATGGAGCACCCAGTCTCTACTCGTCTCCGAGCAGCAACGTGTCATTAGACTGCAAGTGCAATCGGTAAACTTTCATCTTCAGATAAGAGTTGCTGAATCTCGAATGTTGTTGGGAAGGAAACACTACACTCACTAACGCCGCCTCCCCATCCCTTTGTTACTGTTTCATGCTTTAAAACTGCTGGTTATGGGATGATCCAGTTACAGGTAGATTGTGTGGAACACCGACTGATGTGACACCATGACGTTCCATTCCAGTGAGATGTTGAATGGGGAGCTCTGCCCACTGCCCCACTGTTCCATTCACCAAATTACTGGACTGGAATCTCATAACGTCAAGTCTGGGTAAATTCTATGCAAATCTCCTGTCCCCAGGCTGTACCTAACCAGTAGTTTTGAAGCATTGAACACTGCAATAAGGGGTGGTTTAGAGATGTTGATCAGTGTTGTTATCTCACTGTGATGTTCAAGATTCTTTGGCAACTCAGAGCAACACACTTCAAGTCGGGCAGAGAGATTATCATTCAGCATGTTAACTGTCTTATCTCCTTGAGATCAGAGAAGTTTGTCCACTTCATGTTCAGTCTGATGAAATGTTCTTGATGAGAGTTAAGTGGAGGCTGCACGCTGCCCTACAGGGAGGGAAGGTGAATATCTGCCCGGGACTGCTCTCATTCACAATCCAGCAGGCAGATAGGAACATCAGCAGCAAGAGGGCTGGGAGCAGATGACTTGGAGCTTCCTGGGCTGGGAACTGGTTGTGGCAATTTCCTTCGTAAAGGTGCAAATTGAAATGTTTGTGGTTATTCCAGTTACCAACTAATGCTAAACTCAACCTGATTTTACAATTTAAGTAATTTTAAACTCAGAAGCAAAATTTTCAAAGCTAGACCTGTTTTTCCAAGATGCAGATGAGCAGAAACTTCCAGAATTATGAAAGCAGTAAAACCATGCTTTGTGTGTTTTTAATAGATAAATAGGGCATGATTTTCTCTGAGTTGCACAATAATCCCCAACTATAATAGAAGGACGTATCTTGATACTGGTTAGTGTGTCTCATTTGCCCCTTGTTCAGTGTTGAACGTTCTGATCTCTCTGTCGGGGGAGGCAGCCTGAATGCAGGACCCTTTAGGTAAAGGGCTTTATGTTTTATTTGTAAGAAAATCATGTCTTCTTTATGGATATTACATGCAGCACGGAGGAAAAACTTTGTGCAGAGTTGCTGTGAAGTTCTGCTCCAGTCACATCGCGAATGGAGTGCACTGCCCACAGACTCGCTGCTCCCCATTCGTGCTGTCTCTTGAATGGAACATACAAAATGTCCACCTCGGGCTTCCTCCAACCAGTAGGCCCAAAAGCATAAAACATGACAACAACGAGTGACTGAGATCAGTATCCGCCTCCTTTCAATACTCGGAGGAATTATTTCACAATTTATTAGAATATTTCTCCTTTAATGGGAACAACACAGAATGAGTCCACATTCTCCTTTCTCATTTTTACTGTGAATTCTGTCTCAAACATGCATAAATGAAAGGTTTCTAAACATTGATTTGGGAAAATTAAAAGCAAATCTACAGTAATTTTTAACCCGTTTTTTTTAACTGGTGTGACCACAGTGCATTTTAATTTGCATGTTTTAAAGGGGAAAAAATGAACCTGTCCCACGAAATATTCCCGGCCCAGGAGAGCCATCTGCCAACATTGCAGCTGGTCCATCTGCCAAGTTGTGAATGACAGACGCCCCATTCAGACTCCCGCTCTGATTCTCCCCATCTTCCATGAGTACGTGGGGGGAGGGGGTTGGTGAGTGTCCAATCCCCACTGCTGTGAACACAAAAAGATTTAAGGGCTGAAAGTGAAGTGGGCGAGCTCTGAGACCGTTGGCTTGCTGTGTGACAATTTCATAGTCAGTGTCAAGGAGTTTATTACCTTGTTGTCACAGAATCCTGAATGTTGCAAGGGGGGATAACTGTACACTTGACAACATCTCCTCCTAATGATCTGTTGCTGCTTTCATGCTTGAAAACTGCTGGTTCCTGGGAAGAGGTAGATTGTGTGGAACTCCTGCTGTGCGATGTCATGTAGTTCCATTTCTGAAGAGGGAGCACTGCCCACAGCCCCACTTAACCCATTCATGAGCTGGATCTTCATAAAGTCCCATCTAGGAGCAAGTTGCCTGTTCCAAGGCTGCCGCTAATCAGCAGTTTTCAAGTATGAAGCAGAGTAATAAAGGGTGACTTTGACACACTGGTGAACGTAAAGTAATCTCCCTGTAACATTTTAGATTCTGCAACAATTCAGCAGAATACATTTCCCACTGAAATCAGGCAGAAAGGTTTCACAGAGAAAACTAATGGCCAAATCCCCTTGATGTCAGTAAACTGGACCCACTTCAGTTTCAGTCTAATTAATTGCATGTTTTCAGTGCCAAGTTGAGGTTGAGTATTTCAGGACGGGGAGGTGAGGAGATGGGGGAACTCCAAGGCGAGATCTGCCTGGATCTGCTTCCATTCACTACCCAGTACCAGGAATGTAATTGACAGTATCCTGGGAACGGGTGTTATTTTTTTTGCCTGTGTAGAGTATGTGGCAGAAAAGATAATTTTTTTTCTCTCCTGAACATTAAATATTAAAGTCCAGTGTAAAGTCACGTGTGTTATTAACTGATTAAATATCATTTTTTATATTATGAAAGATGTGAAGTTATAAACTGGGGATTCCAAGGGACCCGCGCAGATGCCCAGTGTTTATTAATAATGACGGGAGCAGGAAGCTTGCTGTCATCACATAAAAGGTTTGAGTTGCAGTAAATTTACTGTATTGTCCCCAGTACCCAGTTCTCGGAAATCATTTAGCCCTGAATAAAGATTTTTCTAACTAAATCTCGTAATTAGAATAAATAGCGCAGGAAGCACTGCTGTAGGAATTCACAGACAGTGGGGGCTGTTGGAGCCCAAGCATACAGTCTGGTTTCCGTGGAGAGTCGCCTACGTTCAACAAAACACTAATAAATGTAGAGCATACTGCTTACAATAATTAAACAGGAAACAATCAAAAATGATATACAGCAGTTAACACTTGAGCCAGGCTAGAACATAATAAAATAATCTTTTCCCCACTGAGGCTGCCAAAGGATTCCCTTTGCTTCCATTGTTTGTGAGTGAGTTGGACACTTTAGGTGGGACTGTATGCTGGACTGTTGCTTCCTGTACCATAAGAACATAAGAACATAAGAAATAGGAGCAGGAGTCGGCCAATCGGCCCCTCGAGCCTGCTCCGCCATTCAATAAGATCATGGCTGATCTGATCCTAACCTCAAATCTAAATTCATGTCCAATTTCCTGCCCGCTCCCGGTTACCCCTAATTCCCTTTACTTCTAGGAAACTGTCTATTTCTGTTTTAAATTTATTTAATGATGTAGCTTCCACAGCTTCCTGGGGCAGCAAATTCCACAGACCTACTACCCTCTGAGTGAAGAAGTTTCTCCTCATCTCAGTTTTGGAAGAGCAGCCCCTTATTCTAAGATTATGTCCCCTAGTTCTAGTTTCACCCATCCTTGGGAACATCCTTACCGCATCCACCCGATCAAGCCCCTTCACAATCTTATATGTTTCAATAAGATCGCCTCTCATTCTTCTGAACTCCAATGAGTAGAGTCGCAATCTACTCAACCTCTCCTCATATGTCCACCCCCTCATCCCCGGGATTAACCGAGTGAACCTTCTTTGTACTGCCTCGAGAGCAAGTATGTCTTTTCTTAAGTGTGGACACCAAAACTGTATGCAGTATTCCAGGTGCGGTCTCACCAATACCTTATATAACTGCAGCAATACCTCCCTGTTTTTATATTCTATCCCCCGAGCAATAAAAGCCAACATTCCGTTGGCCTTCTTGATCACCTGCTGCACCTGCAAACTAACCAGGGTTAGAGGCACAGAAACAACAATCTGCAACAAACGTCTACTTTTGACTCTGGTTCCTAATACTCTTGCAAAGCTAACTGCAGCCAGGTCAGTGAACTCTAAGGTGTTTTGATGTGAGAAGGCACATTATAAATGCAAGTATTATAGGCTGAGAGAGTGCTGGAATGAGCAGTCGAAATAGATAATCTGAAGGAGAGCAGGTGCAAACTGGAAGCAAGAGACTTATCAAAATGAACAGGTGTTCAGACACAAAACAATCAGGAGAGTCCAATTGATTTTTTTTTTGCAAAGAAGCCATTATCCCCATGATTTATTGATCAGATTTGTATTTGCTAACTTGCTAAGATTGAGTTTTGGTGCCAGAATATGAAAACCTACGAGCCGTGCACGTCAGGAGTGCAAAGTGCTGAATGCACACAGGCGTTGGCTGCAGAATGGGCTTGATAGCACTGCTTTAAATCGGAAGTGGCTGTGGTTTTGTTCTTTCTGGCAAACACTTGACTGAATGAAAGGCAGGTTTCTTGTTTAAAAGATCATATTGAATGCATGGCACTGTTGCTTTTCTTGTCTTTGAACCTGCAGTTACTGTAAATCCTACTGCCTGAGCTGTACCTTCACGCAGGTTACCGTGGCTTGCAAGCTTGAGATGCAATTCATGCACAGGGTGCCGTGATGGGATTTGTGTCAATTGACTGGCATAAAAATTGTAAGCATGGTTTGGATGCTTTTGTGACCCATGCACAAAACCGTACGGTAAATGGATTCCTGTCAATTTGATTCCTGCCTGTGTGTGGATGTCAGGTGAGAAAAGGAGATGGTTCATTGCCGAGACTAATACGCGAAGATTGGATTTGGACAGGGCGCCCAAGGTCCTTGAAGCGGTACCCTAGCGGGCTGAAGGGGGAGGGGAAGGTAGAATCGGGGTGGGGGGGGAAAGGTGACTCTCAAAAGTATAAGGAAAGTAAACAGGGTAGTGAATTGAATCCGCTGGAGAGAAGGAGTACCCCGTTAACGGTAAATACTCGTTGTTTGCACTGCCACGAAACGCTCAATGCAATTACTGCCTTGTAACCCCTCCAAGGTTTCCATTATTCTCTCTAAGTTGAATGTAGAATTCATGTAAAGGGAAGGTATATGCTCAGTAAATGACATAAAACGCAATGAGCTCAATGTCTCGACCATTCTTAGTATATTTTTTCATAATTCAGATGTATAAACGCCGGCATAGACCAGTTGGGCTGAATGGCCTGTTTCTGTGCTGTAAACTCTATGTAATTTTCTGTATATGTAAATGCAAACAAGGTAGCTGCTTTTGACTTTTACATTGAATTTCTGAGACATTGCACCCAAATGTTATTGGATGTGTTCCAATGACAGGAGCGCATCGTACCATCACTGTTGTTTGTGTTAGTTTTAGGTTATGAAGTTTCTCTTTGATCCTGTCTTCTCCAATACTATCTACATTTTAGGCGTCAGCCTTGGCTCAGTGGTAGTACTCTTGCCTCTGAATATTGTGGGCCTGAGGCCCACTCCAGAGACTTGAGCACAAAATCTAGGCTGACACTTCAGTGCAGTACTGAGGGAGTGCTGCACTGTCAAACCTGCCGTCTTTCGGATAAGATGTTTAACCGAGGCCCCATCTGCCCTCTCAGATGGACGTATAAGATCCCATGGCACTAATCGAAGAAGAGCAGGGGAGTTGTTCACGGTGTCCTGGACAATATTTATCCCTCAACCAACGAAGGTGCCTCGCCATAAGGTCAGTGACATTGCGTGCATGTTTGGATACACACACACCCATATTGGAAAATTTTAAGTTGTAAATATGGGCAGGAGTGATAATTTGATAACTTAAAAATAAGTTTAAAATTCCCAGGAGATCCACCAGGAAATGCAGCCCTGTAGCGGGATGGAGTTACACTACGCCTCGTGCATCAGAGATCGTACCATGTAGATGGTAAGTGGTTTTACAAACAAAACTTGGTCCATGTGATCTCCTGGACTGGTTTCAATTGCCTCAGGGTGTCAGAGAGAAATTTTCCAGCATATTTTATTCCCTTATTGGCCCTGGATTTTTCTCTGTTTTTTTGCCTCTCTCTCTTGGGAGATTTCGTGGCTGTGGGGTGGAGCAGGGTGGGTAGGTTTGGGAAGTGTCATAACCATTATGAGTGTGATGCTGACTTGATGGACCAGTTGGTCTTCTCCTGCCCGTAAATTTCCCGTGTGAGTCAGAAGCAGGTGTGACATTATTTCCTGGACAGTGGTTGCTGCACCATTTTGAGATATTATGCTCAGGAGTCAATTTCAAATGGCCAATACTGGTACCCATTGAAATGGAAGTGCCAGTCGAACTAGAAAGCTGAAGGGACCAGTATTTGTCCATGATACAAACGGTTACAAAGGAATAAATTTTGCATGTGTTGGTATCTGTCAGTTCTTGCTGCTGTATTGCATGCGTTAAAAGTTGGCCACAAGGTGACAGTGAACAGGTATGGTCCGTAGAATGTGAGATATCGAACTGGCGATATCGATTCAGCCGCCTGTTTTACATCTGTCCCGATTGATTGATTTCAGTGGAAATGAAAATCGGGAGAAATGTACAAAGGGCATCTGATCCGATATCGTTCATTTTACACTGTCGACCACTCTGTTTATTTGTGTCTTAAAACCCAATAAATGTACCTCAGTTTTTAGCAATTTTGAATAATAATTGAAATGTCTCCAAAATATATAAAGCAACTTATAAAATGTTATTTTCATCTGTAAGTTCCTAGTGTAACTGCATAATGCATTTCAGATTTTACGTGTTTGAGACAAATTCTGGGGGTAGAAATCCGTCTTGGTCGGTAGCACAAACTGGAACTGAATATCGGGGCGAGGCACATAATTGGCAGGCGATGCAATTTCGGCCATTTTTGCACGACCGCTCAGGATGAACTTTTACCTCAAAGACGGCGCAATTGTCCTGCGGCAGGGACGTGAAACAGGCAGTAGCGGATGGGCCGTCCGTCATTCAATGAACAGGGAAATTGGGCTGTGTGCATAATGAGCAGCCAAAGCATAAGACCATAAGAGATAGGAGCAGGAGTAGGCCATTCGGCCCCTCGAGCCTGCTCCGCCATTCAATCAGATCATGGCTGATCTGATTTTTACCTCAACTCCACTTTCCTGCCCTTTCCCCATATCCTTTGACTCCCTTGCTGATCAAAAATTTGTCAAACTCAGCCTTGAATGTATTCAATGACTCAGCCTCCACAGCTTTTTGGGGTAAAGAATTCCAAAGATTCACGACCCTCTGAGAGAAGAAATTCCTCCTCATTTCCGTCTTAAATGGGCGACCCCTTATTCTGAGACTATGTCCCCTAGTTTTAGATTCCCCCATGAGGGGTAACATCCTCTCAGCATCTACCCTATCGAGTCCCCTCAGAATCTTGTATGTTTCAATAAGATCTCCTCTCATTCTTCTGAACTCCAATGAGTATAGACCCAACCTGTTCAATCTTTCCTCATAAGACAACCCTTCCATATCTGGAATCAACCGAGTGAACCTTCTCTGAACTGCCTCCAATGCAAGTATGTCCTTCCTTCAATAAGGGCAGCAGAACTGTACGCAGTACTCCAGGTGTGGTCTCACCAGCACCCTGTACAGTTGGAGCATGACTTCCTTGATTTTATACTCCATCCCCCTCGAAATAAAGGCCAATATTCCGTTTGCCTTCTGGATTACCTGCTGCATCTGTATGTTGACTTTTTGTGTTTCATGTACGAGGACACCCAGATCCCTCTGTACCGCAGCATTTTGTAGTATTTCTCCATTCAAATAATATTTTGCTTTTTTATTTTTCCTCCCAAAGTGGATGACTTCACATTTTCCCCACATTATATTCCATCTGCCAAATTTTTGCCCATTCGCTTAACCTGTCAATATCCCTTTGCAGACACTTTGTGTCCTCATCGCAACTTGCTTTTCCACCTATCTTTGTATCATCAGCAAATTTGGCCACAAGACACTCTGTTCCTTTATCCAAGTTATTGATATATATTGTAAATAGTTGAGGCCCCAGCACTGATCCCTGCGGCACCCCACTAGTTACGGATTGCCATTTTGAAATTTACCCTTTTATCCCGACTCTTTGTTTTCTGTTAGTTAGCCAATCCTCTATCCATGCCAGTATATTACCCCCAACACCATGAGCTCTTATCTTGTGCAGTCATCTTTTATGTGGCACCTTATCGAATGCCTTTTGGAAATCCAAATATACTGCATCCATTGGTTCCCCTTTATCCACCCTGCCCGTTACTTCCTCAAAGAACTCTAATAAATTTGTCAGACACGATTTCTCCTTCATAAAACCATGTTGACTCTCCTTGATTGTATTATGAGTCTCCAAATGTCCTGCTACTACTTCCTTAATAATGGATTCTAGCATTTTCCCAATGACAGATGTTAGGCTAACTGGTCTATCGTTACCTGCTTTCTGTCTCACTCCCTTCTTGAATAGGGGTGTTCTTTTGCGGTTTTCCAATCCGCTGGGACCTTTCCAGAATCTAGTGAATTCTGGAAGATTACAACCAATGCATCCACTATCTCTGTAGCCACTTCCTTTAAGACGCTCGGATGCAAGCCATCAGGTCCAGGGGACTTGTCTGCCTTTAGACCCATTAGTTTACCGAGTACTTTTTCTCTCGTGATAGTGATTGTTTTGAGTTCCTCCTTCCCCTTTGCCCCTTGATTTTCTACGATTATTGGTATATTACTAGTGTCTTCTACTGTGAAGACAGATACAAATTATCTGTTCAATTCCTCTGCCATTTCCTTGTTTTCCATTATTATTTCCCCAGTCTCATCCTCTAAGGGACCAATGTTTACTTTAGCTACCCTCTTCCTTTTTATATACTTGTAGAAGCTTTTACTGTCAGTTTTTATATTTCTTGCAAGTTTACTCTCATAATTTATTTTCTCCCTCTTTATTATTCTTTTAGTCATCCTTTGCTGGTTTTTAAAGTTTTCCCAATCTTCGGGCTTACCAGTAATCTTTGACATGATGTATGCTTTTTCTTTTAACCTGATACCATCCTTGACTTCCTTAGTTAGCCATGGTTGGTTCACCCTTTTTGTGGAGTCTTTCCTCCTCACAGGGATATATTTTTGTTGTGAGACATAAAATATCTTTTTAAATGTTTGCCACTGCTTATCCACCATCATCCCATCTAATCTGTTTACCCAGTCCACTTTAGCCAATTCCGCCCTCATTCCTTTATAATTGCCCTTATTTAAGTTTAATACAGTAGTTTCAGACCCAAGATCGTCACTCTCAAACTGGATGTGAAATTCTATCATGTTATGATCACTGCTTCCCAAGGGATCCTTTACTTTGAGATCATTAATTAATCCTGTTTCGTTACCCATTACCAGATCTAAAATGGCCTGTTCCCTGGTTGGTTCCCTGACGTATTGGTCTAAGAAACAGTCCCTAATACACTCTATGAACTCCTCCTCAGGGCTATTTTTGCCAATTTGATTTGTCCAATCTATGTGAAAGTTAAAATCGCCCATGATTATTGCATTACCTTTTTTACAAGCCCCCCTTATTTCCTGATTAATATTTTGCCCTACAGTGTAGCTACTGTTAGGGGGCCTATATACTACTCCCACCAGTGATTTCTTTCCCTTGCTATTTCTTACCTCCACCCAAATTGATTCGACATCTTGATCTTCTGAGCCAAGATCATTTCTCACTATTATACCAATTTCATCCTTTATTAACAGAGCTACCCCACCACCTTTACCTTTTCTCCTATCCTTTCGAAATGTTAAATAACCCTGAATATTTAGCTCCCAACCTTGGTCACCTTGCAACCATGTCTCTGTAATGGCCACGAGATCATACCCATTTGTTTCTATTTGTGCCGTCAATTCATCTATCTTATTACGAATGCTGCGTGCATTCAGATAAAGAACCTTTAATTTTGGCTTTTTACCATTCTTTCCTACCCCGGCCCCATTTGCTAGTGCACTCTTATGTTTGTACACTCTGTCCCTTCCTGACGCACTCTGTTTATCATTACCCCCATCACTTTCCTGTACTACTTCCTTGTCTTGCAATCCTGCTGAAATTGAGTTACACCCCCAACAGTTCGGAGCCCAGGAGGACACGTGACCTGCTCCCAGCCTCGGCTAGTGTTGCTCTTGGTCCAGCTGCTGAGATGAGATTGAGAGCAGTCCTGGACAGAATCCTGCTCTGATTCTCCCCCACCTAACTCCCCATGGGGAACATCCATCCTCCACTCCGCTCTGAACGCAGACATTTCATCAGTCCTAAAGTGAAGTGGCCAAACTCCTCTGATGTCAGTGAGATGAGGCAATTAACGTGCTGTGTGATTTCCCTGTGTCCAACTCATTCCAGTCCAGTGACTTCCTGAATGGGAACAGTGGGGCTGTGAGTGGTGCTCCTCATTCAGAATCCCCGCTGGAACGGACTGTCATGGTGTCACATCTGGGGGATATCTACACACTTGGGGCTCTGGCTGTGCAGTTATCTTATTTTGTAACATTTAGAATTGTGCCATATTTGAGCACCTTTGAGGTCAGACTGGGAGATGATCACACATCACAGTGTGAACAATCTTATCTCCTTGAAGTCAGCGGGACTTCTCTGCTTCACTTCCCACCTGATGAAATGTCTCTGTTCAGAGACGGCAGGGGCTGGGTGCTCCGCACGAGGTTGGGGTACTGGGGGGAATGGGGGGGGCGGGGGATCTGTGTGGGAATCTGCCAGGGGCTGGTCTCCTACTCGTACTCCAGCGACCAGACCAAGAGCAACGAGGCCTGGAAATGGGTCATTTGCCCATCGTTCCAGGCTAGGAATAGTTTGTGGTACAAGACATCCTGGGGTAGAAACCTGTCTCGGGCGGCAGCACAAAGCGGACGATATCGTATCTTCCACTGCCCCGATATTCAGCCCACTGACTTTGATAGGAGTGACTATCAAGCGGGGCTCACAATAGACAGCTCATCCGATACCACCCAGGTCAGATTTCTACCCCACTTTGTCTTTTGCAAACCTACAAATTGAGACTCGTCACCTCGTTCCTTCAAATATAAAATAATTTACTGCTGAATGCACTCAATGTTTTATCCCAGTTTGGTATTCACCGATGAAAATTACACGACCAAAAATCACATTTCTAAATCTTTGAGTCAGAAGTAGAAAGAATATTTAAACAGTGGGGCAGGTTGTATGAATTGGTGGGGTAGATCTTGACTATGACATGGTGAGTTGTCAACCGTTTTATATCTCTCCTGATTTTTATCTCCACTGAAGTCACTGGGAAAAAGACGGGGAGAGATGTAAACCGTGCGGCCGATTCGCTGTCACCCGTTTTGCACTATCGCCCAAAGTCAAAATTACCCATCAGCAAAAACCCGATAACGGTGCGCTGACCCCCAGATTCCCCAATACACATCCCAATCCTGCAAACATCTGCGCCAGGAAGGCTACATCGTAAAATCTAGCCCACTTTAAAATTAAGAAAGTGAAACGTGTTTTGACTGTTTTTGGCCCGCCGAGTGTCTCACAAACACGGATATTCATCGCCTCGGTGAGATTTCCAGTAAAGGGGAATCACGTTGCATTAAGTTGCTCAACAATCTGATCCCTCAGTGATTTTTATAGGGAGCTATCTGTCCATCTGCTGGCGTTTCCCATCATTTCCTCGTTGCCCTGTTTTGTGGTTCAGACCCGACTGGTTGCAGACTGAAGGCAGACTCTTTGGGCGGATTTCCACCTGCTGTGATACCATGACGTTCCGATTCAGAGGCGATGAGTGGGAGCGGTGGGGCTGTGGGCAGTGCAACCTGTTCCTGACGTAACTGGCTGGAACTTCATAGTCCCACATGGTGAGACGCAAAGCACAATAATGGGGGAACCGGAAACAGCAGCAAGTGTGGAGACACCTCCTCCCATTGCACAGTGATATTGTGATCACACTGACCAAGTATTAGTGTGTGAACACGCACTGCCTTTGTAAATAATTAATTTGTCTAGTTCAGTCCGCGCACTTTATGTTAAAAAAAAATCTCATGTTTTTGCCACAGACTTTTCCTAGCCCGTGATTTTGTGAAAGTGACTCGCTCCTGACCCTCAGCCAATATTGCTCTCCCATCGTCAGTTGTATTGGGAACGAGAACAGCCCCCGGCAGTCTCCCACTCTGATCCTCCCTTCCATCCCCTCAATAATCCATAAACGTTTCAGGCATTTCTACAGGTGTAGAGGAAGAGAGGGACCTTGGAGTGCATGTCCACAGATCCCTGAAGGTAGCAGGACAGGTAGATAGATGGTTAAGAAGGCATATGGGATGCTTTCCTTTCTTAGCCGAATCGAATATTAAAGCAGGGAGGTTATGCTGGAACTGTGTGAAACACTAAATAGGCCACTGCTTAAGTACTGCGCACAGTTCTGGTCACCACATTACAGGAAGGATGTAATTGCAGTTAAGAGGGTGAGAGGAGATTTATGAGGATGTTGCCAGGACTGGAGAATTTTAGCTATGATGACAGATTGGATAGGCTGAGTTTTCCTTGGAACAGAGGAGGCTGAGTGGTGGATTTGATTGAGGTATACAAAATTATGATGGGCCCAGAGAGGATAGGAAGGATCTATTTCTCTTAGCGGAGGGGTCAATAACCAGGGGGCATAGATTTAAAGTGAAAAAATGTTTTCACCCAGAGGGTGGTGGGGGTCTGGAACTCACTGCCTGAGAGGGTGGGAGAGGCAGAAACCCTCAACTCATTTAAAAAATACCTGGATGTGCACCTGAAGAGCCGTGACCTGCAGGGCTACGGACCAAATGCGGGGAAAGTGGGATGAGGCTGGGGGGCTCGTTTCTCAGCCGGCGCGGACACGACGGGCCGAATGGCCTCCTTCTGTGCCGTAAATTTTCTGTGATTCTATGATACACTTACTGATGTGTCAGTATTTTTCTTGTTGTCATGTTTTGTGGAGCAGACCCAATTTTTGCGACCTTCATTGTGTGGAATTCCCCGTGCTGAAAGATCGTGCATGGGGACAATGGGGATGTGGGCAGTGTACCCCACTCATGATTTCTCGAGCAGAATATCATGATATTATATCAGAGAGAGTGACACACAAAGGACTGCTTCAGGTTGCCTCTGACCAATAGTTTCCAAGCTAGAAACGTAGCAACAATGAGTGACAGGAAAGTGTACGGATGAGAATTCAGAAGCAGAGCAAGATAAACCCGTATCATGGTTTTAAAGATTTAAAATCTTAATACATCACATCAAAAAAGTGAACCAACTCTCCCATAGCCAAAAAAAAATTATACTTTACATGTTTGACTTTCCTCTGCTATTTTAATGGAAGCGTTAACCCATTTATTTTAAATGGGTTTATAATCTCTTAAAATAGCAGACGTCATATAACCGTACCACTAACACTTACTTCAGGGCTTGAGTTTAACTGTTGGAACTCGCGCACACGCTCACTCAAAGAAAAAGCAGAGCAAAATTTACAGCAACAAAAAAAAAACAGCCAAACACAAACCTTTGTCATTAGGAACTTTTTGGGGTCACTTTTACTGTCGTCACTTACACTTTAAAACTTATTGAGAATCCCTGCAATGATGATGTTTATATTCTATGATCACCTCGTTATGTTCAAACATTAAGTATGGCGTGCAGAGAGAAACGGCTTTGTCATCGTGCTGCTTGGCATTCTTACCTTGAACACTTTGCCAAAGGCTCCATCCCCCAGCTCTCCGATGACCCTCCACACATCTTTGGGGTCCAGGTCTCTCTTCACGTGCTCGTACTGTTTCGCCTTTTTCTTTTCGGGACCCAGTTTAAAAAGTTTCATGAAACTGAAGAAAGACATTTCGCCCGTTAACTGGGCCAAAAAAAAAACCCCAATCCGAGCAAATGATCAAAGCGGGGAGGAAATGAGAGCGAAAAAAAAAAATAACTAGGGCACACTCTCATCCGAATAAAATCATTATTGGCAGGTGTTGTTTCCCATAAACGTCGAGTATAATTTTACTCCATGCTGTGAGGAATCACTGAAATTTCAGAAGGCGCAGCTAAACCCACACGTGGTTGGAGAAAAATAAATTAAACAAACTTTTAACGAGAGAGATGAATGTTAGCAGAATTTCACTTGGAGATGACAGTGAAATATCATCACTGGATCTTTGCAGAAAGTGGCTGCTGAGGTTTGCACATGTGCTTCCAGCTAAATGCAACTGCACTGAGGCTGTGGCCGGAAGAATTGAACTCATTTTGACATATACAACACTGAAAAGTATTGCTCATCTGAGGCACCGTGCCAAAATATATAGTTTCCTAAACTGAAATTTCATCGCCTCCGCAACCCCCTCTCAAGTTGGGCTGAACTTTATTAAAATTAAAACAAGATACAAATAATCCACTGCTAACCAAGGGAATTTTGACAAAGATAATCTGTCTTCCGAAGGAAATGTGTGTTTTTAATCAAAAGTTGTGCTCTAATTTAACGACGGTCCCTTGGTGTCCTGCGGTTTGCTGTATCATTGAGTAGTTTTGCCACTGACTTTACACATGCTAGGGTTTGGACATGAATGGAAAGAGCATTTGTTACAAAAAGTTTTAAGGTTAGAACACAAACTCAGGTTATTTTTTTTCTGGGGGTGGGATGGGTGAAATGAACATTGAAGGTACAAGGTGCAGTTAGTTTATATTGTAAATTTTCCATTATCTCATAGAATAGGCAGCTCATGAAAATATGCCTGTCAAGCTGCAACTACTAACCCACTCCCTCGGCCTCCACCTCAACCCCCACTACAAACCTGTGTCCATTTTGCTGCTCACAGTAGCTTAATCGGGCAGATTCAGCGACGCTTAACTAAAAAAAAAATCCACTTTTTATGGGACCCTGAAAGGGCATGTGTAAATTCCTCATGTGTGCCTTGTGTTGTACGATTGACATTGCAAGAACTCACTGCTTATTGTTTTTGTGCTGTCATTTTAAGGGGTGTGATTCACCTCATTTTTGTGAATCGCACATCTTGGCAATGCTGAGCAACACTTTGGTAGATTATTAAAATCTCTCGTCTGTCTTGGTGTCAGCCGTGCCTCAGATTCAGATGGTCAAGGGTTCAAGCCTCGCTCTTGAGACTTGAGCACATAATCTGAGCCGGCACTTCAATGCAGTACTGAGAGTGCTGCTTTTCCGCTAAGACGTTCAACTGAGGCCCCATCTGGCCTCTCAGGTGGACATGAAAGATCCAATGGGACTATTTGAAGAGCAGGGGAGTTCCACCCAGTATCCTGACCAATATTTATCCCTCAATGAACATGGCTAAAACAGATTATGCAGTCATTATTTCATTGCTGTCTGTGGGAGCTTGCTGTGCGCAAATTGGCCGCCGCATTTCCTGCATTACAGCAGTAGCTACACTTCACAAAGTACTTCATTGGCTGTGAAGAGCTTTAGGATATCCTGAGGCTGTGATTTTAATGTTTGCTGTTTTACTCTGTGAATGTATTCGGTTGTTAAAATATTTTTCTGCCTTTGACATGTCCTGTGGCGTGGGAGAAAGCAAACGAGGAAGAGGCAGGCACCTGGGTTGTCCTTGTGGGACAAGAGCAGTGTTCAGTGAGGAATTGAGTGAGGAATAAATGGGTTGGTTCGAGGGAGGGATGAAGGGAGGTAAGAATCAGGTGTGGATGGGAATAAAGAAATTGCTCGAAGCCCTCAGCGGCTCATTTCACGAAATCCACCCTCCCCACTATAATCCAGTGCATTCGGCCTGTTGTACGTACCTGTGCCTGATCTTTGAAAGAGCTATCCAATTAATCCCGCACCCCTACTTTCCCTCTAGCCCTGCAAACTTTTTAAGTACTTATCCAATTCCCTTTTGAAAGTTATTGTTGAATCTGCCTCCACCGCCCTTTCAGGCAGCGCATTCCAGATCATCACAACTCGCTGCGTAAAAAAATAAATTCTCATCTCTCCCCTGGTTCTTTTGCCAGTTACCTTAAATCTGTGTCCTCTGGTTACCGACCCTCCTGCCACTGGAAACTGTTTCTCCTTATTTACTCCATCAAAACCCCTCATGAATTTAAACACCTCTGTCAAATCTCCTCTTAACCTCTCTGCTCTAAGGAGAACAATCCCAGCTTCTCCAGTCTCTCCACATAACTGAAGTCCCTCGTCCCTGGTATCATTCTGGTAAATCTCCTCTGCACCCTCTCCAAGGCCTTGACATCCTTCCTAAATTGTGGTGTCCAGAATTGGACACAATACTCGTGATTTATAAAGGATTAGCATGACTTTCTTGCTTTTGTACTCTGCGCCTCTAGAAATAAAACCCAGGATCCTGTATGCTTTTCTTTTTTAAAAAACAGCCTTCTCAACTTGTCCTGCCACCTTCAAAGATTTGTGTATGTGCACCCCCAGGTCTGTCTGTTCCTGCACCCCCTTTAGAATTGTACCATTTAGTTTACATTGCGACATTGACGAGTTTTGTATCATCTGCAATCTTTGAAATTATGCCCTTTAAACCCATGTAGACTATTTATAAAATGTGCATTAAAAACAAGCAGCAGTAAATGAAAATTGTTAAGATCCTTCTTTAATTTGACATTGCACACACACCCGCCCAGGAAAACTTCACAGTTAAACCAAGTCCAGACAGAAAATAAACAAGCAGTGAAAAGGCTTAATCGCACATCACTTTTTCATAACATAAATTCACGTAAGGACCCACGTGCATCTTTAGTTACACTCCAAGAAAAACAATCGTCTTTTTTAGTCTCTTGTTGCGGGAGAATATTTTAATCAGTCTGTAAACACCTACACACTTACTTCACGTGGAGTCGGGCCGGACGTGACATGGAGCGATCGTGGCCAGCAGTCGCAATGCAGATCCGTCGAGGACCATCCCACTCGCTCATTTAACGGGACTTGAGCAACGCAAAAAAACAAACCACATACACGATGTGTTTTGGCTTTTTAAAATGGTACAAAATTTAAATTGCAGAAGTATGCCCCTTTCAGAATCGGGAATATCACAGTCGCTGGAAAAAATGAACCCCTTCCATCCAAAAATTGTAATGAGCCTTTATTTCTGGGGGCGGGTGGAGGAATGGAAACCTAAGGCTGAGGCGTGGACAGTACCAGCTGCAGCATTTCACAAATCAAAAATGCGTTTATTACACCCCCGAAGTTGTGGCCCCAGGGTTGTGTCCCGTTTACAGTGCGTTGGAAACATTGTAAATATTCTAAGTATACCCAACAAATAAAACTCAACATTTGGTCATCAGAATTCAAATTGAAGATTTGAGGCCAGTTAAGTACAAAAGACAATCTCGGGTTTTACTCGAGGATGAGAAACATCACAGATGGAGGGGAGCACTGGAAGTCGGAACAAATGCAGCCTCTGGAGCCTCCCACACGGAGGGCGGGAGGGGCACAGCGACTGCCTCCCCTGCAACATATTCGTTCAGTGTTCGACAAACAGCACTCCTGCTGCCTGGTACCAGCCACACTATCATTCAGGGGGATGCACATCACTGAAATAAAAAGAAACTGTGAATGGACAAATGAGAAAGTCTTTACAAAAACACAGTGGGTCCTTAAGCAGCTGAAAGAAATAAATTTGTGCGACATCCCCCGTCTGACCCGGGCTAGAGAAAGGTCCAGTCCAGTCCAGTCCAAGAACAGCCCAAACACAGGTGCAAATCAAATTATTACTGAAATGCAGTAACACTTCCTGTCTACCATTCAATGTCTTACAGGAAACCTGTTATCGGTACAGCATCAGTCACGTGATGCCCTTCAGAGTCAGGCTCCGCATCAGAACAGTCACCGTATCACCTACATCATGCTTCTTGTGCATCACACCGCAGTAAGTAGATCAATACATGCGCGTGTGTGACGACAGTTGGAATGAGCATCTGCGCGTTTTAATGCTGTAACTCAGTCGTTCAGTTCTGTCGACGTTCCACGATCACTGGAGTTTCTCAAAGTTGTCAGAACTTGCTGCCAGCTTCCTACTTCATTTTGTTTTTACTACAAATGCAGCTGAACCGTTTCTGTTGGCAGATTAAGCAAATTCTTAAAAAACAAAAGTATATCTGTCGGATTGTTCCTGAGACAGCATCAGGGAACCGTTTACTGTGTCAACTTTGAACCAAGACTCCTTGACCTGTTGGGGAAGACATGTTCAGTGCTGAATCCCCGTAGTGGCCCAATACATTCCACGGAGGCACTGATTTTGTGTCAGGTGATTTCTTGAACGAGATGAAACACTTCAAGGACAGTGATCAGCACCCTTTACGTTTCCAGATTTCAATCGAGTGGAACCCGGAGAGGAAAAGGTTGCTGGTCCCTGTACTTCTAGATCTGGCACACACTGATTTCAGCATCTGACATCAACAGAGCAGGAATTGGAATGCAAAATGCTGATTTTCTCCTGCCACATGATACTTAATTAACATCTCTCTTCAAAGCCAAGAGAGCATTCAACAAAAAAAATTGAGTTACTGGGGAGAAGGTTGGATTTTAAGTATCTGCCTTCACGGAACTATTCTGCGTTAGTTAACAGATGAAACAGGGTACAGACTCTTTCACAACAGTAAGGCAAAACTCTGTTGGGCAGTTAAACAGCTGAGTAATAGTAATTATCGAAAGCACAGCAAAGTCACAGTGCTGCAATGAAAGGATCACAAGTTGCTTGAGTCAGCTCCCGCGGTGACTCTGACGTGTGAAGTGTGGCATGAAGTCATACAGACCAGGATTGAATTTGCCGAGTTTTCTCATCTCATCCGGGAGGAGGGGGGGGGGGGGGGGGGAGGGGAGAGGAGAGGAATCAGGCAGGGCTGCAGATGTGGGGGAGAGGGGGAGGATGAATCAGCCAGAGCTGCTGCTTCTGATCACCACCCGATGTTTCCTGCTAAACGGGTGAGAACATGATCAGGGTTGGCTGCGATATCCATCAAACCATGGCGGGTGGCCAGCTGGGTGTAGCTCTTGTAACTGTACTTCAGCAAGAGACAGTGCCTTCAGGATAGGAGAAGAGGAGTGGGAGACGGGGGGGTCGGGGAGGAAGAAATGAAGTTTCTTAAGCGATTAATTTTAGTCCCTTTTACTGGATTGAGTTTCACCGCACAGCGAACGCAAGACGGGTTTGATTGTGTCGTGGAATGTGTCGCGCAGACGGTGCTGTTGATCTTTGCTACCTGTCTCCAGGCACCAGCCGAGGCAGCGCTGTGCTCAGTTCTCATCACCTTTGCTCTAAAGTCTAGGGTCCCCGCAGGTGTGCAAGCTCTGGACAATCAGCCGTATTTCAGTCGAGTGGACGGCACTGGAATCTTTCCATGTGGTTTGGTTCGTCGTGACGTCTCAGCTTTGGTGCTGCACCTTTTCTCTTTTTTTCTAAAAAAAAAATTATATTTTGTACACGAGGTGCTGCCTTATTTCGCTATGGACGTTAATGATTCCTTCAGGGTTTTCGTCATGCTCGGGATTAGGCGAGCGTGATCATCCACACATTTAGTGACGCACGATTCAACCTTGTGTTTGACATCCTGCTCTTTCGCTCCTGAATCGAAGGCATCCTTCGCTTTGTCATTGCAATCCAGCATGCAGCGTTGCAGCCGATTCTGTAACGATAAAGCAACACATCAGTCTGAAACATTTTCCTCCGCCCCCAAATCCTTTTTTTTGTCAGTTTTTGTGCTCATCAAGGTGAGGGGTGTTTCGTGCTGAGAAATGGAACATCTTCCATTTGGGCAACCAATGCTGCCATCCCTCACTCCCAGATTAGATACAGATGTTGAGTAAAACTATCTCCGTCCTGCCTCCACCTCAGAAGGATCACCCCCCCCACCCCCACACAAGGGTGACCATCTTTAATTTGCGACATCAGTTGGATCTTACGGCCTCGTTGAGTGAGACTGTAAACGTAGGAGTCACTTTGTGCTACGGGCCCGTGACCACTGGGAATCGGATTGAGACTGGCGAAAGCACCACGCAGCCAGCAGATCGAGGAGACTTTCACCCCCCTCAGTCGGGGCTGGTTTCAAACCCCAAGTCCCACAGATCAGAAAAATTACATGGAAACAGGCCGTTCGGCCCAGCAAGTCCGTGCTAGTGTTTATACAAGCAATGGTCCGAATCTCTTGCGTCTGTGGCCCAGTATCCATTAGCTTTTTTTTTTTAAGAATGGTCTTTTCTACTGGAGGTGCTGCTTTTATTGTCTTGTCAATCTGAAGCCCCAAAGGAGGTATTGCTGCAGTTATATATTGGTGAGACCGCACCTGGAATACTGCATACAGTTTTGGTCTCCATACTTAAGAAAAGACATACTTGCTCTCGAGGCAGTACAAAGAAGGTTCACTCGGTTAATCCCGGGGATGAGGGGGCGGACATATGAGGAGAGGTTGAGTAGATTGGGACTCTACTCATTGGAGTTCAGAAGAATGAGAGGCGATCTTATTGAAACATATAAGATTGTGAAGGGGCTTGATCGGGTGGATGCGGTAAGGATGTTCCCAAGGATGGATGAAACTAGAACTAGGGGGCATAATCTTAGAATAAGGGGCTGCTCTTCCAAAACTGAGATGAGGAGAAACTTCTTCACTCAGAGGGTAGTAGGTCTGTGGAATTTGCTGCCCCAGGAAGCTGTGGAAGCTACATCATTAAATAAATTTAAAACAGAAATAGACAGTTTCCTAGAAGTAAAGGGAATTAGGGGTTACGGGGAGCGGGCAGGAAATTGGACATGAATTTAGATTTGAGGTTAGGATCAGATCAGCCATGATCTTATTGAATGGCGGAGCAGGCTCGAGGGGCCGATTGGCCTACTCCTGCTCCTATTTCTTATGTTCAAAGCCTTCTGCTCTTCCACATCACCCAACTTTCCCCGATTTGTAGTATTTTATTTTACCCAAACCGACCACAACACACGAGGGCAGACTGAGGTCACTCCCTCTTCCAATGAATGTTGTAGTAAAATAAAAACCCCACAGCGATTTGAAGGACTGAAGCCATTGCAGATTGCTCCTCACCTGGAACCTCTCGAGCTCCCCGGTGACCGCAGCCTGTGCCTTCGCTAGGGGCGTGTGGCACCGCTCGATACACTGATGGACCTCCTCCATCGAAGAATTACCATTGTCACAGCAGTCCGCGCTGCACCGGAACATTCTTCCCTGGGGAAGCGGGTTAAACACACAGCAATAAGATGCACTCATTTTCCACACCGTACCATTTAAATGTAATGCAGCCGAAAACGGATATTCCGCTCACCCACCTCGCCCCCCCCCCTCCGCCCAAAGACACTGGCTCTTGCTGGGTACAGTTCTCTGGGTGACAAACACTCCGCCCCCTACAACTCCCACTCGCCCCCTACACCTCCCACTCCCCCCCCCCACTCCCACCAACCCCCCCCACACCCCCGCCCCACTCCCACCTCCCCGCGCGCCCCACTCCCACCCCCGCGCTCCCACTCCCACCCCCCCCGCCCCACTCCCACCTCCCCCAACCCCCCCCCACCTCCACCAACCCCCCCCCACCTCCACCAACCCCCCCCCACCTCCACCAACCCCCCCCACACCCCCGCCCCACTCCCACCTCCCCCCGCCCCACTCCCACCTCCCCCCGCCCCACTCCCACCCCCCCCGCCCCACTCCCACCTCCCCCAACCCCCCCCCCCACCTCCACCAACCCCCCCCACCTCCACCAACCCCCCTGCCCCACTCCCACCTCCCCCCGCCCCACTCCCACCCCCCCCCCGCCCCACTCCCACCCCCCCCCGCCCCACTCCCACCCCCCCCGCCCCACTCCCACCTCCCCCAACCCCCCCCCCCCACTCCCACCTCTCCCCCGCCCCACTCCCACCTCCACTCCCACCTCCCGCAACGCCCCCCCCCCCCATCGAGCCTGCTCCGCCATTCAATCAGATCATGGCTGATCTTCAACCTCAACTCCACTTTCCCGCCCGATCCCCATATCCTTTAGAGTCCAAAAATCTATCGATCTCAAGCCTTGAATATACTCAATGACTGAGCATCCACAGCCCTCTGGGGTAAAGAATTCCAAAGATTCACAACCCTCTGAGTGAAGAAATTCCTCCTCATCTCAGTCTTAAATGGCCTGAGACCATGCCCTCTAGTTCTCGACTCTCCAGCCAGGGGAAACAGCCTCTCAGCATCTTGTATGTTTCAATGAGATCACCTCTCATTTTACTCAATCTCTCCTCATGGGACAACCCTCTCATCCCAGGAATCAATCTCGGACCGGGGACATTGGTGCCGGTCCTTGTATCTCCTATCTGACAGATAGCACAGAGCAGGTGTGGAACCCATGAGATCCCTGGGCTGTACACTTGAGGTATAGGAAGCCGCCTCCCCCCTATCAGTGCCCTTTCTGTACTTTTTAAAAAAAAAATCGAGACTTCAGGGCCAAGTGGACAACGTTGTTGATTCAGGGAATTGGCCATTCCTCAGGATTGACCGTTGCTCCTGCAATGAGATAACATGACACTGGACACACATCACGTTTTTGCATTCTGTAAATTTGACCCCAGGCTGGTGGGAAAGAGGGAGCTCGGGAAGAAGAGCAAACACAGACCTCAGATCAGTGGCTCCACGTCATGTCAGCGCATCAATTGCGGACGGTAGTTCGTTCTTTGATTTGATTCGAGACGATAAATCCAAGTCCAATATTACACGGTCACTTCAATCCAGAGCAAGGGGGCACAATCTTAAAATTAGAGTCACGCCATTTAGGAGTGAAATCAGGGAGCACTTTTTGATTATAAAGGATAGTTGAAATCTGTAACTCTCTCCTCCAAAAAGCTTTGGATGTGGGGGGGGGGTTAATTAGAGAATTCAAGACAGAGACTGGTAGATTTTTGTTGAGTCAGGGAATCAAAGAAAATGGAGTTGAGGGACAGAAGCAGCCACGCATTAAATGGGCAGAATGGCCTCATTCCACCCACTGCTGATATAGAATATATATAAATATATTTTAAAATTCTCTTTTTGAAAAAGACCCTCCTGAAGTGTCTTTTAACTTCTCTTCCTGCCAAGAGCTCGATCTTGCCCGTTCTCCCCCGGCCCGTGCTCCCCTTCCTCACAGGCTGTTTAAACCTGAGCTGATCACCCCGGGTCCCCCCAACCCCGGGGTCCTGCACTGTGCCCCCCGACCTTTCACCTCGAGTAAGTAAATAATATGCGGAGCCCGTGGCCCCTGAACTGTTACCAAGAGTGGGGTCACCGTCAACCCATAACCCCCCCTCCCCCCAAATCCCTACCCGACCCCATAACCCCTCCAATCCCCGCCCCCCAGTCCTTGACCCTCAGTCCTTACCTGACCCCGTTGCCCGGTGACCCCTCTCCCCCGTTGCCCGGTGACCCCTCTCCCCCATTGACCCGGTGACCCCTCTCCCCCGTTGCCCGGTGACCCCTCTCCCCCATTGACCCGGTGACCCCTCTCCCCCGTTGCCCGGTGACCCCTCTCCCCCATTGACCCGGTGACCCCTCTCCCCCGTTGCCCGGTGACCCCTCTCCCCCATTGACCCGGTGACTCCTCTCCCCCGTTGCCCGGTGACCCCTCTCCCCATTGACCCGGTGACCCCTCTCCCCCATTGACCCGGTGACCCCTCTCCCCCATTGACCCGGTGACCTCTCTCCCCCGTTGCCCGGTGACCCCTCTCCCCATTGACCCGGTGACCCCTCTCCCCCATTGACCCGGTGACCCCTCTCCCCCATTGACCCGGTGACCCCTCTCCCCCATTGACCCGGTGACCCCTCTCCCCCGTTGCCCGGTGACCCCTCTCCCCCGTTGCCCGGTGACCCCTCTCCCACGGTGACCCCGTTGCCCGGGTGACCCGGTGACCCCTCTCCCCCGGTGACCCCGTTGCCCCAGTGACCCCTCTCCCCCATTGACCCAGTGACCCCTCTCCCCCGGTGACCCCTCTCCCCCGGTGACCCCGTTGACCCCTCTCCCCCGGTGACCCCTCTACCTGCATCTTGCGGATCTGCTCCCTCTCCAGGCCCTGCACCATCCCGTCCACCGCATTCTGCAGCCGCCGCTGCTGGGTCTCGGCGCCCGACATCGCTCTGCTCCCACAGGCCTGGGTCTGGGCCTCGGCCTCTCCACTCGTGGACTCCCGCCCGACCCTCGCACCGTTCACCGGACAAGGAGGGTGGGCTGAGGGCAGGAGGGCACCGAGTGACGAGCCGGCCGGGCGCCGCCTGTGGCGCCCTCCAGTGATCCGGAGGTGGAACAACAAGTCGATCTCTTCACTTTTTGAAAAGAAATTATATTTTCCAATTCGAACAAACGTGTTTTTTAAAATTAAATTTCTGCCCACTCCTGATGGTCCGTATTTCTTTGGCTCCTCGGGTGATGGGGTACGGGTTACTCAGGTAGTGGGGTACAGGTTCCTCTAATGATGGGGTACAGATTCCTCTAATGATGGGGTACAGATTCCTCGGGTGATGGGGTACAGGCTCCTCGGGTGATGGGGTACAGATTCTTCGGGTGATGGGGTACAGATTCCTCGGGTGATGGGGTACAGATTCCTCGGGTGATGTGGTACAGGTTCCTCTAATGATGGGGTACAGATTCCTCGGGTGATGGGGTACAGATTCCTCGGGTGATGTGGTACAGGTTCCTCTAATGATGGGGTACAGATTCCTCGGGTGATGGGGTACAGATTCCTCGGGTGATGGGGTACAGATTCCTCGGGTGATGGGGTACAGGTTCCTCTAATGATGGGGTACAGATTCCTCGGGTGATGGGGTACAGGTTCCTCTAATGATGGGGTACAGGTTCCTCTAATGATGGGGTACAGATTCCTCGGGTGATGGGGTACAGGTTCCTCTAATGATGGGGTACAGATTCCTCGGGTGATGGGGTACAGATTCCTCGGGTGATGGGGTACAGATTCCTCGGGTGATGGGGTACAGATTCCTCGGGTGATGGGGTACAGGTTCCTCTAATGATGGGGTACAGGTCCCTCTAATGATGGGGTACAGATTCCTCGGGTGATGGGGTACAGATTCCTCGGGTGATGGGGTACAGATTCCTCGGGTGATGGGGTACAGGTTCCTCTAATGATGGGGTACAGATTCCTCGGGTGATGGGGTACAGGTTCCTCTAATGATGGGGTACAGATTCCTCGGGTGATGGGGTACAGGTTCCTCTAATGATGGGGTACAGATTCCTCGGGTGATGGGGTACAGGTTCCTCTAATGATGGGGTACAGATTCCTCTAATGATGGGGTACAGATTCCTCGGGTGATGGGGTACAGATTCCTCGGGTGATGGGGTACGGGTAACCAGATAGTGGGGTACAGGCTCCTCGGGTGATGGGGTACAGGTTCCTCTAATGATGGGGTACAGATTCCTCGGGTGATGGGGTACAGGTTCCTCTAATGATGGGGTACAGATTCCTCGGGTGATGGGGTACAGGTTCCTCGAATGATGGGGTACAGATTCCTCAAATGATGAGGTACAGATTCCTCGGGTGATGGGGTACAGGTTCCTCTAATGATGGGGTACAGATTCCTCTAATGATGGGGTACAGATTCCTCGGGTGATGGGGTACAGATTCCTCGGGTGATGGGGTACGGGTAACCAGATAGTGGGGTACAGGCTCCTCGGGAGATGGGGTACAGGTTCCTCTAATGATGGGGTACAGATTCCTCGGGTGATGGGGTACAGATTCCTCAAATGCTGGGGTACAGGTTCCTCAGGTAGTGGGGTACAGGTTCATTGGGTGATGGGGTACGGGTTCCTCAGGTAGTGGGGTCCAGGCTCCTCGGGTGATGGGGTACAGGTCCCTCTAATGATGGGGTACAGATTCCTCAAATGATGGGGTACAGATTCCTCAAATGATGGGGTACAGATTCCTCAAATGCTGGGGTACAGGTTCCTCAGGTAGTGGGGTACAGGTTCATTGGGTGATGGGGTACGGGTTCCTCAGGTAGTGGGGTCCAGGCTCCTCGGGTGATGGGGTACAGGTTCCTCAGGTAGTGGGGTACAGGTTCATTGGGTGATGGGGTACAGGTTCCTCAGGTAGTGGGGTACAGGCTCCTCGGGTGATGGGGTACAGGTTCCTCAGGTAGTGGGGTACAGGTTCCAAAAGGCTGGGGGTGCTAAGTCTTTCAAGACTGAGACCGATAGATTTTTAAGGGTATCAAGGGATATGGAGGAACGGCCGGTAACTGGGGTTGAGGTGCAGATCAGCCCTGATCTAATTGAGTGGTGGAACAGGCTGGAGGGGCTGAATGGCCTGCTCCTGTTCCGATGCTCTGCCCGAGTCGAGGAATGCAACACCAGCCCGGGTGCTCACTCCCGATTGCGATCCGTTGACCCCGGCCGGACGGTGCACGTGCTTGCGTGTCGGGGGAGGACAGTGGCAAGTTCGGCTGTGATATCCTCCACAGCTGGACAGCTGCTGACTCTCACTGCCGAGGCTGATACACGAATAAAGGCCACTTGGGCAATACGCAAGTGACTGCTGTCTTTAGAACTGGAGCTCAGTAAGGGAGTCAGCATCTTCAGGAGAGAAGAAAATTCGGGGGGGGCGAGGGGGCGAAATCACAATCTCCAGAAAAGATTTCTTCACAATGTGTGGAAGAATTCAGTGAGTGTAATACAAAACCTGCCCACAGGATGTCACACGATGTCCTTTCCGTGTTTAACTGGAGGAAATTGGTCGTCCAAGACGACAGTCGATGGATGTGTAAAATCCAAGCTTGGTGTCACCTCGTCGCCTCTTCCTGACTTTGGTCATTTTTCTCACACTTGTCTCTCCCTTTATCTCGGTCCTTCACCTTCTCAAGTTAAAGTCCAGCACCCTGAGAATAAGATATTTAGCCAAAGAGTGTAACGGATTGTAAAACCAGACCCATGGCCTCAGAAGCACCAGAGTGGGGCCCAGGTCCAGGGTTGTGAGGGGCAGATTTGGGACAGACATCAGGAACATAGGAACGGGAGCAGGCCATTCAGCCCCTCGAGCCTAGTCCACCATTCAATTAGATCATGGCTGATCTGCACTGTAACTCCATTTACCTGCCTTTGTCCCAATTTTCAATTGACCCCCGGCCTCAACAGCTTTTTGGGGGAGAGAGTTCCAGATTTCCACTACCCTTTGTGTGAAGAAGTGCTTCCTGACATCACCCCTGAACGGCCTCTAGCTTTCATTTCAAGCTTGTGCCCCACTTGCTCTGGACTGTTTCACCAGAGGACCTAAAAGATCCCCAGGCACTATTTCGAAGAGGAGCAGGGGAGTTCTCCCCGGTGTCCTGGCCGATATTTCTCCCTCAACCAACACCACCAAAACCAGATGATCTGGTCATTATCACACTGCTGTTTGTGGGATCTTGCTGTGCGCAAATTGGCTGCCGCGTTTCCCACATTACAACAGTGATTACACTTCAAAAATACATCATTGGCTGTAAAACGCTTTGGGACGTCCTGAGGTCATGAAATGTGTTATATAAATGCAAATCTTTCTTTGATTCCTGGTCAGTTTGGGAGAGGAAGTTCAGGCAATGAGGACTCATGAGATGATTGTTGGTAGTTAAGGTGTTAAACCATTGATCTCAGTGTCTTTAAATGTAATGCCACGACTGTTTCACAGGTGACGGTCGTCCAAAATTACGGCTGGTGACGCCAATGCCGAGTCTGCTCAGAATGTTCACAGGAGGTAAAGTGATCACACGTTGCCGTGAGTTAACGGGCATGTTTGATGTCTTCAAAGGTAAGATTTCAGTCTTTATTTCATTGATCAGCAAGTGTTCCAAACCTCCGCTGGGGTCACAGTCTGAGGTTGCTGTCTTTTGCCGAGGCGGGGAGAGAATCAGGGCTTGAGTTGTGAGATTTGCTTTTCCGATGAGTGATTGAAAATTCGATAACCTCAGTGCCTCCACATCATTAGACGCAAAGAGAGACAAAAAAAAATGGGCTTTAAGACTTTACTGGTATCGGGTTAACTTTTGGACAGCCCACTCAAAAAAAAAACTCAAGGCTTTCCAGAAATCTCAGGGCAAGATGCCGTACGTTGCGTCAGACATCTCAGGGCTCTTGGGTACCTGGGGTAGTGTCGACACGTCCTCTGCGTGTGTATTGTTGGTCAGTTCAGATCCTGTACATGATATTTGTTGCACTGTGTTGGAAGTTGAACTAAAACTTACGATGAGCAGTTATACACGGTCGCTGCGATCTGTGTATCCCGTGACTGATGTTCCTTGTGCAATTTTTCAGTAACCATCTGAGTTTACCATTTGGTTGCAAGGAGTTCCAATTTGTCCTTCTACTGACAAACTAGGCTTTTTGCCCGAGGTGGTTCGCTGCCAGTGCAGGAACGGGACTCTGAACAGTTCACTCTCTTCCTGAAGACACGAAGGGTCTCCCACGATGTGATTTCACTTCACACAGATCAACTCTTCAAGGAATTTCCCCAAACTCTACTTGCGTGCCCGAGGTGGAGGATAGGACGGTGGCTCTTTCTGTTCATGTTTTCGCACTGATGTGGGCCATCAGTGCCGGGCTGGCAGTGAGGAGGTCTTGGGAAGAAATCATTTAGATTGCGAACAGGACATTTGTGAGCTGGTTGTTCAGTGGTTTGAGGACATCCTGAGAATGTGCGGTGTTCAGGTCTGCGGTGATTTGTGTCTGAGGTTTTTTTTTCCCTTTGCGCATCGCATGTGATCATTTGTCTGAGTATTTCTGCTGCCTGCAGATAGAGCTCGCGAGAGCTTGTTTGCCGTGAGTTGAGTGAGTTGTGGTACCTTGGCTTGTTGTAGGATTTCCGCATGTGATTGTTTGGTATTTCCTTTCATTGTTGCAGAGTTTGAGAGCATTCTTTGATGGGTAGGTGCTGAGCAAAGTGGAACCACATCAAGGTAGACCCAATGAATGTCTTCAGGAATCATCAGAACTGACTGACTCCCCATATTCTCAAAAACATCTCAACATCAAAACCCGTCGTAAAATAATAAATAAATACGACACAGTTAAATAAATCTGCACCCTACAGCCTGAATGTCCGTTGAACACAGTGAGGGTAATTTTCACTTTGGGCGATAGTGTAAATCGGACGATATTGATTCATCCGCCCATGACACATCTCTCCCGATTTCCATTTCTACTGGCTTCAAGGAAAATCGGGAGATGTATAATGGGTGGATGAATCGATATCGATATGTTTTACCTCCAGTGTAACTAAATCGAGATGATTCTCGTTGAGTGAAGAGGTCCCATCAGCCACATACACTCTGTGCACATCACAGCTATGATCAAAAGTTCCAACAGGATATTGGAGCAACCTTGGTCAAAGATTACCTGCAGGATCTGGACTGACCCACAGAGAAATTAACAGCAACATGCATTTATAAAGCACCTTTAACATAGTAAGACGACCCAAGGCGCTTCACAGGAGCGATTATCAATTATCAAAGTAAAGACAGTTGATCCCAAGAATGCAGAATGCTGTTTCTGTGATCCTTTGTGGGGGCTATGGTGCTGGTCCAATGCCTTGTATGTCAGAGGGAACACCACATGAGATTGGCCAGTCTCAGATTGAAATTAATAAATTAATTACAAGTTCACAATAATGAAAAATGGGGATTGTTGAGAGGTGAAAAAGCGGAAGACAATTTCGGGGGTGCACAAAGTTGTGACTACTTTTTTTGCTGGTGATTCTCACCCATCCCTCACGAGTTGGTTCATGCTTTGAAACCATTGGTTATGGGCTGCCCGGTGGCAGATGTTTGGTGGGTATTTCTCTCTCCCCTCCCATGTGTAGCTCTACTCCGGTAACGTTGTGAATGGATATCGTGGGGCGGTGGGCTGCACTCTCTGTACACGCTGCCACTGGATCAAGATCGAAAGATACGGGACGGGGCTCCACAGAAGAGAGCGGCAGCCCCCTTACCTCCGGCCAGCAGCTGCAACAGGAAGCTCAACGTAATGAGACAAGAATAAGTGTGTACCTCCCTCAGTAACAGCTGCCAATTCCAGACACACTTTTCACGAAGCTTTTAAAACTTGTGGTTCCATTTGATTCCTCACAAACCGTTTTACGGACAGGCCATCGGCTTCAGTGCAACCATCAGATCAACCCCACATTTCATGACCAGGTGGCGGGACTGGACAGGCGTAAAGGAGAGCGGTGAGGGCTGAGCACGGACGGGCGTGAGTCAGCACCGAGGAGGAAATCGGTGCGGCGGGTGAGGCAACGGCCGGCAGACAGGGGTCGACGTCCCTCGGCGCGCAAGAGTTGAACGGTGCCGCCAAAGTCCCTGCAAAGACATTAAACAGAGGCAACTGGGAGCCCAGCGGTAAATTTTAACCCTCAAGAACAGGTGGGTTGGGGGCGAGTGGGCGGTGAAAATGCACCGTTCTCGGAGCGGGACCCCATCCTGGCTCCAATGCTCCTGTTTCTGGGTTTGACCCAGGCACTTAAAGCCAGCGGGCCGATATTTAAAGGGACAACTTAGGTATTTAAACCACTTAACGCGAGTAACCTTTTTGCGTATTGAGTTACACGAACCATTTTAACTTCTCCTGAGCGTGTCTCCCGTGGCCTCTGAAACACGCCTTCGAAACGGAGGCGAGTTGCAGCCGACCCTCATTAGGACCTTTGGACCAGTGATTGACACGTGAATAAAAGGTGAGTTTTTGCAGCAGGGCAATCGGTTCTCTCAGGCAAACCTTCGGCTGGGAGTTCTTTGTGTTTAGACTGAGATTTCTTTGTTCACACTCAGAATTCTTGTGTTCAGACAAATTTTCCGACATTTTGGACCCCCTCAAACTGACAACATCAAGATACGGGGGGGAGGGGTGGGGCGCAATGGATCTTTTCAACAGTCCGTCTGAGGAGGAGGCACGTCACCATCTGCGGCAGGCATGGCGTGCAGCTCTGGGAGTCGCAAGTACACAAGACAGAGGCCACAAGGACCTGCAGAAGATCAACGGAGGGGCCAATGTCACAGGAGGCACTCCCCACGTGAGAGGGTGTACGGGCAGAGGCTGAGCTACCTGGACCTCCTGGGGAGCAATGCCGACACAAGCTCAGATTGAGACGCCAGGTGGTCGCAGAAATACGCACACTCCTTCACGCAGAGCTGCTCCCGGGCGACCACTCATTGCCCATCACACACAAAGGAACCACAGCCTTAATTTATGACATAATAGTATAATCCTGGAATTCCCTTCCTAACAGCACTGTGGGAGAACCGTCACCACACGGACTGCAGCGGTTCAAGAAGGCGGCTCACCACCACCTTCTCAAGGGGCAATTAGGGATGGGCAATAAATGCCGGCCTCGCCAGCGACGCCCACATCCCATGAACGAATAAAAAGAAAAAAAATTAATATATAATCGTTCAGCGATTAGCAAGCACTGGGAGTTTAACATATTCTGAAAACAGTGCGACAGTGTCAGAGGGTAGGTGGGAACTGGGGTCTGTCAGGATTTGCCTAAACAGATATAATCCACCGGATAGTCAGTGAGTATCCGGATATGGAAATGTCAGATTTCACTGACACTGTTCAATGCAGACAGAATCAAAGGCTGTAACGGAATCTGATCTGTAACGGAATCTGATCTGCAACGGAATCTGATCTGCAACGGAATCTGATCTGTAACACGGAATGAAAAACAAGTTCACAGATTGTCAGTAATGGTAACTGATTCATGAGAAATTATTTAAAGAGATGAATGAATCTGGATAGCAGGTGAATATCCGGATATTGGGAAGTTTAGATTTCACTGGCACTATCGATGTACATCTATCGCCCTGACAGCAGGCACACACCCCGATAATGTAGACGGGATGCCTGACAAGCAGCTCGTGGCCAGTAGTAAGTTGTGTACAGTCTGCATTAATTATATAATAGTATAATTAATATATAATCGCTCACCATAAGCAAGCACTGAGGATTTAACATATTCTGAAAACAGTGCGACAGTGTCAGGGGGTAGGGGGGAACTGGGGTCTGTCAGGATTTGCCTAAACAGATATAATCTGTACCGGACAGTAAGTGAGTATCCGGATGATGTGAAGTTTCGATTTCACTGGCACTATCGATAGCCCTGATAGCAGGCACACCCTGATAATAGAGATGGGATGTATCGCAAGCAGCTTGTGGGCAGTAGTATGGTATACAGCCTGAATTTATTGTGTGATAGTATAAAGAATAGTCAATGGCTCACCATAAGCAAGGATTGGGGGGGTGTAACGTGTTCTGGAAACAGCCAGTGGCCTAGATTTAGGACATGTATAATTGCTCAGCAATAAGCAAGCACTGGGAATGTGACATATTCTGAAAACAGTGTGACTAAAAACAAGGACATATAAGGTAGCCAAACTTAGTGGGAGGATAGAAGATTGGGAATTCTTCAAAAGACAGCAAAAAGTAACTAAAGGATTGATTAAGAAAGGGAAGTTAGATTATGAAAAGAAATTAGCAAAAAATATAAAAACAAATAGCAAGAGTTTCTATAGTTATATAAAAAGAAAAAGGGTGGCTAAGGCAAACATAGGTCCCTTAGAGGATGAGACCGGGAAATTAATGGTGGGAAACATGGAGATGGCAAAAATGCTGAACAAATATTTTGTTTCAGTCTTTACGGTAGAGGACACTAAGAATATCCCAACACTGGACAAACAGGGGACTCTCGGGGGGGAGGAGCTAAATACGATTAAAATCACTCAGGAGATGGTACTCAGTAAAATAATGGGACTCAAGGCGGATAAATCCCCTGGACCTGATGGCTTCCATCCTAGGGTCTTGAGGGAAGTGGCAGTAGGGATTGTGGATGCTTTGGTGATAGTTTTCCAAAATTCCCTGGACTCAGGAGAGGTCCCGGCAGATTGGAAAACTGCTAATGTAACACCGTTATTTAAAAAGGGTAGTAGGCAGAAGGCTGGAAATTATAGGCCAGTTAGCTTAACATCTGTGGTGGGTAAAATTTTGGAGTCTATTATTAAGGAGACAGTAACGGAACATTTAGATAAGCATAATTTAATAGGACAAAGTCAGCATGGCTTTATGAAGGGGAAGTCATGTCTGACAAATTTGCTTGAGTTCTTCGAGGATATAACGTATAGGGTGGATAAAGGGGAACCAGTGGACGTAGTGTATTTAGACTTCCAGAAGGCATTCGACAAGGTGCCACATAAAAGATTATTACTTAAGATAAAAAATCACGGGATTGGGGGTAATATTCTGGCATGGGTGGAGGATTGGTTATCGAACAGGAAGCAGAGAGTTGGGATAAATGGTTCATTTTCGGACTGGCAACCAGTAACCAGTGGTGTTCCACAGGGGTCGGTGCTGGGTCCCCAACTCTTTACAATCTATATTAACGATTTGGAGGAGGGGACCGAGTGCAACATATCAAAATTTGCAGATGATACAAAGATGGGAGGGAAAGTAGAGAGTGAGGAGGACATAAAAAACCTGCAAGGGGATATAGACAGGCTGGGTGAGTGGGCGGAGATTTGGCAGATGCAATATAATATTGGAAAATGTGAGGTTATGCACTTTGGCAGGAAAAATCAGAGAGCAAGTTATTTTCTTAATGGCGAGAGACTGGAAAGTACTGCAGTACAAAGGGATCTGGGGGTCCTAGTGCAAGAAAATCAAAAAGTTGGTATGCAGGTGCAGCAGGTGATCAAGAAAGCCAACGGAATGTTGGCTTTTATTGCTAGGGGGATAGAATATAAAAACAAGGAGGTATTGCTGCAGTTATATAAGGTATTGGTGAGACCGCACCTGGAATACTGCATACAGTTTTGGTCTCCATACTTAAGAAAAGACATACTTGCTCTCGAGGCAGTACAAAGAAGGTTCACTCGGTTAATCCCGGGGATGAGGGGGCGGACATATGAGGAGAGGTTGAGTAGATTGGGACTCTACTCATTGGAGTTCAGAAGAATGAGAGGCGATCTTATTGAAACATATAAGATTGTGAAGGGTCTTGATCGGGTGGATGCAGTAAGGATGTTCCCAAAGATGGGTGAAACTAGAACTAGGGGGCATAATCTTAGAATAAGGGGCTGCTCTTTCAAAACTGAGATGAGGAGAAACTTCTTCACTCAGAGGGTGGTAGGTCTGTGGAATTTGCTGCCCCAGGAAGCTGTGGAAGCTACATCATTAGATAAATTTAAAACAGAAATAGACAGTTTCCTAGAAGTAAAGGGAATTAGGGGTTATGGGGAGCGGGCAGGAAATTGGACATGAAGCTGAGTTCGGATCGGTCAATGCCCTGTGGGTGGCGGAGAGGGCCCAGGGGCTATGTGGCTGGGTCCTGCTCCGACTTCTTGTGTTCTTTAGATTTGTGGTTGGGATCAGATCAGCCATGATCTTATTGAATGGCGGAGCAGGCTCGAGGGGCCGATTGGCCTACTCCTGCTCCAATTTCTTATGTTCTTATGTTCTTATGACAGTGTTAGGGGGTAGGTGGGAACTGGGGTCTGTCAGGATTTGCCCAAACAGATATAATCTGTACCGGACAGTAAGTGAATATCCGGATATTGGGAACTTTAGATTTCACTGACACTATCAACGTGCATCTATAGCCCTGAGAGCAGGCACACACCCCGGTAATATAGATGGGATGTACGGCAAGCAGCTCGTGGGCAGTGGAACTTTGTGTCCAGCCTGAATTTATTGTGTAATAATATAAAGACGATACAATGGCTCACCATAAGCAAGCACTGGGGATGTAACGTGTTCTGGAAACAGTGCTACATTGCAAGGGGGTGGATGGGATCTGGAGCCTGATTGGAATGGGTTAAACCGTCACACACTGTACCGGATAGTAGGGGAATATCTGGATAATGTGTATTTTAGATTTCAGCTGATCCTGTGTGGTGTGCACCGTAGACCCAGATAGCAGGCGTGTATTCTGGTCTTATCAGGTGCAGAGGAGAGCAGCGAGGGGCAGCAGTGAGCAGGGCAGCGGCACGGAGGAGAGGATCCACCCCACAGACAGGCACCAGTTGCCTGATCTGAAAGAGCTGTAACCGTCCGTTAAGGATTTGAAATTAATGCAAGATTGAGTCCTGCTGATAAACCGGGAGCCTCGCCTTCCAGATCCTGCTTTCATCTCCGACACGGGCATCACTGCCGGAACGAAGACGGTGACTGTGAGTCGGAGACAGATTTTCAGATGGTTGCTGTATTCGAGTGGGTGGGCACACTCCGAGTTTATGGGACAACCCTGAGTTCACAGCAGCTGAACGCTGAGGTTCAATAAACAACGAAGCTGAGAAATCTGTTGATGGGGAATCATGTGGAATATATTCAAAGATGGAAATATCAATCCGGATAGTCAATGAATATCCGGAGAACATACATTTCTGATTCACTGGCAGGTTCTAATTAGATCACAGGCAGACACCCTGGTAATATACGTGGGATGTCTGACAAGCGGCCAGTGGCCGGTGGTAAGCTGTTCCAAGCTATAATTTATTATATTATAGTATAATTAATATCCAATTGCTCAGCGAAATGCAAGCACTGGGAATTTAACATATTCAGAAAACAGTGCGGCAATGTCAGGGGGTAGATGGGAACTGGAGCCTGATTGGATATAGTTGAACAGATACACACTGTACCAGATCACAGGTAAATATCCGGATGATCTAAATTTTCGATTTCACTGACACCATTCAATGTGCACATGTTGACAGAATCAATGGTACTAATTAATTCACCGTTATATATAAAACATGCTGCACCCTCTGTGCAGTTAAACAGAGGAATGTGGATTGGAAGGTGGGTGAGTTTGAATGGGAGCAGGGTAACGGGCATTTGTCTTTTGCTGGATTAAACTCAGTTGATTTATCAGGAGGCGTAACGGTAGCAGTGACGAGAACGATGTGAGAGAACTGTAAAGATTTCAGCAAGGTGGCGATCGTTGGCACTGCGGAGAGCAGTCGGGACCCAGTGGAGGAAGAGAATGAACCATCGGCCAGAGCAGCCCCAGCGGAAGATCAAACCGGAATTCCGACCTCTGAACCAAGGAGCGAGAAGAGGAATGAAGAGGATCTCAATGCACTGGCAGCAGTACAGTGAACAGAGAGGACTGTGAGTATGAGGAATTTAATTGGACAGTTGCAGTGGTTGTCATAAGAGTTTGTGCTTAATTGACATCAGGCTGCAGTTTACAATAGCTCAGCTTCAGAGGATCATTGAGAATGAATGCAAGATATGAAAAATATGTTCCGTTAATACACCATTTGCAAATATAGTTGCCGCGTATCGGTGAAAAATTATAAAGCAGGTGGGGTTTCGAATGCACCTGATTGTCTGATAAAAGGCCATGTCTAAGCATTATGAGTTCAAAGGCACAGCAGAGAAGAGAGGAGAGGAAAGCGGATATTTGAGTGTTACAGGGCATTAACATTTTTTCTTTATATGAGGATTATTTCTTGAGGCTGCATGGGTGCAAATTTCAGCTCACGATGCCATTGCCTGCGTTAAAAACAAATCAATTGTTGTCAAGATGGGCAGGGATGTTTTTCTAACATGAACTACGTCACTCTCTTTTCAGCGATCTCGTACCATGAATCTTTTTTTTGTTGCAACCTTTGTCCAAAAATAATGTTTAATTTCCCAACCCCCTGCTCCCAATTTGTCAGGTTCACTCTTGCATCAGTTGGGTCCTGGTTGCATCTTGCTTTGATCATTTCTATTGACTCCGCATATCTTTCTGTTCTCACAATCTGACAGAAGACTTTCAAGATCTTGATTTTTTTTTTGTAGATCAGTAAATTCCTTAGAGCTTGTGTTCAGACAGCAGGGTCTGTTCGATTTTTTTTCCATCGAAAAATTGAAGACTGTCTCCTGTGAAGTTATGCCTGTCAAAAATGTACAAACAGCGATTTGGAGCTCACATCACCTCAGCATCTCTGGAACGATCGGACGGAATAAGAGTTCACTCCCCTTGCCGATGAATGCCACTTAAATACATTTTTGGGTGGGGGCGGCTGCTTGGTGCAGCGGTTCAGGGAATACCCGCTTCCCCTGCTCCTCTGCCGAAGGTCTTGACTCCATGCGAGGCAGGCAGCAAACAGTCCCGACCTCATCTGCAAGGTCCGCATCAGTCTCTTGCCTAAAACTGGTGGCAAAGCGACAGCTGGCCGATGGGCGGGAGCAGAATGTCGGACAACAGCAACTTACATTTATAGAGCGCCTTTCACGTCGCAAAACGTCCCAAGGGGCTTCACAGGAGCGTAAACAGACACAATTGACATCGAGGCCTCGATTTTAGGAGGGAGGTGGGTTGGCAGCGGGGGGGGGGGGGTCGACAGGGCGCGTGGGTCACGCACCCAGTGAATTCGGGGTGCTCCGCACCCGTTCGCAGCCTAATTGAAGGCACTTACCGCGGCTTCCGGGTTTCCCGTTGCAGACCTGCGCAGCGGGCGCACTGCGCACCCGCACCACAAGCTGTCAGCAGGAGGAGCCCTATTTAAAGGGGCAGTCCTCCAAAGCTCTTCCTGCAGCAAACAACCAATTTAGGAGCATGGAGCAGGCCAGAGGCAAGGCTGCTCCAAGGTTTTTGGACTCCTCACTCCGGGTGCTGCTCGATGGGGTCAGGAGGAGGAGGAGGGAAATTTTTTTCCCATCGGATGGGAGGAGGTGCCCTCCCTCCACCACCAAGAAGGCCTGGCTGGAGGTGGCCGAGAAGGTCACCAGCAATGTGTCCAGAACCTGGGTGCAGTGCAGGAAGAGATTTGATGACCTAACCAGGTCAGCCAAAGTGAGTATACTTACGCATTCTCGCACACTCTGTCTTCCACATCAACTCCTTCTGCACTGCCACCACAACGCTCTCGCATCGCTCCTCACATCCACTCAACGATCATCCTCACCGTGCCTGCACGTACTCACCGCCCCTGTCCCCATTCGAACACTACCATGCAACCCAATCTTCATACCATCTCATGGCTCTGTCTCATACGCACCTTCCCATGCATCTCCCTCACGGTCACCCCCACCCACACCAATGCATGCAGCGGCTCACCATGCAACCGTCACTCAATTACGCTTCTGTGTTTTGCCTTGATAGGAGAAGAGATACCAGAACGCCCGGGAGAGGGCAAGGACCGGAGGGGGCCCGCCACACCAGATGGCATTAACAGATGCGGAGCAGCAGGCACTCGAAATAAGCCAGACACTGGAGAGCCTGTCCATGACAGACGCCGAGACAGGGATTGCACAAGCGGCTGGTGACAGAAAGCTAACACTCAGCACTCGTGATAGCGAATGATCTTACCATCACTTGGCACCTGCAGCACCTCAACATCTGTCCACGTGCCTAATATTGCTTTCTGTTCTCTTGCAGGCCCATCTGCGAGCACCGTGACCGTGGAGGGCGATTCCTCAGAGGACCTGTCGCTCTCTGAGGGTCCATCGTCACATCCGAGCCATGCATCCACCAGCGCAGATACACACACCTTGGTGGGTCCCCGTCCCCCCTTAGTTGGGCTTGCACATGGTGAGTCACCACGCACATGTGAGCACAAGCAGACCCTGGTGGCAGGGGCAGCCGTGGAGAGTCCGCGTCGGTGGGAGCACTCTTCTCCAGGCTCTGCTCAGCTGGACCCAGATGCTGAACCCTGGGGGCCAGCCGTGAAAAGGAGAGTCGTCGAGGGGCAGCAGCACATTGCCGAGGTGCTGGAACAGGTGCCACGTGCACTCTCCACAATCGCGCAGAGGATGGAGGAGTCCAACTCCTGCATGAGTGAAATACTGTCACAGGGACATGAAGGCATCTCTGAGATAGTGTCGCGGGTCGGTGTGGGAATGTCTGCGATGGAGGAAAGGCTAGCCTCCATCGAGTGTCAAGCACAGCTCAACAATGAGTCCATTCGATCCCTGACAACGGCCGTTCGGATTCAGGGTGAGCAACATTCTGCCGCCTTAAACAGGCTGACAGATACATTATAACTGGCCTTCCAAGGCCTCACACAGGTCCCCCAAACTGTCGTCCAGCAGGGTGGAAGGAGTGATGTGGGCCTGGGCCAGGAGAGGGATGATGGTGAAAGGGGACATAGAAGTGGGGACGCCACTCATAGTGCCCCCACGTCTCACCCGTTGCCCCCCTCTCAACCAGTACCCGCAATGCTGCCCCCTCTCCAGGTGGCCGAGTCTGCCCCTGCACAGGTGCAGGTGGAGCAGTCTTTGGAGGGGCCCTCACGGGCACCGAAACCCAGAGGGCGTTCGTGCAAAGCATCTCATTGGTCAGGGCATGGACAAGAGCAACCTGCCACTATCTCTGCTGAAGCCACAAGGGTAGCACCACGTAGGGGTTCCCGTAAACGTATGGCGAAGGTTTTGTGAGCACAAAGGGGATGCACAGGGGTGAAAGATGAAACGTCATGTTTTTCATTTATTTTCCTTTGTTTTGCAAAAAATCATAAAAAATTGTTATCACCACTACTGCCACGTCTTTGAAAATCTTGTCTGGTTTGCGCAATAATGCCCTTTCCTGAGAATCACAATGAAGACCCACAACTGATGCCACCCATTGTGTCACTGCGGATTGGATATAGGTGTATTTGCAGGGCTCTTTTGTGCAAACGACTGAGAGCCGTTGGCGATGTCCCCGGTTGCACCCTGGAAGGATGTGGAGGAGAAGTTGTTGAGGGCAGTGGTGACTTTGACAGCGACAGGTGAGAAGATGGTGCTCGGGCCAGCCGGGAGCAGCTCGGCATGAAGGAGGCTGCAGATGTCCACGACTACATGTCGAGTGACTCTGAGCCTCCGTGTGCACTGCTGCTCAGAGAGGTTCAGGAAGCTGAGCCTCGGTCTGTAGACCCTGTGGCGAGGGTAGTGCCCTCTGCGACGCATCTCTCTCTGTGGTTGCCCTCCCTCCTGCTGTGCAGGTGGATGTGTCACAGCACTGTGTTGTGGAGCTCCACGTGTCAGAGGTGGACGGCGTGGCTGGCGAGGCTGGTGATGCTGTTCGCCCTCCGAGGAGGTCATGACTGCAGCTACGGCGGCCCCCATCCGGAAGATGTACGTTTGAGGGGGTCCGCAAGGTAGGTAAATGTGTCTGGACACCGGGGTTCAGGTTGCAGGTTTGTGAATTTTATTGTTAGGAGGAGGGTGGTGGAGGCCAAACTTTGTCCCAAGTGACGGAGTGGCCTCCTGCAATGAGTGAGGGTCTCCCCCACCACCTGTCAAATGGACCTTTGCAGCTGCCACAGACTGATGGCTGCAACACGTCCATTTGAACTGGGAGTGTTTCCCCCAGTACGGGAAACAGTCTCAGTTTAGTTGAAAATCCCACCCCTCCTAAAATATCATGTCAATCAGGTCTGCAAACGACTTTAATTGCCGGCGGGAGTCCCGCATGCGGGGGCTGCGCGCGCATCTAAGTGCGTCACTGGGGAACCCGGAAGTGGGCGGGTTGGAGCCGGGCTCCGGACCCGCCCCGGGAATCCCCGATTTTCGGAGCCCCCCCCCCCAGCCACGAACCCGCCGGCTCGGACGTCCGAAAATTGAGCCCCGAGTAACTGCTGCCAATAGCCAAGCTAATTTTACAGTCCTCAATAACATTTTTCTTCACTCATCCATTTTCTTCTGATTCTTATTGAGATATTCTGTGCCAGTAGATAGATTTTTTAAAAAATGCTTACACCCGCTGAATTCTGAATGGAGTCAGCCTTTGTTAGTTTGTGAATTCTTCCTGTTCATTGGCAATGGGAAGCCGCAGTGTAGGAATATTTCATAAAGCTATCAAAATATCAAATTTGACAATTTATTTTTCCAGATGCTATTTTGCAACTGTATTGTGCAAACTGTGAAGTAAAATAATTGTCTGTTTGCAAAACAATAGGAGCCTCTTGCACGAGCTATTATAGTTGCAAGGATTGCAATACAATTAATTTCATTTGCGCACAGATTGGATTGGCCATCAACACTTTAGAACTCCCTTGCAGCCCATCCCCTCGGAAGATCCAGTGGACAATTTTATTCTGTCCCCATTTTTCTCACGATTGACAATAAAAACATTCAGTGCAGCTCCCAGGTCAGTTTATGGATTTTTGTTTATATATTTCCAAAGGATGAAGAAATAATTTCAACTCTTTCGTATTTCTGTTTCTAGATGGAAGCTGAAGAACCCCTGAGGAGCACAGGAGGGACAATTGGATGAATTGCCTCTTCTGGACTATTGAGATAATTGGAGAGCAGTTGCTTGGATCCATTGCCTGACTCTTACTGGTTGCTGGAGGGATGAAAATTGCAGATGCAAGACCCGGGCGGCGGACTTCAGCCTCGCCTCTGGAGATGAAAGTTTGCTTCCTTGGCTTGTAAGGGTTCTTACTGGATATTAATCTGGTGCAGTCCCAAGCAGATGGAAATCTGTCCATAATTCAGGGACATCGTGAATAAAAAGTGGGACACTGTCCGAGTGTTGTCATGGAGAACTCCTGGATCAAGTGGACAATGCTCTTGCTGCAGAGTGGAGAACCTGCTGCATGTGCCCAATGATATTCCTTGATGTCAACTTGAAATGAGTGTCCCCTGCAGCATTTCCAGTTTCGATGGTAGCCATCTTTGCAGCCTCTCTGATTTAGACTGTCAATTTAAGGCCAATTTGTGAAGCATTATTTATGCACCAAACTCATGCCTGTCAAAAAAAAATTGACTTGCAATGGCCCAAACTCAAATCACATTGGGCGTCACAGGCACTTTGACTAAATTAGAGGTGTTGGGTGAGGGCTGTTTATACAGGGACATGAGGCATTTACCTGGCACTGCACCCCCCCCCCCATTGCTCCAATCGAGCGCCCTTGGAGTCCAGGAACCTGTCATCTATGTGGCTAAAATGGAGGGAACCTTCGCTCTCTGCTTCTTGTCGTAAGTGAAGACTTGATGGCAATTGGTGGGGTCCAAGACAATCTCTGTCTCCCATGTGATTGTGTCTGATGAGGTTGGGCCCTTTGCATTAACATTACTCGTTCATTTTAAAAGTGCTCTCAGAGCTGAGAAAAAAGACTTTGGGGGAGAAATCGGCGTAGCGCCGGCAGGTGGCACAAAACGGGCGTTGTGACCGGAACGGGCATCGAAGACATTCGCCCGAAGCTTGCTGGAAATTGGGCCTCGGGCCTCATCTTCATAAAACCGGCGAGCTGGGGACCCCAATCATGGTACACAGCATTGTTGTAACACAGTAATACACAATACATCCAGCAGTGTGTTATGCATTGTATACAGGGAATGATAAAAGAATCTCTTCAGACTCTTGGGCAGCCTTCAGTATCCTTGTGACTCCTGAGAATTTGTCCAAACTCACTTCCATTTGGAGGTTATAAAAGTTACTAGTTTGTTTTTTTCCCACTTGTACAAATGGCATTTTCAAGAGCTTTAAATTGAGATTTATTTCCCACTGTATTTGAATTAAGGATGAGTGTATTCAGAACTTTTAAAAGTCAGTTGCAAAGGATTATGATTACTTTTTGCGTACTTGCGTATTTCTGGCTTTCTGTTGGTTTGCTTTGTTTGAATAGACTACAAATTCACAACTGGCACCTCAAAGAGTTACTCAGGGAGTCTGGATCACAGCATCAAGAAGAAAGACAGACGTGCATTTATATAATGCCATTCACGATCTCAGGATGTCCCAAAGCGCATCACAGCCAATTGAGTACTTTTTTTGAAGTGTAGTCGCTGTTGTCATATTGGAAACTATCTTGTCAATGTGTGTTTAGTCACTAATATCACTGAAGTTAATTCTTCAGTAGTCAATGATTGTGTTCGTGCCATGGGGAGTGTACTTCTCCCAGTTAGTGCTCGTTAAATAGCTGAGTTAATGAAGGGATTGTTACCATCAGGACCCGTTTGAATTATCGGACTAGCTGGGAGGAATTGGAGGTTGATTGTCCTCTCATTGCCCCCTGAAGTTCTCTTCCTCAAGCCAGTTTGCCCTGGTCTTCCAAAGCCTGCTGAGCATCTGTCCCTTTGGCCATGTCTGTGGTCTTCCCTTCTCACTGCCAAATTCCTGTTTGGTATCCCCATCCCTCAGAACGCCCCCTGAGACACTCTTGTGTGTGAGGAGCGCTAAATAAAAGCAAGTTGTTGTCACCCATTCACGTCATTTGGAGCTTTCCCGGATTTATTTTTTGAAAGTTTTGGCTTGAATTTTGAGGGCATTATGAGATTGTTTCAAGATTGTTGTCGATTTTGGATGAGTCTGACTGGGTAAAGATTTGCAGTGACACCAGTCTGGTGCTGTCCAATTGGTCCCACTCCCCTGCTCTTTCCCCATATCCCTGAAATTTTTTCCTTTTCAAGTATTTATCCAATGCCCTTTTGAAAGTTATTATTGAATCTGCTTCCACCGCCCTTTCAGGCAGCGCATTCCAGATCGTAAAAACTTGCTGCGATAAAGAAATTCTCCTCATCTCCCTTGTTGTTATTAAAAATCAATCCAGTTACTTATAATTCTAATTATAAATGGAGATATTTGATTGCAAAGCTCCCTTAATGGGTTTATTTATTTGACCATTTCTGGTCATCTTCTGTCGCCCCATTAGATTTCGAGTTTGTTCGGTCCATAGAATTTCCAGCAAATTCACTGGAAGTTACCTTGACGTTGTGCGCACTCACCTAATGGTGTGTCAGAAGCTCCGTGTTGCCATGTTTTAACGCTTAAACGCTGCTGGATAAAGGCAGCCTGGGGACAGACATTTTGTGCAGACTCGCCCTGGTGTCATATGAGGCCTGTTTGTGCAGTAACCTCATTAATGGGAATGGTGGGGCTATGGGCAGCATTCCCTGCTGATGAGTTCACTGGAACAAATCCCTCTCCTGTCACATCGGGAGTGAAATCCGCACAAAAGCTCTTGTCTCACAGCTGCCCTCAATCAGTAGTTCCGAAGTACGAAAACACGGTAACATGGAATGACTGAGACGCCAATAAGAGAGTAACAAGAGGGCGTAACCTTAAAATTAGAGCCAGGCCGTTCAAGGGTGATGTCAGGAAGCACTTCTTCACACAAAGAGTAGCGGAAATCTGGAACTCTCTCCCCCTCAAAAGCTGGGGGTCAATTGAAAATTTCAAAACTGAGATTGATAGATTTTTGTTGGGTAAGGGTGTTAAGGGATATGAACCAAGAGGGGTAAATGGAGTTAAGATACAGATCAGCCATGACCTAATTGAATGGTTGTAAACAATTTTACAACACCAAGTTATAGTCCAGCAATTTTATTTTAAATTCACAAGCTTTCGGAGGCTACCTCCTTCCTCAGGTGAACGATGTGGAAATGGTGGAACAGGCTTGAGGAGCAGAATGGCCTCCTCCTGTTCCTGTGCAGTTCACTTGACAGCATTCAGGGGGTATAGACCCAAGCAGAAAGGTTGCATGCATCTCTTCCACTGCTTTGTAATGGAAGCACTTTGATTATTTTTAAATGATAAGAACATTTATCACCTCTTAAGATCAGTCACAACTCAGAGGGGGAAGATTCTCCATTCACTGTTTTAACCTTGAATATTTTCCTCACACCTTGCATTTCCAATTTCACTACAAAACCCTAACAGAGGAACTCGTCCCAATCTTCCAATTAGATGTTCCTTGTGGGTTACTAATTTATTATTTTTGATAAATATGATAATTCAGTTTCACGTCTCGTCCAAAAGACGGCACCTCCGACAGTGCAGCACTCCCTCAGTACTGCACTGGAGTGTCGGTCCAGATTTTGTACTCGAGTCCCTGGAGTGGGACTTGAAACCACTACTTTCTGACTCAGAGGTGAGAGTGTTACCCACTGAGCCAAGGCTAACACCATGACTCAGATACCTCTTGTTACCATTGCTTTATGCTTTTAAACTGAGTAATAGACTTAACCAGGGCACAAACCTATTTGTGAGGGATCTTCTTCGTCTCACCTTCTGCCGCTCTGACCCAGTGATGCCATCAATGGGAATGGTAGGGCTGTGGGCAGCGCTCCCTGGTCATATCATCACTGGAATAGAGTGCACTGGTGTCAGAGCAGGAGGGTCTCTACTTAGGGTTCTCAGCTCTGGCTGGACGTACCCTGGGAGATTTCATCACATGACCGCCCGCCCCGACGCTCCCACCTGACACACCATCTTCGCGGCACACTGCCTTCCCACACCAATTGGGAAGCAAACAGACTTTTTGTTTGATTGTCCAGAGGCTCCCTATAACCTGTCGTCCCATTGTATAATTGGAAGATGCACTGGGAAGACTGGTGTTCAACACAAAATAAGCCACAAGGTGGCAACCATAGAAACATAGAAAATAGGAGCAAGAGTAGGCCAATCGGCCCTTTGGGCCTGCTCCGCCATTCAAAATGATTATGACTGATCGTCTAACTCAGTACCCTGTTCCCGCTTTTTCCCCATATCCCTTGATCCCTTTAGCATTAAGAAATATATCTATCTCCTTCTTGAATACATTTAATGACTTGGCCTCCACTGCCTTCTGTGGTAGAGAATTCCACAGGTTCACCACCCTCGGAGTGAAGAAATTTCTCCTCATCTCGGTTCTAAATGGCATACCCCGTATCCTGAGACTGTGACCCCTGGTTCTCGACTCCCCAGCCATCGGGAACATCCTCCCTGCATCTAGTCTGTCTAGTCCTGTTAGAATTTTATATGTTTCGATGAGATCATCTCTCATTCTTCTAAACTCTAGTGAATATAGGCCTAATCGACCCAATCTCCCCTCATACGTCAGTCCTGCCATCCCAGGAATCAGTCTGGTAAACCTTCATTGCACTCCCTCCATGGCAAGTTCATCCTTCCTCAGATAAGGAGACCAAAACTGCACACAATACTCCAGATGTGGTCTCACCAAGGCCCTGTATAACTGCAGTAAGACATCCCTGCTCCTGTACTCAAATCCTCTTCAATGAAGGTCAACATACCATTCGCCTTCCTAACTGCTTGCTGCACCTGAATGCTCGCTTTCAGCGACTGGTGTACAAGGACACCCAGGTCTCGTTGCACCTCCCCTTTTCCCAATCCATCACCATTCAGATAATAATCTGCCTTTCTGTTTTTACAACCAAGTTGGATAACCTCACATTTATCCACGTTATACTGCATCTGCCATGTTCTTGCCCACTCACCCAACTTGTCTAAATCACATTGGAGCCTCTTTGCATCCTCCTCACAGCTCACATTCCACCCCAGCTTTGTGTCATCTGCAAACTTGGAAATGTAACATTTAGTTCCCTCATCCAAATCATTGATATATATTGTGAATAGCTGGGGCCCAAGCACTGATCCCTGCGGTACCCCACCAGTCACTGCCTGCCACCTTGAGAAAGACCCATTTATTCCTACTCTCTGTTTCCTGTCTGTCAACCAATTCTCAATCCATGCCAGTTAATTCCCCCCAACCCCATGTGCTTTAATTTTGCACACTAACCTCTTGTGTGTGACCTTATCAAAAGCCTTCTGGAAATCCAAATACACCACATCCACTGGTTCTCCCCTATCTATTCTACTAGTTACATCCTCAAAAAACTCCAGTAGATTTGTTAAGCATGATTTCCCTTTCATAAACCCATGCTGACTTTGTCCAATCCCGTTAATGTCCTCCAAGTGTTCTGTTATCACATCTTTTATAATAGACTCTAGCATTTTCCCCACTACTGATGTTAGGCTAACTGGTCTGTAATTCCCTGTTTTTTCTCTCCCTCCTTTTTTAAATAGTGGGGTTACATTTGCCACCCTCCAATCTGTAGGAACTGTTCCAGAGTCTATAGAATTTTGGAAGATGATCACCAATGCATCCACTATTTCCAGGGCCACTTCCTTTAGTACTCTGGGATGTAGATTATCAGGCCCTGGGGATTTGTCAGCCTTTAGCCCCATTAATTTCCCAAGCACTATTTTTTTACTGATACTGGTTTCCTTCAGTTCCTCCCTCTCACTAGACCCTTGGTTCCCCAACATTTCTGGCAGGTTATTTGTGTCCTCCTTTGTGAAGACAGAACCAAAGTATGTGTTTAATTGTTCTGCCATTTCTTTGTTCCCCATTATAATTTCCCCAATTTCTGACTGTAAGGGACCTACATTTGTCTTCACTAATCTTTATCTCTTGACATATTTATAGAAGCTTTTACAGTCAGTTTTTATGTTCCCTGCTAGTTTACTCTCATACTCTATTTTTCTCCTCTTAATCAATCTCTTTGTCCTCCTTTGCTGAATTCTGAACTGCTCCCAATCCTCAGGCTTGCCGCTTTTTCTGGCAATTTTAATGCCTCCTCTTTGGATCTAATACTATCCCTAATTTCTTTTGTAAGCCACTGTTGAGCCACCTTTCCTGTTTTATTTTTGTGCCAGACAGGAATGAATAATTGTTGTAATTCCTGCACACGTTCTTTAAATACTAGCCATTGCCTATCCACCGTCATCCCTTTTAGTAAAGTTCCCCAATCTATCATCGCCAACTCGCACCTCATACTTTCATAGTTTCCTTTGTTTAGATTCAGGACTCTAGTTTCGGATTCAACTACTTCACTCTCCATCTTAATGAGGAATTCTATCATGTTATGATCACTCTTCCCTAAGGGACCCCGCACAAAAAGATTGTTAATTAATCGTTCCTCATTGCACAATACCCAGTCTAGGATCTCCTGTTCTCTAGTTGGTTCCTCAATGTATTGGTCTAGAAAACCATCACGTACACACTCCAGGAATTCCTCCCCCACAGTATTATTGCCAATTTGGTTTGACCAATCTATATGTATGTTAAAGTCACCCATGATTATAGTTGTACCCTTCGTGCATGCATCTCTAATTTCCTGTTTAATGCCCTCCCCTTCAACTCCACCACTGTTTGGGGGCCTATAGACAACCCCCACCAACGTTTTCTGCCCCTTGGTGTTTCTTTGCTCCACCCATACAGATTCCACATCGTGATTTTCCGAGCCAATATCCTTTCTCACTATTGCATTGATTTCCTCCTTTACTAACAGCATAACTTCAGAGCGCCTTAGGCAAAAATGAGTTATGGGACCAAATTGGACTCTTTCAAAGACCCGGCACAGGGATGACGGGCTGAATGGCCTCCTTCTGCTGTAAAATTCTACGATTCTATGATGCTGGACACCTACCTGCAGCATCATATTTTAGTCTTTAAAATTACATCCCTCCTTCCTTTCAAGCATGTTGGCTTCTTCACCTATGGTAGATTGTGAACATAAAAGACATGTGTAATATATCAGAGGAAAAACAATGATGCTTTTCTTGTTGCATTGAGAGAAATTTTAATGTCAACACCACATACATTAAGCAAATAATAGATTGCCACAGGTGAGAAAGAGGTATTTGGCCCATTAACCATTTTATTTATTTTTAAAGATAATTCAATAACTAACACTAAGTCACTGTTAAATTCTGTACACATCAAGCCATAGAACTTAGCAACAAGAGGCAATAGATCACGTAGGCAACACATTGGATTATAAGGAAATTCAGGGAGGTGTGCATGACCTTTAAGTGTCCCTTTTAGACAAGTGCTACATGGAGCATGAGGTACAACTCAGCTTGGGTTGGGTTTGAGGGGAATGATTGCTACTGGCTTTAATTCAAAGAGAAAAGGCTGGTTAGTATTTTGGCTCAGGATCCTTCAGAAGAAAGCAAGAATGGGAATTCTGATGTGGCAAGGAGCTCCATCCAGTGGAAGGAGGATCACAAATAAGGCCTCAGAAACAGAGAGATTACAGAAACATCAGCTAGCACTGCGGTGGAGGGAAAGAATCAAAAGGCAAATATAAAATAGAAATTTAATTGAATGAGTCAATCAACAAAAAAAAATATGGTAACATGGGGTGACTGAGATAGTCAAAATCTTTTCCCAAAGGCAGGGGAGTCTATAACGAGGGGGCATAGATTTAAGGTGAGAGGGGAGAGATACAAAAGGGTCCAGAGGGGCAATTTTTTCACTCAAACGGTGGTGAGTGTCTGGAACGAGCTGCCAGAGGCAGTCGTAGAGGCGGGTACAATTTTGTCTTTTAAAAAGCATTTGGACATGGGTAAGATGGGTATAGAGGGATATGGGCCAAGTGCATGCAATTGGGACTAGCTTAGTGGTATAAACTGGGCGACATGGACCTGTTGGGCCGAAGGGCCTGTTTCCATGTTGTAACTTCTATGATTCTATGAGACAGCTCCTTTCTAGTAAGTAATGGGAGGTTAGGGGTTTAAGGGGGTACAAGGAGTGAGTTGCCCGAGATGAACTTTGCTGAATCCATGTCACTGAGCAGTAGGAATCATTCCACCTTCCACAGCAGTATGTATTGTCAGGGATTGCTAAAGTTGTCTTTGTGTTGCTCTTTGGGACATTTTAGAAAACTCCTTTTAAATGTAATTGAAATTGTTTGCAAATTGTGCACTGTTTTCTGTGAAAATGTGCTGAATTGTTTGAAATCCCGTTGCCAAATTTAAAAAATGATATCCTTTTTAAGCATTCCTGACTGCCTCTTAGTAACTTTCTGCAAACTATCACATTGTCCAATTTGCCCAAAAACAAGTTTGCGTACTTTACCCTCAGATTTTTAAAATTTCCTCTCTCGTCCAGTTTGGACCTAAGAAAGATAGATCAGAGTATTTCCTAAATGGTAAGAAGCTAGGACCTGTGGAGGAGCCAAGAGATTTAGGGGTCCATGTATGGAGATCATTAAAATCTAATAGGCCGGTACATCTGGAGCACTGTGTTCAGTTCTGGGCACTGCACCTCAGGAAGGATATATTGGCCTTGGAGGGGGTGCAGTGTAGATTCACCAGAATGATACCGGGGTAAAAGGGTTAACTTATGAGGACAAGTTGCATAGACTAGGGTTATATTCCCATGAGTATAGAAGATTAAGGGGTGATCTAATTGGGGTGTATAAGATGATTAAAGGATTTGATAGGGTAGATAGAGAGAAACTATTTCCTCTGGTGGGAGAGTCCAGAACAGGGGGGCATAACCTTAAAATTAGAGCTAGGCAGTTCAGGGGGTGATGTCAGGAAGCACTTCTTCACACAAAGGGCAGTGGAAATCTGGAACTTATCATTCCCCCCCCCCTCCCCGACTTCCAAAAAAAGCTGATGAGACGTAGGACTGTAAAAGCTCCTGGAGCTCTCGAGCACCTCACCCAACTGGGCCTAGACAGTGATTGCCATCCACTTTACAACCCCTGGTTGGGTGAACTGACCTCAGTTGGGACACTGCAGCTTGGATAAGGCCAGGATCAGTCTTGGCTGTGATGACACTCCGTTAACCCTCTTCCCCATTAACACACGCGGTTGTCGACACTCACCGTCCAGGCTCGCACATGAAGCCATGCAAAAATTGGGACAGAAACTCACAAGTATGATAATATATCTGCAATTATTGTGAAATCTGCACAATAGGAAGTACTGTATCAGACCATGTCCTGAGAAATTGTGTAAACTTCTGCAAAATTTATAAAACAAGTACAAAAATCAGCCCTTGCTACACCGTATGACCGATACTTAAAACACGAGATCACCGGCCACTAATACAGTACAGAAAACTTAACAACTAAACCACAAATTACACGTGTGAAATCCCCAGGTTTATGATATGGAATGCAAACTGCTTTAGATTTCGACCCAACTTGCCAAACTGTCTCTTTAGACTTCTGTCACCAAATTTCTCCCCTCCTTCTTTCCTGAAGTCCGAGACCAATTCTGGGGTGCGACCCCACAGGCACCGGGTGCTATCCAGTCCTATACCCATCGGGTGAGTCTTCATGTGTAAGCAGAATATCTGATGCAGTTGTCTTCACACCTGAGCCCGATTCCGTTCTCACCTCGTGTTCATGCACATCCACTTTTCAGTGGGGCTCACTGAAAGAGCACTCGAGCCGAGCTCGCCTTTCTCCGCTCCCTACCCAGCAGAGCTGAAGCCAGCTGTATCATTTCTGACACCACCGTGGCTCAGATCAGCTCCGTCGGCGCAGACCAAAGGTCTTTACGCACCGTCTGCCGTACATCAGCCGAATGTTTGATGGGAAGAGATGACCAATGGGCAAAAATAAACCTAAAAAAAAAATCAAGCTGTGGAACTTTCGGGAAAAGTTCCCAAATTGAACAGATGGAAAGAAAATTGCATTTTTCTTTAAAGTATGATTCAACTGAAGATAGAAACACAAGTCACTGTGTTAAGTTGATGTACAAAAACTGTAATGAGCCCTTGTTGTTGATGATGTCATCCAAAACCTCAAATTGAACTCCCGACTGTCTATCTGCCGGTAACATATCAGTGAAATTCATGAAACTTACTGCAGTGACCAGCTTCATTATCATTTTCCAGGGCAGAAATGTTCTAATTAATCCTTTATTTATTCATTTTTTTAAATGACCAAAACAAAACATTGAACTTGAATGCTCACTCCATTGCCATGGTTACAAATGGATTATCGCTGTAAAATAGCAAATTGCTTTAAGTGGCCCCTAGCCACTGCCGGTCGCTAATGGAGTGATGAATTACTGTTATTTATGCAGCATTATCTGGAAATTTTAATGGGAGGTTGCACTGCCATTATTTAGATGTACACCCCTATACTTCAAAACTGTACACTGTACACTCCAAAAAAAAAACAATGCGATATCATTTCTGTGGTCTCATGCCAAGGCATCAAGAATCATATAAACTATTTATAAGCTGGGATTGTTCTCCGTACAGCAGAGAAAGTTAAGGGGGAGATTTAATAGAGGTGTTCAAAATTGAGGGATTTTGATAGATAGGGAGAAACCGTTTCCGCTGACAGGAGGGTCGGTAACCAGAGGGCACAGATTTAAGATAATGGGCGAAAGAGCCAGGGGGGAGATGAGAATTTTTTTTTTACACAGCGAGTTGTGATGATCTGGAACGCGCTGCCTGAAAGGGCGGTGGAAGCAGATTCAATGGTAACTTTCAAAAGGGAATTAGATACTTGAAAAGGAAAATTTTGCAGGGCGATGGGGAAAGAGCGGGGGGAAGTGAGACCAATTGGATAGCTCTTTCAAAGAGCCGGCACAGGCACGATGGGCTGAATAGCCTCCTGCTGTACGATTCTATGATTCTCATAATAATGTATTAATCTCGGGAAATTATAAAGCAGTGAAGCGATTTATTCAGCGTTACAAAAATGTATTTGTCAGGTGGGTGACACAGATCAAGGCGCTTCCTTTGCATCGCAATTCACGTTAACGTGCCCGATTAATAATGTCACTTCAAGAATGTTCTGGGACTGCTGCATCCTCCTCTGGCTGCTGCACAGGTAACTTACATGTTGCATGAAAACGTAATCGGAGAGAACAGGTTAAAATCCAGCTGAACAGGTCAGAATAAAATGCTCCACGAATTCCAGTCTCTTTTTTAAAAAAATGAATAAGCAATACAGATGCGCACCATGCACGCACGACTACCCATCCATGCACGTGTCGGTGCATGCACACGGACTCACACTGGGTATGATTTTACAGGTAGCTTATGTTCAAATATCAAACCCATAGCACTCAGCTCAAGTACATGGGAAGAATCACTTTTAGTTTTGAGTGCTATAATTGGAAGCAGGGTCAGGGAACAGTTCAGTTCGATTCGCTCAGTGGGTTATTCCTTTTGATAAAAAATGACAGGACTAACATCTTAAGCTTGCTCAACAAATGCTGTTAATGTAAGGTTATTCAATCAGGTTCAAGAGACATTCGATAAGAATCCAGTGAACATTTTTTTGTTTGTGGTATCTTCGGTCAGTAGCAGAGAGAGGTTCAAGTGTCAGTGCAAATGGAACTCAATGGTTCCATTAATTGCGTTTGAGTGGTTGAATTTTATTTACTTTTAATCCTAGGTTTTATTCCTGGACTGTGCTCAGTTTGGTGATATCTGCCAGGACATTGGCAGCGGAAAAGTTGGGCAGGGTTCCTGTTCCTGATTACTGCCCCACCACCGTTGCCAGAAAGCGCACACGCGTACACACACAGAGAGTGCGAATGGAACTGTGATGCCTTCCTCTGTAGAATAGCCCGCCAACAGTCAATATACTGGAGGGGTGCTGGTGGTCAGGATAGTTGTTACCTCAGGAAAGGAGCTGGGAGTGGAGGTGGAGTGGCGGGGGGGAAATGAAAGGTGAAACAAACTGATTAAAAGCAAAAATCACCCAACTGGAGGCAACTAATTTAGTATTTGGGGTTTCTGACTTGGAGTCAATTTGTTTGATGACCCCGCTCGCCTGGCTGCCTATTGATCTTGTTCACCCCATGAGTTGCAAACACAGCAAGAATTTAATATGTTTGACGCAGAATCACGATATAATCACAGTTACTTTTATGCAGCGGTGCCCCACAGCAAGCATCGGACTAATTTAATGGGCAGTCAGAACGTTGTGCTGCCAGCTTGCATCCCGATTACACGTTTTCCATTACCATCATAATCTCTCCGGGACAGGTCGTAACTGTGAAGCTGGGAAGGAAACGGGCTGAGTTGCCGATAAAACGAAAACACGGAAACGCTCAAAGAACCGAAACCGAAAATCCTCCGCCCTTAATCCTTTTCTGTGAACCTCTTTCTAAACTAAAGCTGAGCTGGTGGGAACACAACAATCTGCTTCAGTGCCCCTCAACCAGAGGCGGATAAAAAAATCAACCAGGGTTCATCATTCCTGATTGTAATTTCGTGACACCCGACGGACAGGTGAGGGGAGAGTTCAGGCTCGGCCGTGGTGATCCTCTGCGGTTGAGCAGTTTACTGACACTCACTGTCCAGGCTCACAAATGAAATGTGGCCACTTATGCCAGGCCCCATATGACTGTCAGCCTTTCAATCATGTCCCAGTGTCAGTCATTGATCGAGAGATGAGCAGAGAACATGGGGAGGGGGCGGAGAATAAAGTTTCAGTAGGTGTTGGTCTTTGAAGAAGGGTGAGCATTTGACTAATAATATACATTCTACATATTAAATGTTACTATTTCTTATATCAATTGAATATTGCTATATATGCTACACATTAAACGTTGCTATATATTATCCATTAAATGTTACTATATATTATGTACATTAAATATTACTATCTATTCTGTACATTATATATTTTTTTATTCGTTCATGGGATGTGGGCGTCGCTGGCGAGGCCAGCATTTATTGCCCATCCCTAATTGCCCTTGAGAAGGTGGTGGTGAGCCGCCTTCTTGAACCGCTGCAGTCCGTGTGGTGAAGGTTCTCCCACTGTGCTGTTAGGAAGGGAGTTCCAGGATTTTGACCCAGCGACGATGAAGGAACGGCGATATATTTCCAAGTCGGGATGGTGTGTGACTTGGAGGGGGACGTGCAGGTGGTGTTGTTCCCATGTGTCTGCTGCTCTTGTCCTTCTAGGTGGTAGAGGTCGCGGGTTTGGGAGGTGCTGTCGAAGAAGCCTTGGCGAGTTGCTGCAGTGCATCATGTGGATGGTAAACACTGCAGCCACTGTGCACCGGTGGTGAAGGGAGTGAATGTTTAGGGTGGTGGATGGGGTGCCAATCAAGCGGGCTGCTTTATCTTGGATGGTGTCGAGCTTCTTGAGTGTTGTTGGAGCTGCACTCATCCAAGCAAGTGGAGAGTATTCCATCACACTCCTGACTTGTGCCTTGTAGATGGTGGAAAGGCTTTGGGGAGTCAGGAGGTGAGTCACTCGCCGCAGAATACCCAGCCTCTGACCTGCTCTCGTAGCCACAGTATTTATATGGCTGGTCCAGTTAAGTTTCTGGTCAATGGTGACCCCCAGGATGTTGATGGTGGGGGATTCGGCGATGGTAATGCCGTTGAATGTCAAGGGGAGGTGGTTAGACTCTCTCTTGTTGGAGATGGTCATTGCCTGGCACTTGTCTGGCGCGAATGTTACTTGCCACTTATGAGCCCAAGCCTGGATGTTGTCCAGGTCTTGCTGCATGCGGGCTCGGACTGCTTCATTATTTGAGGGGTTGCGAATGGAACAGAACACTGTGCAATCATCAGCAAACATCCCCATTTCTGACCTTATGATGGAGGGAAGGTCATCGATGAAGCAGCTGAAGATGGTTGGGCCTAGGATGCTGCCCTAAGGAACTCCTGCAGCAATGTCCTGGGGCTGAGATGATTGGCCTCCAACAACCACTGCCATCTTCCTTTGTGCTAGGTATGACTCCAGCCACTGGAGAGTTTTCCCCCTGATTCCCATTGACTTCAATTTTACGAGGGCTCCTTGGTGCCACACTCGGTCAAATGCTGCCTTGATGTCAAGGGCAGTCACTCTCACCTCACCTCTGGAATTCAGCTCTTTTGTCCATGTTTGGACCAAGGCTGTAATGAGGTCTGAAGCTGAGTGGTCCTGGCGGAACCCAAACTGAGCATCGGTGAGCAAGTTATTGGTGAGTAAGTGCCGCTTGATAGCACTGTCGACGACACCTTCCATCACTTTGCTGATGATTGAGAGTAGGCTGATGGGGCGGTAATTGGCCGGATTGGATTTGTCCTGCTTTTTGTGGACAGGACATACCTGGACAATTTTCCACATTGTCGGGTAGATGCCAGTTTTGTAGCTGTCCTGGAACAGCTTGGCTAGAGGGGCAGCTAGTTCTGGAGCACAAGTCTTCAGCACTACAGCTGGGATGTTGTCGGGCCCCATAGCCTTTGCTGTATCCAGTGCACTCAGCCGTTTCTTGATATCACGTGGAGTGAATCAAATTGGCTGAAGACTGGCTTCTGTGATGGTGGGGATTTCAGGAGGAGGCCGAGATGGATCATCCACTCGGCACTTCTGGCTGAAGATGGTTGCAAACGCTTCAGCCTTGTCTTTTGCAAATATAAACTCTTCAGGGGATATTTTAACTCCGTCTACCTGGCGGAAACCAGGCAGTACGGGAGTTAAAATCGTTTCTCGGCCTGCGGATATCTTAAAGCCAGGTCCCTGCCTGACTCAGGCGGGAGCCTAATGAGTTTATGCTAATCGAGGCTCTATTACCTAGAGGAGACGCTGAAGCCATTTCGCGACCTACTGGGATTGGAGTGTCCGCTGTGGTCACTCTGCTCAGTTGAAGTTGTGTGACCAGAAGTGGAGGCGCCTCCACGGTGACTAAAAACATCAGTGGATCAGAACTGCTTCTCCGGGCCCCACAAAACATAGTTTGGGCTGCCGCTGCCTGGGAGTCCTGCTCCCTTCCACTTTCCCGACTTGTCCATTGTTGCTGTTCTGAGGCTCTTTCCAGGACAGCTGCTTGCTTCACTGGTGTCAGCCATGGCTCAGTGAGTCGCACTCTCGCCTCTGAGTCAGAAGGTCATGGGTTAAGTCCCAATCCACAGCCTGGAGCACATAATCCAGGCTGACACGCCCAGTGCCAGTACTGAGGGAGTGCCGCACTGTCGGAGGGGCCGTCTTTCGGATGAGACGTCAAACCGACGCCCCGTCTGCCCCTCTCAGGTGGACGTTAAAGATCCCACGGCCACTATTCGAAAAAGAGCAGGGGAGTTCTCCCCGGTGTACTGGCCAACATTTATCACCTCAACCAACACCTAAAAAACAGATGATCTGGTAACATCGTGGGATCTTGCTGTGTGCAAATTGGCTGCTGCGTTTCCTACATTGCAGCAGTGACTGCACTTCAAAGGTACTTGATTGGCTGTGAAGCGCTTTGAGACGTCCTGAGGTTGTGAAAGGCGCTATATAAATGCAAGACGTCTTCTTTTTCGCTGCTCCCCTGGCTCTTGGCTAATAATTGGCACATGTTAGTAGTGACAGAAAAGTAGCCAATATTCTCTGGATTTGCTAAAACAGCTGAGCAAATATCCAATTTAATTGATTACATTTTTTTGGCAGGATGCCCTCATTGTTTCAGTGCCATGTGATTCATTTTATTTTTCATACAGCTACAAACATTGATTTGTTGCGAGTAAATTGCTTTATGAACCCTTTCTTGTCTGTTTTTGTATTGTTCATTTGTCTATTATTATTTTTCGATTTCATTTTGCCCACACAGTGATTAATCGACCTGTGCTTCCAGCCTGAATACCAAAGGGTTCGTCTCTGACAGCTGTTCTGAAATTGCTTTGATCATTTTGTCAGTGGACATGACAGGGACCAAAGTGACACTCCGCCAGCTGTGGCTGCAAAATGGCGTTTAAACTCATCACAATTCATCTTTTCTATTATTTTTTTTGTTGAGCCCTATTTTTAATTTGGATTGACTCTCCACCCCTCCTTTGGCCCTTATTGGGCCCCTTCCTCATTCCGAATACGATTCCCTTTGCATCAACATCAAAAGAATATTGGAAATGTGAAATACAAATCAACGTTGCCAGAAATGTCCAACAGGCCTGTGCACATCTGGAAGAGGAAAGAAAGCAGGAGAGCTCCGCTGGTCACACCTGGATCGTAACCCGTTATTTTTTTATTTGGGTGCTGACCAGCCCTGCCTTGAATCTCCGGCATTTTCTGGTTTTATTTCATTGTCGAAATGCTTCCAGGCCCAGGGTTCCAGCAGAGTGTCTAATTATTTTCAGCGGCTGAGGTACGAACGAGGATTGAACAAAGTTGGGGAGATCCTTTCAATCTGGGCATGGACTGGAGGTGAAGCAGGCACAAGGTGTTACAGGCCCAATGATTTGGTTGGAGATGGGCCCCATTCAGACTTCTGAAGCCTGTGTCATTAAAATTAGGCAAGTGAGCTTCCAGTGAGTGTAACGCCCATGTTGGGAGCTCGTGACTTTGTGAGCAGGCAATCTTAGTGTGCTTCAGGCTTTGAAAAGAGGGAAGGGTTTGTGGAGATGTGACTCAGGTTGCAAAACTGCAGAAGGTGAAGGAGTGCCACTAAGGGCCTAAAGGTTCTTCGATGTCAGCATTGGAGAGGGTGCAGAGGAGATTTACTAGATTGTCTCAGGTGGGAAGTTATCTTTGGCTTCCATGGTCACAGGTCCTATTGACGAGTGACCCAGAGTGTTATGGCGGCCCATGTCAAAGCACAGAGCAACTCCCAAGGGATGTGACTTCAAGGGCATAGGAAGTTCAGAGGCCTCTGTTGGTCTGCTAAGGTGGGTCCAAAGTCCACAAACAATCTCTTAACTAGGACACCAAGGAACCCATGGCACATTCTACTCTTTCATCACCTCACACTGTCTTTCACTCAGAGCAATGTTTACATTGAGTGACAATTTCACCACAGGACACCGTGACAGCCTCAAAGGTCAGGTGCATACAATGCTGCCTTCACCAATGTCGTTGCGTGACGCATGTCCATGTAATCATACCAACTGTTGCCTTTGACTTATGACAATATATCCTCCCAACGATGTAATCTTCTCACCTCTGCTCCTCTCCTTGCAGGACGAGAACAGAGCCGTACAGCAGGAGGGCTACGCAATCGCCTGCTCCACACTTCCTTTGAAGCCAAAGCGCTCGGGCTACTTGACATAATGTAGATGAAAGTTGAGGGCTGGTATCACATTCATCCCCCTCTTTTTTTTCACTGATCCCATTAGGAACATAGGAATTGCCAGATGAAGAAAGACCGCAGTCCATCTAGTTCACCTTCTCACACCCTGGTAGTTATAATGATAATAGAGTTATTGACTAATCATAGCAATCAATTTCTATCCATTAGTCTACAACAGACCCACACAGGAGGTGAGGAAACCTTACTGCCACTAATACAGGTACTCATACAGTAGAATGAATTGTCATAAATGTTCATAGAACTTAATTACTTGTTTTCCATGTGATCCAACTGTTGTAATATATTGTTTCTTTCTCTAGGTATAGAAAAGGGGCAATTTCACCCTGAACATACCCCGCAAATACTTCACAGCAGCCGGCAGCACTCCCCCAAGCACCAGAACAGGCACACGCACCTGGGGGAGTTTCCTTAGTGACAGCAGTGAAGGTGAGCAGGAGTTGGTGGCGGAGTCAGAGGAGGAGCAGGAACCCGCTGTGTGAAGAGCCGGCTCTCGTTTCTCTCAGTTGAGGAGCCAAGCGATGCCCGAGCTCACAGGACCTGCTCGTACAGACGGGCGATAGTCAGTGGAAATTGTGCCCATCAACCCGTGACAGCTGAAGGCCACTGCGGAGAAGGAGCAGGCCGTGTCTGTAGAGAGGGGGAAGGATGCAATCAGTGCACTGTAGTCCACCATGGAACATGTGACAACACCAATGGGAGTCTGTAGCACAGCCCCCGACAGGCAAAGGCCTTCGGTTCCAATAAAGAACATGCTCCATCCTCTGCCTTCGAGATAATGGCGGATCGGAATGCGTTCAGCATCACCAGGGCTTCATAGAGCTGATTGACATGCCGGTTCAGTGGGAACAGAAAGCCAGGCCTGAACATCAGGGTCAATTACTGAAGGTAGTAAGCAGGGGAGTGCTGGCTCCCTGGACAGCTCCACAACCTGTGGCCACCCCCCTCCAGGGTAACAGCTTAATTCATGGAGCAGGTCAAAGGCTTAAACCTCTGCAAGTTCTCATGATAATAGTTTGGTCAGAGATCACATTTGTGGCAAAATAAAGAATCCTTTCACAGTGACGTATCTCATTGTCTCTTATCAGAAGGTTCGTAGGAGCTCATTTTGTCATGACGAGTTGTTGGAAGCTGAATTTTAAAGAAATTTCAGCCCCGGTGCCTCAGCCGGCTCAGACACGATGGGCCGAATGGCCTCCTTCTCTGCAGTATCATTCCGGTCTATGAGGTCTGGAGACACCAAGAGGCTGCTCATGAGCATTGACCAGCCTTCCGGTAATTTCCATTGGGATAGTAAAAGCTCAGAGCTCCCCTCATCAGTCAGTGGGAGAGTGCATTGGATGGTGTAGCATCAACCATTCAAACCAGGAAGGTGCTTGTTTGATCCACATTTGGTATTAAGTTATCTGGTCTCAGTTGGAAGGTTGGTGGTGGGTGCTACAGTTGGTCTCAGTGCCTCTCAGTACAGTCAGAAAAATCAGCCTGAGTTCTAACTCCTGGTCACTCTTCAGTGATCACGTGCCAGGAAATTTGGGTGGATGTGAGATGAGGAGAGAATGGAGCTCGGCTGTGATCCCGCTGTGCCCCGCACTAGAATATGCCTCAGATTGCCAAGAGTTGAGTGCATAGAATGGTTGCTTGGAGGCGCACTGTGGCTGCAGTGTGTACCATCCACAGGATGCACTGCAGCAACTCGCCAAGGCTTCTTCGACAGCACCTCCCAAACCCGCGACCTCTACCACCTAGAAGGACAAGAGCAGCAGGCACATGGGAACAACACCACCTGCACGTTCCCCTCCAAATCACACACCATCCCGACTTGGAAATATATCGCCGTTCCTTCATCGTCGCTGGGTCAAAATCCTGGAACTCCCTTCCTAACAGCACTGTGGGAGAACCTTCACCACACGGACTGCAGCGGTTCAAGAAGGCGGCTCACCACCACCTTCTCGAGGGCAATTAGGGATGGGCAATAAATGCCAGCCTCGCCAGCGACGCCCACATCCCATGAACGAATAAAAAAAAGATGCTGATGTTTTCTGTCAGTGCTTTGCCTTCAGTATCCTAACTCGCACCAAGTCCCGCTCACCCATCACCCCGATGCTCGCGGACCTACATTGGCTTCCAGTCCTGCAGCTCTTTCAAATTTAAAATTCTCATCCTTGTTTTCAAATCCCTCCGTGGCCTCACCCCTCCTATCTCTGTCACCTCCTCCAGCCCTACAACCCTCTGAGATCTCTACGCTCCTCCAATTCTGGCCTCTTGCACATCCCCGATTTCCTTCACTCCACCATTGGAGGCCGTGCCCTCAGCTGCCTGGGCCCTAAGCTCTGGAATTCCCTCCCTAAACCTCTCCGCCTCTCTCTCCTCCTTTAATCCGCTCCTTAAAACCTACCTCTTTGACCAAGCTTTTAGTCGCCTTTCCTGATATCTCCTTATGTGGCTCGGTGTTGTGTCTCATTACGCTCCTGTGAAGCGCCTTGGGACGTTTTACTACGTTAAAGGCGCTATATAAATGCAAGTTGCTGTTGTTGAACAACTCTTTATGTGAGTCCCCATCCCACCATGGACTCAGGTGCTGCACGGTTTATAAAACAGCGCCACCAGCAAACATCCCATAATCAGGCTGATAGAATGGTATCCCGTCCATCGCAACAAATAATCCAAGTGTTCCTTTGGTTGAACCTGTGATTTAACCAAAATGAACACTTGCAGGACTGGAAACCCTGTATGCTCCTGATTACTGTCCACTGACCCCTGCAGGGCGGTGTGCGGTTACGGAGAGGATTGTGTTTGGTTGTGATTCTCCAATCCCCCCGATTCAGTAAAAGAAAAGTAAGACTTGCATTCACCTTTCAACATGTCCCAAAAATGCACTTTACAGCCAATGAGGTACAGTCGCTGTTGTAAAGTCGGAAACGCAGCAGCCAAATTGTATGCAGCAAGCTCCCTCAAACGGCAACGTGACCAGATCATCTGTTTTTTTGGTGTTGGTGAAGGGATAAATATTGTCCAGGACACTGGGAGAATTCCCATGCTCTTCTTTGAAACAGTGCCATGAGACCTTTTACATCCACCTGAGAGGCCAGATGGGGCCTCGGTTTGATATCTCATCTGAGAGACAGCATCTCCGACAGTGTAGCATTCCTTCAGTATTGCACTGGAGTGTGAGCCTAGATTATGTGCTCAAGTCTCAGGAGTGGGAGTTGAACCCACAACCTTCTTAATTCAGAGGTAAGAGAGCCACCACTGACCCACAGCTGCCACCCTATTCATACATGTATCTGGGATCACACCTATGGAATGATCACTTGATTGAGCTACTGAAAGGAACAGTATTCCTGCACAGGTCAGAGGAGGGGAGGATACTGGGGGAACACTTTTATACATAAAAACACGAATAATTAAATATTCTTGATCAATTTTACACAGCAATCATCTGGTGAGTATTTATTTAAAAGATTCAATGATCTGACATCATCTTGTATCATTTTCTAAAGGGTTTGCTTCAATGCCTCCGATCTCGAATCATTGAATAAATCTATTTGAATCTCTTCAGGGGCAACACAAAATCCGACATGAGTTCCCTTTCCTTGTTGGAACAGAACTATACAACAATGCCCACACACAGCGACTCTCGTTAATGTCACTGATGTAAACGCTTACTTTGAACAGCACAACAACAGGGTTCTACTTACAGGGGATTGCTGAGTGGTGCTGAGATTCTCCTGCTAAAGAGAACGGCAACCACGTTAACATTCTCCTTCCCTCATTCCCACGCAGATAATTGACTTTAAACAGTTGGCACACGGGGGAAAGAAAAGTTTTTTTTTAAAATGGAGAATAAAATAATCTCATGTCACGACTAAATAAAAATATAGCAATAGTGACAAAGGTAGAGACATGATCCTTCTATTTTCTTCTCAGTTAATTTTCTCCTGCTCTTATGCTAATTTTCTGCACATCCATCACCCCATCCTCCATCAAACTATTGAATTTTTAATATAGCCCATGATCACAATGACCTGTAATTTTGCTCTGAAATGGATGAGTGCAGCTCCAACAACACTCAAGAAGCTCGACACCATCCAGGACAAAGCAGCCCGCTTGATTGGCACCCCATCCACCACCCTAAACATTCACTCCCTTCACCAACGGCGCACAGTGGCTGCAGTGTGTACCATCCACAGGATGCACTGCAGCAACTCGCCAAGGCTTCTTCGACAGCACCTCCCAAACCCGTGACCTCTACCACCTAGAAGGACAAGGGCAGCAGGTACATGGGAACAACACCACCTGCACGTTCCCCTCCAAGTCACACACCATCCCGACTTGGAAATATATCGCAGTTCCTTCATCGTCGCTGGGTCAAAATCCTGGAACTCCCTTCCGAACAACACTGTGGGAGAACCTTCACGGACTGCAGCGGTTCAAGAAGGCGGCTCACCACCACCTTCTCAAGGGCAATTAGGGATGGGCAATAAATGCCGGCCTCGCCAGCGACGCCCACATCCCATGAATGAATGAAAAAAAATGCACAGAATCCTAAAGCGGAGAACCACCAATTACAGAGTATGTGCTGGTGCGAGGCGCTTTCAGCTCGCAACGATGTAAACTATGTAGCGTCATTGAGGTGCGAAGTCTCCCAAATCAAATTTAGCCAAGAGATAAAAGATTACGTCCAGGGGTTAGTATGCACACATGCATACCCGTTCACACACACATCAAAAGCACGTGCACAGACAAAACTTTGTTTTCCATGGCCAGTGCAGGTGAGAGTATAACTCGGATCTGCCAGCCCTCTAGACAGGTACCAGTTTGCTCTAGACAGGCACCAGTTTGCTCTAGACAGGCACCAGTTTGCTGTAGACAGGCATTATTTTGCTCTAGGCAGGCACCGGTTTGAAAGCAGAGCCTGGAATACACCACAGGATACTGACATATGGACACTGAGGGCTGGATTCTCCTCTGAGATTCTAACCAAAATAAGGCTTGGCAGTGGTGAAGGATGAAGCAAAATCTGGCAGTGAGGGCTCCTCACTACCCCGACCTGGATGGGTCGATATTTCATATCATTGCTTCAACATTATTATTTCTTTCAAAATTTTTCTCCTTCTTTGCTGAAGGTGCTGAATCTTTTTGGGAATTTGATTGATTTTTTTTTTACTTCCATCACTCATTTCAGCAGAGAAGCCTTTCCCTTCCCTTCCTTTCCCTTCCCTTCCCTTCCTTTCCCTTCCCTTCCCTTTCCTTCCTTTCCCTTCCCTTCCCTTCCCTTCCACAGGCAGCAACAAAAATGTACAGTTGGAAAGTGCGCTTGTGTGGATGCCCAGGCGAAGAAAGGATCGGGCTTAGCTGTGATTCATTGAGTGGTTGAATAGCCTGCTGGCATTCACTGTCTGGGCTCATCCACGAAAAAAATGGCAGCTCCAACAAAGCACTGCGGATCTGTCGTGTCTGTGGGACAATATCCCGGGCGATTCCGTGCTTTCAGCAAAGGAGAGAAATTGAAAATAAATAATCTTGAAGCATAATTTGTGGAGAAGGCTTCTGAGGTGTTTAGTGAATTGAAAGGAATATAAATGTTGAGGCTGAGAAATCTATTTGATATTCACAGTGTATTCTGATGCATAAATCTGATAGCTTCCCTTAAACACAATCTCTGTGGAATTGGGGAATAAATCTGAAAGTGATTTACTCTGCACTCGTGAGGCCCAACCAACCAAATGCGTCACCTTGAATAGAAAGTTAAATGAGCAACACAGGAGATTGCCTCCAGTCACTGATCCCTGAATCACTCCACCTCCTCGGAGCAGGAAACAAATCTATTGTACCTCTGGTTCAGAATGAGATCACTTCACAGCAAAGTCACTGAACTAAAGGTCTCTGTTAAATTGACATGAGTGCTGAGTGTTTTGTGCGATTACAACTTTAAATGTCTTGCATGAGTGTTGAAAATGTGACAGTGGTTAATTTTGCTGACCTCGAATTCAGTTCGGATAGTTCTGATACTGATCTCTAATCAGCAATGATCAATGACGATCCTCGAAGTGAAGTCAGGTCAGGAAATCTCACTTGAGTTTCCATTGGCCTTGAGGGAAATCCCTAGTTTTTGGGACAAATTGGACCAACCTGGCAATTGTCTGTTTTTTTTTCTCCCTTATTTGCCCTATTTCTGGGAAATATCAGAGTAGCTTGTGACTTTGTGCGATGGTGTAAAACGGGTGAAAGCGAGTCCGCAGCTCGTTTTACATCTTTCCCCATTTTTATTTCCACTGAAGTCAATAATATATATAAAACAAAAGGCTCCTTGGACTCCACCTCGCCCGTACGACAGCAGAATAGCAAGAGCTCAAAACTGTGAATGGTTGCCAAAGTGGGACTCACTTTGATCTCATTATCACCTGGATGAGGAAATTTGCATGCAAGAGACATCACATCTGAACTAAAAACAAAAATTGTTAAAAACATATCAGTATCTAAATCTCTGCCTTTTTTTTTGGAGAGCTGTCTGGGCAGGGACTGATTACGCACACATCTCTCCCTGTGCAGTTGTCGCTGTCATTATGATCTATACTTGCGTCAATCAGAATTACTGTCATTTCAGAGAACTTTGAGAGCACTCTGCATTTTTATCAGGACATTTATCTTCACAAAGCAGTTAGTGTAATTTCTTTATTTTCAGCTACTTGTGAGGTGCCACTTTTGTGGTTGCCGGTAATTATCCTCGAAACTAATGGACGATGATTGTTACAGACATGGAGCATGAGACTCTTTTAAAAGGTTCTTTTTTTGGGAGAGAGGAGAAAGCACTCTGCATGGGTCAGAGACTGTGCAGCAGGGCTGCAAAAATGCAGATAAAAGGTTTTATATGAGTGGCATAATTCATGATTCAATAGATCAAATTGCATGTATCTCCACTGCTAAAAAGTGTGTCAGATGGTCCTGTATTTGTTGCTTCTCAATGGACGGACGCAACAGTCTTCTGCTCAGTACATAAACGCAAGTTCTTTCTTTCGCTCTTTGGTAACTTTCTAGAGATCACACAGTTCCACTGATATTTACAATGATCACTGTCCAGTGTTTCGCTGCCAACCTCTCCATTTCCCAAAATATTGAGCTCAGCTCAGCTCCGCTCCGAGTGTGACCATCAACGCAAAGTAAAATCTAATTCCTGCGAATGATTTTTGACTTGTTCTGATAGGATGCGGTAGGCTAACGATCATGGTAATGGACGGGGCAACCCAGAGACTGCGAGCTCGCAATCCCACCACAACAAGTTGTGAAAGTGAGTTCGATAAATTTGCCGATCTGTGGGCTGGGACCAGAAGTGACCACGCAGCTGCCCAGCTTGTTGGAAAAAAACCCAACTACAGCAACAACTTGCATTTATGCAGCGTCTTTCACAACTCAGGACGTCCGAAGGTGCTTCACAGCCAATGAAACGCTTTCGAAGTGTGGTCAGTGTTGTAATGTAGGAAACAGTTCATTCACGTCCCTGCACGGGAGGAAACCTAATATCCCTACTCGGTCTGACCTGCATGTGACTTCAGACCCTCACTATATGATTAACAGCGCAACTAGGAATGGTCAATAAATAGTCTTACCAGGTGTCACGCATGTCCCAAGAACAAATAATAAAAGCTGAATTGTACAGTGGAGCTACTGCATGGCTTGTTGACGACATTAAGTCGGAGTCATCAGTACTCTGACCAAATATATAATGACAATCTACCAACTGAGGCTGTTATCAGTCACTTCTGATTATCTGGTCATGTATCTCGTTGTTGTTTGTGGGAGCTTGCTGTGTACAAATTGGCTGCTGCATTTCATACATTACAACAGAGACCTCACTTCAAAAAGTACTTCATCGGCTGTAAAGCGCTTTGGGACGTCCTGAGGTCATGAAAGGTGCTGTAGAAATGCATGTTCTTTCTTTTATTATTCCACCAGCATCCCAGGGAGCTGGCTGATTCTGCTGAGGTGGACCTGCAGCCTGGTTCATGCTCCTCTTTGGCGCTCTACCCTTCCAGGCCACCCTTATCCTCCTGCTCCATTCTATTGTTGGTCACTACTGCGCTCAACTTTTGTGTGGAGATGCCGGTGATGGACTGGGGTTGACAATTGTAAACAATTTTACAACACCAAGTTATAGTCCAACGATTTTTATTTAAAAATCGTTGGACTATAACTTGGTGTTGTAAAATTGTTAGATTTCAAATAAAAATCGTTGGACTATAACTTGGTGTTGTAAAATTGTTTACAATTGTCAACTTTTGTGTCACAGCTCAGGAGTTGGCCATTTTGTTTGTTTGTTTGGCCGTTACAGCCAGAGATTTCACTAACAGCAGTGTTGACTTCTCTCACTGCTGAAATCTTCCCGTTTCTTGGTCTCACTCACTCGGGTGACCTGCAGAAACTTTCAATCAGTTTTGACCATGCAGCTGTGGGATGACACATGGCCGTTAACAAATAAGAAATGGCCTTTCACTTTCTGTAGCTCATTCAGCTACTTTTTTTTATGGATGCTCACTGCAGCAAGTTGTGTGTTGGCACTTTCTCCTGACATCGTGGCAAACGCTTCCTCGCCTAAGATAGCAAGGACGGGAACGGCGCCCCCACCCCGGCCTGGAGCTTGGTCATGAGTCCTCCAGTTCGCTGGAGTAGCCTGCGCACACTCACTGTCTGAGGGACGGCCACTTGGGTGAAGAACGAGTGGGCAGATGGTGCCCATGATCGAGAAATTGAGCTAAAGCCTTTCAAAAAAAGGAGGAGGGAGGGGAGAAAACCGGTAGGTCAGAAAGTAGGAGAACAACATATACTGTGAAAAAAAACAACAGTGGAAAACGCAGGCCCTGTTTGCGTGCACTTGCAGGAGCGAGAGCTTGCGTGACCTAGATAGCCTTTTTCTTGTGGTGATTTGCCTCATCCTAGCTTATTGAAGTGTCCTCACACTATGCAGAGAACGCATTAGAGGGGATATGTAAAAAGCTTTTTGTGGGTTTAAGTACCAGTGAATTAATAGAAAGAACTGTGATAAGTGGTTTCAGCTGAAAAGCAGCCAATGTGTGAATTGAGATCCAAACAATTTAGACGGGCTTAACTCTTTGAGGATATAGATGCACTTTTACACCAACATAGATCCAAATTATGATTTATATCCAAGTTGCATTAGCAACATTCCTCCTTAAAACAAATAACATCAAATGATTAACTGGTCATTCACCTCACTGTGGGATCTTGCTGTGCACATGACGGCTTCTGCATTTACCCACATAACCACAGTAACTGCACAAGTAACTCATTGTATGTGAAGTGGTTTGGGACACAGGTGAGAGATATGATAAGGCACTACGTTAATGGAGTTACTTTCTCAATTTTTAACCGCACTTATGGACACTGGGGGGAGTTTTTCTCTGTGTGCTAGATGCAGTGTTTATAAAGGACTAGTTTATGGTCTTGCTGCACAAAGGAAATCTTACCTTCCCCCCAGCAACAGGGTTCATGTGTGCTGCCCTCCATTGTGGAACAGCTTGCCAATATCAACCGTTGAGACTCATGCCCCAGCAAGAATGGGCACCTTCAGGTGAAGAGAAAATAATCCGAATTTAAATCAGGCTTATTTTAAATGTCTTCGAAATCTAATCAAAGTCTCAGCTTCTGATTCTTTAAAGTTTGGTGAGGGGGCAAAGCCCAGTATCGTGAGGTGTCTTTTTCTGGCTCACTGGTCGGTTGGTAGTCCAGGTAAAACATGGCATGCAAAGTGACGAATGTTACAATGCAAGAAACATCTTTGGACAGAGCCTACATTATAAGATATTAAACGCACATGCTGTTCCTGTGCACGCCTGTATGGGAGTGAGAAGTAGGGACAAGACGTAAGAACCGGATGGAACTAATCCATAGCTGGGCGGAGGGCATTAGTTTCACAATCTCTTACCCCTTCAAAGCTCTTATAGGCAGCTTGCCTCCTCCAACGGCTGGTAATTTCTGAGCTCCCTTCCGATTATGTCCGATTCCCTTGTATTAGGTGCCATCTTGTTGTGCAAGCTAGGAAGGAGTCTCGACATGTTATAACTTGAAGGAGCAGGTTCACAGTGGCAGGCGTCCGCCCGTCCTGGGTCTCAATTAGCAGCACTCTCCCCTCTGAGTCAGAAGGTCGTGGGTTCAAGTCCCACTCCAGAGACTTGAGCACAAATTCGAGGCTGACACTTGCAGTGCAGCACTGAGGGAGTGCTGCACTGTCGCAAGTGCCACCTCTCGCATGAGACATTAAACCGAGGCCCTGTCTGCCCCCTCAGGTGGACGTAAAAGATCCCAAGGCATTATCGGAAGAAGAGCAGGGGAGTTCGGTGTCCTGGCCAATATTTATCCCATCACATCTGGCCATTAATTTCATTGCTGTTTGTGGGATCTTGCTGTGCGCAAATTGGCCGTCACGTCTCCATATTACAACAGTGATTACACTTCAAAGGTCTTCATTGGCTGTAAAACACTTTGGGGTGTCCTGAGGTCATGAAAGGTGCTATATAAGTTGCAAGCCTTTCTTCCTTTCACACAACAGCATCTTTACTTCACCAACCAGCAAACAAAGGTTTGAATGTTGTGCTGATCCTTCTCTAAGCCCACAGGCTTGGATTCTGCCTCCACATTAACTGTGTCAGCCATTGAGTATCGCCAGCAGCTGGTGCATCCCAAACTGCCTTTCAAACGGTTCAAATATGCATTAAAAACCCTTACAGCCTTTTTAAAGCGAACACAATTCTTGACCCCCTTGTCAACAGTTCTTTAAGGGTGCTGTCCCCACCAACCCCCTTCCACCCCACCCCCCCCCAAATCCCCCTCATGCCCACATCCTGCTGGGTCTGCCCACAGACCCCCAAAATTATTCTTTAAAAGTCCAACACTCTTAGTGCTCAGACTCTTGCAATTTCTGTCCTTTTGTTCAATTCTCCAGCAGGGACCGATAAATTGTCCACCAATTTTCACCATCTTACGACAGAAACTGGGTGAATCCAAATGGTACCAGCCCAGCAATTTGCAATTTTTTTAAGTGTTTCTTCAAGAGAGCGCTCAGGGATATAATCCCTGCCTCGCTCAAGTATTCAGTCCTTTCTGGCTTTAAGTAAGGAGTAGATGATAACACAAAGTTTGGTCAACAGGACGAAGGCTATGATCAGTTCCAAAAGGCATTCATTCTATCGGAAGCCTTGCCCTGATTCCATTCTGGTTTTCTCCATGACTTTTACTGATCGAAAGGAACTTGCAGCAGAACCTAATTAAAACCAGATCCATTTTACAACAAAAAAAAAGAGACTCGTCAAAGATGATAGAGAACTAAAGGCAAAATTCCACAGGGAGGGGGTCAGAGGGCATCCACCGAGGTTGAAATTAAGAAAGGGTCTGGGAGTGATTTAAGAAGTGGATTTTATTGATTGAGAAACCCAGTTGAAATGTGGAGGCAATATGAGATAAATTAAGAACAACTGGTTAAGTGATTGGGTTTTAAAAGTCTGTACATATTTTTAATTTGTTCTCGGGACAGGAGCAGAGCTGCATTTATCGCCTATTCCCAGTTTGTACCAGCACTAAGAGTCAACCACTAGAGTCACACGAAGGCTAAAGACCAAGTATTTGAGTTTTTACGACTTTAATTGTTGATTTTTCTGGCACCAGCCCAGATTTTATGACATTCATTTTCAAAACGTACTGCAGATGAACTCATGACCCCTGTGTTGACATTGAGGCAGCATCATCACTGCACTAGATACCCGCATTGGATGATCAACCTCAGGGGTCGTTGTTAACCTTTGGGGCTTATGCTTTCCTGGGTTCAGGGGTCGGGGAGGGCTTCCCCAGTATTCCTTCCCTCCCCCCCCCCCCTCCCTGAATTGGCCTCGGATTCTTGCCTCTCCCAAGAGTCATGATGCCGAACAGACTCAAGACAATAACACTCAGAGGACCAATGGCCATGGTGATATTGGTAGGAAAAAAAGAGAAAAAAGGGGTACAAGAGAGAGAAAGATCGGGACCAGAGATAAGAGGACGATTGTTTATCAGACGACAAGCTTTTTGTTGAATCCCGTCAAGAAGTGTGGATAAAGCAGCCTCCCCAGATGTTGGAACGATGTTATAGGAAGGGGTGTTTATCCTTAATGGGATGTGTCTGTCTGGAACCGAAGCGTGTTTTGTGCTCGAGACGCTCCAAGTTACATGTCCGAAGTGAATGTCAGTGTTTGTGGGAACCGCAGTCATTGAGAAAACCCAACAGATTTCACTGAGGCTGATTTCAAAAGGCAGATGCTGATTCCCATATGGGAATGGTTACACATGGTAACATCTGCACAGCACCATGACAACACAAGGATGGTACTGTGCACTAAACAACAGTTTTTTAACCTCAATTGAAACAGTAATAATATTTATTTTAAAGCATCCCTAGTGCTCGTACAAAAGGAATTCCATGAATTACTGACAGATTCCATGATTCCAAGCCACTGATCCAGAGTTACAGGATGCTCCTGCTGTTCCCATATCCCCCTCTAATCAATAACAACTTGCACTCACTGCTCTCCATGTAATTAAGTGTGTCGAGGCTCTTAAAAAGAGGAAACGGTGGATGTAGGGAACCGAAGGCATGGTAAAAGAGATGGATCTTAAGGACTATTCTCACGGCGGAAAGATTGCAAAGCAAAAAGGTTTTTGGAAGAGAATTGCAGAAGTAATAAGCCAGTGTCGGTGGGATAGTCTGGGACACGGGGTTGCAGGAAGCTGCACAAAGTCAGATTCCGTTCAGTCTTACTCCTTCACCTTTCAACGCAATCAATCAATAATGAATCAACTTTCGTACTTTAATCAGCAAAATTGTCATTAAGGCAGGAACACTTGCTTCTTTCTCCCTCTGCATACCTCTGCTTTTTCTCTCGGTCTGTCTCTGGATCTCTATTTCTGTGCTTGTTTGTAGATGTTTACTCTCTCTGGAGAACGAGACAAGCTTTCTGTTTGTGCCTTTTTCTCCACTCTGACACTTTCCGCTTGTGTGTCTCTATACTAATTCAGAACAGATCTTGCAGCTCAAAACTGGGCATCCATGAGGCGCTGTGGGCCATCAGCAGCAGCAGAATTGTATTCCAGCACAATCTGTAACCTCATGGCCCGGCATATTCCTCACTCTACCATTACCAACAAGCCAGGGGATCAACCCTGGTTCAATGAGGAGTGTAGAAGAGCATGCCAGGAGCAGCACCAGGCGTACCTAAAAATGAGGTGCCAACCTGGTGAAGCTACAACTCAGGACTACATGCATGCAAAACAGCGGAAGCAACATGCTATAGACAGAGCTAAGCGATTCCACAACCAACGGATCAGATCAAAGCTCTGCAGTCCTGCCACATCCAGTCGTGAATGGTGGTGGACAATTAAACAACTAACGGGAGGAGGAGGCTCTGCAAACATCCCCATTCTCAATGATGGCGGAGTCCAGCACGTGAGTGCAAAAGACAAGGCTGAAGCGTTTGCAACCATCTTCAGCCAGAAGTGCCGAGTGGATAATCCATCTCAGCCTCCTCCCGATATCCCCACCATCACGGAAGCCAGTCTTCGGCCAATTCGATTCACTCCACGTGATATCAAGAAATGGCTGAGTGCACTGGATACAGCAAAGGCTATGGGCCCTGACAACATCCCAGCTGTAGTGCTGAAGACTTGTGCTCCAGAACTAGCTGCGCCTCTAGCCAAGCTGTTCCAGTACAGCTACAACACTGGCATCCACCCGACAATGTGGAAAATTGCCCAGGTATGTCCTGTCCACAAAAAGCAGGACAAATCCAATCCGGCCAATTACCGCCCCATCAGTCTACTCTCAATCATCAGCAAAGTGATGGAAGGTGTCGTCGACAGTGCTATCAAGCGGCACTTACTCACCAATAACCTGCTCACCGATGCTCAGTTTGGGTTCCGCCAGGACCACTCGGCTCCAGACCTCATTATAGCCTTGGTCCAAACATGGACAAAAGAGCTGAATTCCAGAGGTGAGGTGAGAGTGACTGCCCTTGACATCAAGGCAGCATTTGACCGAGTGTGGCACCAAGGAGCCCTCGTAAAATTGAAGTCAATGGGAATCAGGGGGAAAACTCTCCAGTGGCTGGAGTCATACCTAGCACAAAGGAAGATGATAGTGGTTGTTGGAGGCCAATCATCTCAGCCCCAGGGCATTGCTGCAGGAGTTCCTAAGGGCAGTGTCCTAGGCCCAACCATCTTCAGCTGCTTCATCAATGACCTTCCCTCCATCATAAGGTCAGAAATGGGGATGTTCGCTGATGACTGCACAGTGTTCAGTTCCATTCGCAACCCCTCAGATAATGAAGCAGTCCGAGCCTGCATGCAGCAAGACCTGGACAACATCCAGGCTTGGGCTCATAAGTGGCAAGTAACATTCGCGCCAGATAAGTGCCAGGCAATGACCATCTCCAACAAGAGAGAGTCTAACCACCTCCCCTTGACATTCAACGGCATTACCATCGCCGAATCCCCCACCATCAACATTCTGGGGGTCACCATTGACCAGAAACTTAACTGGACCAGCCATATAAATACTGTGGCTACGAGAGCAGGTCAGAGGCTGGGTATTCTGCGGCGAGTGACTCACCTCCTGACTCCCCAAAGCCTTTCCACCATCTACAAGGCACAAGTCAGGAGTGTGATGGAATACTCTCCACTTGCCTGGATGAGTGCAGCTCCAACAACACTCAAGAAGCTCGACACCATCCAAGATAAAGCAGCCCGCTTGATTGGCACCCCATCCACCACCCTAAACATTCACTCCCTTCACCACCGGCGCACTGTGGCTGCAGTGTGCACCATCCACAGGATGCACTGCAGCAACTCGCCAAGGCTTCTTCGACAGCACCTCCCAAACCCGCGACCTCTACCACCTAGAAGGACAAGGGCAGCAGGCGCATGGGAACAACACCACCTGCACGTTCCCCTCCAAGTCACACACCATCCCGATTTGGAAATATATCGCCGTTCCTTCATCGTCGCTGGGTCAAAATCCTGGAACTCCCTTCCTAACAGCACTGTGGGAGAACCGTCACCACACGGACTGCAGCGGTTCAAGAAGGCGGCTCACCACCACCTTCTCGAGAGCAATTAGGGATGGGCAATAAATGCCGGCCTTGCCAGCGACGCCCACATCCCGTGAACGAATAAAGAAAAAAAAATACTGAAGTCCTGTATCTCTCTATCTCTAAAGCTTTCTGTGTGTATGAGCGTCCCTATCTCCCTCTTTCTCTCCATCTCTGAAGATTTCTGTTTTGTGTGTGTGTGTCTTCCCCTGTCTCTCTAATTCTCTCTCACTGTCTCTAATTCTCTCTGACTTTAATTCTCTCTTTTCTCCCTTGCCATTTCTCTCTCTGTCTGCCTGACTATGTTCAGTCGGCAGAAGGAACAAAAATATGCACGGCCCTGAATTCCCTCGGACTTTCTGCAGCTGCGCGCGTGTTTGCGTCGTAGTTCCGGCAAGGTTATGGCAGCACAACGGCAGAAAGTCCGAGGAAATTTAGATTTCTCGTACCAGAGGTCTGCAGATGAAGACTATTGAGCAATTGCAGATGTGTCCAGCAGAGGGAGGCGAGTGCAGGTGGCAAACCTGCAATTCATTGGAGCCGAGGAATCATGTTGAGAATATCAGCAAACACTAAACTTGTGTTCGATATTTTAGTGGTGGTATTGCCCCCATTTAAAATAAACAAGTCATAATTTCAGGTGTTTAACTGAACATCGATGATACCCGTGCACAGGTTCCATCGCAAGGGACTTTTAAAATTATTCGTTCATGGGATGTGGGCATCGCTGGCGAGGCCGGCATTTATTGCCCATCCCTAATTGCCCTTGAGAAGGTGGTGGTGAGCCGCCTTCTTGAACCGCTGCAGTCCGTGTGGTGAAGGTTCTCCCACAGTGCTGTTAGGAAGGGAGTTCCAGGATTTTGACCCAGCGACAATGAAGGAACGGCGATATATTTCCAAGTCGGGATGGTGTGTGACTTGGAGGGGAACGTGCAGGTGGTGTTGTTCCCATGTACCTGCTGCCCCTGTCCTTCTAGGTGGTAGAGGTCACGAGTTTGGGAGGTGCTGTCGAAGAAGCCTTGGCGAGTTGCTGCAGTGCATCCTGTGGATGGTACACACTGCAGCCACAGTGCGCCGGTGGTGAAGGGAGTGAATGTTTAAGGTGGTGGATGGGGTCCCAATCAAGTGGGCTGCTTTGTCCTGGATGGTGTCGAGCTTCTTGAGTGTTGCTGGAGCCGCACTCATCCAGGCAAGTGGAGAGTATTCCATCACACTCCTGACTTGTGCCTTGGTAGATGGTGGAAAGGCTTTGGGGAGTCAGGAGGTGAGTCACTAGCCACAGAATACCCAGCCTCAGAGGTACCGATGGATAATGAATTCTTGGTCAGCATCCCCTTGGTAAAGTACATTGCCCAAAACCCCACAGAGGCACTGAGGAGGGAGGTCTGAGTTGGGCTACTAACAATTTCCTGAATGAAGCTGGGCAGAGGCAAAGCACGCAATTGGGAGGCAGTAACACCTTCGAGGACTTTGGAGAGGAATGGCGGGGCCACAGTTAACAAGGACAGAGGGGTCAATGGTGGTATTTTTGAGGAGGGGGAGTGATGACGGCTGATTTGAAAGGGAGGGGGACAGTACCCGAGGAGAGGGAACCGTTTACAATATCAAGCTGGCATGGAAATCAGGAAGGGAAGCTGGGTGGTCAGCGGGTAAGTGGGAATAACGTCGAGGGAGCAGAAGGTGGGTCTCATGGACAAGATGAGCTTGGAGAGGGCATGAGGAGAGATAAGAGGGAAACTAGAGAAAGATGTGAGTTCAGGACTAGGAGTGGGGGGAGGAACCTTAGGGGAAGTTTGGCTCGGTGGGCGAGGGGAAGGGAGGAAGCGGCAAAGGCAGCTGAACAGATGGTCTCAATCTTCGTGACAAAGAAGTCCATGAGTTCCTTGCACTTGTTGTTGGAGGTGAGGGTGGAGGGGGCAGCGGAGAGGGGTTTAAGGAGGGGGTTATCTTTGCATTCCAGGATGACGCTGGGATAGTGAACAGCTTTGGCAGGGGAGAGTACGACCCAATAGCCTTTACGTGGTCCAGCCAGATCTGGCGATGAATGGCTAAACCAGTTGTTCACCACAAACGTTCAAGTCTGTGTCCCTTAAGGGACATGAAGGAGCGGAGATGGGGGCAGTGCCAGGGGGAACAACCAGGGCGAGAGAGAGCACAGGAGAAAAGGGCATCAAAGGTGAGGGTAAGGAAACAATCGACCTGACACGGATGTTTCGCAGGGCATCTTGTCCTGGGAGTGCGTATGAGGATAAATTGTACAAATCCTCATTCCCATTCAGGATCTTGTCACTCCGGGGATGTACATCTGGAACTTGGACATCGGTCAGCACGCTAATTAATTCTAATGGACGGAAAACCCTGCCCGGCTGAATTCTTGACACACAGAGCTCCATGCCGGGATCGCCAATTGGTAAAATCCACCCTACAAAATTTAGAAACCATCTCTGTTTTGCTGAGCGCAGTTTACAGTACAGGAGGAGGGATTGTGCGGTTGTGTATTCACAAACCATTTCGTGCTCAGGTGCTCGATCACTTATTTAATATTTGTCAGAGCTGATATAATTACACCAGATATTTCCATTTCTATTCCGGCGGAGATTCCTATATTATGTTATAAATGCTGCATTTTACTCCTCTGAGGATAGTGCCCGGGGCGTGTTCTACACAAGAAATCGTTAGCTGTGAAGTTTATTGTTCAATGCAAAGTGGGAGGTGCCCGTCGATCCTGCTGGTTAACAGGACCCCAATAAAACCGCGTTCTCAGAAACTGCAGCTTTCGACAACGCTTATTCCTACAGTTGCAGAAGAGCAGGAAATTCTCCCATTTTTAATTAACGGAGGGATTCCTGGCCCGAATTTAAATTGAAGTAGCAGGGACCCGGCAGTTCGGAACTCGTGACTTTGAGGTCTGGGTGGGATGATTCCGTGCTCGCTTGCCCAAACCTACTTGGCGCTGTAGTCATCTTGCTCCTCTTCTGCTTTTGTGTCCTCGGTGACACTTGGACGAGAAAGGGAGCTGGAGAAACCAAAAGGTAGTTAGAAACGTGAAGAGAAATGAGCTGCGTTCGAGGGCCAGTTATTTTTCCGACAGATCCTGTCCACGAGCTCAGTTCATGGCTCAGTGAGAAAGTACACCACTCAAGGTGGCATTGAGCTATGGTGGCAGCAAGGCACCAGATCTCAGCGAGGATAAATTAAAGCAAAGCGCTCAACGAATCTCACCAAAACACCAGAAAAATGACTTTGTTTCCTGTTGCGCCTGAAAATCTGGTCGTAATTTGAAGGGAGCCTCCGAGCAAAGCAGGAAACTTGCTCTGGAACTTGGGGGCGAGATCAGTTTGCTGCGTTCGTGCGGAGGGGGGTCGATAGACGGCCTTAAAAGGTCGTGGAGACTTGGGTGGATTGTAGTTTCCCGCTTAACTCACTTACGCCCAAAATTCCATCATCTTTTAGGCCGCATAATTGATCTGCGCCCCGGTTACCTGTGTTTCTGGTGCAAATACGGAGGAAATTCAAGGCCCAGGTTTGATCCCCAGTCTGTGTTGAGTAAGTTGATTTCAGTCAGGGTGGCAGTCGAGGTGCCACAGTTGCTTCCCCTGGGTTAAGGGGCGTTCCCACTCCTGAACGCAGTTCATTGTCTCCAGCTGAAAGTACAAAGTACCTGTGGATACCTCAACTGTGAGGTCTTCCACAGTTGAATAGCCTAATGAGGAGAGACTTGAGATGCTAGGGCTATTTCCACTGGAGCACAGAAGACTACAGATTTTGAAATTGTGTTGATAGTCTGAATGGGAAAGACTCTTTCCACTGGTTGGGGAGTCAGTAATGAAGTGTCATCAATTTAAAATTGGCACTAAAAGAGTGAGGAGAGGGGTGAGGAGGAATTTATTTTTGCAGAGAGTTGTTTCGCCACAATAAGTATTTGAGACAGAGAACATTGCATCTTCGAAGGGAAAATTGGATAAACATTGGGAGCAAAGGAACATACAGAGCTATGGGGAGAGAGAGAGAGGGGTGGTGGGATTTGTTTTGGGTTGATCGAGCAAAAAAGCTGGCGGAAACACGATGGGCCGAATGGCCTCATCCTGTGCTGTAAACTCCTTTGGTCCAGCATCACAGGAAGAATGGCCAGTTGGGCAAAGTATCAGAGGGCAGTTGGGGCAGATGGAATCATGGCAGCTCCAGGGGACATCCCACAGCGTTTAACAGCCAATGAAGTGCTTTTCCAAGTATCGTCATTGTTGCAGGAAACACGGCAGCCAATTTGCGCACAGCAAGATCCCACAAGCAGCAATGTGATAATGACCAGACCGCCTGGTTTATTGATGTTGTTTGAGGGGATAAATATTGGCCAGGGCACCGGGGAGAACTCCCCCTGCTCTTCTTCGAATAGTGGCCGTGGGATCTTTTACGCCCACCCGAGAGGGCGGACGGGACCTTGGTTTAACGTCTCACGCAAAAGACGGAGGAGAGCAAAAATTGATGAGGAAAAATATAATATGAACAAAAATTCACAAGGGGACCAGTCAATAGAATGGGAGCTGGTAACTTCGAATAAGCACATTGTGTGAGGACTGGGGACTGATGTGGAGCGCACAATCATGGAGATAAATTCGATGAGAGAGGGGATGAGAGGAGAATGAGTGCAATCAGAAGAAATCTTTGATGCATTCCTTCCACGGGTGATCTCAGTGGTTTTCCTCAATCAGTTGATGTACATTAAATGAACACTTTATTTCAATGTCTGATTTCTTTTCCGATTCCTGCCACAACTTGGCTTTTCAGATAGGCAGCCTGCAGGAGGGAGAGTAGATGAACAGATTTTTCAGCATCCCTCCTCTCCAGCATTTTCAACGGGTAAAGCAGCAGGAAGACCAGCTTTCAGAGCAGAGGAATATTGATGATGGGACAATTCCGAAGTGCCTCGTGACTGAGAAGCAGAGCAAGCTTTGCTGCAGTTGGAGAACAGTGAATGAGGCAAGCAGGTCACGTGCCAGTGACTCTGTCTGACTTGTTGTGAAACCAAAAACTTAAACTAACAGTAACAGAGTGGAAGGCCTGTTACATACCATTCGCAACCTTGGCGTCCTATTTGACCCTGAGATGAGCTTCTGACCCCATATCCGCTCCATCACCAAGACCGCCTACTTCCACCTCCGTAACATCGCCCGTCTCCGCCCCTGCCTCAGCTCATCTGCTGCTGAAACCCTCATCCATGCCTTTGTTACCTCCAGACTGGGCTATTCCAATGCCCTCCTGGTCGGCCTCCCATCTTCCACCCTCCATAAACTTGAGCTCATCCAAAACTCTGCTGTCCTATCCGAACTCGCACCAAGTCCCGTTCACCCATCACCCCCTGTGCTCGCTGACCTACATTGGCTCCTGGTACAGGAATGCCTCGATTTTAAAATTCCCATCCTTGTTTTCAAATCCCACCAGTGCCTCGCCCCTCCCTATTTCTGAAACCTCCTCCATGGCCTCGCCCCTCCCTATCTCTGAAACCTCCTCCAGTCCTGCAACACTCAGAGATCTCTGCACTCCTCCAATTCTTGTCTCTTGCTCATCCCCTATTTTAATCGCTCTACCATTGGCGGCCGTGCCTTCAGCTGCCTGGGCCCGAAGCTCTGGAATTCACCCCCTAAATCTCTCCGCCTCTCTATCTCTCTCTCCTCCTTTGAGACGCTCCTTAAAACCTACCTCTTTGACCAAGCTTTTGGTCACCTGTCCTAATATCTCCTTAAGTGGCTCGGTGTCAACTTTTGTTTCATAATCGCTCCTGTGAAACACCTTGGGGACGTTTTACTACGTTAAAGGCGCGATATAAATGCAAGTTGTTGTTGTTGTCTTATTTGTAATTAGCATCAGGTCTCACACCTGTTCACCGATGTGTCAGTAAAACTCAAACCCAGTTCTGGTGAAGGGTGTCTACCTGAAATGTTCATCAACTTTTTTTTCCTTTGCAGGTGCTGATCACCCTGCACTCCATTTCCAGCATTTTCTGTTTTTATTTCAATGAAACTCAATTAGTGTTTCTCTATTGCTTTTTTTTCTCTCCCTTTTCCTGCACCAACATCCTCTCCTCGCTCTGCCTGGAGTACGGTTTTAACTCTACCGTCCAGCACTTCCCCACGGCGGCCTTTCTTCATGTGTGAGGTCGGTGGGCTGTCCGACTGTGGTGGCCATCACAGCCCAAGCCCGATCCTGTCCCACGGGGAAGTAGCCGGCAACGGAGTTGATATTGGTGCTACAGTAAACGAGAGATTTTTAACTGGATAAAGATGGATTGTTTTGTTTTACGATTGGATTGTGTGGCAGGCAACGACTTTTGAGCAATTGATGTGCAGTTGAGGTGGATGGATCGACCACTGGGATATTCCTCAGGCCATGTCTGGGTCTGTTCCAGACTAATTAATACAGATTGATTGCTAGAATTAGTCAATAACTCTATTATCCTCCATTACAACAGTGGTTACACTTCAAAAAGTACTTAATTGGCTGTAAAGCACTTTAGAACGTCCCGAGGTCGGTCATGAAAGGCACGATATAAATGCAAGTCTTTTCTTTTCTTTCTCATTGTATCACGTGAATATCAGGAGGGTAGAAGGTGATCGAGATGGGCCTTGGTCTTTTCTTGTCCAGCAATTCCTACGTTCCTGTGAGTGATGACTGGATTCAGTGGATTGATTGGCACTGAAATCAATTTGCGTTGTATTGTTTTAAGGACTAAAAACACAGGAAGACGATAGTTAGAGTCTTTACAACACAGCCACGTCTCTGAGTATCCCTTTTACTGGTCAGCACCTCTATCTAGGAGGACTGGCTGTGTGGGCAGCCGAGTAAATTCTGTGAATCGGCGCAGTTTATATCGAAATGATTCCCAGGTTCATGCTGCATCCTCTGGGTTTTTTTTACACAGCCACTGAGCATTTGTACGTTAATCTCACCCATCAGGTTCCACCCTCACTTCCTGTCGAACTCCACCGACAAGAATCAATATCCATTGGGTGTATGTTCCTCTGGTCATCTGCCTTTCCCACTCACCGTAATGTCTGGTGGAGGATATTTACCCCTCTGTGATAAACATTGGAAAATGCTGGGCCTGCGTTTCTTCGGCGTGCCGTTTGTAGTTCACTGGTCAGCCCGTTTGCGTCAAATCCCCGAACGTGGCATTTTAATGAAGTCATGATCCTGTGGTTTGATGGCTGCTGTGAAACTCTGTGCACAGGAACTTGACACAAATACGTTCACCAGTGGAAACACACAGAGCAATTTCAAACTCATTAAATGTTAATCAAGTTGGATTATGCCGAATAATTCTTGCATAAATTTGATGATTGCATTAAATAGTTTTTCCTGTGTCTGCACCTTTCAGTGTGCCTTATGTTATCTGTAAATACACCTGAACCATGGTTTGAACCAATATAAAGGGGCAGCAGTCTGGTAAATTCTGTCTTGTGAGGTGACAGGAGAGCTTTGTATTTTTGAGTGAACAATTTGCCCTGACAGGGTCAATTGTTAGACTGGGGGTGATACTGACCCCTGTGAGGGGGTGATACTGACCCCTGTGAGGGGGTGATACTGACCCATGTGAGGGGGTGATACTGACCCCTGTGAGGGGGTGATACTGACCCATGTGTGGGGGTCATACTGACCCATGTGTGGGGGTGATACTGACCCATGTGAGGGGGTGATACTGACCCCTGTGTGGGGGTGATACTGACCCCTGTGAGGGGGTGATACTGACCGCTGTGAGGGGGTGATACTGACCCATGTGTGGGGGTGATACTGACCAATGTGTGGGAGTGATACTGACCCATGTGTGGGGGTGATACTGACCCATGTGTGGGGGTGATACTGTCCCATGTGTGGGGTTCATACTGACCCCTGTGAGGGGGTGATACTGACCCCTGTGAGAGGGTGATACTGTCCCATGTGTGGGGTTCATACTGACCCATGTGAGGGGGTGATACTGACCCATGTGTGGGGGTGATACTGTCCCATGTGTGGGGTTCATACTGACCCCTGTGAGGGGGTGATACTGACCCCTGTGAGGGGGTGATACTGACCCATGTGACGGGGTGATACTGACCTATGTGAGGGGGTGATACTGACCCATGTGAGGGGGTGATACTGACCCCTGTGAGGGGGTGATACTGTCCCATGTGTGGGGTTCATACTGACCCCTGTGAGGGGGTGTTACTGACCCCTGTGAGGGGGTGATACTGTCCCATGTGTGGGGTTCATACTGACCCCTGTGTGGGGGTGATACTGACCCATGTGTGGGGGTCATACTGACCCATGTGTGGGGGTGATACTGACCCATGTGAGGGGGTGATACTGACCCCTGTGTGGGGGTGATACTGACCCCTGTGAGGGGGTGATACTGACCCCTGTGTGGGGGTGATACTGACCCCTGTGAGGGGGTGATACTGACCCATGTGTGGGGGTGATACTGACCAATGTGTGGGGGTGATACTGACCAATGTGTGGGAGTGATACTGACCCATGTGTGGGGGTGATACTGACCCATGTGTGGGGGTGATACTGACCAATGTGTGGGGGTGATACTGACCCATGTGTGGGGGTGATACTGACCCATGTGAGGGGGTGATACTGACCCATGTGAGGGGGTGATACTGACCCCTGTGAGGGGGTGATACTGACCCATGTGAGGGGGATATACTGTCCCATGTGAGGGGGTGATACTGACCCATGTGTGGGGGTGATACTGACCCATGTGAGGGGGTGATACTGACCCATGTGTGGGGGTGATACTGACCCATGTGAGGGGGTGATACTGACCCATGTGTGGGGGTGATACTGACCCATGTGAGGGGGTGATACTGACCCATGTGAGGGGGTGATACTGACCCATGTGAGGGGGTGATACTGACCCATGTGTGGGGGTGATACTGACCCATGTGAGGGGGTGATACTGACCCATGTGTGGGGGTGATACTGACCCATGTGAGGGGGTGATACTGACCCATGTGACGGGGTGATACTGACCTATGTGAGGGGGTGATACTGACCCATGTGAGGGGGTGATACTGACCCATGTGTGGGGGTGATACTGACCCATGTGAGGGGGTGATACTGACCCATGTGACGGGGTGATACTGACCTATGTGAGGGGGTGATACTGACCCATGTGAGGGGGTGATACTGTCCCATGTGTGGGGTTCATACTGACCCCTGTGAGGGGGTGATACTGACCCATGTGAGGGGGTGATACTGTCCCATGTGTGGGGTTCATACTGACCCCTGTGTGGGGGTGATACTGACCCATGTGTGGGGGTGATACTGACCCATGTGTGGGGTTCATACTGACCCCTGTGAGGGGGTGATACTGACCCATGTGTGGGGGTGATACTGACCCATGTGTGGGGGTGATACTGACCCATGTGTGGGGGTGATCCTGACCCATGTGTGTGGGTCATACTGACCCATGTGTGGGGGTGATACTGTCCCATGTGAGTGGGTGATACTGATCCATGACCCATGTGTGGGTGTGATACTGACCCATGTGAGGGGGTGATACTGACCCATGTGACGGAGTGATACTGACCCATGTGAGGGGGTGATACTGACCCATGTGACGGGGTGATACTGACCCATGTGTGTGGGTCATACTGACCCATGTGTGGGGGTGATACTGACCCATGTGTGGGGGTGATACTGACCCATGTGTGGGGGTGATACTGACCCATGTGAGGGGGTCATACTGTCCCATGTGAGGGGGTGATACTGACCCATGTGTGGGGGTGATACTGACCCATGTGTGGGGGTGATACTGTCCCATGTGAGGGGGTCATACTGTCCCATGTGAGGGGGTCATACTGTCCCATGTGAGGGGGTGATACTGACCCATGTGTGGGGGTGATACAGACCCATGTGAGGGGGTGATACTGACCCATGTGTGGGGGTGATACTGACCCATGTGAGGGGGTCATACTGTCCCATGTGAGGGGGTGATACTGACCCATGTGTGGGGGTGATACTGACCCATGTGTGGGGGTGATACTGTCCCATGTGAGGGGGTCATACTGTCCCATGTGAGGGGGTCATACTGTCCCATGTGAGGGGGTGATACTGACCCATGTGTGGGGGTGATACTGACCCATGTGAGGGGGCGATACTGACCCATGTGAGGGGGATATACTGACCCATGTGAGAGGGTCATACTGACCCATGTGAGGGGGATATACTGTCCCATGTGAGGGGGTGATACTGACCCATGTGAGGGGGTGATACTGACCCATGTGAGGGGGTGATACTGACCCATGTGAGGGGGTGATAATGACCCATGTGAGGCAGAGAATTAAATCACAGGTTTGGTTCCTAAGGAGCACAGAGTGTTTCTGGAAACTGTTGTCAGGCTGTTTGCAGGAGGGAAAGATGATGGGAAAAAACCTGAACTGTAACCATCTATTCTCATTGTAAAAGTTTCAGCTTGTTTCAGTCGGCAGCTCTCTCAATTTAGGAGGTCTTGGGTTCAAGTTCGAGCCTCACTCCAGAGACACTGAGCACAAAATCCAGGCTGACGCTCCAGTGCTGCACTGAGGGAAGTGCCGTTTTTCGGATGAGACGTTAAACCAAGGCCCTGTCTGACACTTGAGTGCAGCTCTGAGGGAGGGCTGCACTGAGAGAGGGCTGCGCTGAGAGAGGGCTGCAGCTGCGCTGAGAGAGGGCTGCTCTGAGAGAGGGCTGCGCTGTGAGAGGGCTGCACTGAAAGAGGGCTGCACTGAGAGAGGGCTGCACTGTCTTTGGATTTGAGGTGTTAAATCGAGGCATTATCTTCCTGGGTTAGTGGTTGATCAGAAATTATCTCAAGATTTGATTGGACAGGTGGAGGAAGAGAAAGGACCTGAAGGGATAGGGGAACAAGGTGAGTAAATGTTATTCGAACTGTTTGCTCTTGTGAGACATTGTGTTGTACAATCATAGAATCATAACAAATCCGTGCTGACTGTCCTTGATTCGTCCGTGCCTGTCTGAAGTGCTGGAGCATCCCAATACTCTCCTACAATTACCAAGCTCCAATAATCCTTCGTTCTGTTATTCGCTGAGAAATAACTCTGCATAATTTCTGGATTATTATCCTTTAAACTTTATGATCTGTGACAATTTGACAAACAAAATCAGATTGTGAACTAATCAGATTACCAAAAGAAATTAATCTTTGATTAATAACTGGCCAGGATTTCACAATGTGGAGTTTAATGAATCGTTGCAGTCCACAGATTAAGAAGACAAATGTTGGAACATTATCATTCACTTTGTAGATTTTGATTTATCGCATCCCCTCTTGCTTCACTGGTCCATCACTGATATCTGCTGCCGCGGTCCTACTGATACGAGCATCACTGCTCAGTGACTTGTGCTGGGAAATGTATCAATGGAGCAGGAGCATTCCCCCTCCCACCCCGCCTTCCCCCACTGTAAAATAACCCGTCCATCTCTCTTAATTATCATCGGGAAGGATATATTGGCCTTGGAGGGGGGGCAGCGCAGATTCATCAGAATGATACCGGGGCTAAAAGGGTTAAATGACGAGGGCAGGTTGCACAGACTGGGCTTGTATTCCCTCGAAGATTAAGGGGTGGATCTAATCGAGGTGTTTAAGATGATTAAAGGATTCGATAGGGTGGATGGAGAGAGAAACTATTTCCTCTGGCGGGGGGGTCCAGAACAAGGGGGCAGAACCTTAAAATTAGAGCCAGGCCGTTCAGGGGTGATGTCAGGAAGCTGCTTCTTCACACAAAGGGGAGTGGAAATCTGGAACTCTCTCCCCCAAAAAGCTGTTGAGGCCGGGGGTCAATTGAAAATTTCAAAAGCGCGATTGATCGATTTTTGTTGGGTGAGGGGATTAATGGACATGGAACCAAGGCGGGTAAATGGAGTAAAGATACAGATCAGTCATGATCTAATTGAATGGCAGAACAGGCTCGAGGGGCTGAATGGCCTTCTCCTGTTACTATGTTGGGACTATTTTCATTAGAGAAACGCAGGGTAAGAGGGAAGATGATTGACTTTTTTAAAAGGGATTTGATTCTGTTCAGTTGATTCGGTCATTCAAGATCGATAAGGATGGCAGGACGAGGGAACATATGTCTAAAATCAGTAGATTTTATTTTAAAAATTATACTTTCAAAGAGCTATATTCCTTTTCATGGAGAGCCATTGCCCCCTGGAACAGATGACTGGAGCGTGTGGGGGTGTCTTTCAAAAGGTAGCTGGGAGAAGTTCCTGAGAGGAGGGTGTTTCCAGTTATGGGGGGGGTGCGTAAATTGGGTATTAGCTGGGATTAGGATTGATGGATTATCGTAGGCCACTGGAGTTTCGCTGGATTGCTGTAGGGAATTGGAGAGGAAATCTCCGAGCATTTTCAACATTAGCCTGAGGGCTTTCTTTTGTCTTTTGGCCACCCCCAAATCGGAGATTGTGAGCTGGGGGAGGTCAATGGTGTGCATGGGTCCATCAGGTCTGGATGGGGCGAGCTTGATGGAACAGAAGGCCATTGCACGCCCCTCATTGAATGTGTTTGTGAGTTTGTAAGTACTCCCTGTGAACCCCTCGCATATCCATAATGGTCACTTGGGCAGGTACTGGAGGGAACCTGATACCTGTCAGTCTGAACCTCAGTTACAAGGGAACCTGATACCTGTCAGACTGAACCCCAGTTACAGGGGAACCTGATACCTGTCAGACTGAACCCCAGTTACAGGGGAGCCTGATACCTGTCAGACTGTACCCCAGTTACAGGGAAACCTGATACCTGTCAGACTGTACCCCAGTTACAGGGGAACCTGATACCTGTCGGACTGTACCCCAGTTACAGGGGAACCTGATACCTGTCCGTCTGAACCCCAGTTACAGGGAAACCTGATACCAGTCAGACTGTACCCCAGTTACAGGGGAACCTGATACCTGTCGGACTGTACCCCAGTTACAGGGGAACCTGATACCTGTCGGACTGTACCCCAGTTACAGGGGAACCTGATACCTGTCAGTCTGAACCCCAGTTACAGGGAACCTGATACCTGTCAGACTGAACCCCAGTTACAGGGAAACCTGATACCTGTCAGACTGTACCCCAGTTACAGGGGAACATGATACCTGTCGGACTGTACCCCAGTTACAGGGGAACCTGATACCTGTCCGTCTGAACCCCAGTTACAGGGAAACCTGATACCAGTCAGACTGTACCCCAGTTACAGGGGAACCTGATACCTGTCGGACTGTACCCCAGTTACAGGGGAACCTGATACCTGTCGGACTGTACCCCAGTTACAGGGGAACCTGATACCTGTCAGACTGAACCCCAGTTACAGGGGAACCTGATACCTGTCAGACTGTGACCCAGTTACAGGGGAACCTGATACCTGTCAGACTGAACCCCAGTTACAGGGGAACCTGATACCTGTCAGTCTGAACCCCAGTTACAGGGAAACCTGATACCTGTCAGACTGAACCCCAGTTACAGGGAAACCTGATACCTGTCAGACTGTACCCCAGTTACAGGGAAACCTGATACCTGTCAGTCTGAACCCCAGTTACAGGGGAACCTGATACCTGTCAGTCTGAACCCCAGTTACAGGGAAACCTGATACCTGTCAGACTGTACCCCAGTTACAGGGAAACCTGATACCTGTCAGTCTGAACCCCAGTTACAGGGAAACCTGATACCTGTCAGACAGTATCCCAGTTACAGGGGAGCCTGATACCTGTCAGTCTGAACCCCAGTTACAGGGGAGCCTGATACCTGTCAGACTGTACCCCAGTTACAGGGGAGCCTGATACCTGTCAGTCTGAACCCCAGCTACAGGGAAACCTGATACCTGTCAGTCTGAACCCCAGTTACAGGGAAACCTGATACCTGTCAGACAGCATCCCAGTTACAGGGGAGCCTGATACCTGTCAGTCTGAACCCCAGTTACAGGGAAACCTGATACCTGTCAGACTGTACCCCAGTTACAGGGGAGCCTGATACCTGTCAGACTGTACCCCAGTTACAGGGGAGCCTGATACCTGTCAGACTGTACCCCAGTTACAGGGAAACATGATACCTGTCAGACTGTACCCCAGTTACAGGGAACCTGATACCTGTCAGACTGTACCCCAGTTACAGGGAACCTGATACCTGTCAGATAGTATCCCAGTTACAGGGGAGCCTGATACCTGTCAGTCTGAACCGCAGTTACAGGGAAACCTGATACCTGTCGGGCTGTACCCCAGTTACAGGGGAACCTGATACCTGTCGGGCTGTACCCCAGTTTCTAGGGATCCTGATACCTGTCGGACTGTACCCCAGTTACAGGGGAACCTGATACCTGTCAGACTGTACCCCAGTTACAGGGAGCCTGATACCTGTCAGACTGTACCCCATTTACAGGGAAACCTGATACCTGTCAGACTGTACCCCAGTTACAGGGAACCTGATACCTGTCAGACTGTACCCCAGTTACAGGGAACCTGATACCTGTCAGACAGTATCCCAGTTACAGGGGAGCCTGATACCTGTCAGACAGTATCCCAGTTACAGGGAAACCTGATACCTGTCAGACTGTACCCCAGTTACAGGGGAGCCTGATACCTGTCAGACAGTATCCCAGTTACAGGGAAACCTGATACCTGTCAGACTGTACCCCAGTTACAGGGAAACCTGAAACCTGTCAGACAGTATCCCAGTTACAGGGGAGCCTGATACCTGTCAGACTGTACCCCAGTTACAGGGGAAACCTGATACCTGTCAGACAATATCCCAGTTACAGGGGAGCCTGATACCTGTCAGTCTGAACCCCAGTTACAGGGGAGCCTGATACCTGTCAGACAGTATCCCAGTTACAGGGAAACCTGATACCTGTCAGACTGTACCCCAGTTACAGGGAAACCTGATACCTGTCGGACTGTACCCCAGTTACAGGGGAACCTGATACCTGTCGGACTGTACCCCATTTACAGGGGAATCTGATACCTGTCCGTCTGTACCCCAGTTACAGGGGAAACTGATACCTGTCGGACTGTACCCCAGTTACAGGGGAACCTGATACCTGTCGGGCTGTACCCCAGTTACAGGGGAACCTGATACCTGTCGGGCTGTACCCCAGTTTCTAGGGATCCTGATACCTGTCGGACTGTACCCCAGTTACAGGGGAACCTGATACCTGTCAGTCTGTACCCCAGTTACAGGGGAGCCTGATACCTGTCAGACTGTACCCCAGTTACAGGGAGCCTGATACCTGTCAGACTGTACCCCAGTTACAGGGAAACCTGATACCTGTCAGACTGTACCCCAGTTACAGGGAACCTGATACCTGTCAGACTGTACCCCAGTTACAGGGAACCTGATACCTGTCAGACAGTATCCCAGTTACAGGGGAGCCTGATACATGTCAGTCTGAACCCCAGTTACAGGGAAACCTGATACCTGTCAGACTGTACCCCAGTTACAGGGGAGCCTGATACCTGTCAGACAGTATCCCAGTTACAGGGAAACCTGATACCTGTCAGACTGTACCCCAGTTACAGGGAAACCTGATACCTGTCAGGCAGTATCCCAGTTACAGGGGAGCCTGATACCTGTCAGACGGTACCCCAGTTACAGGGGAGCCTGATACCTGTCAGACAATATCCCAGTTACAGAGAAACCTGATACCTGTCGGACTGTACCCCAGTTACAGGGGAACCTGATACCTGTCAGACTGTACCCCAGTTACAGGGGAACCTGATACCTGTCAGACTGTACCCCAGTTACAGGGAACCTGATACCTGTCAGACAGTATCCCAGTTACAGGGGAGCCTGATACATGTCAGTCTGAACCCCAGTTACAGGGAAACCTGATACCTGTCAGACTGTACCCCAGTTACAGGGGAGCCTGATACCTGTCAGACAGTATCCCAGTTACAGGGAAACCTGATACCTGTCAGACTGTACCCCAGTTACAGGGAAACCTGATACCTGTCAGACAGTATCCCAGTTACAGGGGAGCCTGATACCTGTCAGACGGTACCCCAGTTACAGGGGAGCCTGATACCTGTCAGACAATATCCCAGTTACAGGGAAACCTGATACCTGTCGGACTGTACCCCATTTACAGGGGAACCTGATACCTGTCCGTCTGTACCCCAGTTACAGGGGAACCTGATACCTGTCGGACTGTACCCCATTTACAGGGGAACCTGATACCTGTCAGACTGTACCCCAGTTACAGGGGAGCCTGATACCTGTCAGACAGTATCCCAGTTACAGGGGAGCCTGATACCTGTCAGACTGAACCCCAGTTACAGGGAAACCTGATACCAGTCAGACTGTACCCCAGTTACAGGGGAACCTGATACCTGTCAGACTGTACCCCAGTTACAGGGGAACCTGATATCTGTCAGACTGTACCCCAGTTACAGGGGAACCTGATACCTGTCGGACTGTACCCCAGTTACAGGGGAACCTGAAACCTGTCAGACTGTACCCCAGTTACTGGGGAACCTGATACCTGTCAGACTGTACCCCAGTTACAGGGGAACCTGATACCTGTCGGACTGCACCTGAGTTACAGGGGAACCTGATACCTGTCGAACTGTACCCCAGTTTCCGGGGGAGCCTGATACCTGTTGGACTGTACCCCATTTACAGGGGAGCCTGATACCTGTCGGACTGTAACCCAGTTTCCGTGGGAGCCTGATACCTGTCGGACTGTACCCCATTTACAGGGGAGCCTGATACCTGTCGGACTGTACCCCCGTTTCCGTGGGAGCCTGATACCTGTCGGACTGTACCCCAGTTACAGGGAACCTGATACCTGTCAGACAGTATCCCAGTTACAGGGGAGCCTGATACATGTCAGTCTGAACCCCAGTTACAGGGAAACCTGATACCTGTCAGACTGTACCCCAGTTACAGGGAAACCTGATACCTGTCAGACAGTATCCCAGTTACAGGGGAGCCTGATACCTGTCAGACAATATCCCAGTTACAGGGAAACCTGATACCTGTCAGACTGTACCCCAGTTACAGGGAAACCTGATACCTGTCAGACAGTATCCCAGTTACAGGGGAGCCTGATACCTGTCAGACGGTACCCCAGTTACAGGGGAGCCTGATACCTGTCAGACAATATCCCAGTTACAGGGAAACCTGATACCTGTCGGACTGTACCCCAGTTACAGGGGAACCTGATACCTGTCAGACTGTACCCCAGTTACAGGGGAGCCTGATACCTGTCAGTCTGAACCCCAGTTACAGGGAAACCTGATACCTGTCGGACTGTACCCCAGTTACAGGGGAACCTGATACCTGTCGGACTGTACCCCATTTACAGGGGAACCTGATACCTGTCCGTCTGTACCCCAGTTACAGGGGAACCTGATACCTGTCGGACTGTACCCCAGTTACAGGGAAACCTGATACCTGTCAGACAGTATCCCAGTTACAGGGAAACCTGATACCTGTCGGACTGTACCCCAGTTACAGGGGAACCTGATACCTGTCAGACTGTACCCCAGTTACAGGGGAACCTGATACCTGTCGGACTGTACCCCAGTTACAGGGGAGCCTGATACCTGTCAGTCTGAACCCCAGTTACAGGGAAACCTGATACCTGTCGGACTGTACCCCAGTTACAGGGGAACCTGATACCTGTCCGTCTGTACCCCAGTTACAGGGGAACCTGATACCTGTCGGACTGTACCCCAGTTACAGGGAAACCTGATACCTGTCAGACAGTATCCCAGTTACAGGGGAGCCTGATACCTGTCAGACTGAACCCCAGTTACAGGGAAACCTGATACCTGTCAGACTGTACCCCAGTTACAGGGGAACCTGATACCTGTCGGACTGTACCCCAGTTACAGGGGAACCTGATATCTGTCAGACTGTACCCCAGTTACTGGGGAACCTGATACCTGTCGGACTGTACCCCAGTTACAGGGAAACTTGATACCTGTCAGACTGTACCCCAGTTACAGGGGAACCTGATACCTGTCGGACTGTACCCCAGTTACAGGGGAACCTGATACCTGTCGGACTGTACCCCAGTTACTGGGGAACCTGATACCTGTCGGACTGTACCTCAGTTTCTGGGGGAGACCTGATACCTGTCAGACTGTACCCCAGTTACAGGGGAACCTGATACCTGTCGTCTGTACCCCAGTTACAGGGGAACCTGATACCTGTCGGACTGCACCTGAGTTACAGGGGAACCTGATACCTGTCGAACTGTACCCCAGTTTCCGTGGGAGCCTGATACCTGTCGGGCTGTACCCCATTTTCAGGGGAGCCTGATACCGGTCGGACTGTACCCCATTTACAGGGGAGCCTGATACCTCTCGGGCTGTACCCCAGTTTCTGGGGGAGACCTGATACCTGTCGGACTGTACCCCATTTACAGGGGAACCTGATACCTGTCGGGCTGTACCCCAGTTTCCAGGGAACCTAATACCTGTCGGACTGTACCCCAGTTACAGGGGAACCTGATACCTGTCGGGCTGTACCCCAGTTTCCAGGGAACCTAATACCTGTCGGACTGTACCCCAGTTACAGGGGAACCTGATACCTGTCGGACTGTACCCCAGTTACAGGGGAACCTGATACCTGTCGGACTGTACCCCAGTTTCCGGGGAATCTGATACCTGTCGGGCTGTACCCCAGTTACAGGGAACCTGATACCTGTCAGACTGAACCCCAGTTACAGGGGAGCCTGATACCTGTCAGTCTGAACCCCAGTTACAGGGAAACCTGATACCTGTCAGACTGTACCCCAGTTACAGGGAAACCTGATACCTGTCAGACTGTACCCCAGTTACAGGGAAACCTGATACCTGTCGGACTGTACCCCAGTTACAGGGGAGCCTGATACCTGTCAGTCTGAACCCCAGTTACAGGGAAACCTGATACCTGTCAGTCTGAACCCCAGTTACAGGGAAACCTGATACCTGTCAGACTGTACCCCAGTTACAGGGGAGCCTGATACCTGTCAGACTGTACCCCAGTTACAGGGGAAACCTGATACCTGTCGGACTGTACCCCAGTTTCCGTGGGAGCCTGATACCTGTCAGACTGTACCCCAGTTTCCGGGGGAGCCTGATATCTGTCGGACTGTACCCCAGTTTCCGGGGCAGCCTGATACCTGTCGGGCTGTACCCCAGTTTCTGGGGGAGACCTGATACCTGTCGGACTGTACCCCAGTTACAGGGGAACCTGATACCTGTCGGACTGTACCCCAGTTACAGGGGAACCTGATACCTGTCGGACTGTACCCCAGTTTCTGGGAGAACCTTATTTCCCAGCAATGAGTCGTTACCTTCAGAAGGAAGAGGAAAAATAGAGGAAAATATAAAATACAATTGAGATTTTTTTTTGAAGGTGGGTGTGTTCCCAGGGGCAGGTTTCGAAAGCCCTGATTGAGGGGCTAGAATTTAAATCGCCTCCTTCTGATGTTCCCCATCAAGAAAAGTCGCAAATTGACAAAATTGCAGGTGAATTTAGGAAATAATTTAACATGTCTAATGTAGCAGGAAAGCAGGTGTCAGACCGACACTGGTCGCGTTGCATTTTATCAACAACTCACACTGACATTCCCATTTTCTTTGAGCAGGCAGTTCCGATAACGTATGCGTCAGACCCTGAGAATTTAAATTCAGCCACCCTTAAGACCAGTGCGATTTCTGAGAGATAACAAGCCCCCTGTTGCTCAGACTGGTTTACTTGACGTTGGTTTGCAGCTGGTGAACTGCTGCATAAAATATAAAATGTTAGCGAAGCCTGTCATCCTGTTTGGCAGAGAGAAACAGAACTCTCTCTCTCTCCTCCTGAAGGTGGTGACCCGTGCTGAGATGTGAATTCACAGCTCTGCCGTTCTTCCCCATTCTCTATATATGAGCCCCGGTCGATCATTTGACCAAGAGAACGGGACAGGACAGCAAGCCAATTTCTAAAGATAGCGTGGATGCATTTAACGGGGAGCTAGATAAGCACACGAGGGAGAAAGGAATAGAAGGATATGCTGACTGGGTTCGATGAAGTAGGGAGGGAAGAGGCTCGTGTGGAGTATAAACACCGGCCCATTTTGAAGAGGGGCAGGGGGAGTTCTCCCCGGCGTCCTGGCCAATATTTATCCCTCGACCAATATCTAAAACAATTGACCTGATCATTTATCTCATTGCTGTTTGTGGGATCTTGCTGTGCGCAAATTGGCTGCTGTGTTTCCTAAATTACAACAGTGACTACACTTCAAAAATACTTCATTGGCTGTAAAGAGCTTTGGGGTGTCCTGAAAATCGCTTATATAAATGCAGATTCTTTCCTGTGTTACTGTGCTGTTCCAGGGATGCTTGACTAAAAGTTTAACAAAAAGCAGGTCTTCTCTTCGCAATGGGATCCAAACTACAAACTGAGTTAAAATCAGGCCTCAAATCTAATCAAGGCAATAGAGAATGGCTCCTTTATTTTTTGACAGAGGAGAATTAATGTGCATCATGCAGGTTCGGATGTTTGCATGTTTTAATAATATTCCCTCATCCCCTTTGTTCTCTTGGAGAAAGAGTTCCTTTGTTGGGTTTTAGAGATTCCCTCTGGTCAACATTTCCAGTGAAACTGCATTCGTGTCCCAAAAGAACACATCTTCAATTTTGCTGCAAACTGAAGACGTGGTCCGGGAACGCCTCGATTTTAAAATTCTCATCTTTGTTTTCAAATCCATCCGTGGCCCTCGCCCCTCCCTATCTCGTTAACCTCCTCCAGCCCCTACAACCCTCCGAGATCTCTGCGTTTCTCCAATTCTTGCCTCTTGTGCATCCCCGATTTTAATCGCTCCACCATCGGCGGCCGTGCCTTCAGCTGCCCCTGGGCCCTGAGCTCTGGAATTCCCTCCCTAAACCTCTCCGCCTCTCTACCTCTCTCTCCTCCTTTAAGACGCTCCTTGAAACCTACCTCTTTGACCAAGCTTTTGGTCGCCTGTCCCTAATATCTCCTCGTGTGACTCGAGGTCAAGATTTTGTCTGATAAGGTTCTTGTGAAGCGCCCTGGGACGTTAAAGGCGCTATATAAATGCAGGTTGTTGTTTAGTGACGTTGCTAACACAGAGGCACCCAGAGTGCCTGCTCCTTGTGTTTTCTGTGACTGCAGGAGAAATGAACGACCATTTGTTCTGATAGTTTACCGGTTATGTTGCTGACCTTCCACTCTGTCAATTATCCCCCCCCCCGACCATATTCCATATTTTACATTGTCACTACCTGTTAAAACTTGCCTGCAGCCTGCTCCTGAAGCTATGCGGCAGGGAGCTGATTGCCCTCCCGTGGGAATGTGTTTGACCCCCACTAATTCTTGTCTGACCCCTCAGTGCCCCTACAGACTCACACTGATGAGCTCTTTTGCACAACTGCCGCAGGCACATTTGATCAATTAGTATTTTTAATCACAGGAGATTTTTTTTTTAACGTGGTCTGAATAGACTTCTTTCACCCTTAAACCGTTTCCATAGTTTTATAGGGAATCAATTCGAGGGGCCTGCGGGGTCCGACTATGGAACTGATGAGGAGCTGGGCTCGGGGAACAGAAAGGCAGTGGGTTGGATGAGGCAAAGCAGCAGAGAAAAAAATCTCAAATGTCACAGACGGATGGAGAAGAATTATTTTTCTTTGTGGTGCAAAGATAGCTCAGCACCGGCCAGGAGAGTGCTCCGAGCCGATCGTGTCTCGCTCACACTGATGTAAAGACGTAACCTTTTTAGCTCAGAGAAAGGAACGAGAACCGCCGACTTTGAACACAGCAACAGGAGGAGGCCATTCAGCCCCTCGAGCCTGTTCCGCCATTCAATTCGATCGTGGCTGATCGGAATCTTAATTCCATCGACCTGCCTTGATTCCATAATCCTTAATATCCTTGACTAATAAAAAATCTATCAATCTTCAGTTCTTCATTTTTTCAATTGACCCCCAGCATCCACAGCTTTTTTGGGGAGAGAGTTCCAGATTTCCACTCCCCTTTGTGTGAAGAAATGCTTCCTGACATCACCCCTGAACGGCCTGGCTCTAATTTTAAGGTTCTGCCCCCTTGTTCTGGACTCTCCCACCAGAGGAAATAGTTTCTCTCTCCATCCACCCTATCAAATCCTTTAATCACCTCAATTAGATGGGTCTTGCTTTGTCTTTTTGTTGATAGATCTCACTCCGAAACATTCTCCCTTTGTATATGGCAGCTACGTGCCAGTGTTTGAAAACCACTTACTTGATGAGACTATTTTTTAAAAATGAAAGTTTGACAAGGTCCCATGTGGCAGACTGGTCAGAAAAGTAAAAGCCCATGGGATCCAAGGGAGAGTGGTAAGTTAGATCCAAAATTGGCTCAGTGGCAGGAAGCAAAGGGTAATGGTCGATGGGTGTTTTTGTGACTGGAAGGCTGTTTCCAGTGGGGTTCCGCAGGGCTCAGTACCAGGTCCCTTGCTTTTTGTAATATATTAATGATTTAGATTTAAATGTAGGGGGCATGATTAAGAAGTTTGCAGATGATACAAAAATTGGCCGTGTGGTTGATAGTGAGGAGGAAAGCTGTAGACTGCAGGAAGATATCAATGGACTGGTCAGGTGGGCAGAAAAGTGGCAAATGGGATTCAATCCAGAGAAGTGCGAGGTAATGCATTTGGGGAGGGCAAACAAGGCAAGGGAATACACAATAAATGGGAGGATACTGAGAGGTGTAGAGGAAGAGAGGGACCTTGGAGTGCATGTCCACAGATCCCTGAAGGTAGCAGGATGGGTAGATAAGGTGGTTAAGAAGGCATACGGGATACTTTCCTTTATTAGCTGAGGCATAGAATATAAGAGCAGGGAGGTTATGCTGGAACTGTATAAAACACTAGTTAGGCCACAGCTTGAGTACTGTGCATAGTTCTGGTCACCACATTACAGGAAAGATGTGATTGCACTGGAGAGGGTGCAGAGGAGATTTATGAGGATGTTGCCAGGACTGGAGAATTTTAGCTATGAGGAAAGATTGGATAGGCTGGGGTTGTTTTCTTTGAATCAGAGGAGGCTGAGGGGAGATTTAATTGACATGTACAAAATTATTAGGGGCCTAGATAGCGAGGATAGGAAGGACCTATTTCCCTTAGCAGAGGAGTCAATAACCAGGGGGCATAGATTTAAAGTAATTGGTAGAAGGATTAGAGGGGAGTTGAGGAGAATTTTTTTCACCCAGAGGGCGGTGGGGGTCTGGAACTCACTGCCTGAGAGGGTGGGAGAGGCAGAAATCCTCAACTCATTAAAAGTGCCGTAACCTACAGGGCTACGGACCAAGAGCTGGAAAGTGGGATGAAGCTGGCTAGCTCTTTCTCGGCCGGCACAGACGCGATGGGCCGAATGGCTTCCTCCTGTGCCGTAAATTTCCATGTTTCTACGAATGCTGGAGTTCTCAGCTAAAACCTAAAAGTCCTGGAACTGGACATCAGGACAGTCAGCAGCTGAAACTTTAAATCGGTCAGCATTGCGGATGAGAGTCTTCAACGGAAGGAGACAGATCGACTTTAAATACTCCTGTAATGAGTGGGGGCGGGGGGCAGGAATTGATTACAACAGTGCGTTATCCAATGACAGGTGAGAGAGTGCCACGATTTTGATCGGAAAGGGGTTTCGAGATGACTGTGCCGTTCCCTTGGTGATCAACAGAGGGGGCTGGTCTCTCCCTATTTATTGCTGGTCCTGAGCAGAGTTGCAATCCTCCAGAAAAACAGAGGCAACGCTGAGCACATCAGACAAAGTGAGAGCTGCTCCAGCAGGCTCAGTCATCAGTGGACAGAAGGGAAAGAAACAAGGATCAGGATCAGGAGCTCTGGCAAAGCACCGTCTTTGTCTGCGCGTGAGAAGTGTTTCACTTGTAAGTCCAGGAATTTTATATCTAGTTATTTAATTCACTGTGAACATGTTCATCCAGACTGAAATGTTCCAGCAAAGTGCTGTGCAGGAACACAGCTGCATGAATATTTAACAGTGGGGAGGCAAATATGTATTCATGTTATGAAAGCATTTTGAGACCTTCTACACAAACACTATCGAGACGCACATTGCTCCAAGTGATGTGTTGAATTTAATTTGATTTTCCTTGACACTGCAATAGTTTAAAGTTAGCGATTGATAATGTTAATGAACAAATGAACAAAATCATATTAAATCAATATTTAAATTATTCATGAATACATCAAAGTTCAGTTGTCAATGATATTTGAATGGAATTTTGGAACAAAATTAAAAATTGTATATTTATGTGCTGATGAATATTAATGAGCTGAAAGATTTTTTTTCAATGATTTTAAAATGATTTGTAAAGTCCTTTAGTATCTGTTCAAATTAAAAGTGTTGAAATCGTGTTTCTTTGGAAACTGGGGGAGTAGGTTGAAATTTAATAAAACAAAACTAATATTATACATAGTTATGAAACAGGTATAAATATTCGTTGGGGGCCCCAATACTTCGACTGCATCATTCAACAAGAGATTTCTATTCAGGTAAAAAGGGCTCCTCATTTCAGTGGTATATGAAAATAATATTTTCTGATTTCTGGAACGAATTGCAGATCACGTAAAGTTAACTGGTTTCAACGTTAACTACAAACACCAGCTGATCAACCTTTCTGATGATGTTTTAACCCATTCGAAAATGTCCCGCCCTTTAACTTTGATGGGCTATTTCTTCTGTTTTTGTTTCTGCAGGAGTCTGAAAGGATTCGGCTCGTTTCATTTCACCCAAATAAAGGCAGGACGAGGGACACAGGTAGTGAAAGGAGAAAGCCATCAGTACAGGGAGGAAAGGAGCAGTGAGAGGATTTTTAGAGAGGGGAAAGAAAAGCCGCAGATGGGACTGATTTACACAGACGAGGTTTTGCACTGTTGGCTATTCTGTTGAAAAATTACAAAGAAGGGCGTTTAATATTAAGAAAGTTCCAGAAACCGGGAAGAGAAAAAGGCAGAGTAAATGCCAAGACTGGTCATACATAAACACTCAAAAGACCATTAATCTGTGACAACAGAACTATAAATTACTTATTACAAAAAGAGGCAAATTAAATAGAAAGCCAGCACGAAAATTGTAGAGAGTGAGGACAAGCCAGAAGAGGGTGTCAGGGCAGGGTGGTAAAGAGCAGAATGGTGTCTATATCCACAGAAAGCTGGAGCCTGGATCCAGCAAACACAACGGCCTATCAGATTGCACTGATGGACAACGCCAACAGTTCCTCCCAGTTCACCGGAGTTGAGTTGATCCAGTCGTTCAAGCCCCTCATCATCCCCTGCTACGTGCTGGTGGTCTTCATCGGGATCTTCGGAAACTACCTGCTGCTCTACGTCATCTGCAAAACCAAGAAGATGCACAACGCCACCAATTTCTTCATCGGCAACCTGGCCTTCTCGGACATGCTGATGTGCGCCACCTGCGTGCCTTTCACCCTGGCCTACGCCTTCCACCCGCGAGGCTGGATCTTCGGCAAGTTCATGTGTTACTTCGTGTTCCTCATGCAGCCGGTTACGGTCTACGTGTCCGTCTTCACCTTGACGGCGATCGCCGTCGACAGGTAATCGAGATTTAAAACCCAACAAAAAAAAAAAATATATAATGGTTTCATCGTTCTGTTTCCCTGTATTTTGATGAAGACAGAGGCGAAGGGAAATTATCACCAGCTTTCCATTGTTTATGTCAAAAGTCCTTGAACCTCTGATAAATCCTTGCAAACGGGTGTTGCTAATTTTTCTGAAATTATTTGTTGCTGGTCTAATTTTCCCTCCTGCTAAGGTGCAGTTCCAGTACGCTGTAGAAGTGGCTAACTTTCATGTGCAACAGTAAGTGTTATCAGGCTGTTCAACCATGACAAGAAAGAAAGAAATAACTTTTATTTTTGCAGCGCCTTTCACCACCTCAGAATGTCCCAAAGTGCTTTACAGCCAACGAAGCACTGTTGTAATGTAGGAAACGTGGCAGTCAATTTGCGCACAGCAAGATCCCACAAGCAGCAATGAGATAAATGACCAGATCATCTGTTTTATTGATGTTGGGAGATTGATAGATTTTTGTTAGGCATGCGTTAAGGGACATGAAACCAAAGGCTGGGAGATGGAGCTGAAATACAGATCAGCCATGATCTAATTGAATGCCGGAACAGGCTCGAGGGGCTGAATGGCCTCCTCCTGTTTCTATATTCCTATGAGTTAACGCCTGGGTAAAAATAACACAGACGGATGTGCTAAAACGAACACATGGAGTGAATTAAACGCGGACGGGTCTGCGATAACCCGATGTGTCTGAGGGCCTGGAGCCGCCCTGAATCCCCAGCTGGCTGCGTTTCCCATTGGCAGTCAGTGAGTCTTCATCCTCAAATGCTCCTTGGGTTGGAAGGACTTCACTCAGCTTGACCACTCAAACTGCACTCTCATGGTGTTGGTTGAGATTCTGCCTTCTCCTTCATGGACTGCGACCGGTATCCTGTAAGTGTTTCTGCAGAATTAACCTTCTCCCATACGACAACCTCTATTCAACAAACAGACGCCCGCAATCATCTGTCTGAGAAAATGTCCTTGCATGCATGGTGACAATTGAAGTGAAGGCACATAATGGAGCTTTGAATTCCATTTATATTAAAATCCTGTAGTGCTAAGAGAATTCCCCAGACATAGCTCTCTAAGCTTTGATGAGCAGTCTGGTTCCGAACTTCTTGTCGCACTTACAATATCCTTTGTGTGATGATCTTTTAAGGCTGTTCATGTGTCAGAGCTGCTAAAGGTACAGGGCGTTCTGTTCGAGCTACAACTGCCGAGGAGGAAACATGATTTCACTCAGAATAGAATGGAAAGGGATGCCATGGGGGTATTTCCCACAGCTGTGATGGAAAAACGTCATTGATCCACAAATATTGCCCCCTTAATCAAGATATTAGCTCATCTTACCATCCCCACATGGACTGCAGCGGTTCAAACAGAAGGTCCTTCACAGGACGGCTGGGACAAGGTGATAAATGCGGCCTCGCCAATGTCGTCCACTTCCCCAGAACGAAGAAATAAGAGATTCTCTTCCCTCCTGCCCATTTTCTTTTCCCCCATAAATTGAAGCACAGTTTGCCCGTTAACATCTGCATTGGAGTTCATCACACTTAACAGTCATCGAGGCACCACAATGGGTCTGGGGGCTAATGCTGTCAGTGGCATTCCGCTGTGGTCCAGTGACGAGGAAGACCCCAGGTCCAACGGTTCACAAAGAGTTGGCTGCTGTCTCCAGTGTAATCCTGCAACTGCCTAAATGCAGATGTGTACAACTCATGTCCGTAGGGTTACATGACTTCTCTGCTTTTCAATTCTATCCCTCTGGAAATGACCCCCGGTGTTTTGTGTGTGTTTTTTTAATGGCCTTATTAACCTGCGTGGCTACTTTTACTGATTCAGAGACAGATTGATTGCCCGAAGCAAAATTCACAGTCCATTCTATTTTTTATGCCACTGATAATTCTTCTCCCTTTGCTGTGCCCTGATGGTTGTTGGTGTATAATTATGTTGCCAGCGAGTAAGTAATTTTTTCTTCCTGCTGTGACAACATGAAACTCAACTGATAAAAGATGACTGTGGTTTGTCGTTGTCCGACTGAAAAGAATGTCATCGATTAAAACCGGGGTAAAAACTTTACTGATTAACTGAACGCACCCACCACTCCTCAAATTCAGGATTTGCAGGGGTATGATAGTGTAGTGATTATGTTACTGGACTAGTGAGCGAGAGGCCTGGATTAATAATACAGGAAGCAACTGGAGGTCAAATCCCGCTGCGGCAGATTTAATCTGAATTCAGATTAAAAAATCTGGAAATAAAACGTTGGTATTTGTAAAAGTGACCACGAAGCTGTCGGATTGTCGTAAAAACCCAACTGGTTCACTGATGTCCTTTAGGGAAGGAAACCTGCCGTCCTTACCCGGTCTGGGCTATGTGTGACTCCAGTCCCACACCAATGTGGTTAACTCTTAACTTCACTGAAATAAAGTACGACCAATACGGAGGGGCATCGTTAATTATGAGCTTCATTTCTCTTTTACATCTTTTTAAAGACTATTGTCCAGTTTGGGAAGGGAAAATCGGCCAAAGTTCCCATTGCCGGTCACTATCCAGGGACCCGGGTGGGAAGCAGGCACATGTGGACAGGATCAGATCCAGCTGTGAGGTCCCCCTTTGGGTAAAAAGCCTGTCCAAGGCCACTTATCAAGCTTCATCCAGTGGAACTGTGCTCAACTTCAGAGGAGGAGGGAAAATTGGAAAGGGACAGGGATAAAAATGTATATTTTTCTGCCCGCTTTCAACTGTCCTGCACTATGCACCACTCCCCAGTCTAGAGCACGGGAGAACATCCTTCACCAACTCCGCTGAAAGGTACAATGTTGAGAGGCAGTGGGTTGAGAGAAGGGGCCCCTTCTGATTTTCTCTCCTTCCCTCTGAAAATATCACCCAATGTCTCCTCGATTGTCACGTTGGAGATCAAAGCTCATCATCTGGCGAATTGAAGGCAGGAAAGGTCCATCCTTCCACAGAGTATTGGAGCTCTAACACATTGCACCAGCCTGTCCACAACGTAGGAATACTCTGGCTTGTTAAAAAATCTCTTCCCCCACCACCAACCCCCACCCCACATCCCCCCAATCCATGGGTAAGGATTTCCCTCAGTGCCTCACCCAAGTAGACAGCGAGTCTCGGCAGGACATTCGACTGCAGAAGGCGTCACAGCAAGGCCAATTCTGTCATCGGCCAATGCGACTGAACACCTCTCAGGGACGGGAAACCTTGCCGACATTCTCACGTTCCCGGCCTGGGGCATTGTGACCAATTGCAGTGTGATCTCATCACCAGCTCAGCACAGGCCAAGGATTGCATCTGGGATCTTTCTGGTCTGCATTGTTCAGTAACTCAATAAGCAGTGTTACCCACTGAGCCATGAGTGAGGCACCTTTGCAACTGGATTAGAAAGAGGTGGTTTGTCTGAAGTTTATTCAGAGTGATCAGAAGGAGAAGTACCAGTGTGATTATTGAATGTTACCTCTCACTTCTTCCAACAGATATTATGCCACGGTGCATCCACTAAAGAAACGTATCTCCATCACTACCTGTACGTATATCTTGGCTGGTGTCTGGCTGATGTCCTGTGCTCTGGCAGCTCCTGCACTTGCGCACACATACCACATAGAGTTCCAGGACCAGGACCTGACCATCTGTGAGGAGTTCTGGATGAGAATGAAGAAGGAGCACCTTGCTTATGCCTACAGCACCCTCATCATAACCTACATCCTCCCGCTTTCAGCCGTCTCCTTGTCCTACCTCCGTATCACCCTCAAACTCAAGAACCGTGTGGTCCCCGGCAATGCCACGCACAACCAAGAGAAATGGGAGAAGGTGAAACGCAAGAAGATATTTCGGCTGTTGGTGCTGCTGGTGGCTGCGTTCGGTGTTTGTTGGCTCCCTCTTCACGTCTTCAATATCATCCGCGATATCGACATCAAGCTAATCAATAAGGACTACTTCAACCTGATTCAGCTCCTGTGCCACTGTTTTGCGATGAGCTCCGCTTGTTGTAATCCCTTCCTCTACGCCTGGCTGCACGACCGGTTCAGGGCAGAGCTGAAAAAGATGTTCACATGTAAGAAGAAAATTGTCCCGACAAACAACTGCATCGCGGTAAGTGTCGTGTTATAACGCAGCGGCAGAACTTGAAACGAAGGTTCTGCGGCCCTCTATTGGTGTGATGTCGGTGGTTGGAAAAGACAATCTCGTTGAGGGACGAGGGGCCTTGGGCAAATTCCAAACCGTTCCAGATTGCATTGTCCCATCAGACAGCTGGATCTCCTCAATTGACCCAAAAGTGATGTTGGAGATGCACAAAATACTGACCAGACCCAATCCTTACCTGTGTTGGAAATGACAAGGATTTAATTTTCCAAATTTGGAGAGCTTAAGTGCGGAGGCTGACTTTGCACTAAGGAATGCCAAAACCCTTCACATTCCTAAAATTGTGAAATATATGTGTTACCAATGCCTTAGTCCGTCATGTGCAATGTCACAAGTTGCCCGCCGACTCAAGACTGCAAGAATGAAGCAGTGAATTGCACATGGGCTGCCACATGCCGGAGAACAGATCGCTCCCTTCAGCCATCGGACATTAAGGGGAAGCTGGATAAACACATGAGGGAGAAAGGAATAGAAGGGTATGCTGATGGGGTGAGATGAAGAGAGGTGGGAGGAGGCTCGTGTGGAGCATAAACACCGGCATGGACCGATTGGGCCGAATGGCCTGTTTCTGTGCTGTACGTTCTATGTTATTCTATGTAATACAGAGATCCGTGAACTGAACGCTGCATTAAGCAGGGATGCTGGGAATTCACATTTTTTCCGACAACCGAACTGGATTCAGTCGTGAAGACAGAACAGAACAGGACTGAAATAATTTGATCATTGTTTGCGAGCCACTGATTTGCCAGATCAGTTGTGCTATTTGTTTGTAATGGTTCAATGTACCAAACACATCACTTGTCAATCTCCAGCTGTTGAGTCAATAAACGCCCAGTGATTTTGTGCGCTCCCATTATTCTTTTGCTGCGTACATTGTGGATCAATAATGTGCAGTATCCACAATGGCAACTGCAGCCCTGGATAAAATCAATGGAAGTTGATACACCATCTCCATCCTGAACGTCACACACTAATAAATCATTTCATACATCACACATCTTGGAACAATTTCACGCCTGTGATTTTGTTGGGTAACGGTAATGATTGTAAACTGCAGTGGCCAGTTGTGGGGATTGTCATGAAATCTGGCCAGCTATTGGTGGTGTCCCCACTGCTGACCATTGTCCTTCTTTTGTTTCATCCAGGGTCAGCTCCTTCCTCCAGACCACGGCCAGACAGAGAGCTCAGGAGAGAGAGAGTGAGAGAGCGGCAAGTAGAAATAGAAAGATTAAAGGCAACAAACGAGGCCTCAGCAGGGTAAATGACAACAGGAGAAATGGGAGATGGGGAAACGGGAGCAGGGGAAATGGGAACAGGGGAAATGGGAACAGGGGAAGTGGGAACAGGGGAAATGGGAACAGGGGAATGGGATCAGGGGAAGTGGGAACAGGGGAAGTGGGAACAGGGGAAATTGGAACAGGGGAAGTGGGAACAGGGGAAGTGGGAACAGGGGAAATTGGAACAAGGAAATGGGATCAGGGGAAGTGGGAACAGGGGAAATTGGAGCAGGGAAATGGGATCAGGGGAAGTGGGAACAGGGGAAATTGGAAGAGGGGAAATGGGAGCAAGGGAAACGGGAGCAGGGGAAGTGGGATCAGGGGAAGTGGGAACAGGGAAAATTGGATCAGGGAAATGGGAATAGGGAAATGGGAATAGGGAAATGGGAGTAAGGGAAATGGGAGCAGGGGAAGTGGGAGCAGGGGAAATGGGAACAGGGAAAGTGGGAGCAGGGGAATGGGATCACGGGAATGGGAACAGGGGAAGTGGGAACAGGGAAATGGGAACAGGGGAAAGGGAGCCCAGCACAGACAGAGAGAAAATAAAATCAAGAGAAAAACAAAGCAAAAAGCAATGTAAGTTCCAAACCTTAAATAACCATTGATTTTAGTTTCCTGAATTGTCCTGTGAACGGATTTAGGATCGGAATTCGTCAATGGCCGAATTGTTCTGGTTTTCTTAGTGCATTCCTGTGTGATCAGGCAAACCAGAGGCAGCTAAAGGGAGGGGAGTGTGGGGAGTGCGATGCTGTGAACAGCTGCGGCTGGATCATGAACACACAGCCCTCAGAAATGATGACAATCCACATTTCATTCAAAAAGTCCACATGCTGCTCTTCATATGTGACTTAAAGAAAGAGTGGAAGGAGCTTTAATCTGGGGTCGCCTTTTAAAGGAATGGTTTGCTTTAGGTAAAAATGTTTGTTGAAACCAATATGATTTGCTTCTCAACCATGACGCCATGGCAGCACGACAAACGTCAAACACATAAGCTCAGAATGAGTTTCCGAGATGACTCTATGGATACTCACCACAGTGCTACAAGACTCCTCTCTCTGCTATTTTAATGGAGGCTTCATCACAGTTAACATTACTGGGTTAGCAACACTGCTAAAATGGCAAAGAGACAAAAGTCACGCAAGTCCATGAAACACTCGTACCCTCAAACATAATTTAACAGGACAATAAACATAATTTAATAGGACAAAGTCAGCATGGCTTTACGAAGGGGAAGTCATGTCTGACAAATTTGCTTGAGTTCTTTGAGGACATAACGTACAGGGTGGATAAAGGGGAACCAGTGGACGTAGTGTATTTAGACTTCCAGAAGGCATTCGACAAGGTGCCACATAAAAGATTATTGCTCAAGATAAAGAATCACTGGATTGGGGGTAATATTCTGGCATGGGTGGAGGATTGGTTATCTAACAGGAAGCAGAGAGTTGGGATAAATGGTTCATTCTCGGACTGGCAACCAGCAGCCAGTGGTGTTCCGCAGGGGTCGGTGCTGGGTCCCCAACTCTTTACAATCTATATTAACGATTTGGAGGAGGGGACCGAGTGTAACATATCAAAGTTTGCAGATGATACAAAGATGGGAGGGAAAGTGGAGAGTGAGGAGGACATAAAAAACCTACAAGGCGATATAGACAGGCTGGGTGAGTGGGCGGAGATTTGGCAGATGAGGTGCCTGAAGATTGGAGGGTAGCAAGTGTTGTGCCTTTGTTTAAGAAGGGCGGCAGGGAAAAGCCTGGGAACTACAGACCGGTGAGCCTGACACCTGTAGTGGGTAAGTTGTTAGAGGGTATTCTGAGAGACAGGATCTACAGGCATTTGGAGAGGCAGGGACTGATTAGGAACAGTCAGCATGGTTTTGTGAGAGGAAAATCATGTCTCACGAATTTGATTGACTTTTTGAAGGGGTAACCAAGAAGATAGATGAGGGCTGTGCAGTAGACGTGGTCTACATGGACTTTAGCAAAGCCTTTGACAAGGTACCGCATGGTAGGTTGTTACGTAAGGTTAAATCTCATGGGATCCAAGGTGAGGTAGCCAATTGGATACAAAATTGGCTTGACGACAGAAGACAGAGGGTGGTTGTAGAGGGTTGTTTTTCAGACTGGAGGCCTGTGACCAGCGGTGTGCCTCAGGCATCGGTGCTGGGTCCGCTGTTATTTGTTATTTATATTAATGATTTGGATGAGAATTTAGGAGGAATGGTTAGTAAGTTTGCAGATGACACCAAGATTGGTGGCATTGTGGACAGTGAAGAAGGTTATCTAGGATTGCAACGGGATCTTGATAAATTGGGCCAGTGGGCCGATGAATGGCAGATGGAGTTTAATTTAGATAAATGTGAGGTGATGCATTTTGGTAGATCGAATCGGGCCAGGACCTACTCCGTTAATGGTAGGGCGTTGGGGTGAGTTATAGAACAAAGAGATCTAGGAGTACAGGTTCACAGCTCCTTGAAAGTGGAGTCACAGGTGGATAGGGTGGTGAAGAAGGCATTCGGCATGCTTGGTTTCATTGGTCAGAATATTGAATACAGGAGTTGGGATGTCTTGTTGAAGTTGTACAAGACATTAGTAAGGCCACACTTGGAATACTGTGTACAGCTCTGGTCACCCTACTATAGAAAGGATATTATTAAACTCGAAAGAGTGCAGAAAAGATTTACTAGGATGCTACCGGGACTTGATGGTTTGACTTATCGGGAGAGGTTAGATAGACTGGGACTTTTTTTCCTGGAGAGTAGGAGGTTAAGGGGTGATCTTATAGAAGTCTATAAAATAATGAGGGGCATAGATAAGGTAGATAGTCAAAATCTTTTCCCAAAGGTAGGGGAGTCTATAATGAGGGGACATAGATTTAAGGTGAGAGGGGAGAGATACAAAAGGGTCCAGAGGGGCAATTTTTTCACTCAAAGGGTGGTGAGTGTCTGGAACGAGCTGCCAGAGGCAGTAGTAGAGGCGGGTACAATTTTGTCTTTTAAAAAGCATTTGGACAGTTACATGGGTAAGATGGGTATAAAGGGATATGGGCCAAGTGCAGGCAATTGGGACTAGCTTAGTGGTATAAACTGGGTGACATGGACATGTTGGGCCGAAGGGCCTGTTTCCATGTTGTAACTTCTATGATTCTATGATTCTAATATTGGAAAATGTGAGGTTATGCACTTTGGCAGGAAAAATCAGAGAGCAAGTTATTATCTTAATGGCGAGCAACTGGAAAGTACTGCAGTACAAAGGGATCTGGGGGTCCTAGTGCAAGAAAATCAAAAAGTTAGTATGCAGGTGCAGCAGGTGATCAAGAAGGCCAATGGAATGTTGGCTTTTATTGCTAGGGGAATAGAATATAAAAACAGGGAGGTATTGCTGCAGTTATATAAGGTATTGGTGAGACCGCACCTGGAATACTGCATACAGTTTTGGTCTCCATACTTAAGAAAAGACATACTTGCTCTCGAGGCAGTACAAAGAAGGTTCACTCGGTTAATCCCGGGGATGAGGGGGCGGACATATGAGGAGAGGTTGAGTAGATTGGGACTCTACTCATTGGAGTTCAGAAGAATGAGAGGCGATTTTATTGAAACATATAAGATTGTGAAGGGGCTTGATCGGGTGGATGCGGTAAGGATGTTCCCAAGGATGGGTGAAACTAGAACTAGGGGGCATAATCTTAGAATAAGGGGCCGCTCTTTCAAAACTGAGATGAGGAGAAACTTCTTCACTCAGAGGGTAGTAGGTCTGTGGAATTTGCTGCCCCAGGAAGCTGTGGAAGCTACATCATTAAATAAATTTAAAACAGAAATAGACAGTTTCCTAGAAGTAAAGGGAATTAGGGGTTACGGGGAGCGGGCAGGAAATTGGACATGAATTTAGATTTGAGGTTAGGATCAGATCAGCCATGATCTTATTGAATGGCGGAGCAGGCTCGATTGGCCTACTCCTGCTCCTATTTCATAAGAACATAAGAACATAAGAAATTGGAGCAGGAGTAGGCCAATCGGCCCCTCGAGCCTGCTCCGCCATTCAATAAGATCATGGCTGATCTGATCCCAACCACAAATCTAAAGAACACAAGAAGTCGGAGCAGGACCCGGCCACATAGCCCCTGGGCCCTCTCCGCCACCCACAGGGCATTGACCGATCCGAACTCAGCTTCATGTCCAATTTCCTGCCCGCTCCCCATAACCCCTAATTCCCTTTACTTCTAGGAAACTGTCTATTTCTGTTTTAAATTTATCTAATGATGTAGCTTCCACAGCTTCCTGGGGCAGCAAATTCCACAGACCTACCACCCTCTGAGTGAAGAAGTTTCTCCTCATCTCAGTTTTGAAAGAGCAGCCCCTTATTCTAAGATTATGCCCCCTAGTTCTAGTTTCACCCATCTTTGGGAACATCCTTACTGCATCCACCCGATCAAGACCCTTCACAATCTTATATGTTTCAATAAGATCGCCTCTCATTCTTCTGAACTCCAATGAGTAGAGTCCCAATCTACTCAACCTCTCCTCATATGTCCGCCCCCTCATCCCCGGGATTAACCGAGTGAACCTTCTTTGTACTGCCTCGAGAGCAAGTATGTCTTTTCTTAAGTATATTTCTTATGTTCTTACACCACAAGTAATGATTGCGAGGCAGTTACTGCATCACAGAATGTAATAGCGTTGCTTTAAAGTTAAGTCATTGCTGTTCCAAACTCTCCTGCTCCCTGACAGACAGCGAAACTTGAAATTAAGAGTTCAGTGTACCCGGCAGGGGATGAGATGTTTACATCGGCTGGTGTGGTGGGTGCCGACTCTCTGCCTACAAGAAGGAGCTGAGATGGGGCAGAGATCGCATCATAGAGAAGGTGAGTGGATTAACAGTTAATGAACGTAAAGTCAGTGTGATCTCCTGGACTGGTTCCCATCGCCTGGGGGGGTTGGGAGAGGAATTTCCCAGAGTTTTTTTTCCCCCTTATTGGCCCTGTTTTCTTTTGCCTCTCTCAGGAGATCACATGGTTGCAGGGGGCTGGGGTGGGGCGCGGTGGGGGGGGAGTGCGGTGGGGGCGCGGTGGGGGGGGCTGGGGTGGGGCGCGGTGGGGGGGGAGTGCGGTGGGGGCGCGGTGGGGGGGGAGTGCGGTGGGGGCGCGGTGGGGGGTGCAGTGGGGGGGCGCGGTGGGGGGGGCTGGGGTGGGGCGCGGTGGGGGGGGCGCAGTGGGGGGGGGCGCGGTGGGGGGGGCTGGGGTGGGGCGCGGTGGGGGGGTGCAGTGGGGGGGGGCGCGGTGGGGGGGGCTGGGGTGGGGTGCGGTGGGGGGGTGCACCGGGGGGGGCGCGGTGGGGGGGGCTGGGGTGGGGCGCGGTGGGGGGGGTGCACTGGAGTGGGCGCGGTGGGGGGGGCTGGGTTGGGGCGCGGTGGGGGGGCGCAGTGGGAGGGGCGCGTGGGGGTTGGACTGGGGGGGGCACGGTGGAGGGGCGCGGTGGGGGGCTGGGGAGTGCGTGGTTGGGGGGGCGTGGTGGGGGGGGTGGAGCGCAGTGGGGTGGGGGGGCGGGGGCTGGGGGGGGCACGGTGGGGGCTGGGGTGGGGCGGGTGGGGGGCTGGGGAGTGCGCGGTGGGGGGGGCGTGGTGGGGGGGTGGCTGGGGTGGGGCGCGGTGAGGGGGGAGGTGGGTGCGCTGGGGGGGTAGGAGGTGACTACTCATGAGGGTCCAGGCATTGTGAGTGTGGGACAGGCTTGATGGACCAGCTGGTCATTTTCGTACGTTGGTTTTAAGCAACTGCGGTCAGGGCGGTGCCACGTGCATGTTATCCAGTCGGATCCCACACTCGTAATTACATTTCTTTCCATTCCCCCCACCTCCACTATCAACTCTTCTCCTGAAAGTACTGACTCAGTTTAACTGCTCGTTTGTCTCTTTGCTGTCCGTGGGACCTTGCTGTGCACAAACTGGCTGTGAGACCTGTCCTCAACAGCAGTGACTGTACTTCAAAGTAATTCACTGGGCTGTGAAACACTTTCGGATGTCCTAAGGATGCGAAAGGCATTATAGTAATGCAAGTTCTTATTCTTGCTGGAGTACGTTGTGCTGGACACCGTGCATTACTTTGCCTATTCTTCAAGTGTAAGTATATCGTTCACCACTGAATCCAATCTCCTTTTCAGTTAATGTGGACACAGACGCAGTTCCCAGCAGCAGTCACTAGGTAGCAATCAACAGCAGCTAATCTGTCTGATCTGACCCTCCCGAGCTGCGATCAGGTAACTCACCATGTTTATACTTTATAGAAAAATAGCATTGAAGGCAAAAATAAATGAACAGAACTTTATTCAGAATTGTTTGCATTTTTTGTCCCGAAGATCTACAGCACAGAAACAGGCCATTCGGCCCAACTGCACCATGCTGGTGTTTATGCTCCACATGAGCCTCCTCTCACCTTACTTCATCTGAATCTATCACTAGATCCTTCTATTCCTTTCTCCCTCATGCGTTTATTAAGCTTCCCCTTAAATGCATCTATGCTATTCGCCTCAACTATTGAATATGGGAGCGAGTTCCACATTCTCACCACTCTCTGGGTAAAGAAGTTTCTCCTGAATTCCCTATTGAGTTTATTCGTGACTCTCTTCTATTTCTGACCTCTGGTTTTGGTCTCCCCCTCAAGTGGAAGCATCTTCTCCATGTAATACTTTTCAGCTCTCTCATTCTGAATCCTGACTGACCAGAGTTCCGGTGTCACCATTGCCTCCCCTGTGCCGATCACGCCCGAGATGCCTGCTGTGTTGAATTGTTGCTAATGCCTTTTGGGGAATATGTAATTGCTGCATTATGTTGTTGGAAGTGTTTTTAAAGTGTGTTGAGAAATAGTTCATTTTGGTGTTTTCAAGGCGTGTGCTTTTAAGGTATCATTCCCCTCTAACACTCAGTGAACTGCTGTATGAATCACAGCAAAAATTGGGAGAGTGACTTAACTTCTCGCTGCCAAGTTCGATGGTCTTGTGAAATATTCAATATTTCTGTACTATTATAAAGAATAACATGTTGTGGGAGAGAGGGTCCAGGCAGTAATTCAGTCAACGATCAACTAAATTCACATTGAAGTTTATCAGTGATTATTTTTTAACGTGGCGTTACCTTAGACGCGCTGTTATTCTGTATTAATTTTATTAACGTAAATGCTGTATTGAGGGAAATATTGTTGATTTTTATGGTCTCTGGGTCTATAGATTGATGTCACGACAGATGCCATTTCAGAGCAAACTGCAGCTTAATTTTGTCTGTTGTTGAATTTAAATAAAATTGAAAAACTATATATTTTTTTTAATTAATCTTTTGCCCGACGTATTATTTGGCAGCCAGAGGGGCTTGTAACAAGAAGAGAGGGTTCTGTAAGAGCAGGAGGAGTTGTACCAGGGACTGACAGGAGACTCAGGACTTTGCTCTCACCTGATGCTTGCTTCAGTAGTCCCGATGAGCAGGGGATAGAATCCTACGATCTGGAAACAGAACTGAGACGATCTTTGTGAAGTTTTTCTGGACTTTACGGGTAAATGCAGAGTGTGGAACGCACAGCAGTTCTTGCAGAACAGTCGGCTTTGGGGAGGTACGAGGCATCGAGCTTACGGTCGTGCGAGAAAGATCACAGAACCGTTCCCATGCGTAGAGCAGCGTTATTATAATTATAAATCCAGTAAAGAATTCAGGAGAAACTTCTTTGCCCAGAGAGTGGCCAGAATGTGGCACTTGCTACCACATGGACTGGGTGGGTGGGGGGGGGGGTTGAGACAAATAACGTAGATGCATTTAAGAGGAAGCTAGATAAGTACATGAGGGAGAAAGGAATAGAAGGATATGCCGATAGGGGGAGATGAAGTAGGGAGGGAGGAGGCTCGTGTGGAGCACAAACACCGGCATGGACCAGTTGGGCCGAATGGCCTGTTTCTGTGCTGTAAATTCCGTGCAATTCGATGTATTTACAGGAAGGAGCTGCATCAAAATATTTAACATTTTCAGATCAAGATGAGCGAGCCTCACTCCAGATGAGTGAGACTTGACTTTCCTGCTCCTTGTCAAACATCGAATCGAGTGCTTGCAACTCGTGTTGGTGCTGGAGAGGGCCCCTTAGGGAGGGCTGACGGCCCTCAGTCATGCAGTGCGTGGGCAGGTCCAGTACCATGTTTGCGATAGCTGCAGTCAGTCAGGAGACGGAGACAAGGATACAGTGAACAGTGTGGACAATGCATCTGAGTTCTTTTGAACAGAAATTATATGCTGCTATTTCAACGGCAGCAGTAACCAATAATAATGTGCGCCTTTTGGGAACTGGCCAAAACATTCCAAAAATAGCAGAAAGTGCTCTCTCCATCCCCAGCTGTGACAGCTAATGCATTGAGCAAGATGGAAAGTCCAACTGTGAGACAAAGAAGGTTCTCCAGCAATTTTAGCAGCAACAGCCACCCTGTAAGAATCCCACTTGAGCAGGTCGGCTCACGGGAATTCATTCAAACTGACCCCGCCTCCCTCTCCACGGATGCTGCCTGACCTGCTGAGCTGTTCCCAGCACTTTTTGTTTTGATCACGGGACCTGTGCCTGTTTTATACGGGAGAGCTCAGTTCCAGGGGGAAGAGGCAGCCCCCAAATACTGGGAAACCGAGTGCAGTAAAATAGGGGGTAATTTAATCCCCCGCCCACGGAAACGGTGCGGGAGGGGAGTTAAGATGTTGGGGGTGGGGGGGGGGTGCGGATTTCACACTGCATTCCTGACACATTCACACGCCCGGTCGACCCTGCAAGGTCCTCCTCACGAACATCTGGGGACTTGTGCCAAAATTGGGAGAGCTGTCCCACAGACCAGTCAAGCAACAGCCTGACATAGCCATACTCACAGAATCATACCTTTCAGCCAACGTCCCAGACTCTTCCATCACCATCACTGGGTATGTCCTGTCCCACCGGCAGGACAGACCCACCAGAGGTGGCGGTACAGTGATATACAGTCAGGAGGGAGTGGCCCTGGGAGTCCTCAACATTGACTCTGGACCCCATGAAATCTCATGGCATCAGGTCAAACATGGGCAAGGAAACCTCCTGCTGATTACCACCTACCGTCCTCCCTCAGCTGATGAATCAGTCCTCCTCCATGTTGAACACCACTTGGAGGAAGCACTGAGGGTAGCAAGGGCACAGAATGTACTCTGGGTGGGGATCTTCAATGTCCATCACCAAGAGTGGCTCGGTAGCACCACTACTGACCGAGCTGGCCGAGTCCTGAAGGACATAGCTGCTAGACTGGGCCTGCGGCAGGTGGTGAGCGAACCAACACGAGGGAAAAACTTACTTGACCTCGTCCTCACCAATCTACCTGTCGCAAATGCATCTGTCCATGACAGTATTGGTAGGAGTGACCACCGCACAGTCCTCGTGGAGACGAAGTCCTGTCTTCGCACTGAGGACACCATCCAACATGTTGTGTGGCACTATCATTGTGCTAAATGGGATAGATTCAGAACAGATCGAGCAGCTCAAAACTGGGCATCCATGAGGCGCTGTGGGCCATCAGCAGCAGCAGAATTGTACTCCAGCACAATCTGTAACCTCATGGCCCGGCATATTCCTCACTCTACCATTACCAACAAGCCAGGGGATCAACCCTGGTTCAAAGAGGAGTGTAGAAGAGCATGCCAGGAGCAGCACCAGGCGTACCTAAAAATGAGGTGCCAACCTGGTGAAGCTACAACTCAGGACTACATGCATGCTAAACAGCGGAAGCAACATGCTATGGACAGAGCTAAGCAATTCCACAGCCAACGGATCAGATCAAAGCTCTGCAGTCCTGCCACATCCAGTCGTGAATGGTGGTGGACAATTAAACAACTAACGGGAGGAGGAGGCTCTGTAAACATCCCCATCCTCAATGATAGCGGAGTCCAGCACGTGAGTGCAAAAGACAAGGCTGAAGTGTTTGCAACCATCTTCAGCCAGAAGTGCTGAGTGGATGATCCATCTCGGCCTCCTCCCGATATCCCCACCATCACGGAAGCCAGTCTTCGGCCAATTTGATTCACTCTACGTGATATCAAGAAATGGCTGAGTGCACTGGATACAACAAAGGCTATGGGCCCCGACAACATCCCAGCAGTAGTGCTGAAGACACTGGCATCTACCTGACAATGTGGAAAATTGCCCAGGTATGTCCTGTCCACAAAAAGCAGGACAAATCCAATCCAGCCAATTACCGCCCCATCAGTCTACTCTCAATCATCAGCAAAGTGATGGAAGGTGTCGTCGACAGTGCTATCAAGCAGCACTTACTCACCAATAACCTACTCACCGATGCTCAGTTTGGGTTCCGCCAGGACCACTCGGCTCCAGACCTCATTACAGCCTTGGTCCAAACATGGACAAAAGAGCTGAATTCCAGAAGTGAGGTGAGAGTGACTGCCCTTGACATCAAGGCAGCATTTGGCCGAGTGTGGCTCTAAGGAGCCCGAGTAAAATTGAAGTCAATGGGAATCAGGGGGAAAACTCTCCAGTGGCTGGAGTCATACCTAGCACAAAGGAAGATGGTCGAGGTTATTGGAGGCTAATCATCTCAGCACCAGGACATTGCTGCAGGAGTTCCTCAGGGCAGTGTCCTAGGCCCAACCATCTTCAGCTGCTTCATCAATGACCTTCACCAATGATCAATCACCAAGTCACACACCACCCCGACTTGGAAATATATCGCCGTTCCTTCATCGTCGCTGGGTCAAAATCCTGGAACTCCCTTCCTAACAGCACTGTGGGAGAACCTTCACCACACGGACTGCAGCGGTTCATGAAGGCGGCTCACCACCACCTTCTCAAGGGCAATAGGGATGGGCAATAAATGCCGGCCTCGCCAGCGACGCCCACATCCCATGAATGAATAAAAAAAGAAATTTCCACGCCCCCACCTTAACTTACCTGAGATAGACATGGGAAAGCCCGTCTGCCCCAGAGGAGTGGGCCAACAGCTTGGTCAAAGAGATAGGTTTTAAGGAGCGTCTTAAGGGAGGAGAGAGAGGTGGAGAGGCGAAGAGGTTTAGTGATGGAGGGCCTAAATTCAATGGCGGAGTCGTTGTCGGGACGCGCGTGCCATTTTAACGGCTGAAGCCTCGCAGTCTGGGACCCGCCAGCAAAGACCGGCAGTGGGAAAATTCCCGGCCACAGGAAGACCAGGTAACTCTTTAAAGGTTCCTTGCGAGCCAGGAGTGCTCCTCCACACACTTCCTCCCCCCCTCGATCGCAAACTTTACCTCTTCCCCCCTCCTCCCCCCACTTCCTCACTTACCTTGCCCGGGTCTGTTTCCGCGGGAGTTAAAATCTCCCCGGTCTCAGACTCGGAGTGGTGTGGGGGAGGTGCGGGGAGGGGGATCAGACGGATCCCTGCCCAATTCCGGCCCTGAGTTAAAACCGAGGCTGATTATTTTTCAGCGATGGGCCCCCTCCTTCCCGCCCCCACCAGGTCTGCAGCTCATCCTCTCTCGACACCCCAAAAGTCTTTAACGCAAAATGCAGCGCAACTTTGCTCCCTGCCCACGTGTCCTATTTTATGATTCCATCTCGTCCCCAAACGCGCTGCACGTTGGAAGCAGAGATTTGCAAAAACCTTCACACACAGCCCCGATGCCCTGACCTGCGCCCACTGACACCGAGACTCCGTGCCAGGGCTCCCACCCAGCGTAATGTGCAATGTCAGGTTATTAAGGGCCCAATTTACTTGTGGGAATTTTTATTTTGGGACGACCTGCCTGAAGATTGGAATGCCTGATCCAACACCCGATGGAGGAAGGTGTCATATCCATGGCTTTTATTGGATCCTCCCTTGTTCAATTCTTGCAATGGCTAATGAGAGATTTTAAAATCCTCATCCTCATTTTCTAATCCCTCTGTGGCCTCGCTTCTCCCTCTCTCTGTAACCTCCTCCAGCCCTACAACCCTCCAAGATCTCTGCGCTCCTCCAATTCCGGCCTCTTTCACATCCCTGATTTCCATCGCCCCACCATTGGCGGCCGTGCCTTCAGCTGCCTGGGCCCTTAGCTCTGGAATTCCCCCTATAAACCTCTCCGCCTCTCTCTCCTCCTTTCAGACGCTCCTTCAAAATTACCTGTTTGACAAAGCCGTTGGCCACCTGTCCTAATGTCCACTTCTTTGGCTCAGTGTCAATTTTTGTCTGATAACGCTCCTGTGAAGCGCCTTGGAATGCTTTACTACGTTAGAGGCAAGTTGTTGTTGTTGTTTGAGCACCAAGGCTCTTTCGTCCAATGGACCATTGAGTAGAGAAGGAACAGCCTCTGCATTCTCGCACTCAAAGGGTGGAATCTGTCTTTTGGTGCTGGTTTGCGTCTGCACTCAAGTTTCAGGAAAAACCAGTTTGGAGGCAGCAAGGTAGCTCAGCTCGTATTGAGAAATAGAAGGGGGAAGTGATACTGATAAGATCGGGACAATAATATTACAGATTCTACTGCCTCCCTTGGTGCCTTTCAAAATGGAACATAATTAAGAACCTCTGTTCTCAATGCAGGTGAGCTACGAACTTACTCTCCATTGTAATCTGTTGATGTTTCATGTATCAGCTAAGTGTAAGTTACCACCTTTTACCACGTCCAAAACCGAACAGGGAATTGGGTAAGAGTCGGGCGAGTCTTGAGTTCCAATAATTTCTGATGAGGAATTCTCCTCGGCAACGACGGTGACTGCAGAATATAAAACGCAGCAAAGCTTCAAAACAGTAGCAGAAGGGATAAGATCTCATGGTTCGGGGACTCCGAGCTTGGGTTATAAAAGTCTGTAAATTGTAGGAGGAAGGAAAGACTGACAGTGGGGGGGTGAAGAGTTCTACAGGTCTTGAGGTCCTGGGAAAGAATGTGTTAAAGTGGGAGATATTGTGCTGAATATTAAGGAGGAGTAATGCTGTGTTTGGAGTTTACCCAACTATGTTACAACAACTTGCATTTATATAGCGCCTTTAACGTAGTAAAACGTCCCAAGACCTTCTTTAAATATGCAGATCGGGATCCGACGACCGGTTAAGTCGCTGCAGTTTTCAGGAGAAAACAGTGGGAAGAGGCTGTGGGACCAGAAGAGGCCAATTAAGGTAAGTCGTGGGGCCAGGATGAGCAGGATTTCTCCTTCAAACCCCACAAGGACAATTTATGCCTCCCATGCCCTGGGCTTCCCCCACTCCCTACTCACGAGATCCTCCCGAAACCCCCTCCCCGTGACTTATCTTCCTGCGGCTGGACTTCCTTTTGCGCTGGATGGCGGTCTCTGGCCACCCGAACTTGCGCTCCTGCCCGTCAACCAGCTGTCGCTACCAGCCCATTTTGGGTGGACAGCTGACCGGCGGTCTGCAGATGAGGCCTGGGAGTTCAAATTCCCCCAGGGGCCTCATGCTGCCAAGGTCGGGCACATTTGGCGTTTGCCCCATCCCCTCCCCTGCCCCCTTGAATCCTGTTCCCAGTTAAAATTCCCCCTCAAGTAACTGAACCTGGCAGAGTATTAACGGACACTCCATTCCTGTTGCACTCACGGAAGTCTAACATCCAGCCTTGAATGTGTCATAACTTCTAGCTCAATATTGGGAAGACCAAAGCCGTCGTATTTGGCCCCATCACTGACTCCATTCCTCTCCCCAGCTCCGTCTCAGGTTCAACCAGACTGCTCACCATCTCTTTGTCCTTTTTGATCCTAAGGTGAGCATCTGACCCCACAACCTCTCCAAAGATTATACTTGGCCTTTGTCATCTCCAGCCTCAATTACTCTCATGGTTTCCTTGTCGACCTCACTGTCCATTAACTCCAACTTGTCCAATACTCTGCTCCTCACAGCTTGCCCATCACTCCTATCCTTGCTGAGCCATATTGGCGGCCTGTCCATCTTCCCAACTCTTTAAATTTAAAATCCTCATCCTCATCTTTAAGTTCCTCCATGGCCTCACCCTACGCCATCTCCACAACTTCTTCCCACTCTATCTGCCCCCCAAACTCTTTGTTCCTCTGACTCTGAACTCTTTTGTTCGACCCTCCCCACTACCCAACAGCTGCCTGGGCCCCACACTCTGGAATTCCTTCCCTAAACCCCTCTACCTTTTCAGCTTTCTCCCCTCCTTTAAAAACCTCCTCAAAATCCATTTCTTAAACCAGACGTTTGGCCACCCCTCCCTATTTCCACTGGCAGGAGGGTCAGTAACCAGAGGACACAGATTTAAGATAATTGCCAACAGAACCAGGGGGCGGAGATGAGGAGAGTTTTTCTACACAATGTGTTGTTATGATCTGGAATGCACTCCCTGACAGGGCGGTGGGAGCAGATTCAATAGTAACTTTCAAAAGGGGAATTGGATAAATATTTGAAGGGGAAAAATTTGCAGGGCTGTGGGGAAAGAGCGGGGGGAGTGGGACTAATTGGATAGCTCTTTCAGAGAGCCGGCACAGGCACGATGGGCTGAATGGCCTCCTTCTGTGCTGTATGATTCTGTGATCTTTCCTGATTTGGCATCTGGTTTGTTCACCCATCTGTAGAGAATCTTGTGATGTTTCTTACGTTAAAAGCGTGATAGAAATGTAAGTTATTGTACACTGGATTTGAGATCACCTCCAATTTGACTAAGAAAACAGGCCTCGTTAATCTCTTTCACTGTCAGGTAAGCCCACTGTCTAGTGATGCCTATACCTTCTCTTGGGGACAGTCCAGTACAATTTGTGCATTGTCCATTTGGATGGAGAGCACTCAGCTGATCGGATGACCTTTGCTGGTCCCAGGCTTTCTTCTGTTCTTTATGTACTGTTTCTGAAATGTTTGTTCCATTTGGAGCAGGATGTTCCAAACTGAGATACTCACAGTATTATGACCAAGGGTTTTCAAGCTGCTTCTATATGTCAAGTGAACTGAACACTGTTGAGTTGTGTTACTGTCACAGTCTATAACTTTCGTCCCCCAGTACAGTTAGGTTGTTACATAAGGTTAAATCTCACGGGATCCAAGGTGAGGTAGCCAATTGGATACAAAATTGGCTTGTTGACAGAAGACAGAGGGTGGTTGTAGAGGGTTGTTTTTCAAACTGGAGGCCTGTGACCAGCGGTGTGCCTCAGGGATCGGTGCTGGGTCCGCTGTTATTTGTTATTTATATTAATGATTTGGATGAGAATTTAGGAGGCATGGTTAGTAAGTTTGCAGATGACACTAAGATTGGTGGCATTGTGGTCAGTAAAGAAGGTTATCTAGGATTGCAACGGGATCTTGATAAATTGGGCCAGTGGGCCGATGAATGGCAGATGGAGTTTAATTTAGATAAATGTGAGGTGATGCATTTTGGTAGATCGAATCGGGCCAGGACCTACTCCGTTAATGGTAGGGCGTTGGGGAGAGTTATAGAACAAAGAGATCTAGGAATACAGGTTCATAGCTCCTTGAAAGTGGAGTCACAGGTGGATAGGGTGGTGAAGAAGGCATTCAGCATGCTTGGTTTCATTGGTCAGAACATTGAATACAGGAGTTGGGATGTCTTGTTGAAGTTGTACAAGACATTAGTAAGGCCACACTTGGAATACTGAGTACAGTTCTGGTCACCCTATTATAGAAAGGATATTATTAAACTAGAAAGAGTGCAGAAAAGATTTACTAGGATGCTACCGGGACTTGATGGTTTGACTTATAGGGAGAGGTTAGACAGACTGGGACTTTTTTCCCTGGAGAGTAGGAGGTTAAGGGGTGATCTTATAGAAGTCTATAAAATAATGAGGGGCATAGATAAGGTAGATAGTCAAAATCTCTTCCCAAAGGTAGGGGAGTCTATAACAAGGGGGCATAGATTTAAGGTGAGAGGGGAGAGATACAAAAGGGTCCAGAGGGGCAATTTTTTCACTCAAAGGGTGGTGAGTGTCTGGAACGAGCTGCCAGAGGCAGTAGTAGAGGCGGGTACAATTTTGTCTTTTAAAAAGCATTTGGACAGTTACATGGGTAAGATGGGTATAGAGGGATATGGGCCAAGTGCAGGAAATTGGGACTAGCTTAGTGGTATAAACTGGGCGACATGGACATGTTGGGCCGAAGGGCCTGTTTCCATGTTGTAACTTCTATATACCACAAATTTGTTGAACACAGGAACCCGGCTGTAGCTCCCCTACACTTTGCAAGAGCCCAGTCTTGGGCTGGGACCAAGCAGGTGTCGGGTGTTTTCCCCACATAATGGGTGTGGAACCTGTTCTTCACGCATGTGCTTCTGGTTACAGAGTAGCCCGTTGGTGAATGGCTGCTGAATTGGTGCTTTGAGAATGTACGCAGCTGGCATGATACCGTGTTTGCTTCGGTCAGATTCTGGGACACTGGAATCCATGCGCCTAAAACTGGAGCTATGATTCTGCCACTGGGATAAGAGAGCTGGGTTTAGCAGTGTAAACTCCAGGAGCCAGTTCACAGACAGCGGCCTCCCAGAATCTGAACGAAACAAGTGCCAGTGCGGAGGCAGATTCAGGCTGCTGCCTCGCTCCCCGATGGTTTCGTTGACAAAGTTCAAACGTAACTCCTGACGATCAAAACTTTGCAACTCTCATTACAGCTTCTCGGTAAACACAAGGCAAAGTGAGTCAGCAAAATATGATTGAGAGTATCAGGACACAAGCCTGAGCCATTGTCCTCTCTCACGCAGGCATGTCTGGTATTTAAGCTTGAAGCCAAGAAGGAGCTTTAAGGCAGATTATCATTCCAGCTAAGAGGCTGGAGAGCCAGCAGTGTTCATGTTGGTTCTGCATTATCGAAGATAGCAAGAGGGATCAGAGAGACAGTGTGGGAATAGTGTTTGCTTTGCACTCTGAAGATGGTGGGGCAGCTATAATGATCACATGACAAATCGTCGTTGTCCTTGGCTGTTGAAGACGACAGTGATCTTTTTCCAAGAGTTTGAAGGTTTTGAGGCAGGAGTCTTCCCTTAATAATTACAACTGAAAGTTGCTGCTTTCAATTTCTTCAAAGAGTTGCTGTAATAATTGTGAAGAATTTGGGGAAGTGTGTACAAAATCAAGCTCGCTCACCAACACTTCCTTTTTATCACCCTGAGCTCACTCACCATCTCTGAAAAATCATTTTCTTCTCTCAAAACTCACAGCCTTACTCTTAATTAGGATTTGATCCCATTCCCTTTTTATCAATATTCACCGCACGAGATGACAGGTCATTGTATAAACGTTAATGATTTGAAAGCTCCTATGAGGACTGAGCGTGAGGAACTCTTTGCCTTCAGACTGATTTTCAAGAAACAAAGCATTGTTTTCTCACAAACGTTCCTGATTTTAAAACTGGTCTGTATTTGCTTATTTGAAATATTGTTCAGAGGCCCGATAATATATCCACATGTGTTGTTTAGCATTGCTGTGTAATAAAACAAATTCATTATTCCAGCAGTATGAATCATGCGGTACATTACAATCACAGTACACATCACACAGTCAGCTGGCCTCAGTCGGTAGCAATGTCCGTTACAGTGGGTTGTGGCTTTGTGCAGCTCAGCAGGATGTGGGAAAACAACCTTGCTTCAAGTTCTGTAATTGGGTTTGAGTGTGTGTGCAGTGCTGAGTGCCGCAGTGTCGATGGTACTAGATGCCTTGGCTCGGTGGTACCACTTTTGCCTCTGAGTCAGGAGGTTTCACAGCCCTGCTACAACACTTTGGGATGCCCTGAGAACATGAAAGGTGCTTTACAATCGATTTATAAAAGATGTGCGGGTCTCGTGTGAAGCATAAACACCGGCATAGACCTGTTGGGCGGAAAGGCCTGTTTCTATGTTGTGCATTCTATATAATTCTATGTCCTCCATCGATTGCACTCCACAGTGTAGCTGGACCCAGAGCATTGCAGGCCCACTAAAATGTGGCCTGCAATACCCTACAGGGTATGGGGGGGGGCGGGGGGGTTTCAGTAAACACAGGGAGGGGGGGTGCCACACTGCACCAGATAGCACTACATTCCATAAATTGATGACTTAATTGACCAATCCTCATACACCAGGGAATTTGTGTTAACCACATACACTGTTTGAATTTGAAGGGCCAAACACAGCTCATTGCCCCCAAGACACCACTACCATTGGAGTGGGGTAGAAAACATTGATTCGTAATTCTTTTAAATGTAACAAAAAAAACTTGCATTTATTTTGCATTTGATCTGGTTGAAACACCTCAAAGCACTTTACACAATGAACATTTCAATAGAATGCCCAATGCTGCAGCCATTCGAGAATAGGAAAGTCCCACAAACAGCAATGAGATGAACGACCAATTAATCTATTATGAAAGCCTTATGTTGTGGCACCGGCTCTTCCAGATGTTTTGTGCTATCCCAAGATATTTCAAATAGCAAGTTGCTTCAAAACTTGCGCTATTGAAGTAGCCTGTTTTGGAACAGCGAGCTCGGCGGGCTGCTGTTCTGTTTATTCAGTGGGACCAGCGAGACAGCCTTAGTGGGCGTTCTGGGCTCCTACATAAACTCACAGAGGGTAAAGTCACAAGACCAGCCTCTGAAAAGATCCCTCTTATCCTGACAGCAGAATCATGGGCCACATTTTTGTGGGCCTGCGATGCCCTTGGTTCAGTTGCACTGTGGAGTGCAATCGATGGGGCACGTAGAATTACGTAGAGTGTACAGCACAGAAATGGGCCATTCGGCCCAACTGGTCTGTGTTGGTGTTTATGCTCCATACGAGACCCACTCATCTGCAGTCGGCCGGACCCCATAGTGGCAGAACAATATCCTCGGGGCTGCTCCAAGAGCATTCCGGATCAAAAGAGATAAAACATTGTAACGGGTCGGAAGTTCGAGTGCTCAGGTGAGAACTCTGATGTGACAATCAGATCTTGGTCCTATAAAGTATATTACTGAATAAACGACATCAGGCACTGACAATGTGATAAAGTTTACACAGTTCTGTCAAGCTGTCATCCTGCTGGGTTGGAAAATGTTTCTTTCCAATTCACTCCCCAATGTCAAGGACCCAACCCAACCCAAATTGGGATCATTGTATGTACCCATGACATCATCCTTGTTGCTATACAACAGGGCGAACTAGCCCCGCCCCCTTAACCTGCCTGAAAAGGGTGTGGAGAGGGGGGGTGTACGTCATTTGATTGACGTTACATAGAACCAATCACAGGGTCCTGGTGGTGTTATTGACAGCAGGGTTGACCTGTGGCGGTGGGCAGGAGGCGGGCTCTCTGAGCTGATGTGTCCCCTGTTTGTGAAGTCAGGTGGAATCAATGTAACCAGGTCAGGAAGTTTATGAAGGGAGCGGGGAGAGCGGCGGCTTCGGGCTGAGATGTAACTCAGTGGAGTGGAGAGGAGGGGGGGAGAGAGAGGGGAGAGTCTGGCCGCAGTCAGCGGCTCTCACCCGGCGATCCGGAGTCATTATGTGAAGTGTGGAGCCGCCTGTTGCGGTGGCGGACCGGCGATGTGAGCCGGCTGACTTGTTGCAACTTTGGCCCACGCTCACACCGCGTCCTGGTGTATGGGCTTTGGGTGAGGAGTGGGCTTGGGTCGGGAATGGATTTATCTTATTATTATTAATATTATTATTAATATTATTATTATTATTTGGAGATTCCGCGAGGTTGTGATTCCATGAGCTGGTCGGGAGTTCAAACCAAAAAGTGGGTTTCGGTGGCGGGTCTTCCAGTTGGAGATCACCCAACAGGTCATTTGTCGAATTATTGGGAAACCAAGTCAAGGGAGCACTCTGTTTTATAGGAGGGATGAAGGGTGGAGATTGCGATTTGTCCAGCTGTGTAATTTGTTGAGATGAATTTATTGCCATTTTTTTTTAATAGTTTAAATCAAAGTTTTAGACAAATAAAACTAAAAGAAATATTTGTTCTTTTGGGCGCAGCGTTTCGCTGTGAAGAGCCGGGATGTCTTTATTGGAGCAGAGTCAGAAATGGTACCCGACTCACGTCAAGGTGGTGGTCATCCAGGCCAGGAGTCTGCGGAGCAAGGGCAAGGATGGCACCAACGATGCCTACGCCATCATGCAACTGGGCAAGGAAAAGTACTCCAGCTCGGTGACCGAGAAGAGCGCGGCGCCCCTGTGGAGGGAGGAGGCCGAGTTCGAGCTGCCCGTGTTGCATCAGGGCAACCCAGAGAAGTGTACCCTATACCTGATCGTCATGCACAGGGCCCTGGTGGGTCTGGACAAGTTCCTGGGACAGGCGGCCATCAACCTTAGCGAGCTGTACGACAATAAGACCAGAAACAAAGTCGGGTGAGTCGTATGTTTTGTATGAACTGACTGATATTTATCAAAACCCCACCACAGAATTCCTTTCCCTTGCTTCCACAGTATTTTACGCCAATGCTTTTTCATCCCGAGTGTGGAGAAACATCTCTTCTGCAGCTGGCAAAAAATGGCCCCCAAACCAGCTGCTGAAAGTTGGTGCAAAGCAGTCGACTCCCTGGTGTCGCACTATGCCGAGGGCCGACTCTGTGAAGCCCTGAGCAGCAGAGTGCTGGACCAGTGAACAATGTTGACAACAGATTGGGTTCACAGTGGGTACAAGTCTGCACAAGAACTTAAATCTGGCGCCAGGGGGAAGAGCTTCTTTACGCAAAGGGTGATACACGTCTGGAATAATGTGCCGGACAGGGTATAGAGACGCAGACTTTAGGGGAGTTCAAAACATAGCTGCCAGACCGGGATAGTTGGGGTACGAGAGGGATAAGCCTGAGTTGAAGAGCTGGGATACTTGAGAGATGAGCTTCATTTCGTCCATTGGCTTTTTCCTTACAGTTGTAAATGCAGAGGACACACCAGGGTATCTTGGGGCACACACTGTCTGTGTGAAAGACGCAGTGGCACCCAGAAAACTATATAGCAGCTCTCGCTTATCAGCAGCATAGAGAAAGAATGAATTAGCATTTATATAGCGCCTTTCACTACCTCAGGATGTCTCAAAGCGCATCACAGCCAGTGAAATACTTTTGAAGTGTATGCACTGTTGTAATGTAGGAAATGCAGCAGCCAATTTGCGCAAAGCAAGATCCCACAAACAGCAATGTGATAATGACCAGATCATCTGTTCTAGTGTTGATGGTTGAGGGATAAAAGCAGGATCTGCATTCCCCCTCTGCCCCCTTCCCCCCATATTCTATGTCACTTGCCGTATAAACTTCAGATGAAGAAACTTGTATTGAAAGTTTTTTGCTAGATTTGCCTTTTCATTGTGTTTGACCGCTTCCCCATTGGAGATTTACTCGAATGATTCCAGGGATGAGGGACTTCAGTTACGTGGATAGACTGGAGAAGGTGGGGTTGTTCTCCTTCGAGCAGAGAAGGTTGAGAGGAGATTTGATGGAGGTGTTCAAAATCATGGACAGAGTCGAGAGAGAGAGAGAGAGAGAAACTGTTCCCATTGGTGGAAGGATCAAAAACCAGAGGACGTAGATTTAAGGTGATTGGCAAAAGAACCAAAGGTGACCTGAGGAAAAACTTTTTTACACAGCAAGTGGTTAGGATCTGGAATGTACTGCCCGAGGGGGTGGTGGAGGCAGATTCAATCATGGCCTTCAAATGGGAACTGGATAAGTACTTGAAAGGAAAAAATTTGCAGGGCTACGGAGAGAGAGTGGGACTTGCTGGATTGCTCTTGCAGAGGTCTGGCATGGACTCGACAGGGTGAATGGCCTCCTTCCATGCTGTAACCATTTTATGATTCTATAAGTCCATACCATATAACTGCACAAGAAGATAAGAAATAGGAGCAAGAGTAGGCCGTATTGCCCCTCGAGCCTGCTCTGCCATTCAGTAAGATCATGGCTGATCTTCGACCTCAACTCCACTTTCCCGCCCAATCCCCATATCCCTTGACTCCCCCAGAGTCCAAAAGTCTATTGATTTCAGCCTTGAATATATTCAATGACTGAGCATCCACAGCCCTCTGGGGTAGAGAATTCTAAAGATTCACAACCCTCTGAGTGAAGAAATTCCTCCTCATCTCAGTCTTAAATGACTGACCCCTGATCCTGAGACTCTGCCCCCTGGTTCTAGACTCTCCAGCCAGGGGAAACAGCATCTACCTCATCAAGCCCCCTCAGGCTGTTTTATGTTTCAATGAGATCGCCTCTCATTCTTCTAAACTCCAGGGAGTATGGGCCCATTCCACTCAATATGCCAACTTGGCTTTGTACTGTTGTTCTGATTCGCGATTGCTGTGGGAAACGGCACAACCTCTCCTTGGGATAGCGCAAAGTGCTCTTCGTCGTTTGAATCTGATGTACATTATTGAGGAATATCTGTCATGGGATGGCTTAATGTTGATCCTGGAGGGGCAGGTTTTCAAATGCTGCTTCCCAGTGGGGAGCCTTGCTTGCTGGGAGCACAACTTGAGATATTGCACCTGAGCCCCCCTGCGCCCCCCCCCACCCTGTCCCCCCAGCATGATTTTCCATCCATCTATTTTAATGGATGGGATATTGAGAGAAACGTTTTTGTAATTTCCTCGTGCACTCCAGTGAGTGAGACTCCCTGCTGGGAGTGTGATATCCTAAAATTGGCTGCTCGGCGCCCAAAATGTTAATTGTGAAATTCTCCAGCACTAACATTCCTCGGGAGGGGGGAGTTCGGGCTGTGCCGAGTGGCTATATCGATCCTCTGTATCCAATCAGTTGGTCAGCCAGTTTGAATAATTATTCCGATATTGGGATGCGTTAAGCTGGCGTAAATATAACAGTTGTCTGTTTGCAGGGTGTCCAGCGTGCTCTTCTGAATGAACAGTTCAGTCAAATGTTTTCAGCTAGCTGATGCGTCATTTCACAGCTTCTTGTCCAATGCAATGTGCCATTGGCTCCTGTACAGGCAGATCTCAACAGGCAAACTGTATTGTGCAATCTCGCAACTTTATATGTCTCTAAAATCTGCCGGTGTGGGAAATCATGACATACTGACAAATCTTAAAATTTTGTTTAGCAGAAGTCGAATTTCTTGGGTTGATGGTTGATGGTTGAGGTTTGGAAACCCTTTCATTTATCTGTTTCACATTTGCAGAATCCTAAACTGGTCACCGATGCAACGTGCATGGTTACATAAAAGGAAGTGAATGCACACATGACACAGGAAGTTGCAAATGGCTGCCTTTGTTAATGTATGTTTATTTTTAGGAATACTTCATCCAGTTCTGGCCATTGTGCTCTTTTTCAAAATAAAGAACATGTATCTGAAAAGCTGCAGAGCAGGGTGGTTGACTTCGATGTCTTCAATTTTTAAAAAAAATGAAGTCAAGGCCAATGGTGTAGGAGACCAGGGCAGTAGATAAGGTGAACCAAACAGTGATGAGGGAACACCTTGGGGGTGTGCACTATGTTCTTGGTGATGCCAAGCCTGCAGATTGTCAGAATAAGGGCTTTTTGGGGTCTTCAGCAGGCTTAAAAATTGAACTGATCTAATTGACGTCCTTCTAAAATCTTTAATGAATGCACATTTCTAATGTTGTAGAAAATAAATAGTGAGTACACCAACAACTTGCACTTATGTGGCGTCTTTAATGTAGTAAAATGTCCCAAGGAGCTTCACAGGAAGGTTATCAAACAAAAATTTGACACCGAGCCACGCGAGGAGATACTAGTACAGGTGACCAAAAGCTTGTTCAAAGAGGTAGATTTTAAGGAACTTTTGAAAGGTGGAGAGGTTGAGGGAGGGATTTCCAGAGCTGAGGGCCCAGGCAGCTGAAGGCACGGCTGCCAATGGTGGAGCGATGAAAATCGGTGTGCGCAAGAGGCCAGTGTACTGCAAATTATTGCACTAAATCCAGATTGTACAAGCCAGATAAAATGAGGTAACTGACATCTGATCGGTTTGATGGTTCAGTCGTCCTGCAGTGCAGGCCCATTGTCTCTATCTTGTTGCAGGCTGCAATTTTTGGTTGACGAGATGTACTCCTATCTGTGTACCACTGCAATGACAAATGCATCTGTACAGAAGACTTCCTGGGAGGCAGTTAATCTGGTAAATGCAGAGGGAACCAGCTAAATATTTGACAGGAACGGGATTGTGGAAGAGAGATTAGATGGTAGTGTTTGGTATGTTTGGACCGGTCACGTGGACTCATAGCTCCACCCCTCCAAACACCAAAAATGGAAGTGACCAGGAGCAGACCTGAAGTGATGTGGGACCAGTGGAAAGTATCTGCACGCAGGTGTGGCATGGAGATGGTTTCACCGGGCTGACAGAGTGAGGGCTAGTTGTGAAACAAATTCATGAACATTGTAGGTAGCATGCTCCCGGTATCGTGGGGACTCTGAGGTGCAGAGCATCCTTTCACACGAGAGGCTTGTGTTACCAGTCCAGCCCAATGGGCTGTCGGCTGTCTGGATCCTATATGGAATTTGTGACAAACGGGTCTCAATCCAGCTTCAAATGGGTATGAGCCAAAAGGGCAAATCACTAAATTGGCAGTCTCGCTACTCAGTGACCACTTGGGATTTTGGTGTGGGTAATAGACAGTCGGGGTGCTCTTGAGTTTGGAGCAAATGAATATTGTCTGGACACAGCAGAAGGAGCTTGAGCAAAGAAATGGAGCTCGTTCTGTGCATGTGTTTCAACGACTCGTTCTGGGTGAGTTTCAACCGTCTTTTTCCACAAGGCTATTCAGTTCTGAAGGGTGTAATGAGGATTGGTATGTGCAGTATGCATATATTATGGTAGAGTTTAAATTATGTGTGTGCTGGAAACCTTGAAGTGGGAACCTCCCTGAAAGCCAAACAAAATGTAGAATTTTTAATAAACACTGCATTGCACAAAGTGAACTGGTGCACGAGCTGTTGAAATGTTCCTTTAATACGATGTTGTGAAAAAAAAAACCTTATTTTTATGGTGCATTTCATTTCCTCTGGCCATCCCAAAATACTTTACAACCAATTACTTAATTTTCGAAGTACAGTCACTGTTATGTCGGCAAATGCAGCATCCAACTTACATACTGCAAGGTCTTGCAAACAGCAAATGAATCATTGACCAGATAAACAGTATTTGGTGTTGATTGAGCAAGTAATATTGGCCAGGAGACTGAGAGCTCCCTGTTCTTACTTGGATAGTGGCATTGGAGCCATTGATCTTCCATGTGAGCAAATGGAGAGAGTCTCTGTTTAACCTCACATTCACACTGATACGTGGATGGGCGAAACACCCTTGCACCACTCTGTGACGGCTCTCTCTCTCCCTCTCTCCCTCTCTCCCTCTCTCTCTCTCTCTCTCTCGTATTTGAGAAGTTACTCCCACTTTCCCAACCACCTCAAATTTGAGTTTGTTTTGCTCAGTTAGAAGTTCTTCCCTAAAAGTAATTACAGTACCTTGCTTAAGTCCTGGCCAATATTTATTCCTCAACCAACAATAAGATAGTCATTAATAAATCTAATCGGGAATTCAGGAGAAACTTCTTTACCCAGAGAGTGGTGAGAATGTGGAACTCGCTCCCATATTCAATAGTTGAGGCGAATAGCATAGATGCATTTAAGGGAAAGCTGGGTAAACACACGAGGGGGAAAGGAATAGAAGGGTGTGCTGATAGGGTTCGATGAAGGGTGGGAGGAGGCTTGTTTGGAGCATAAACGAGCATAGACCAGTTGGGCCGAATGGCCTGTTTCTGTGCTGGAAATTCTATTTACTTTATCTCTGGTTTGCAGTCAACCAAAAAAGAAGGGGGTGTATCACTGGGGGAATTTTTCAAAATAAAAAAAATTGAAGGTCATGAGTTGAGTAATGAGCAATAACTTTGTTTTGGACCCTGTCATGGCTTCCTTCCCTTGTGACTTATCTTTACAGTTCTGAATAACTTGTCATCGCCTATTTAGTGGACATCGGACCACAAACCATGTCAGAAAAGCAATCAATCATTGCCTGTGCTCTTGGGTTTGTGTAAAAAGAGAGAGAAGGGAACAAGTGAGACACGAGAACGCTGGAATGACATCACCAGTCCAAAGTTGCACAAGACAATCTATTAAAATGATTATAGGAATTCTTAGTGTCTGCTGTAATCCATAATTAAACAGCCCTTGTGTTTGGCAGTGTTCCCACCCTGTGCTTTCGGTTGCTCTGTTTGCACAGTGGAAAACTGTGAAGCATTGCTGTGTAAACAAATACAGCATCAGGCACTGGTGAACAGGAGGCTCGCATACCAAACACCACACGTAATAACCAGCTCAGTTTCATCTGCTGCTTGATCCACTTATTTAGATCAGTGCCTGTCGAAGGATCTGCAGTGCAAGAACACGTTTGGAAGAACATCGGTGGCCTGGGGAGGGAGAATGGGACAGCTTTCCACCAGTACAGTGTTAGAGCTTTAATAAGGATTACTGAACTGCTTTATGAATTTCTTACAGTTCAAATCCTGGAACTAAAATATCACCAGTCGGCAGTGAGAGATTTACAGGCCTCGCCCGCAAGACCAGTTCACCCAAAGTCACTTCTGTTCACCTGTAACGGCCCAGGTTGGATTTTCACACCTCAGTTTGGCCACTACATAGAAAAGAATGAACTGAGGGAGTGCTGCACTGTCAGAGGTGCCGTCCTTCAGATGAGACCTCAGACCGAGGCCCCATCTCGCCCCTCGAGTGGATGTAAAACATCCCATGGCACTATTCGAGGGGAGTTCTCCTCCCCCGGTGTCCTGGGCTAATATTCATCCCTCAACCAACACCACTAAAACAGATTACCTGGTCATTATCACATTGTTGTTTGTGGGATCTTGCTGTGTGCAAATTGGCTGCCGCGTTTCCTACATTACAACAGAGACTACACTTCAAAAGTATTTCACTGGTTGTAAATCACTTTGGGATGTCCTGATGTGAAAGGTGCTATATAAATGCAAATTCTTCATGTTCACACCACAAATGGGTGTGTTTTTTTTAGGTGGCTTCTAGCTCTGACGAGTGTTGATCGATTTGTAATCCTCTACATTCAAATAGAATCAACTCGTATTTGGACAAAGGCACAGTCCAGCTGCATTGTTTCAAAGGGGACCCTTTTCAATCTTAAAACCAGCAAAGCTGTGACTTGGTGTCTTTTTTTTTTAAAAGCTCTTTCAAAGAGCCAACACAGGGATGAACAATGGGCTGAATGGCCTCCTTCTGTGCTGTATCATTCTGTGATTCGAAGAGGAGTGAGGAGTGAGGAGGGGTTAATGCAGCTGGTTTTGAGTTCTGGAACCAGTTAACTTGCATTTTCAGTGGGCGGATGGAGCAGTGGTTTTATCGAGAGGTGCAGCCCTCCATCTGGCAAGTGTAGCTGTCGATGGAAAGTCTGACTGTCCGGGATACAGGTACCAGGCTACAAGGCAGACGAGACACACAAACCTGTGTTTGTTCCGTAGCTTGTGTCCCTGTTTTTTAAGCTGCATTGTTCGAGTTGCTGCTGGGACAGGCCCAGGCTACACACTGGTGTAAAACGTAGTGCTTCTAAATACCATTTGAACCTCCACTCTAGTCTTCAATACAAAACAAACGTAATTTACCGTAATTTCTGCCCTCCCGATAAATAGTCTGCTTGCGGAAGTGGTAAATTCTAGAAATATCCGCGTTAAAGACTGGGCACGCAGCAGCGACCTCTTCGCTTAAAGTGTGTTTTAAGTCACATCACCTGCCGGTATTTTGCATCAGTCTTGCTTTCTGGGGCTTCAGACCAGTGTGACAAGCTCCTGATTGGGCTGTCAAGCTTCTGAGTTATCCTGTCACACCCACCCCCCGAAACCTCGCCACCCCTCTCTCCTCTTTAGAGACTCTCCATAACACCCACCTCTTTGACCACGCTTTTGGTCACCTGTCCAAATATCTCCTTTTGGCACGGTGTCAATTTTCGTAAAATTACAATCCTCGGGACGTTTTGCTACATTAAAGGCGCTGTACAATTGCGAGTCGGTGTGCAGTACGAACCGAAGCACGTTTGCTGGGTACACGTGCTGCCTTGAGTGCAGTGCAAGGCCAGCAGCACCAACGTTCTCTTGGGGAGGGGGAGGAGAGAGGGGTGGAGAAGTGGAACCACTTGAGCAGAACTTTCCTCGCCGGTAAGCGAACGGCAGCGATACTTTTGATCTCAACCAGCCAACGATGCCGTTAAAAGGTCAGTGTGATCCACCAAATCTGTTGAACTCCTCCTGTTACAGCCAGAGCGAAACCCAGCAGAGAGGGACAATCTCCTTGAGGTCGCCTTGCGGCTGAAATGGAAACCCAAACTGCAGGTGGTCTGACTGCAGTAATGTAACATATGTTGTCACTGCAAAAACCTCAAGCTCTTTGCAGGAGTTCACAATCTGCAGTACAGTTGCCCTGTGCATGTTCCCGGACGGTGATGCTAAATTCTAGCTTTTTGAAGGGGTTGTCTCCAAAGTTGTTAACTTCCCCCCCACCAAACCTCCTTCCTTCCATTCACACAGTGGTTGGAGGAGCACCTGTTTATGAGCTAGTGTGAGGAAAATTTAATGAGAGTTTGCCTTTTTTCGCAGCTCCCGAATCTGAAGTAAATATGCCATTTTGTACAAAACACGAGCTTGTGCTGTGTGTCCTTGCTCAGTTTAACAGGCCTCAACTCCACTGTGCCCTTCCAGCCACTCTCCAAAAGAGTTTTACTCACGGAATTTGGAAGCACCAGTGAGCTGTGATCAGGCAGTGGTCGTTGCACCAGTGAGCTGTGATCAGGCAGTGGTCGTTGCACCAGTGAGCTGTGATCAGGCAGTGCTCGTTGCACCAGTGAGCTGTGATCAGGCAGTGCTCGAAGCACCCGTGAGCTGTGAGAAGGCAGTGCTTGTTGCACCAGTGAGCTGTGATCAGGCAGTGCTCGAAGCACCCGTGAGCTGTGAGAAGGCAGTGCTTGTTGCACCAGTGAGCTGTGATCAGGCGGTGGTCGTTGCACCAGTGAGCTGTGATCAGGCAGTGCTCGTTGCACCAGTGAGCTGTGATCAGGCAGTGGTCGTTGCACCAGTGAGCTGTGATCAGGCAGTGGTCGTTGCACCAGTGAGCTGTGATCAGGCAGTGGTCGTTGCACCAGTGAGCTGTGATCAGGCGGTGCTCGTTGCACCAGTGAGCTGTGATCAGGCAGTGGTCGTTGCACCAGTGAGCTGTGATCAGGCAGTGGTCGTTGCACCCGTGAGCTGTGATCAGGCAGTGCTTGTTGCACCAGTGAGCTGTGAGAAGGCAGTGCTCATTGCACCAGTGAGCTGTGATCAGGCGGTGCTCGTTGCACCCGTGAGCTGTGATCAGGCAGTGGTCGTTGCACCCGTGAGCTGTGATCAGGCAGTGCTCATTGCACCCGTGAGCTGTGATCAGGCGGTGCTCGTTGCACCCGTGAGCTGTGATCAGGCAGTGCTCATTGCACCCGTGAGCTGTGATCAGGCAGTGGTCGTTGCACCCGTGAGCTGTGATCAGGCGGTGCTCGTTGCACCCGTGAGCTGTGATCAGGCAGTGGTCGTTGCACCAGTGAGCTGTGATCAGGCAGTGGTCGTTGCACCAGTGAGCTGTGATCAGGCGGTGGTCGTTGCACCAGTGAGCTGTGATCAGGCAGTGGTCGTTGCACCAGTGAGCTGTGATCAGGCGGTGGTCGTTGCACCAGTGAGCTGTGATCAGGCAGTGCTCGTTGCACCAGTGAGCTGTGATCAGGCAGTGCTCGTTGCACCAGTGAGCTGTGATCAGGCAGTGGTCGTTGCACCAGTGAGCTGTGATCAGGCAGTGGTCGTTGCACCAGTGAGCTGTGATCAGGCAGTGGTCGTTGCACCAGTGAGCTGTGATAAGGCAGTGCTCGTTGCATGGTGATTGCTATTCCACCAAGGTCAGACTTCAGTGCACCTCAATAAGGAGAGGTGTTGACTGAAATCCAAGTACTTGGTCCATTTTGGAGAGGTGGCCCTGGGCAGTGTGCAGGTTGCTGGTTTGGCTTTTCTGGAGGCCTGAAAGCAGTGGCTGCGATCTTAGCTGTGGTTGGTTCATAACCCGGGGGTGCAATGGAGAGATTTCATGCTGAAATTTTCTTAAATACTATTCAGGATGTGTTGACTGCCCTCGTACAATCTCTATTTTCTCCCCAACTCCCTGAGATGCTTGGATGCCTTTTTTTTTTGCCTTGTTTGCTTCTGCTGACTGTTCAGTAATCTCAATGTGATGGAGAGCCAATCTCCAAGAGGCAGGGCTTATCTGCACAATGTTGGTATGTTGGCTGTAGTTCAGGAGAGAGCAAGAGAAGCGGCAGGAACGAGCAGAACAGCTCACCGTTTCGATGAAACTGGTTGCATGCAAATCCTGATTATAAGGAAGTTTGAGGTTGAATTGTTTTGTACACAGCTGGTATTTTCATGCAAGTGGGTTGATTGTACTGTAAGCAATGTGAGTTCTTCAAAGGTTGTTTGCTGATAAATACGTGAAGCATGAATTGTTTCCAGGCACGTGGGAGAGGGAGGATGGAGATCACCGAGTGTCATTGCTCGTGTGTATATAGATCGACATCCCAGGGTTTTGAAAGAGGTGGCTCTCGAGATAGTCGATGCATTGGTTGTCCTCTTCCCAAATTCTATAGATTCTGGAACGGTTCCTGCAGATTGGAGGGTGGCAAATGTAACCCCACTATTTAAAAAAGGAAGGAGAGAGAAAACAGGGAACTACAAACCTGTCAGCTTAACATCAGTAGTCGGGAAAATGCTAGAATCTATTATAAAGGATGTGATAACAGGGCACTGAGAAAATAATAATAGAATTTGGCAGAGTCAACATGGATTTATGAAAGGGAAATCATGTTTGACAAACCTATTGGAATTCTTTGAGGATGTAACTAGTAGAATAGATAAGGGGAACCAGTGGATGTGGTGTATTTGGATTTTCAGAAGGCTTTCGATAAGGTCCCACAGAGGAGGCTGGTGAATAAAGTCAGAGCACATGGAATTGGGGGTAATATACTGATATGGATTGAGAATTGGTTAACAGACGGAAAACAGAGAGTAGGAATAAACGGGTCGTTTTCAGGTTGGCAGACTGTAACTAGTGGGGTATCGCAGGGATCAGTGCTTGGGCCCCAGCTATTCACAATCTATATCAATGATTTGGATGAGGGGACCAAATGTAATATTTCCAAGTTTGCTGAAGACATAAAACCAGGTGGGATCGTGAGTTGTGAGGATGCAAAAAGGCTTCAAGGGGATATAGACAGGCTAAGTGAGTGGGCAAGAACATGGCAGATGGAATATAATGTTTAAAAATGTGAAGTTATCCACTTTGGTAGGTAAAACAGAAACACAGAGTATTTTTTAAATGGTGAGAGATTGGGAAATGTTGATGTACAAAGGGACCTGGGTGTCCTTGTACATGAGTCACTGAAAGCTAACATGCAGGTGCAGCAAGCAATTAAGAAGGCAAATGGTATGTTGGCCTTTAGTACAAGAGGATGAGTACAGGAGCAAGGATGTCTTACTGCAATTATTTAGGGCCTTGGTGAGACCACACCTGGAGTATTGTTTACAATTTTGGTCTCCTTGCGAAAGGAAAAATATACTTGCTTTGAAGGGAATGCAACAAAGGTTCACCAGACTGATTCCTGGGATGGTGGGATTGTCGTGTGAGGAGAGATTGAGTAGACTAGGCCTGTATTCTCTAGAGTTTAGAAGAATGAGAGGTCATCTCATTGAAACATACAAAATTCTTACAGGGCTCAACAGGGTAGATGCAGGGAGGATGTTTCCCCTGGCTGGGGAGTTTCTGGGAAGTTCCCTACGAATGCAGTTAGGCTTCTCGTTGCACTCAACACCTCTTGTCTTTTCTGATCCCTTTTGGGGCAACCTTTGCTTTGATTTGTATATTTCGTCACCAGCACATTGAAGGCAGCGAGGAGTGATCTATGGGATGCAAATACCATGGGCCAGCTTGGAGGGGGTGCAGTGCCGAATGATGCGGGGGCTGAAAGGTTTAAATTGTGAGGACAGGTTGCATAGACGAGGCTTGTATTCCCTCGAGTATAGAAGATTAGGGGGTGATCTAATCGAGGGGTTTAAGATGGTTTAAGGATTTGATAGGGTAGATAGAGAGAAACTATTTCCTCTGGTGGGGGGAGCCCAGAACAAGGGGGCAGAACCTTAAAATTAGAGCTCGGCCGTTCAGGGGTGATGTCAGGAAGCACTTCATCACACAAAGGGCAGTGAAAATCTGGAACTCTCTTCCCCCAAAAAGCTGAGATTGATGGACTTTTGTTGGGCAAGGCGATTAAGGGATATGGAATCAAGGCAGGTCGATGCAGTTAAGCTACAAATTGGCCATGATCCAATGGGATGGTGGAAGAGGCTCAAGGGGTTAAATGGCTGGATAGTTTGTGTGTGACATAATCTCTGGTTAAAGAATTTTAGAAGAATTTTGTTGCTCACATGTTGTCACCGATGATACAGTTTCTGCGGAACAAAGGAGAATTTGTTCAGATGGTAACCAATCTACACCGTGTGGTATTGAATGGCAAGAGATTTGCTTGGAACGTACCTGCAGTAAGAGTTACCTCCCAGCCCCTTGTACAGCAGTCATCCTGCGGCTGGTGCAAATCTGTGCTGAGCTTCAAAGACACTTGCAAAAATATGAAGCCGTGCAGGTGTGGCTGAGAATGTTGGTGCAGGTTTTGTGGTTTGTGTTGTGGGAAGGTGAGAGTTGTTCAAGTATTGGATTCAAGAACAGGAAAGGCTGGCAGTACCCTGCCGGTGAGGCAGCACCTGCGGAGAAACGCAAGTCAAACCAGCTGATGTTTCAGTTCTATGACCCTTCCTCAGGACCTCTGATTTACAGCACGTGCTCCATTCAGCTGCTGCTTTATGTCGTTGAAGTGTTGGCTGTTTTGCACTGTTAAAGTGAAGCATTTGTAAATTTATTCCCACACGCAACAGATTCAATTAGGACATCTTGGTAACTTTTTTTTAAAAAAAATCACATTTCTTTTTAACGGGGCACTTGATGCCACTTCCTCAGCCTTGGAGAAGAAAGACCACCTCTGCTCAAGGTCCCTACAGGTCTCTTTCCTGGGCAGAAGCGTACAAGAATTACACAATTTACAGCACAGAAACAGGCCATTTGGCTCAACTGGTCTATGCCGGTGTTTATGCTCTGCACAAGTCTCCTCCCTTCCTACTTCATCTCACCCGATCAGCATATCCTTCTGTTCCTTTCTCCCTCGTTTGTTTATCTAACTTCCCCTTAAATGCATCTGTGCTATTCGCCTCAAACAGTCCTTGTGGTAGTGAGTTCCACTCTCTGGGTAAGGAAGTTTCTCCCTGAATTCCCTATTGGATCTATTAAGAGTTGGGGAAGAGAGGAATGAGGGAGCTGTGTTTTTTTCTGAAACCTTTTTTTTTGGACATGGGTTATTCCCCTCCCCCTCTTCCTCGAATTCCCAGCTCCAAGTGCTGGAATTGCTTTAACTTCTCATGGTTGTATCTCTGATACCAAGCACTGTGACACAGCTGCACACTGGTCTTAAACCATCCGACCCTGGCACTGAGGCAGATGTTTTTCCCACTGGCATGAAGTTAATGAAAGCGTTTCACTGCAAGACTGAGTCCTGTCTACGTGTTTGTAGATTACTTTGTATCGCAGGTAATGCCAGCGTCAGTCAGAGTACAATTCAGGACTTTGCAACAGCACGCCCTGTGACGTGTATCCTGACCATTCCTTGCCCTTGTAAGATTGACGTCAAATGACACTAACTAAATACTGGCTGAGTTAGTTGTCAGAGGCGAGGCATTTTTATGGAAGGTAGTGTCTGCATTTCCATGAAAAAATATTAGGAATATCTCTCGGCAACAGGATAAACCTGATTCCTGAAGGCATTTGTCAGCAATTGTACAGTTACATTTTCTCCTCACCCCTTAAATTAAGCTTTGAGTATGAGAAATGTAATTGGTAAATCGAAGAGGGTTTAAAACTCGAGACAAACCTCTGTTTCCAACCAGCAAGTAATCCATGAGCTACATCGCCACTGTCTCTTGGGTTTCGCTGTGAAATGTCACTCTTGATGCTGGGTGTTGACGTGAAGAACAGAATTTTACGGCATAGAAGGAGGCCATTCGCGCCTGTGCTGGCTCTCAAAGAACTCTCCACTTCGTTCCTTTCCCCATATCTTTAAACTTTTATTTTTCAAATATGTATCTGCTTCCTTTTCACATTTTCCCTCTCGGGTGGATGTGAAAGGTTCCATGGCACTATTCCAAGAGGAGCAGGGGAGTTCTTCCCCGGTGTCCTGGGCCAGCATTTATCCCTCAACCAACATCACTAGAACAGATTATCTGCTCATTATCACATTGCTGTTTGTGGGACCTTGCTGTGCGCAAGGCAGCTGCCGCGTTTCCCACATTACAACAGAGACTACACTTCAGAAGTACTTCATTGGTTGTAAAGCGCTTTGGGACGTCCTGAGGTTATGAAAAACGCTGTATAAATACAAGTTTTGCCTTCTTTTTTCATAAGCTCTGAAGAATTCTCCTTCCACCACTGTGGTGACCTGAAATTTCTGCTCTCTAGTTCGCAGTTTACTGTCTGGTGTGATCAATATTTCTCCATTTATCTGTTCAAAATCTTTCATAATTTTAAACACTTGTAACAGCTCTCCTTTGTTCCAGTGAAAAGAACTTCAGTTTCTCGCATCTTCCCTGATAACCGAAGCCTCTGATCAGTGCTATCATCTTGGGGACTCTCCCCATGACCTTAATGTCGGTGGGTGTCTCTGGACATTGTCCTCTAATAGTCTTTTTTCAAAAAAACCTCCTCTGATAAGCCACCTTTTGCAGCGTTGTGTGCCCCAAGGGATTAACAGTTACCCTACCTACTCAATCAAACATAGTCTCAGCAATGCTACACACTCTGATCTTTTCTGTAACACACTCCCAGTCAAAGTTTTTTCAGGCAAAGCTGCTACTTAAACGGGAATATGAAGCACAAAAATATAGAGTGCAATATCAGACCTAAAACTAATTTTGCACAGTCTGTTATGGGTTAATTACCCATTTCACTTACTTTCAAAGTAGTGTCGTCTTTTCCACCTTTTGAATAGTGAAGCCCTCATTAACGGCAAAGTGGATTCAATAGGATTCACCATCTTGCACCACCTCTAACTAAATCTCCATGAACTGGAAAGCCGACCAGTGTTCAAATTATTTTGTTCCAAGTCAGGGTTTCATGTCCAGCCGTTGGAGATTCCTTTTATGTTTCAGATGGCAGGTGGTCAGTGTTTTGTTATTTGGATTAAATGAAAACCGTGTATGTGTGAATCCTGTGATAAATGTTTTCCTCATCGTGTACTGTATACATGCAAGACATTCATATGATTCCCATCAAAGCAGCATTTGCAATTTAAATCTGCTAACTAGTCTAAATTGGGATCAAAGGACGCCTGATTTTTTATCTCGAAGAAAAATATTCTTCACGGTGCACATTTGTAATCATACAATAGAATGTTTACAACACAGAAGGAGGCCATTCAGACCATCGAGCCCATGCTGGCTCTTTGTAAGAGAAATCCAGTTAGTCCCATTCCCCCACTCTTTCCCTGTAGCCCTGCAAGTTTTTTCCCTTCAAGTATTTATCCAATTCCTTTTTGAAAGCCACGATTGAATCTGCTTCCGCCACCCTTTCAGGCAGAGAATTCCAAATCATGGAAAATCCAGGAGTATAAATCTGCACCTTCACCCGTGATTTCTATATTATCGGTTTAATGGGGGTGATGTACGTATGCATCCGATGCTTACTCCCAAAATGGCTTTTGAGTCCAGCCACTCAACGCTGGCCTGAGGTGTTCCCCTATCTTGCAACACTTGTAGTTCTGAGAAAGCTCCTTTGCCAGTATCTTCCCTCCCAGGATTAAAAAAAAAGGAGGAAGAAGAAATTTAAGGAATGAAACATTTGGAGAGCTAAGAAACACAGATTTATTTTGAGGGGGGTGGTGAGAAGAGAAGAAGCTTGATTGACATTACTCAAACAAATGAAGCAGAATGCATCAGGCTCCTTGTTATGTATAAGCTAGTGTTGTGTTAATAATTACCAGCAAGTTAGGGGACAATGGTGCTCGTATATAAATGGAAGTTGTGCACCTGACAGTGCATTTAAAATCTCCATGCTTTCTGTTCCTCCTCCATCATTCTCACAATTCACCCAGTAAATTGCAATCACAGCCCATTTCTCTGAATCACTGCCAGGTCTGATGTTCATTCCTCATGATCTCATCCCATCAACAGGACAAAACCCAGCACGCATTGCCCTCCCCCATAACAGTTCGATTATGGCCCTCCGATGCTGACGTCAGCTGTGGCTCAGTGGTAGCACTCTCGCCTCTGAGTCAGAAGGTTTTCAAGTCCCACTCCTTAAAGCCAGGACGTATCTTAGCTTTGATGTATTGAGATTTCCGATGAGATGTTCTGAATGGCCGCCCCATGGAAGTGCAGCACTGCTGATGGTGGAGATGTCCGTTCGTATATTTCAATTTCAACTTTGCAGGGCCTGCTTCTCAAATACACACAAACCGAGAGAGGGGGAAAAAGTGCATATCCAGCAGCGATTAACCACATACCTGAGCTGTTAGAGGGAGTGCATATCTTGTATATGACACATTTTTAAATGGCTATTTTTAGAATGTAGTTTGAATTTGTTGGGAGGATCCCAATAGCTCCTTGGGTGAATAGTTTTGGTATAGTACTGAAACATTAAACCTGGTCTGTGCCAGGTTTGTAACTGCTCTGTGCCAGGTTATCCAGGGCACTGGAAGGGTAGGGTGCATTGTCCTTGGTGTCATGGAGGGGGTACGGAAAGTAAGAGTGAGGATCAGTGAGGGTCCCTGCTGTGTCTCCATTTGCCTGCATGGATGTTGTGGGGCAAGACATCTGGTGTCAACATTAAGTTGCTAGGTTAGTTATAGCATAGCTAACATCAAACAACTGGTGCAAACTCGCTCCCCCTTTCCCCTTGATCTTAAAACAAGGATGTATCTGAGCTCTGATGATCTTTCTAATTTCTTAAGTTATTGTGCTGAAGTGTTCTCAGATTACTTATAAGAAAAGAATCTGATTACATCAAAGAATTGTAAACAATTTTACAACACCAAGTTATAGTCCAGCAATTTTATTTTAAATTCACAAGCTTTCGGAGACTTCCTCCTTCCTCAGGTAAATGAGACACACACACATCAAAGAAGGTGTGTGTGTCTGTCAGTCAGGCTGAGTTGGTATCACTCTCGCTTCTGAATCAGCATCCACTTAAGTGATGGCACTCTCGTCTCTGAGACAGAAGGTCGTGGGTTTAAGTCCCACTCCAGAGACTTGAGCACATAGTCTAGGCTGACACTCCAGTGATGTACTGAGAGAATGCTGCATTGTCGGATGAGACGTTAAACCGAGGCCCCGTCACTCCCTCGGGTGGATGTAAAGATCCCATGGCACTAATTGAAGAAGAGCAGGGGGGAGTTCTCCCCGGTGTCCTGGGCCAACATTTATCCCTTGACCAACATCACTAAAACAGATTATCTGATCATTATATCATTGCTGTTAGTGGGACCTTGCTGTGCATAAATTGGCTGCCACGTTTCCTATCTTACAACAGTGACTACACTTCAAAAAGCACTTAATTGGCTTTGAAGCGCTTTGCGACATCTTGAGGTCATGAAAGGTGCTTTATAAATGCAGGTCTCTGTTTCCTTTTATATCTTTGAACACATAATCTAGGTTGACGCTCCACTGCTGTCCGAGGAGAGTGCTGCACTGTCGGGAGTGTTGTGCTTTGATGGAGACGGTTGCGTTAGCTCAGGTGGATTTGAAACATCCCATGGTAGTAGACAAAGAGGAGCAGAGAGTTTCCTTAGTGTTGTGACTAACATTCCTCAACCAACACCACCAAAACCAGATTAACTAACCCCCTCCGTTTAATTGTTTCTGGGATCTTTTTGTGGTATGTGATGAGGTGCAAACCAAATGCAAGCTGATTATTTCTTCAAGGGGAGTTTATTCTAATGTTTTCCCGTTAGGTGGTATAAACTGCACTCAAAGTCGGGGAAGAAGGAGAAAGAACGAGGTGAAATCGAAGCAGACATCCGATTCGTACGAAACAATATGACGGCCAGCATGTTTGACCTTTCCATGAAGGACAAGTCCCGTTCGACTTTCGGAAAGCTGAAGGACAAATTCAAGGGGAAGAAGAAAGATGGCTTCTCTGATTCAGCCTCCGCCATCGTTCCCAGCATCAGCACCGCTGGGGACAGCGATGACGAGCCGGCTGTGACGGAGAAGAAGAAGAAATCCAAGCTCAAGTTGTTGTTTCCTAAATCTAACCTGCAGCGGACTTCACTGTCCCAGTCCATGTCTGTTATACCCACCAACCCCTCTTCTCCATCTGGGAGCGCAAAGAAAGCAAAGAACTTTGGCAGTGAAGACTTCACTGAGATACAGCTGCACGACTCTGCTGAAGGTAGGGTAATGTTTGGCTTCTCAACAACAACTTTCATTTAGATACCGCCTTTAACGTAGTTAAACATCCCAAAGCACTTCATAGGAGCGTAATCAGACATAATTTGACACCGAGCCACTTAAGGAGACATTAGGACAGGTGACCAAAAGCCTGGTCAAAGCGGTAGGTTTTAAGGCGCCATAAAGAAGGTGGAGAGGTTTGGGGAGGGAATTCCAGAACCTAGGGCCTGGGCGGCTGTCGATGGTGAAATCGGAGATGGCCAAGACTCCAGAGTTGGAGGAGCGCAGAGATTTTTGGAGGGTTGTAGGGCTGGAGGAGGTTACAGGGATAGGGAGAGGGGCGAGGCCGTGGAGGGATTCGAACGCGAGGATGTGAATTTTAAAATCGAGGCGTTGCCGGGCCGGGAGCCAATGTAGGTCAGCGAGCACGGGGGGGGATGGGCGAACGGGACTTGGTGTGGGTTAGGATACGGACAGCAAAGGTTTGCCTGAGCTCAAGTTTACGGAGGGTGGAGATGGGAGGCCGGCCAGGAGAGAATTGTAGGTAACAGAAGCATGGATGAGGGTTTCAGCAGCAGATGGGCAGAGGCAGAGGCGGGACGGGCAAAATGTGTTCATTATGTAATGGAGTATAATATTACACCTTGGAAACGTTAATAGACGGGCTCTGCTGCCCAGACTGAGTGTTTCTGGTGGGTGGTTTTTTGTGGTTTCTTTTAGTGGCAAAAACCATCTTGAATTTGCAGTGGTTGGAGCTCGATTGCCTTTCAAAGGTGCTTATTTCACTTCTTTTCTGTTTGTCTTGTCCCCTGTCTTGCTCTCGAGGCAGTACAAAGAAGGTTCACTCGGTTAATCCCGGTGATGAGGGGGCGGGCATATGAGGAGAGGTTGAGTAGATTGGGACTCTACTCATTGGAGTTCAGAAGAATGAGAGGCGATCTTATTGAAACATATAAGATTGTGAAGGGGCTTGATCGGGTGGATGCGGTAAGGATGTTCCCAAGGATGGGTGAAACTAGAACTAGGGAGCATAATCTTAGAATAAGGGGCTGCTTCTTCAAAACTGAGATGAGGAGAAACTTCTTCACTCAGAGGGTAGTAGGTCTGTGGAATTTGCTGCCCCAGGAAGCTGTGGAAGCTACATCATTAAATAAATTTAAAACAGAAATAGACAGTTTCCTAGAAGTAAAGGGAATTAGGGGTTACGGGGAGCGGGCAGGAAATTGGACATGAATTTAGATTTGAGGTTAGGATCCGATCAGCCATGATCTTATTGAATGGTGGAGCAGGCTCGAGGGGCCAATTGGCCTACTCCTGCTCCTATTTCTTATGTTCTTATGTTCTCCCTGTTCTGCACTCTACCCATCCTCACCCTCTTTGGTTTGGTTCCATGGACCCTTCAGTATCTTGCCCAAGTAGTTACGAATCTAGACAGTGAGCGTCAGCAGATTATTTAACCGAGGGGGGCGTCACTGCTGACGTCAGCATGTGCACACTTCCAACTCCAATCACTGGGAGCCCTGGATTTATTGTTCCTCCTCACCCAGCTGTGCTGAGGGCAATTGTAGCCCCTCCAGCCTCACCCCCTTAACTCTGTGTATTGTAACCCGCCCTGGGGGGCCGCAGAAGAAGGGTAATTGGTGGACCCTGTGTTGAAAGAGGTCAGTACACTCATAGTATTCATTGGTTGCCTTGATGAGAGATTAATTTTGTCAATGTTTAAATTTGCAGAGGAAAGCTCCAGCAAGACTTTGTATGTACCAAAGATTATGAGCCACAAGAGGGCTGCAAGTGCTGATACCAAACAGCTCAACTTTACGTCGGGTGGGAACACGAAGAAGGACACCCTGTCGTTGTTTGGTGGCCTGAGGTCTAAGAGCGACCCTGCGTCCCAGTCCAATGTCTGCATTAACGGCAGTCACGTTTACACAGAAGAACCAAACCAAGTTGTGCATGTGAAACCAAAGCCCGACTCCAAGTCATTGAACAGCAGCCAGTTTTACACCTCTGTGGAGGACTTGTCGTCCAAACCTTCCACGGACACGCTCGAGTCCAGCGGCCCACCACCACCTCCTTCCAAATCTCAATGGGAAACTAGTTCTAGTGAGCAGGCCCACAAATCGGCAACTCTGCCGGTGTCCAAAACTTCGGGGAGCATCGGTGACTTGTCCGATCCCCAAAGATCTGAGCAACTGAAGGAGGAGAGGGAATATAAGCAAGGGGGCTCGTTGCCCTTGGGTATTGGAAAGAAAGAGATGGGTAAGAAGACGGAAACCGTCAGCGCATCTGGTGGTGGCGCAAAGTCGCTCAACCCCTTTGAAGACAACATTGATAAAGAGGAAAACAGACCACAGCCCGTGCAGAAGTCCGAAGTATCAAAAGTAGATGTCGTGACCAAAAAGGAGGAGGCCAAGAGAGGAGGCTTAATGTCTTTATTTCCCAGAAAGACTGAAACGGTCAAGGCTGCTGAGAAGAAGGAATCACAAAACCCCTTTGAAGACAGCACAGAAGAGGCGAAGAAACCAGTAAGCTCCTCTGTTTGGTCGAGCAGGATAGCGGCCGTCAAACCCAAGTAAGCTTCTACAGTTAACCTTGTTTTTATTTTCAAATGGTCTTCGAGGGGATATTTCTCATTTCAATGTATAACAGTGTTGACAGGGTAGATGCTGAGAGGCTGTTTCCCATGGCTGGAGAGTCTAGAACTAGGGGGCATAGTTTCAGGATAAGCATTGGCCATTTAGGACTGAGATGAGAAGGAATTGCTTCACTCAGAGGGTTGTGAATCTTTGGAGTTCTCTACCCCAGAGGGCTGTGGAGGCTCAGTCGTTGAGTATGTTCAAGACTGAGATCGATAGATTTTTGGACTGTCGGGGAATCGAGGGACACGGGGATCGGGTGGGAAAGTGGAGTTGAGGTCGAAGATCAGCCATGATCTGATTGAATGACAGAGCAGGCTCGAGGGGCCGTGTGGCCCACTCCTGCTCCTAGTTATGTTTTTTTCTTATGTTGTTAACCTGGAAGAAATGTGTCATTGCTAATATCTAACTTCCTACATTGGCCCAACAGTTGCACCTTAATTTGGTTTCTGATGTAGGATCTCCATGGCCTTTCTGGCTGGAATTAGTACATTTTCATGATTAATCTAGCTGTGCTGGGTGGAAAAACTTTGAAACTGTGATTTGCAGTGCCACGTTGCTCACTGGAGAGTGGAGCCCGGTTTTGTAACTTGCTGCAGTAACACTTTATGGGTGCGGAGAAGAAGGAGTAAAGCCTTTACTGTAATACCTATCTTCTCATGCCCACACCCCTCCCCCAACATCTTGTAACTCAATATCCTGGGACTGTTGGAACGTTTTCCTTCTGTGATCCTCTCCAGCCACGTGGAAGTAAGCCTCCAGACTGAGAGACGCAGTACAATAAGCCTGCAGTTGAGATCACGTGCTTTTGACTGGGAGAGTCACAGGCCGTTATGACACCAGCCACTAGCAAAACCGAAACCACCTCCGCAAGCACCATCTGCAAGTCAGACCCGGAGCTGCGGTGATTGTGATAGTAGACTAGCAACCCAGAGTTGAGATCTTCCCAGGACCAGTTGTGAAATTGAAATCAATATTCTGGTAATGTGAACTGGCACCAGGAAATAAAAATGACCGTGGGAATAATTTCCACCTTCACCTTTTTGGGCTGTAAACTGGTGCAGCGGATTCTCCGCCTGTTATAGACCCCCGTCCAATATTAATTTCCATAGAGACTGATAGCGGGCGGGCTCTGCCAGTTCACCATCCAAGTGGTGAAGTGCAAATTAATCCCAGTGACAGCTGCTGGATTGTTGTGCAAACTCAGTTGATACCTTCAGGGAAGCAAACTTCCCCCCCCCCCCCCCCCCACCGGTCCCCGGTCTGACATACTCGTAACTCCAGTCCCACACTGCACGGCTGAGACCTAACGCTCTCAAGTGTAGAAACAATCACAGAAGGCCGACCATCACCTCAGCTCGACGAGCTGGGAATGGGCAATAAAAGCGGCCTTGCCGACATCAACCCATGTCCCAAGAACAGAGTGAAGTGTTGTTTCATTGAGTGTTAAGTGAGCTGTAAAGCTGTGCTGGCAGAGGTTTTTCACACCATGTTGGCTTGAATTATGTGCCTTTAAGACGAACATAACCATACTGTGATGCGTATGCATGAGTGAGAGCTGAATACGGTTCTCAGTCTGGATAACTAAACCTCTGTGTTAGAATCATAGAAAATTTACGGAACAGAAGGAGGCCATTCGGCCCATCGTGTCTGCGCCGGCCGAAAATGAGCCACCCAGCCTAATCCCACTTTCCAGCACTTGGTCCGTAGCCCTGTAGGTTACGGCACTTCAGGTGCACATCCAGGTATTTTTTAAATGAGTTGAGGGTTTCTGCCTCTACCACCCTTTCAGGCAGTGAGTTCCAGACCCCCACCACCCTCTGGGTGAAAACATTTCTCCTCCGCTCCCCTCTAATCCTTCTACCAATTACTTTAAATCTATGCCCCCTGGTTATTGACCTCGCTGCTAAGGGAAATAGGTCCTTCCTATCCACTCTATCTAGGCCCCTCATAATTTTGTACCCCTCAATTAAATCTCCCCTCAGCCTCCTCTTTCAAAGAAAACAACCCCAGTGTATCCAATCTTTCCTCATAGCTAAAATTCTCCAGTCCTGGCAACATCTGCTTAAATCTCCTCTGCACCCTCTCTGGTGCAATCACATCCTTCCTGTAATGTGGTGACCAGAACTGTGTGCAGTACTCAAGCTGTGGCCTAACCAGTGTTTTATTCAGTTCCAGCATAACCTCCCTGCTCTTATAGTCTGTGCCTCGGCTGATAAAGGAAAGTATCCCATATGCCTTCTTAACCACCTTATCTACCTGTCCTCCTACCTTCAGGGATCTGTGGACATGCTCTCCAAGGTCCCTCACTTCCTCTACACCTCTCAGTATCCTCCCATTTATTGTGGACTCCCTTGCCTTGTTTGCTCTCCCCAAATGCATTACCTCACACTTCTCTGGGTTGAATTCCATTTGCCACTTTTCTGCCCACCTGACCAGTCCATTGATATCTTCCTGCAGCCTACAGCTTTCCTCCTCACTATCAACCACACGGCCAATTTTTGTATCATCTGCAAACTTCTTAATCATGCCCCCCACATTTAAGTCTAAATCATTAATATATTACAAAAAGCAAGAGACCAAGTACTGAGCCCTGCGGGAGCCCACTGGAAACAGCCTTCCAGTCACACAAACACCCGTCGACCATTACCCTTTGCTTCCTGCCACTGAGCCAATTTGGGATTCAACTTGACACTCTCCCTTGGAGCTTGTACTTTTTTGACCAGTCTGCCATGTGGGATTTTGTCAAAAGCCTTGCTAAAATCCATGTTACTCCCATCTGTGGGATTACAGCAGCCCACGATATTCCGAGCACCAGTCCCAGTCGGAATGTGTCTGGGGCAGGATGATGAGGCTTGGATTTCTTTGTATTTTATTTGTTTGTTATAATCTGAAATGAGTGACCCCCCCCCCACCTCCTCCTCCAGCTTTCCCAACAGTGGCAGGCGTTCAGGGTTAGCATGAGCAATTAGTCTGCAGCAATTAAACGGAGTTCGATTGGGAGGAAGGTGAGAGGAACTTGGGCCTTTGGCGCCACAAGTAGCTTCATCTGAGTTGAGGAGCTGAAATAGTTTTGTGTGAAGTCGTTCCTCAGAAGGACCAAGAGCTGAGAGTATTTACTGTTGGGCACCAATGGATGGATAGGTGGGAGGAAGTGTGCTATGTTCCCCATTCCTCATAAGGTCAAGAAATTATTTCAAAACCGTGTAAGGAATGTGAGAGTAGGATTTCTTTCATTTGTCCATTTTTCATCCTTCCCTTCCTCTCTCGAAGATGTGTTGTCAAGATGGTATGGTGACCAAAAACATATTGATGCGTTGGGCTCGTCGTTGAGTGTTCGTGACATCGTCCACTTCAGGGCCGTTTCAGCTGAGTCCAATCCTTTCCTCACCCTTGCTGCAGAGATTGCCGGAGAGGGTACAGGAATGGGAGCCCTGGCTGCTGCTGTTTTTTGCCTCCTCCACTCACAAACTGTGGGCACCCAGCCTAGCATTCTAAGGTCACCAGACTTGGCACAAATCCCTCCCTCGCTCAGCTACTTACTACCGAGTGTCTGATGATCTTCTCTGGTCTTAAGCTGGAGTTACTGGGATATTTAATGGCAGGTTTCCGTTGTGATTTTTACTGCAAAACCTCCCACTCCATGTTTTGTCTGTTCATTTGTGCCTTACATCCCAGTGGTTTCTGCTTTGATTTGAAGTTGATGCAAATGAATGTAAATCAGTTTTGATCTGGCTGGTGGCTTTGCAAGTCTGACGTGGAGCCAGTCCTGGGGAGGTCAATGTCCAAATCCATATGTCAACATCCGCAGTGGCAATTTTTTATAAAGTTCTTATCTCATCAGTGATAAACTACATCAGAAGCAATTTAGTTTCAGTATAATCCTTTTTTCAATAAGTTAAATACTGCGCCTATAACTGTTACATTACAGTAAAACTTGGAAACTAACAGTGCCATCAAATGCTACTGTCTATATTATGGGGTATCATTGACTTGCTGTCGGGTCACTGTAACCTGCCACTAGACTTATTATTGAACTCTATCAGTCAAAACATTGGCTGTCAACCAGGATTAACCTCTGATAACTTTCCTGCGCAAAAATGATCTAAAGTTTCAGAATATTAACTTTACTCTTGGCTTCCGTGTAGCAGAGATAGAATTTTTAATTTAAAAAGTAATGACATTTGATTCTGTTTTTTCCAATCTTTATGCCCCAACATGTGTTTAAATCTTAGTTATTGGTATGTCTTTTCCTTCCTCTTTGTCATGTGATGTTTTTTTCGATGCTCTTGTCCCCCAAAAAGTTTTTTTTTATTACAAGTTCTGCTCAAAGCTGATGGTTCTGTTCCAGTTCGTGAACCCTTTGGAAGGTGAATAGTTGGCTGGGAGGGGCGACAGATGTTTAGTATTTAATCCCTGCTGGAAGGGAGGGGAGGCGGGGGATGAGAAACGGGCGTAGTGGTGAATTGGGCAGAGCAGAGACTCGAACAGCAACATGTCAAGTTGTCCCACAATAAATACCTGAGCTCTCTTGACCATTTTGACCAATATTTTCAAAGAGGACAGGATCAGGAGATGAGCTTTGAAAAACATCTGACTGGGAAGCACAGACTTGCTAGTTTTACTAAAGTGCACGGTGGTGGTACTTAAAATAAAGTGGCTTCTGGAGGATCATTCGATTTTTGCTATTGTGCTACTGGGACAGGTGAAACTTTTATCGAGATATGGAGCATAGTAATAGAACAATTTGTTTAATTGCCAACTTCCATGGTGCTCAAACGAAAATTTTTATCACCACCTTAAAAAAAAATCCCAGGTACAGTGATGCTTCTCTCAGCTGCAAAGGCCACTGACCGGTGTTTTGTCCTTTTTGCAGATTGGAGGTGTCTCCGAAGGCTGAAACCAAAGCCGAATCTTTGTCATCTGCTTTACCTTCAGTTCCTCACTCTCCTCCTTTCTTTCCTGCTGAAAATGATCCCCTTAGCTCAGTTCCCGCAATAGTGGTGGAAACGGAAGAGTCGAGGGACTCTAACTTTGCCCGTCTCCACATGGCCTATGGTCCACCTCCCACGTTTCTGTCTGCCCAATCTCCGCACTCCTCGGTAAATACAAAGTCTGAGTCTCCACCGCCTGCTGTAAAAGAGCTCAGCACCAACCCTGCGCTTCCTCTTCCGACTGCCAGCTCCTCTTCCTCTTCAGGCACTGAAAAAAATAACTTCTCTGCAAGTGAGTTTGTTGGGGGAAAAACTCAGGAAATGAAAACACCTAAAAGGGACAGCAACAAGAAATCTGCTCAACTCTTGTTTCAAGAGCTGATGGGAAAGAAATCAACTGCAAATGATGACCAATGGTCATCGGACGACGGAAAGAATGACTCTGCTTCAGAGATGAAGAAATACGAAGGATTACCTGAAGACCGTGCACTTGAAACCAATCAAGAAAATGAGAGGGTGGGTAGCGAACTTCAGTCTGTCTACGAGAAACCCGACCCTGCTAATTTAAGTGAAGAGGTGTTTGTGAAACCTCGAGCGTTGCTCGACCTTAATTCTGCCCTTGCATCGGAAGCTAGCTTTCCGAGAGATCCACCCAAAGTGGCACCGAGAAGTAGCTTGTCTGGTTCAGTGGCAAAGTTGAATCTGAAACCATCGTTTGCTGGGACACAGAAGGTTCCACCTACTCCCGCACCAAGGAACATAGCCAACGTGAATACAGCTATTGCTAATGATGACTCATTGCATTCGTCCGAGGACAGACCAAGTGAGGACTCGGTGTCTTTTCGTGGGAATACTGAGTGCAATGTCGAACCATTAACAGAGTCTTACAAGGTCAGAGCTACTGATGTCACTTTGGTAGCGGAGAAAGCTGGTACGGACGTCTCAACCAGTGGCCTAAAGGAAAATGACCACAATGTCACATCAGCAACTGGATTTGAAGAAAAACCTTCTGCAATTTCAACCCTTAGTTCTTGCGAGGGCAAAAATGATGATTTTTCAGCCACGATGGAGAGGGAAGCAGGCAGGAAAAGGGAAAATAATCCCAATGTGTGGCATGGTGGTCTGCCGGTGATTCCTGAAAAGATAGAAGGTTCTGCAGAAGGCAGCGTTACAACAATACAAAAAAGCAAGACTGCAAGTCAGCCAAAATCTCAAGTGCCTCGAGTTCCACCCACAGCTGTAATTCAGGTTCAAGAGACAGAAGTCCACACTCTTGGTGACCCAAAGCCTGATACGACCAAAAACATCACGACTGACTCTGAACATCTGGGTAACTTGCAACTGGTGAAGATGGAGGAGAACAAGGCTAACAACTCCCGCCTGCAGGAGCCATCAATCAGTGAAAGCAAAAGTGGCGACAAAAAGATTTTCACTGAGAGGAGAAGAAAACCTTTTGATCAGAGCCCAACTCTTACCAATAAAAGTGAAAGTTCAAATATATCCATAAAAGCCAAGAATGACTTTGATAATCAGGTACCAACAGAAACTGTGGCCAAACTGGATTCTTCAGAAGTTAGCTTCAGTACTTCACAGTCCTTGCAGAAGAATTCCACGTTGAAATTAAGTGGAGAATCTTTCAACGAATACCAGCAGCAGACTTCCAAAAGTTCAATTGCAGTCCCTCCCAGTTCCACCAAACTAGTTGGGTCCATTGACTCTGACCAGATTGAAGCTTCCCCTCCACTTTTAGATTCTGTTGGGTTTTCAGTTTCCCCTCTGTCTCCATCTTTGTCTCCATCTCCTGTCTCCCAGTCCACATCACCTGTGACTGATGACACTCCCTTGATAAAGCCACCAGCAGGGAGTTCTCATGAAGTGGAACACTCTGGCCAGAAGAGGCAGCTTCAGGCGTGGGTTTCGCCCACGGAGACACAACCAATTCAGTCACAGAACAGTGCGTTGGCAGTGCCTTCCAGACGCAGGTGAGGCTTTGTTAGCTTAGGTTTGTAGCATGAGCTGGATTTCAAAATGCCCTCGAGCTCCCATTGGTGCTGGGTTTTTTTTTTCAATCACTACCTTCACATATCCATTGTTTTGTTGGTTAACTAATTACGCCCATGTTTATTTGGCTTTGAGTTTTTTTTGTTCTCTATCCTCTTCAAGCTGAAATAGTGGAAGCAGGTGACTGGGGGGTAGGGTGTGTGTTTGGGAGGGTTAAATGCCATTGTGGTTTAGCAGAGCTCAGCCTTTTTTCTTTTCTACCTGTAGTTGAACAATAACCAGATAAGTGTTTGGAAAGGTGACCAGATCTGTAGTTCTAGTCTGTGCACCTTTTTGAGCTGCATTAATTCTGACAGTACACCGTTTTAGGTTAACGCATAGTGAACATGAAAATTCTAGCACTGCTTCACTCTCCTCCTGAAGTATAGTTCCCTGGGCAAGTGCCGCCTTACAAAACCTTGCTCAAGTGTATGAGCCCAAGCAACAAATATATAATATCAGTCTGGGGCATAACAGCAGAATCACTGGCGAGCAATTGGGTGACCTATTCCACCCCACCAAAGCTAAGCTACAGTGCCAATTGTAATTCTATTGGGTTCTTTTTCCACAATGTCCCTTACACTTTTAGCACTAAATTGGAATTCAAATTCTGTGGACAAGAAAAACTTTCAATTTTTAAATTTGAAAGCATTACGCATTGTTTCATGGTAAGATTTGTCTGGGGCGGGGGTGAGAGAGACCTCTCACTCCAAGCACTTCATCCAACACACTGATGTGAGTGTGCTGTTGGACTGGAGGATTCCCATTTCCAAAGCAAGATTATTTTTGTTTCCCCGCCCACCTCCCCTCTTTACCCCCCCCCCCCCTTTGCAGATTTGTCTGAACGTGAACAATATTGATGTATTAGCCCAGTTGTTGAACTAATAGAATAATGCATGATGATTGCTCGAATCACGGTGCGGGCTTCAGAATGGGAGCTGCAGGAAGTTGGAACAAGATTTGCATGGACAGGTGATAGCTGATCCCGAGAGTGGGATTAAGTCAGGTTCCCACTCCCTGAAAGCCTTTGAGAGAATGGTGTGCACAATCACACCGTATCTTGGTACAATATGGTGTCTTGGGTGTTTTTTTTTTTAACGTGTTTAAATTCTTCTTCCCAGACCTCACCCTGTGAAGCCGATGAACACGGCTGAGACCAGGTTGCACGAAGTTACTTCAGAGGAAAACTTGAAGACCAGAATCAAGAATATGGATGTGATGGTGAGCAAATCTTCAAATGGACGTTCATTAACACTCAATGAAAGTCAAGCCTTTCTAAAGGTGGGTGGAGTTGGAGGCATTTGTTCATTTTAATTAATTGTTATACAAATTGTGGAAAATATTGTCATTGGTGTAAATACTTTGAACTCCAGTAAATAACAGATTCAGAAACTGCTTCCTCCAACCAACACCCTACTGCGATGCAGTGTACACAAGCTTTGTGTGATTGTCAGTGCAGACTCTGCGCGGGGCAGGGAGGGGTTTCCCATGTGCTCACAGACCAAGACATTTCTGTCCATTTGAAGGAAATGGGGTGGGGGAATAGAAGGCTGGAAAATGCACAGGTGAGAAACCTTGGGCTTATATTTTGGCAATGTTGAAGCTGCCTTAATCCTGGGGAGTGCGGGTTTTTCAAATACCTTGGTTTAAATCTTTGCACATTTAATGTTAATAATTAAATGCATTGACTGTGCAAAGATGAGGGAAATTGTGCCCACATCAGTGTGATGAAGAAATGTGATTGACACATCGGCGAGGAACTGAAGACATCGATTGAGGATGGCAGTTTGCTATTTCTTTGCTCTCTCTTCCCAGACAAGTCTCGAGTCCAAGCAGTTTTAATGGCTGCAGTCATCTTCCAGAAACTATACAGTGATTGTTTGTGGGCAACTAACCAGTATGTCGCCTGGTGAACTAAGTTTATTCATCAGAAATATTAGTATTAATGCAATTTGAATGTCATTAAACAATAACTTGTAACTAAAGATCATGTTCTAGGGTTTTACGTTCCTGGAATTGGTCTTAAAATATAAATATCCAGGAGTTGCAGAAAATAATTGAGGCCCCATAAGTGGTTGGAAATTGAAGGTTAAGATTGATTTCTCAACTCTGTTGGATATAATTTAATGTAACACATTTCCCATGTTCATTATCTTGTTTCCTTTTTTGACTGATTCAGATGTTGGGTTTCTAATTGTCCAAACTGACTCCCTCCTAATTTTTTTTTTAAAAAGAACAAACTCTGTTTGCAAGATGCAGAGTGTGCTTTTTTTAGGTTCCAGAATATATTGAAGGAGGTCAGATGCCAACTGTGCATCGTTTGTTTATGAAGGTGAACTCCAGATGAGTTTACTCTTCTTCTGATTGAGTAAGGTCCCCATTCCAAATTGAGTTGTAAAGCAGCTCCAATACTGATTCCCGTGAGTGAGCCTGAGTGCACGTGATCAGCAGGGGGCTTTAGAATGCATTGACGGAGCAGGAATCGGACTAGATATGGGTGAGGAAAACATATCTCAATCTCCAGGGTCTGTAATAAAATGACCTCTGTTTCCACCTGTGAAACCTTTGAAAATATGTCGACTATTTTCGAAGCCAGTTACGAAACTCCACTGATACCCAATATTCTATTGCGGATTTGGGATGAAAGATGACTGTAGATTTTGGATGGAGGCAAAGGCAATGTTTCTCTGAAATATCAGCCTGTCCAGTCCTTGCCCCAATGGGTAAGGGGGTATGATTGACCCAACTGAACTGTAAAATCGACCTTTGCAGAGTAAAATATTTGCTCCTAAATTCCTGCTTTGTGCTATCTTTTAAGATCATTTTTCTGTTTTCTATTCCCAGAAAAGGGCTAAAACCCAAGAGCCTAGCTTATTGTATCAGTCCCTGCTGAGATAATGAACTTCCAACCGTTTTAACTGGGTCTAAAGGTTCCCACTGACTTTAATTTCCAGCTTGGATGGAGTGGAATGCACTGCCTGGTCCCTTTGTTTATTCCTCTTCCATGCACTTGCCTGATTTAGATATTATGTTTGCGTTAGCTGCCTTCAGCAAGTCGCACGCAACAGTTGGACTCAGTGTCCTTGTGTTGGGGAAGGGGAAGATTGGCATGGGGTGCTGCTGCTGACCACGATTCAGTGACCCCGTAATGGAGTGTGCACTTGTGCGGACGTTGGCTGAGAATAGGATCAGGTTCCATGAATGAATAGCCTGCGCGCTCTGTGTCTAGGCTTTTACACGAAGAGTGATGAGATCCCAAACGGCTGCTGTGCCCATGTGACCCTACCTTAGCGAGGGACAATGCCCCACCCCGCCACTGCAGGCAATTATTAAAAGAAAGAACTTTAGTACAATGATCTTTTCGCGTGATGGGGAAAATGAGGAGGTCTGTAGCAATGAGGTTCCTCACTCGATGTGAAAAGCACGAGTCAAACTGTTTCACGCTCAACGATGGCAGTCACCAAACTGAACAGAAAGACGAGTGTTTCATGTTGGTGCCAGATTCTTCTTGTTCCTGAAGTGTCAAATGATTTGGTTTTATTCTGAGACAGGTGAAGCTGAGCTTGCTGCTTCTTTTCAATGGAAACAGTTTACTTCACATGGGTCTATAATTGTGACCCTTGTATTGTAATTAATTTTCAGATTTCAATTTTAAGTAAGAAAGCTGCAGTTTGAAACTTGAGCTGTGATTTTGGTCGACCCGGAAGGTTTTTTTTTTCCACCGTCTTTGTTTGCGAGTCCCAACCCATCTCTCTCTCTCTTTCTCGCCTCCTTTAAGGACTACGATCCATCCGACCCTGCGGCTGCTTACGCACAGCTTACTCACGACGAGCTGATCCAGCTGGTTCTGAAACAGAAAGATATCATCTCGAAGAAAGACGGTCACGTTCGAGAATTGGAGAGCTACATCGACAACCTGCTGGTCCGCGTCATGGAGGAAACCCCCAACATCCTCCGTGTGGCGTACCAGCCCAACAGGAAGGCTGAGAGAGTGTGACGGAGGGGAACTCGAGAGGGCAGAGGCCACGGAGTGGAGAGGAAGCTGAAGTCAACTGTGCTGCTATTTGAAATATTACAGATCATGCCTTGTAACTGGCCAGTGATGGAGATTGTTGATTATTGCCTTTGGATGAACATAGATGTCTGATCTAAAGTCTACCCGGTGTTGAATTTGTTGGGTTTTGTTTTTGTTTTTTTTTAAATCCCTTTTTGAATTTGCTCCCATCAAGTGGTAGCCAGATCTCATTAGAAAGTGATTCCAGTTGCAAAACAGTCACCCGCGTCCGATTCCAACACTTGATTTTTCCCCAAATCGTGTCTCCGTGCTTTTAGTTTGTGCCTTGCTGTGCGCCTGGAATGATGTGGGTGAAGCTTCTGACTCCACTGGGTGATAGGGGGAGGACGAGAGTAAGGGATTGGTTTGTTACCGAGCTGGGTTGGGCAGATCAAGAATCAATTGTGAAGCTCACCTGGTTTGTCCCCCTTTTTTTTTAAAAATGTTTTTGGAAAGTTACTTCAACCTGAAGTCTGACCCTGAACGCCCAACTCTCTCGGATTTTTTTACCGCAGTGACTGTAATCTAACTCCCCACGCACACTGCCACTAAACATTTTTCTGCCTTTGACAGTCAGCAGTAGCATTGAAAGGCCAGTGAACAAAATGCACGTTGACCGTCCTCCTCCCTGCCCTCTTTCCCCCCCCCCCCCGGCACAATGACCTGTCGCCAAGCCTGAGACTTCCCATTATTGGTGCAGAATTACAGACACTTCTGTGACCAAACGGGTTTTTTGTGACCTAAAAATAAATGATAATTCAAATAAGGAAGAAATGCAGCAAAATCGCTGTGCAGAAAGTGGGTTTGGTACATTGGGCAGGTGCTCTTTAAGGGTCTGGTACACTGTCAGGACTGTGTAGAGATCAGCTGTGAGCTTAGACTGAAGAATGTTTGTTTAATGTCATTCTGCATGAAGCGGGAGGGGGTGGCCAGCAATATTTTGTAACACATCTTTTCCTACAACTTGAGGGGGGAGGGTCTTTCCCTGAGTGTGTTAAGACTAGTCACTTTTGCCACCTTTTCGTGTTCTCCCTCTTATAACGGCTCTGTGATATGGAGGTTTCTTCCATCCATTGCAACTGACCATCAAATTGTTTTGAGTTGCTTATTTTGACTTAAACTACTTTACGCTACCTTGGCCTGATGTTGAGAAAAATGCCCATCAGGTACTGCATTTGCCGACAGTTGGCTGTTTCTCCACCTCTTAAGGGCAAAGCCTCCGAGAGCCTTTGAGTTTGGGAAGCTAGCAATGTGAAAATTGAAACGCAGAGATCACCGTTTCTTTTAATTGACTTTTTTCACTCTCCTGCGTGAGGTGCAGCCTTAAAATTGCCGAGTGGAATTCCCAGCACTCTGTGCGTTGGGATTGAACAATCCCAGACTGGTAACATTCAAAATTGGTGTATTTAAGTAGACGGAAGTGCAATGGTTGGGTCGATACTCCGCCTTTTGACCAAGAAGTTGGTAAGTGTAGAGTAGGTCATCTCCGATTTGGCCAGGGGTTCACTTCAAGTTAACGGTTCCTCAAATGAGGCTAAAATTACTCTGTGCCATTGCAGGTTATGGATAAATCGGATGGATGTTGAGATTTTTGTATTTTGCTTACGATCGAGAACGGGGGAGAAGTTTAATTTTCCCCACCTCGACCCAGTGTTCCTCCAAACACACTTTGGGTCAATGCAGCTCCCGCTCTGGCCCTTGATCTGAGAATATTTGGACTGACGGCCTGTTTCTTGTCAAATGTCTGAAAGCTCTCAAAACAAAGCTGCTTAATTCCTTTGTACCAAATCTGACTTCTGGAAATAGTTTGAAGCTTTATGAATGATGGGAGAGGAGCAGGTTATAATATGTATAAAGTATGAGTGAATTTATGTATTTTTGGACAAGTATATCTTTTTTATAAGTCTAATTTTTAAAATGGGTGAATATTGATTACTAATTGGCCCTGAACTAATTTTCCTTGCATGTACTTTTCTGTTTCGTTCCAATCCATTTTTCTTGCCACCTTCCCCCTCCCAACTCTCTCCTCCCAATCCACTGCCTTTTGGCTCTGCAGAGGCAATGATTGGGCAGAGGTAGATATTTAAGGCGTGTTTGTGCTGATTTTGGGGTGGTCAGTAAGATCACAAACTGCATTAGCCCCATCCTCCATCTGCGCCTACCCGCCCAGCAAAAGAAATCTTGGGCTGGGGAAACACTGTACAAAGTACAACACTGCAGGCATCAGCTGAAGAGCTTGGGACACTCGGTCCTATTACACCCAATATAGTCAGATTGATACTTAAGAGCCAAGCCAGCTGACTACTTCCAAGGAGGCCAATTAAGGAGAAATGTTTCCTTTAACAGCTGTGCATTTAACAGAATGTTTTTGATCTTTGGTTAATCCGGTAAAGCAGATCAGAGCGTTGGACTGTGGGTTGGATTTGAGACTAGTTTGTTGGGTTTTTTTTAGAAGGGGAGGGGGAGGTGAGAAGAGCTGGATTTGTACTTAAAAGGTACAGAAAATATATCTCTTGTGCAAAAGTTGTGATTTGCACAAGTGGGGTCATCAACCTTTAACTAGATGGCCGACTATTCTAACTTTTTTTTTGTCCTTGGGTTATTTTTGGTGAATAACAGACAAGTTATTTATAGGTATTTGGGGCTGGTGTTGTATATTAACATGAATTATGTATAGATTATTTTATACAATTTAATATATTGGTGAGATTTAAATGTACGTACAGATTCTCTGCAAATGCTGGGTGCTTTTAAATGATTAGCTTTTAAAAATTGAGAATTGTTTTCCAAATTATTTTGGATAAAAGTTGTAATGTTTCATGACTGTCGAGCTTCGATAAGGCTTGTAGATTGATGAAGCGTTCGTGCTGAGAAGGTGTTACGAGGATCAATCCATCACTATTACAGCTTTCGCTTGAGGTGCAAAATGCACTGTTTGACTTGTTGACTTACTGATGCAAGAGTGCAACTCCCTTAAAATGGACAAGAATTGGTTGAAACCAAGGGAACCGTGTCTTGCGAACTTCATGAAAATGAATTGAGTAGGGACTGATTTGGATCAGTGCAAAGCTTGCCTGAAGAGTCGAGCTGTACATGGGGTCCTCCCTGATTGAGTGCTTGTCTTCAGCCTTAAATACAATCCCAATCATGCACACTGCTGCAGAAATATCATCTTAGATCAAAGAAGTAGTTTAGAACATGAAGTTTTGTAACTTTTGGCCTTCCACGATCTCTTAATTTCTCTTGTCTTCATCCTGTGTTGCGTTTATTTACATTCTTCCCAGCAATCGGAGGGAAAGATCCCTTTTCTCGGGCAGGAACCCAGGTGGAAATTTGAAAGTGCTTCCTGTAATAAAACCCGATTTACATTCATGTGAAAACCCTCGCTGATATTTTTGTACCGACAAACCAAATGTATTTGTAACGTGGAAAGTAATCGCTGCCTTCTCACTGGGAAATCCAGTGAGTTCCTCGCAGTCCCAACAGACTGTTCCCAGATTGCCTTCTATTTTAAATGCTTGTATGATTTTTATTAAAGGGTTTCGCATCGCGGGCGTTTGCCGTGAGTGGGGCTGTATATAATCTGGGAAGAATTGAGTGCCTTAGGGATACGAGTGAGACGAGATGTCCCCCTTCCCTTCCGGATCCCTCAACTCCATGGCATTGCTTTGTTTGACAACTGAATAGGAAGTCAGGAGGGCTTCCACTGGTCAAAGGCGGAATCTCTAGGTTCTGCTCAGGAGGTGAAGGTAATGGTTTAGTTATTAAGCGGTCAGGGAAAAGGTGAACACTCAATTTCTGATGCCAAACTGCATTTTGAACAGTGTTGCGATTAGATTATTGATCGGTAATGCTCCTTGCGTCAAAATGTTTTTATAGAAATGGATGATGCGACCTCTTGCTTATACTTATGTTGCTTCTGCAGGGAATCAGCTCGATATGGTCCTTGGCACTTGTACACTAAGGCCTTTTGTCCCACCTTCTCGCGTGTGCAATTCCATTTCGCGTTATGAATGCCATGGGCACTGGGTTTTACCAAAATCTTGTGCTGCTGCAGTTGAATACCTAATTTCACTGGATGGAACACTATTGTAAGGGACTCTTGGCGAACGAAAATCAAATGGCTGGCAGTGCGTGGGGAGGGAGGGTGGAGTCCCATACTCTCTACCCATGTGTTAGAGTCCCATACTCTCTACCCATGTGTTAGAGTCCCATACTCTCTACCCATGTGTTAGAGTCCCATACTCTCTACCCATGTGTTAGAGTCCCATACTCTCTACCCATGTGTTAGAGTCCCATACTCTCTACCCATGTGTTAGAGTCCCATACTCTCTACCCATGTGTTAGAGTCCCATACTCTCTACCCATGTGTTAGAGTCCCATACTCTCTACCCATGTGTTAGAGTCCCATACTCTCTACCCATGTGTTAGAGTCCCATACTCTCTACCCATGTGTTAGAGTCCCATACTCTCTACCCATGTGTTAGAGTCCCATACTCTCTACCCATGTGTTAGAGTCCCATACTCTCTACCCATGTGTTAGAGTCCCATACTCTCTACCCATGTGTTAGAGTCCCATACTCTCTACCCATGTGAACAATTTTACAACACCAAGTTATAGTCCAGCAATTTTATTTTAAATTCACAAGCTTTCGGAGGCTTCCTCCTTCCTCAGGTAAATGTTGTTAGAGTGTAATCAAACCCCTCTGTTGGAATCGCTGTCTTTATATAAACTCTCACCTCTAATGAAACTTTCTGTTCTGTTAAGTGCTGCTTGTCTTTGAGTACAAGTCTAAGTCACTTGAGCGATATTGAACACCTATAGAAATGGGTTTTAGACAAATGGTAATTGTCAGCATTCAGAAGCCTGCTACAGAATGAAAGATTCATCACTAATTTACTTAAAACCAGATTGGGGGGGGGGGGATGTGGTGGATATGCGAGCATTGCTGGGACTGGTGGCTATCAAGTGGGAACTTTTATGCAGGATATTCAGTGGTTTGTGTTATCTGTTGAATGTACACTTCATCCGTATATAACCTGCACAGTTCTGAAAATGACAATATAACTTTTTTTGTTTCACTTTTTTCTGTGATTTCTTCGAGTATGACCGATGCAGTGAGGAGTGAATGGGCATTTTCTGCTACTTGCAATGTGTTCGACAACATAGACAATCTTGGAAAAATAAACTCTTTCCTTTATGACTGGGGAGTCCTCTGTTAATTTTAAGTTCTGTGGATGCTGAGAACTTTCCCTTGACTTTTCACCTCCACTCCTCCTTCCATCCCTCTTCCTCCTCCCTCCTTTTTTCCTCTTCAACTCCTCCTTGGGACCTGATCCAGCAATTTAAGGTAATTGGCAAAAGAACCAAAGGTGAGATGAGAATTTTATTTACGCAGCGAGTTATGATGTGGAAGCAGAAAGGGCGGTGGAAGCAGATTTAATAACTTTCAAAAGGGAATTGGATAAACACTCGAAGGGGAAAAATTTTCAGGGCTATGGGGGGGAAGAGCAGGCCAGTGGGATTAATGGGATAGCTCCTTTCAAAGAGCCAGCACAGGCACGATGGGCCGAATGGCCGCTTTCAGTGCTGCATCATTTAGTATTGGCAAATGTCTAGTGCTTCGTTCTAGTGTTGATTCTGCGTGAGTGAGCCCAGACAGAGGCTATTGGCAGGCTGCTGAATCATGGGGGCAATCATAGCTTTGCCAATCCTGTTTGGCGGTAGTCTCAGATGCTACTGTCAAAACTCCTAGAGGCCTGTTATGGAGTAACTTGGTCAAAGTGCTCCAGTCCTGCATCCACTCACTTCAGTCCTGGCTGAACTCATGAATGACATCCTCAGTGACTGTGACCACGATGCTCCATATCACGATCAAAGGGGTTTGATAGGGTGGATGTGGAGAAGATATCTCCACTTGTGGGGAGTCAAGGAACTAAAGGTCATAAATATAAAACCGCCACCAATAAATCCAGGACGGAGTTCAGGAGAAACTTCTTTACCCAGAGGGTGGTGAGAATGTGGAATGCACGACCACAAGGAGTAGTTGAGGCAAATAGCACAGATACATTTAAGGGGAAGCTAGATAAGAACATGAGCGAAAAAAGATTAGAAGGATCTGTTGGGGTGAAGTGAGGGAGGGAGGTGGTTCGTGTGGAGCATAAACACCAGCGCAGACCAGTTGGGCCGAATGGCCTGTTTCTGTGCTGTAAATTCTATAATATGTAAAAACAAAAAACTGCCACTCTGCCTTTTATTATTGGGCTTAATACACTAGAAATGAACAGTTCCGAAACTGACTGGGACTGATCCCATACCGGCCAAACATGTCCCCTCACAGCCTCCCTCTGCTTCAGAAAAAGTTGGACTGAATGGCCTGTTTCTATGCTGTAAATTCTGTAGTTTTTTTTTTAAAAAGGCTGGGGCTCTTCTTCAGAAAAGAGAAGACTGAGAGGTGACCTGAGAGGTCTTGAAGATGATAGGGCAGATTCAGAGAAAATGTTTCCATTTCTGGGGGAGATTAAAATTAGAGGTTATAAATATAAAATAGTGGCTAATAAATCCAATAGGGAATGCAGGAGAAAGTTCTTCACCAGAGAGTAGTGAGAATGTGGAACTTGCGACCACAAGGAGTAGCTGAGACAAATAGCATAGATACATTTAAGGGGAAGTTGGATAAACACGAGGGAGAAAAGAATAGAAGGATGTGTTGATCGGGTCGGATGAAGTAGGGAGGGAGGAGGCTCGTGTACAGCATAAACACCAGCACGGACCAGTTGGGCCGAATGGCCCATGACTTGTGCAGAGAGAAATTGGTTTGTGGAACTACTGGTCAGACTTGACCATGATGAATGAGAGAATCTGTCCCCACTGGTTTGCAACCCATGGTGATGACATTTGTCTGTTTAACTCTGTTCCCCTGCTGGGCATATTGAATGAAAAACATTTTTGCATTACAAACAGCTCTGAGTTGTGTTCAAAGGCTTAACATTGTGTTTAAGATGATTAAAGGATTTGATCGGGTGGATAGAGAGAAACTATTTCCTCTGGTGGGGGAGTCCAGAACAAGGGGGCATAACCTTAAAATTAGAGCCCGGCCGTTTCTGGTGATGTCAGGAAGCTGCTTCACACAAAGGGCAGTGGAAACCTGGAACTCTCTTCCCCCAAAAAGCCTGGGGGTCAATTGAAAATGTAAAAACTGAGATTGATAGATTTTTGTTAGATAAGGGTATAAAGGGATATGGGAGCAAGGTGGGTGAGTGGAGTTAAGATACAGATCAGCCTTGATCTAATTGAATGGTGGAACAGGCTCGAGGGGCTGAATGGCCTCATCCTGTTCCTATGATCCTCATCACTGGTGGCTGATTCGTCTGATATTCCAACTGCTGTAATTAGTCCTAAACAACACTCACTAAGTCAAGTCCTCCCATCCTCACTAATCTACGTCTGCTACCCATCCCCCAAAATGTTTATATTTAAAATCCCTCCACTGCTTTGCTCCACCCGATCTCTGCAAACGCTTACAATCTTGCACCCACCTCCCGTACCTTTCAGTCTTCTAAGTCTGGTCTCCCTTACCCCCTGCTTCTGCTCTCGAACTCCCTCCCTAATCCCCTCCACTTCTCTCTCCACTTTTAGCAGCCTTCCTGACATGTTGGTGTTCGCCTAATTACGGACATTCTCCACTTTAAATTTGCTTCTGCCGTTCCATCAAGTGCAGGCGGTCCTTCGCCAGTCTTGTTGGCATCGCACCCAGCCTTTCTAATCAGTGTCCACCCATCCGTACACACTCTCCTCCTCCACCCCACATGATCCTCCCTTCTTGCCCACTCTGGCCCTTCTCTCCTGTGATATCAACTCGTGGAATGGCAGGTGACACTGAACCCAAGGAAATATCTGCCTGGGGTTAAAAACCCAAAGACGGATGAAGTCTCTCCACCCATAATAATACTGCTGCCTCTGGTCAACAACTGCCTTGGATCTGACTTTGCTGTTGCCCATTCCCACAGCCCATCACTGTACAACCTCCAATGTCCCCCATTTCCCCTCCCCACACGCACTCACATCCAATGATTGTAGGCTTGAGCAATCACAGGCCTTGTTTGTCCTTCGTCAGACATGCCTGGTCCACCTCTCCCGGTCTGGATTACCCTGGAACACAAGGACAACCTGAGACTGCTGTCTGCGTTCCCAAGTATCATCAGTCAGGCTTTTGTTGACATACTTGGAAGCCTCACCCTCTCTCTCTCCTGTCCCCTGACTTTCCCTAACCCCTCACCCTCCCAACCATCTCATCACCACCCAGCCATCTTTCTTCAGCCCGGTGCTTGCTGCTATAAATTGCATCCTGTCCATATTTTTTTTCCCCTTCCTTTTCTTACCCCCCCCTCCTCACCGCCCCCCCCCAAACTCTCATCATCAGCCCCTTCTCAAAGTCCACCCTCACTGTTCTCAACTCCTGTCCTATCCTAATGTCTTATTTCTCTTTAAGGTCCTTAAACTCACCGTGGCCACCCAGTTCCACTATTCCCTGTTCAGCCTGGTTTTTGTCCTGCTTACAAACACCAAGACTGATTGCTCTGGTCAAAGTCCCGAAACTGGTCCGTGCCGGTGTTTATGCTCCACACAAGCCTCCTCCCTCCGTACCCCCCTTTTCACCCGATCAGCTTATCCTTCTATTCCTTTCTCCCTCATGTGTTTATCTAACTTCCCCTTGAATGCATCTTAGAGAAAGTTAGATGACTGGGCGTCTTCTCCTGTGGCCTCAGGATGTTGCAATGGCTTTTCCAGCCCCTTGTGGGGGGGCAATTTTCGACTTCCTGTTCAGTGTCTGTAATCCCACCCTGCACCGCCTGATCTGTCCCTGTCCCAGGGATTCTCACCGTGTTCGTGGCCTGTCTGCGATGTCGGGTGGGTGCCCTCTGTTGCTCACACACAGGCGTCACCAGCTATTTATACTGCGCACACTGGAGTGCAGTATGGTTCCCCTTGGTGTAAGCAGAGGATATTTACACTGGAGGAAAGAGACTGCCAGTGCTGTTATCTGAAATAAAACCAGAAAATGCTCTATTACAAAGATCATAAAGAGAAGTACAAATGATAGAGGATACTCAGCCCATCTTTTTGTAGAAATCTACCATCAGACCATATTCGGACCCTCGAACAGCCTCTTTATTGATGTCAAGCAGCAGAGAGGTCACAGGATATTACATAGAATTTACAGCACGGAAACAGACAATTCAGCCCAACTGGTCTATGTCGGCGTTTATGCTCCACACGAGCCTCCTCCCTCCCGACTTCATCTCACCCTATCAGTATATCCTTCTATTCCTTTCTCCCTCATGTGTTTATCCAGCTTCCCCTTAAATGTATCTACACTATTCGCCTCAACCACTCCTTGTGGTAGCGAGTTCCACATTCTAACCACTCTCTGGGTGAAGAAGTATCTCCTGAATTCCCTATTGGATTTATTAGTGACTATCTTATATTTATGGCCCCTATTTTTCGATGCCCCCACAAGTGGAAACATCTTCTCTGCGTTGACCCTGAAGGAAAAGGGGGTCGAATGGAAGGGAACTGGTGGGTAAAAGTGATTCGGACTAATTGCTCATGTGGAGGGTTAACACCGACTTGGACTAGTTGGGCCGAATGGCCTGTTCCTGTGTTGTAACTCCTACATACATATCACAGACTTCATTTCACGGAATTTAATTTACCCTCATCAAAAAATGACCCAATTCACCATGATGTTACTATGGTTTATGCTCACAGCTGCCCTCATGTGGGCAGTGAATATATAGCATCTGATAGAATCAGAGAATGATAAACTCAGAAGGAGGCCATTCGGACCATCGTGCCTGTGCTGGCTCTTTGAAAGAGCTATCCAATTAGTCCAGTTGGATGTACGGCAGCCTTAGTTTCACAGATCAGCCACGATCTTATCAAATGGCGAAGCGGGCTCGAGGGGCTGAATGGCCGACTCCTGTTCCTATGTTCGTTCCCTCTATCCTGCTGTGATGATGGTATTAAATCTATTTTTATTAAATCAATAACTTTGAATGTTCCCAAGGTGGAGCAAAGTACCGTGGTTCCTTTCACCCTGATGCACCCCCCCCTCCCCCCCCCCCCCCTTGCCTTCCCCCCCCCTCCCTTCCCCCCCCCCTCCCCCACCGAGCTCAAACAACGACTTGTGATGGGACTCACTCTTTCCCAATTAATGAATCACAGGTGCCCCTGCCCTACAGCACCTCACCCAATCTCCTTTCATCAAAGATGAGCCTGAGCGGCAAGGTTTGCCAAGATCTCGTCTTCAACATGTTCCAGCAGAACCCCCACTGATTCCCCTCGCTCCTCTCTTCCCTAACACGGGGCTGCTGACATGATATGGAACACCCCAACTGCTGCTGGAGGGGTGATCAGCCGACAGGCCAGACGCCACTCAGTGCCACTTGGCTCAGTGCTGGACCAGGTGATGAATTCAGGGTAGCTGCACTGCCACAGACCCACTTCCCCCACCAACCACTGGCGTCCTCATGGAGGTGGGCGGACAGGGCCAATTTAGTACAAGGTCTCACAGTCCAACTGATATTGGGAACTCACCCCTCAAGGACTGAGTCAAGACTAGCCCGAACTCATCTCTTGTAGGATAATTAAAGTTGGTGGTGTAGGGGGCAGAGTAAAAACACAAGGAATAGGACAGAGCCGCCAAGGGTCCCAACTACCGCTTTGGAGGGGAATCCTCGTCTGAGAAATCGAAAGGAACGTTTTTAAGAGTTCTGGTGCGTGCAGAAGGTGGCGTTGGAGCAGATATGACAGATGAGGAATGAAGTCCTTGCAGGAAGCAGGATGGGAAGTAGTGTGTCATCCAAGTAGTTGTCAGTCAGTGGGCTTGTCAACGTTGAGCCGATCCCTGGAAGTGGAGAGAAGTCGGGCAGGGGACTCTGAGACCACAAAAGGCGAGGAAGCAGTGGATGTTTGATGTATAGTTAATGACGTTCTCTAGATTGGGTTAAGAGCAAGAAGCAACATCAGTCATCAATACAGCAGGAGAAGCCAGGGAGTTAACCTGAGCAGGATTGGAACAAGGTCATCAACATATCCCGACACACAGACAAAGCAAAGGACCACGTAGGTTCCCGAGTGACACCTGTCTGGAGGAAGTGAGTGCAGTTAATGGAAAAGTTTTTGAAAGAGAGAACGAGTTAAACCAGGGAGGAGGGGGAAAGCTGTAACATCTCCTGGCTCAGTATTTCAGTGCTACGCCATCTACACAGCTATTTTACTGTGATATCAACTGTGTTTAAAGGCATCCATTCCTTTCTTGGGCTCTAGTTCCCACCAGAATGTCACCCTTTATTTGTCAACCTGCACACTTGACAGGCTCTCCAAAGACAAAGGCATCGGAGTGACCATTGTCTTGGTCCAGTGTCCAATGGGGCACGGCTAAAGGCCAATGAAAGCCATCAGCAATGTGTAATCCGACTGACTTTCCCATCCATGACCTACACTGCTGAGGAAAATTGTACTATTCCAACTCCAGTCTAGATGGACATCAGCTAACTCAGCACCGAGCATGTATGGAACTTGGGATCTTACATAGAAAATAGGAGCAGGAGCAGGCCATTCGGCCCTTCGGGCCTGCTCCGCCATTCAAAATGATCGTGGCTGATCGTCTAACTTGGTACCCTGTTCCCGCTTTTTCCCCATCTTCCTGGTGGAGCAGCTGGCTGACCCTTTGGGACAGTTTAATCCAATTCATCTGTTTGCAATGCCATTAAAGGCAAATTGGAGAGTGTTGCTAACCAACAATTCTGATATTTACTATAATTACACCAGGGATGAGGGATTTCAGTTATGGGGAAAGACTAAAGAAACTGAGATTGTTCTCCTGAGAGCAGAGAATTACGGGGAGATTTACTAGAAGTGTTCAAAATTATGAGGGGTTTTGATAGAGTAAGTAAGGAGAAACTGTTTGCAGTGGCAGGAGGGTCGGTAACCCAGAGGACACAGATTTAAGATAATTGGCAAAAGAACCAGAGGGGAGATAAGAAGAAATATTTTGATGCAGTGAGTTGTTATGATCTGGGATGCACTGCCTGAAAGCACCCTATCCTTCTATTCCTTTCTCCCTCATGTGTTTATCCAGCTTCCCCTTAAATGCATCTACACTATTCACCTCAACGACTTGTGGGAGTGAGTTCCACATTCTCACCACTCTCTGGGTGAAGTGGTTTCTCCTGAATTCACGATTGGAATTATTATTAGTGATTATCTTTGATTTATGGCCCCCTAGTTTTGGTCTCCCCCACAAGTGGAAACATGCTGTTTCCAAAAAACATTTTGTTATCAAACATGAGACTCCAACAAGAAACAGGAACCGTGAAATTCTCTAACCGGCATGCTGGTGAGGGAGAGGTTTTCTCTGGGGAGTGCAGCCAGAGCCAAATCCACGGCACCATGGGTGGCTCAACTGTACAGGGGGGGGAGGAGAAAGGTCAGGAGAGCAATAGTGATAGGGTTTTAGGGGATTCTATAGTCAGGGGAACAGACAGGCGTTTCTGCGGCCGCAGATGTGATTCCAGGATGGTATGTTGTCTCTCTGGAGCCAGGGTCAAGTATGTCACTGAGTGGCCGCAGAACATTCTGAAGAGGGAGGGTGAACAGCCAGAGGTCGTGGTCCATATCGGTACCAATGACATAGGTGGAAAGATGGATGAGGTCCTGCAGGCAGAGTTTAGGGAACTGGGAAAGAGATTAATAAGCAGGACCTCAAAGGTAGTAATCTCCAGATTACTCCTGGTGCCATGTGCTAATGAGCACAGCAATAGGAGGATAGAGAAGATGAATGTGTGGCTGGAGAGATGGTGCAGGAGGGAGGGCTTTAGATTCCTGGGGCATTGGGACCGGTTCTGGGGGAGGTGGGACCTGTACAAGCTGGGCGGGTTGCACCTCAACAGGGCTGGGTTCAATATCATCGCGGGGAGGTTTGCGAGTGCTGTTGGGGAGGGTTTAAACTAGCTTGGCAGGGGGATGGGAACCTGAGTGTAGATTCAGAAGAGAGAGAAGCAGAACTGGAAATGGAAGGCAGAAAATTAATAAGTGAGTTTGGAAGACAGAGGAAACAAAGGTTAGAAAATAAACAACAACGGAGTTTGGCAGTGCTGAAAGGTACATACCTCAATGCAAGGAGGATAGTGAATAAGGCAGATGAGCTGAGGGCACAAATAGACACGGAGCAGTACGATATCTGAGCAATTACTGAAACAATGCTTAAAGAGGGGCAAGAATGGCAGCTCAACGTTCCTGGTTACAGGGTTTTCAGACGAGATAGAGAGGGGGATAAAAAAGGAGGTGGGGGTGACAATATTGGTTAAAGAAACAATTACAGCTGTGAGAAGGGATGATCTGTTAGAAGGATCATCAAATGTGGCCATATGGGTGGAACTAAAGAACAAAAAAAGGGGCAGTCACACTGCCGGGAGTGTACTATAGACCCCCAAACAGTCAGAGGGAGATAGAAGAGCAAATATGTAGGCAAATTTCTGAGAAGTGCAAAAACAGTAGGGCAATAATAGTAGGGGATTTCAACTACCCAAATATTAACTGGGATACAATCAGTGTGAAGGGTATAGAGGGTGCAGAATTCTTAAATTGCATTCAGGAGAATTTTTTAGCCAATTCGTAGCAAGCCCAACAAGAGAGGGGGCAGTTCTGGGTTTAGTTTTAGGGAATGAAGCTGGGCAGGTGGAAGGAGTATCAGTAGGAGAGTATTTTGGTGGCAGTGATTGTAATTCAGTTAGATTTTACATGGTTATGGAAAAGGACAAAGATCGGACAAGTGTTAAAGTTCTCAATTGGGGAAAGGCCAATTTTACTAAGCTGACATGTGATTTAGCAAAAGTGGAATAGAAACAGGAAATGCTGGAAAAGCTCAGCAAGTGAGGCAGCATCTGTGGAGAAAGAAACAGAGTTAACGTTTCAGGTCAAAGACCTTTCATCAGAAATGGAAGATGTTAAAGAGATAAAGTTTTTAAGCAAATACAGAGCCAGGGAAAGGAGGGAGGGGGAGGGAAGAACAAAAGGGAAGGTCTGTGATAGGGTGGACGGCAGGAGTGATTAAATGTCAAAAGGGATGATGGTGCAAGGCAAGGAGGGCGGGAATGGGAGAGGTTAGGAAACAAAAGATGGGTCCAGAGGAGCTGTAAATGGCAACATCAGAACCATTAGTTATAGCAAGTAGTGTTTTTTAGTGAATCAAGATCCCTAATGTAGTTAACATTCTCTAAATTAAGAGTAATTTAAAGGAGTAAACTCCTCAAAGGGAGTAACTAACGAGCTTAAGCAAAAGCAAGTCACGGCAGCACAGCTCGCACCCGTGATATGCTCCTCCTGCACTATGTGGGAAGTCATGGACACTACCGGTGTCCCTGGCGACCATGTGTGCAGGAAGTGTGTCCAGCTGCAGCTACTGGCTAACCGCATTTCGGGGCTGGAGTTGTGGGTGGATTCACTGTGGAGCATCCGCGATGCTGAGACTATCGTGGATGCTCCACAGTAATGTGGTTGATTCTTAATTGCCCTCTGAAATGGCCTAGCAAGCCACTCAGTTGTAAAATCTCGCTACGAAAAGTCATAATAAGAATAAAACCGGACGGACCACCCGGCATCGGACCACCAGGCACCGGACACGACAACGGCAAAACACCAAGCCCAGTCGACCCTGCAAGGTCCTCCTTACTAACATCTGGGGACTTGTGCCAAAATTGGGAGAGCTGTCCCACAGACTAGTCAAGCAACAGCCTGACATAGCCATACTCACAGAATCATATCTTTCAGCCAACGTCCCAGACTCTTCCATCACCATCCCTGGGTATGTCCTGTCCCACCGGCAGGACAGACCCACCAGAGGTGGCGGTACAGTGATATACAGTCAGGAGGGAGTGGCCCTGGGAGTCCTCAACATTGACTCTGGACCCCATGAAATCTCATGGCATCAGGTCAAACATGGGCAAGGAAACCTCCTGCTGATTACCACCTACCGTCCTCCCTCAGCTGATGAATCAGTCCTCCTCCATGTTGAACACCACTTGGAGGAAGCACTGAGGGTAGCAAGGGCACAAAATGTACTCTGGGTGGGGGACTTCAATGTCCATCACCAAGAGTGGCTCGGTAGCACCACTACTGACCGAGCTGGCCGAGTCTTGAAGGACATAGCTGCTAGACTGGGCCTGCGGCAGGTGGTGAGCGAACCAACACGAGGGAAAAACTTACTTGACCTCGTCCTCACCAATCTACCTGTCGCAAATGCATCTGTCCATGACAGTATTGGTAGGAGTGACCACCGCGCAGTCCTCGTGGAGATGAAGTCCCGTCTTCGCACTGAGGACACCATCCAACGTGTTGTGTGGCACTACCACCGTGCTAAATGGGATAGATTCAGAACAGATCTAGCAGCTCAAAACTGGGCATCCATGAGGCGCTGTGGGCCATCAGCAGCAGCAGAATTGTATTCCAGCACAATCTGTAACCTCATGGCCCGGCATATTCCTCACTCTACCATTACCAACAAGCCAGGGGATCAACCCTGGTTCAATGAGTGTAGAAGAGCATGCCAGGAGCAGCACCAGGCGTACCTAAAAATGAGGTGCCAACCTGGTGAAGCTGCAACTCAGGACTACATGCATGCTAAACAGCGGAAGCAACATGCTATAGACAGAGCTAAGCGATTCCACAACCAACGGATCAGATCAAAGCTCTGCAGTCCTGCCACATCCAGTCGTGAATGGTGGTGGACAATTAAACAACTAACGGGAGGAGGAGGCTCTGCAAACATCTCCATTCTCAATGATGGCGGAGTCCAGCACGTGAGTGCAAAAGACAAGGCTGAAGCGTTTGCAACCATCTTCAGCCAGAAGTGCCGAGTGGATAATCCATCTCAGCCTCCTCCCGATATCCCCACCATCACGGAAGCCAGTCTTCGGCCAATTCGATTCACTCCACGTGATATCAAGAAACGGCTGAGTGTACTGGATACAGCAAAGGCTATGGGCCCTGACAACATCCCAGCTGTAGTGCTGAAGACTTGTGCTCCAGAACTAGCTGCGCCTCTAGCCAAGCTGTTCCAGTACAGCTACAACACTGGCATCCACCCGACAATGTGGAAAATTGCCCAGGTATGTCCTGTCCACAAAAAGCAGGACAAATCCAATCCGGCCAATTACCGCCCCATCAGTCTACTCTCAATCATCAGCAAAGTGATGGAAGGTGTCGTCGACAGTGCTATCAAGCGGCACTTACTCACCAATAACCTGCTCACCGATGCTCAGTTTGGGTTCCGCCAGGACCACTCGGCTCCAGACCTCATTACAGCCTTGGTCCAAACATGGACAAAAGAGCTGAATTCCAGAGGTGAGGTGAGAGTGACTGCCCTTGACATCAAGGCAGCATTTGACCGAGTGTGGCACCAAGGAGCCCTAGTAAAATTGAAGTCAATGGGAATCAGGGGGAAAACTCTCCAGTGGCTGGAGTCATACCTAGCACAAAGGAAGATGGTAGTGGTTGTTGGAGGCCAATCATCTCAGCCCCAGGGCATTGCTGCAGGAGTTCCTCAGGGCAGTGTCCTAGGCCCAACCATCTTCAGCTGCTTCATCAATGACCTTCCCTCCATCATAAGGTCAGAAATGGGGATGTTCGCTGATGACTGCACAGTGTTCAGTTCCATTCGCAACCCCTCAGATAATGAAGCAGTCCGAGCCTGCATGCAGCAAGACCTGGACAACATCCAGGCTTGGGCTCATAAGTGGCAAGTAACATTCGCGCCAGATAAGTGCCAGGCAATGACCATCTCCAACAAGAGGGAGTCTAACCACCTCCCCTTGACATTCAACGGCATTACCAACGCCGAATCCCCCACCATCAACATCCTGGGGGTCACCATTGACCAGAAACTTAACTGGACCAGCCATATAAATACCGTGGCTACGAGAGCAGGTCAGAGGCTGGGTATTCTGCGGCGAGTGACTCACCTCCTGACTCCCCAAAGCCTTTCCACCATCTACAAGGCACAAGTCAGGAGTGTGATGGAATACTCTCCACTTGCCTGGATGAGTGCAGCTCCAACAACACTCAAGAAGCTCGACACCATCCAAGATAAAGCAGCCCACTTGATTGGCACCCCATCCACCACCCTAAACATTCACTCCCTTCACCACCGGCGCACTGTGGCTGCAGTGTGCACCATCCACAGGATGCACTGCAGCAACTCGCCAAGGCTTCCTCGACAGCACCTCCCAAACCTGCGACCTCTACCACCTAGAAGGACAAGGGCAGCTGGCGCATGGGAACAACACCACCTGCACGTTCCCCTCCAAGTCACACACCATCCCGACTTGGAAATATATCGCCGTTCCTTCATTGTCGCTGGGTCAAAATCCTGGAACTCTCTTCCTAACAGCACTGTGGGAGAACCGTCACCACACGGACTGCAGCGGTTCAAGAAGGCGGCTCACCACCACCTTCTCGAGGGCAATTAGGGATGGGCAATAAATGCCGGCCTTGCCAGCGACGCCCACATCCCGTGAACGAATAAAAAAAAAAAAAAAAGCACGTTCAGTGAGGTGGTCACGCCGCAGGTAAAGATTACGCAGACAGAAAGGAAATGGGTGACCGCCAGGCAGAGTAAAAGGACTAGGCAGGTAGAGCAGGAGTCCCCTGGGGCCATCTCCCTCTCAAACAGATATACCGCTTTGGATATTGTTGGGGGAGATGGCTTATCAAGGAAATGCAGCAAGAGCCAAGACCATGGTACCACGAGTGACTCAGCTGCACAGGAGGGGAGAAAAAAGAATGTGAGAGCAATAGTGATAGGGGATTCCATCGTAAGGGGAACAGATAGGCGTTTCTGCGGCCGCAGACGTGACTCCAGGATGGTATGTTGACTCCCTGGTGCTCGGGTCAAGGATGTCACGGAGCGGCTGCAGGACATTCTGAAGGGGGAGGGTGAACAGCCAGAGGTCGTGGTCCATATCGGCAGCAACGACATCGGTAAAAAAAGGGATGAGGTCCTGCAAGCAGAATATAGGGAGTTAGGAAATAAATTAAAAAGCAGGACCTCTAAGGTAGTAATCTCAGGATTACTCCCAGTGCCACGTGCCAGCGAGAGCAGAAATAGGAGAATAGACCAGATGAATGCATGGCTTGAGAGATAGTGTAGGAGGGAGGGGTTTAAATTCCTGAGGCATTGGGACCGATTCTGGGAAAGGCGGGACCTGTACAAGCTGGACGGGTTGCACCCAAGCAGAACCAGGACCAATATCCTCGTGGGGGCATTTGCTAGTTCTGTTGGGGAGGGTTTAAACTAGTATGGCAGGGGGATGGGAACCAAAGGGCAGGTACAGATAGGACAAATTCAGACCAGGAAACGGGAAATAGAAAAGCAGTTAGTGACATAGTCAACGACTCAAAGGCAAAAGAAGCAAAGGTTAAATAGTGTTCAGCACAGGAATTTGACGGGGTGAAAGGGTATATACTTCAATGCAAGGAGTATTACAAACAAAGCAGATGAGCTAAGGGCACAGATAGACACATGGCAGCTTGATATCATTGCGACAATGGAAACCTGGCTTAAAGAGGGGGATAATTGGCAGCTCAATATCCCTGGATATAGAGTTTTCAGGCAGGATAGAGTGGGTGATAAAAGAGGAGGGGGGGTCGCATTATTGGTTAAAGAATCAATTACAGTTGTGAGAAGGGATGATCTGCAAAATGGATCATCGATCGAGGCCATATGGGTTGAGCTAAGAAATAAAAAAGGGGCAGTCACACTACTAGGACTGTACCACAGACCCCCGAATAGCCAAAGGGAGATAGAAGAACAAATATATAGGCAAATTTCTGAGTGCAAAAATAAGAGGGAAATAATAGTCGGGGACTTCAACTACCCTAACATCAACTGGGATTCAAACAGTGTGAGGGGCACAGAGGGCGCAAAATTCTTGATCGGTGTCCAGGAGAACTTTTTTAGCCAGTACGCGACAAGCCCAACAAGAGGAGATGCAATTCTAGATTTAGTCCTGGGAAATGAAGATAGGCAAGTGGGTGAAGTGACAGTGGGTGACCATATTGGGGATAGTGACCACAATTCAGTTAGTTTTAGCATTATTATGGAAAAGGACAGAGTTAAATCAGGAGTAAACGTTTTAAATTGGGGGAAGGCAAATTTTACAGAACTAAGAGGTGATTTGGCAGAAGTGGACTGGACACAACTACTTGAGGAGAAATCAGTGGGAGGCACTAAAAAGTGAAATTCTACGGGTACAATGCAGACACGTCCCCTCAAAGAAAAAGGGTGGTGCTGCCAAATTTAGAGCCCCCTGGTTGTCTAGAAGTATACGGGGCAAGATAAAGCAGAAAAAGAAAGCTTATGACTGTCACAGAAAACTAAATACTGCAGAAAGCCTAGAGGAGTATAGGAAGTACAGGGATGACGTAAAAAAGGAAATAAGGAAAGCAAAGAGAGGGCATGAGAAAATATTAGCTCGTAAGATTAAAGAAAACTCAAAGATGTTTTATCTGTACATTAGGAACAAGAGGATAGCTAAGGAAAAGATGGGACCTATCAGGGATGATAAGGGTAACTTGTGTGTAGAAGCAGAGGATGTGGGTAGGGTTTTAAATGAATATTTTGTCTCCGTATTCACAAAGGAAAGGGATGATCCGGATGTAGTAGTTAAAGAGGAGAGGTGTGAAATATTGGATAAGGTAAACATAACGAGAGAGGAAGTACTGGAGGGACTGGAATCCTTGAAAGTTGATAAGTCACCAGGGCCGGATGGATTGTTTCCTGGGCTATTGAAGGAAGCCAGGGAGGAAATAGCGGATGCTCTGAGGATCATTTTCCAATCCTCACTAGATACAGGGGAGGTACCGGAGGACTGGAAGACTGCAAACATAGTACCATTGTATAAAAAGGATACGAGGGAAAGGCCGAACAATTATAGGCCGGTCAGTCTTACCTCGGTGGTGGGCAAACTATTAGAATCAATACTGAGAGATAGGATAAACTGTCACTTGGAAAGGCATGGTTTAATCAGGGATAGTCAGCATGGATTTGTTCAGGGAAGGTCATGCCTTACAAATCTGATTGAATTATTTGAGGAAGTGACGAGGAGGATTGATGAGGGTAGTGCAGTGGATGTTGTCTACATGGATTTTAGTAAGGCATTTGACAAGGTCCCACATGGCAGACTGGTCAGAAAGGTAAAAGCCCATGGGATACAGGGAAATGTGGCGAATTGGATCCAAAATTGGCTCAGTAACAGGAAACAAAGGGTAAAAGTCGATGGATGTCTTTGCGAATGGAAATCCGTTTCCAGTGGTGTGCCACAGGGCTCAGTGTTGGGTCCCTTGCTGTTTGTGGTATATATGAATGATATGGACTTGAATGTAGGGGGCATGATTGGCAAATTTGCAGATGACACAAAAATTGTCCGTGTGGTTGACAGTGAAGAGGATACCTGTAGACTCCAAGAAGATATCAATGGGTTGGTGGAGTGGGCGGAAAAGTGGCAAATGGAGTTCAACCCGGAGAAGTGTGAGGTAATGCACTTAGGGAGGGCAAACTGTAAAAGGGAATACGCAGTCAACGGGAATATACTGAGAGGGGTGGAGGAAGTGAGAGACCTTGGAGTGCATGTGCACAGGTCCCTGAAGGTGGCAGTACAGGTAGATAAGGTTGTGAAGAAGGCATACGGAATGCTCTCCGTTATTAGCCGAGGTATAGAATACAAAAGCAGGGATGTAATGATGGAACTGTATAAAACGCTGGTAAGGCCACAGCTGGAGTATTGTGTGCAGTTCTGGTCACCACATTATAGGAAGGACATAATTGCTCTGGAGAGAGTGCAGAGAAGATTTACAAGAATGTTGCCAGGGCTTGAAAATTGCAGCTTCGAGGAGAGATTGGATAGGCTGGGGTTGTTTTCCTTGGAGCAGAGGTGGCTGAGGGGAGATTTGATTGAGGTGTACAAAATTGTGAGGGGCCCAGATAGAGTAGACAGGAAGTACCTGTTTCCCCTAGCGGAGAGTTCAAGAACTAGAGGACACAGATTTAAGCTGACTGGCGGAAGGATTAGAGGGGACATGAGGAAAAACTTTTTTACCCAGAGGGTGGTGGGTGTATGGAATTCGCTGCCCGAATTGGTGGTAGAGGCAGGGACCCTCAACTCTTTTAAAAAGTACCTGGACCTGCACCTAAAGTGCTGTAAGCTGCAGGGCCACGGACCGGGTGCTGGAAGGTAGGATTAGAATGGGCACCTGGTTGTTCTTCGAGCCGGCACGGACACGATGGGCTGAATGGCCCCCTTCTGTGCTGTATCTTTTCTATGGTTCTATGGTTCTGTCTCTGAATGGCCCTTCAGCCAAAAGTGCATTAATCATCTCAAAATGGACGAGCCGCTCATGTGATTGGAATCTACATCACCTCCTCGTTCCACATCGCTGTGAGGTTTTGGGCAGACACGTCTACAGACCTTAATAACTGCAGCATATCAAGGAAAACAGCCAGAGACTGAGTCCCGCCTTCCTTGTAATAACCTGGCCACCTGGATCAGGGACATCTTAATCACTTAGCCAGTACTGATAACTCGATGACATCTGAACCAGAAGATTCACCGGTATGGGAGACAACAGAACCAGACCTGTTGCCATCAACAGGAAAGAATGTACAACTGAAGAGCATCTTATCATGGCCCTCAGGACATCCTGAAATGCTTCACGTCCAATGAATGACTTTATGAAGTGCAGTCATTGTGGTAGAGGCAGGGACCCTCAACTCTTTTAAAAAGTACCTGGACCTGCACCTAAAGTCCTGTAAGCTGCAGGGCTACGGACCGGGTGCTGGTAGGTCGGATTAGAATGGTTGTTCTTCGAGCCGGCGCAGACACGATGGGCCGAATGGCCCCCTTCTGTGCTGTATCTTTTTCATGGTTCTATGGTTCTATTACCAGCACCTGCTGTCCAATAAATAAAAACGGGAGCAGTGATTATGATCTGAAGTTATTGAAATCAATGTTGAGTCCAGAAGGTTGTAAAGTGCCTAATCGAAAGATGAGGTGCTGTCCCTCGAGCTTCCGTTGAGCTTCATTGGAACAGTGTAAGAGGCCGAGGTCGGAGAGGTCAGAGTGGGAGTGAGACAGGGAATTAAAACGGCAAGCGACCGGCAGGTCAGGGTCTCGCTTGCGGACTGAGGGGAGGTGTTCAGCAAAGCGATCACCCAATCTGCGTTTGGTCTTCCCAGTGTCGAGGAGACCACATTGTGAGCAGCGAGTACAGTATACTGAATTGAAAGAAGGACAAGTAAATCACTTTCACCTGGAAGGAGTGCTTGGGGCTCTGGACGGTGGGAAGGGAGGAGGTGAAAGGGCAGGTGTTGTATCTCCTGCGCTCGCACGGGAAGGTGGCACGGGGAGGAGAGCGGGTGTTGGGGGTGATGGAAGAGTGGACCAGGGTGTCACTGAGGGATTGGCCCCGTCGGAATACTGAAAGGGGAGGGGAGGGGGAGATGTGTTTGGTGGTGGGATCGCGCTGGAGGTGGTGGAAATGGCGGGGGATGATACCTGAATGAGGAGGTTGGTGGGGTGGAAGGTGAGGACAAGGGGGACCCTACCGTGGTTCCAGAGGGGAAGGAGTGAGGGCAGAAGTGCTGGAAATATGACGGACACAGTCGAGGGGAATCCTCAGTTGAGGAAAAAGGAAGACATAGCAGAAGCACTGGTGTGGAAGGTGGCATCCTCAGAACAGATGCGACAGAGACGGAGAAACTGGGAGAAGGGAATAGAGTCCTTACAGGAAGCGGGGTGGGAGGAAGTGTAATCAGGGAGTCGGTGGGCTTATAATAGATATTGGTTGACAGCCTATCCCCAGAAGCGGAGATAGGCTGTCCATCTATCCAAGGTAGCTGTGGGGCTGTGGCTCCCTGAGCGACCTTGATTACATTTCCTCCCACCCTAAGAGAAGCAAGGGAGGAAATAGCAGAGGCTCTGACAATCATTTTCCAAACCTCTCTGGCTACGGGCATGGTGCAGGAGGACTGGAGGATTTGAGGACTGCATACATTGTACCGTGTTATTTGGAAAGGGCGAAAGGGATAGATCGAGTAATTACAGGCCAGTCAGCCGAACCTCGGTGGTGGGCAAATTATTGGAAAAAATTCTGAAGGACAGTATTAATCATCATTTAGAAAGGCACGGGTTAATCAAGGACAGTCAACATGGATTTATTAAGGGAAGGTTGTGTCTGACTAACTTGACTGAATTTTTTGAGGCGGTAACAAGGAGGGTCGATGAGGGTAGTGCGTTTGATGTAGTGTACATGGATTTTAGCAAGGCTTTTGACAAGGTCCCACATGGCCTACTGGTCAGAAAAGTAATAGTCCATGGGATCCAAGGGCAAGTGGCAAATTGGATCCAAAATTGGCTCAGTGGCAGGAAGACCATAAGACCATAAGAGATAAGAGCAGGAGTAGGCCATTCGGCCCCTCGAGCCTGCTCCGCCATTTAATGAGATCACGGCTGATCTGATTTTTACCTCAACTCCACTTTCCAGCCTTTTCCCCATATCCTTTGACTCCCTTGCTGATCAAAAATTTGTCTAACTCAGCCTTGAATGTATTCAATGACTCAGCCTCCACAGCTTTTTGGGGTAAAGAATTCCAAAGATTCACGACCCTCTGGGAGAAGAAATTCCTCCTCATTTCCGTCTTAAACGGGCGACCCCTTATTCTGAGATGATGCCCCCTAGTTTTAGATTCCCCCATGAGGGGTAACAACCTCTCAGCATCTCCCGATCGAGTCCCCTCAGAATCTTGTATGTTTCAATAAGATCTCCTCTCATTCTTCTAAACTCCAATGAGCATAGACCCAACCTGTTCAATCTTCCCTCATTAGACAACCCTTCCCTACCCGGAATCAACCGAGTGAACCTTCTCTGAACTGCCTCCAATGCAAGTATGTCCTTCCTTCAATAAGGGCACCAGAACTGTACGCAGTACTCCAGGTGTGGTCTCACCAGCACCGTGTACAGTTGTAGCATGACTTCCCTGCTTTTATACTCCATCCCCGTAGAAATAAAGGCCAATATTCCGTTTGCCTTCTGGATTACCTGCTGCACCTGCATGTTGACTTTTGTGTTTCATGTACGAGGACACCCAGATCCCTCTGTACCGCAGCATTTTGTAGTATTTCTCCATTCAAATAATATTTTGCTTTTTTATTTTTCCTCCCAAAGTGGATGACTTCACATTTCCCACATTATATTCCATCTGCCAAATTTTTGCCCATTCGCTTAACCTGTCAATATCCCTTTGCAGACACTTTGTGTCCTCATCGTAACTTGCTTTTCCACCTATCTTTGTATCATCAGCAAATTTGGCCACAAGACACTCTGTTCCTTCATCCAAGTCATTGATATATATTGTAAATAGTTGAGGCCCCAGCACTGAGCCCTGAGGCAAAGCAAAGGGTAATGGTCGACGGGTGTTTTTGTGACTGGAAGGCTGTTTCCAGTGGGGTTCTGCAGGGCTCAGTACTGGGTCCCTTGCTTTTTGTGGTATATATTAATGATTTAGACTTAAGTTTCTTTCACAAACATTGCTTACGACCTGTGTGCAAAAAACAAAGTACCACGTCCTGCATATCAGTACAACCAAAAATAATCCTGTGATGTCTTTGCAAGGTCAAGCAAGATTTGTAAAAAATGTCACTACATGGAAAGAAATGAAGGCAGGATTTTATCATGGGCATGTAGCATATCTGGACTTCACAAAATACAGTGTGAAAAAGAAATCTCTTTACTTAAATGTAATTCAAAACCCAGTTGAGTGCCTGGTGTCAGACTATTATTAAAAGGGGCATGATTAAGGAGTTTGCAGATGATACAAAAATTGGCCGTGTGGTTGATAGTGAGGAGGAAAGCTGTAGACTGCAGGAAGATATCAATGGTCTGGTCAGGTGGGCAGAAAAGTTGCAAATGGAATTCAATCCGGAGAAGTGTGAGGTAATGCATTTGGGGAGGGCAAACAAGGCAAGGGAGTACACAATAAATGGGAGGATACTGAGAGGTGTAGAGGAAGAGAGGGACCTTGGAGTGCATGTCCACAGATCCCTGAAGGTAGCAGGACAGGTAGATAAGGTGATAAAGAAGGCATACGGGATACTTTCCTTTATCAGCTGAGATGTAGAATATAAGAGCGAGGAGATTATGCTTGAACTGTATAAAACACTGGTTAGGCCACAGCTTGAGCACTGCGCACAGTTCTGGTCTCCACATTACAGGAAGGATGTGATTGCACTGGAGAGGGGACGGAGGACATTTATGAGGATGTTGCCAGGACTGAAGGAAAGATTGGATCGGCTGGGGTTGTTTTCTTTGGAACAGAGGAGGCTGAGGGGTGATTTAATTGAGGTGTATAAAATTATGAGGGGCCTAGATAGAGTGGATAGGAAGGACCTATTTCCCTTAGCAGGTCAATAACCAGGGGGCATAGATTTAAAGTAATTGGTAGAAGGATTAGAGGGGAGCTGAGAAGAATATTTTTCACCCAGAGGGTGGTGGGGGTCTGGAACTCACTGCCTGAAAGGGTGGTAGAGGCAGAAACCCTCAACTCATTTAAAAAGGTACCTGGATGTGCACCTGAAGTGCTGTAACCTACAGGGCTATGGACCAAGAGCTGGAAAGTGGGATTAGGCTGGATTGTTCTTTTTCAGCTGGCACAGACATGATGGGCTGAATGGCCTCCTTCTGTGCCATAAATTTCGATGATTCTATGATTCTATAAACAGGCTGAAAGTGAAACTAATTGAAAACATACACTGTTCCTCGCTTGTAGGTGCCTTATTGACTGATACAGATGCGGACTAATGGTATCTGGCTGCTGGCCCACAGCCCAACCTAAGCCGATAATGGCATTCCTGAAAAGCAACTCAGTCGGGTTGCAGCGAAGGTTGAGTCACTTTTACGTGATGGGTAAGATGTTTATCTGACCAGTAATAGAAATAATATGTGATTGTTGACCTGGGAATAGAATGTTTTTTTTGCTTTGCACTACGTTTTCAACATCAAGTGTTCTGAGATGAGGTGGGGAGTCCAGCGCTGATGCAGGGGAAACTCTCTATCTAAGTGGCCCATCAAGGACTGCCATCAGGCCTCACTCATTTTCAGCTTGTCCAATTCCTCTGCTGTGATCTGCTTATAGTATTTGGCCACATCCACTTTGGGAGGAAAAATAAAAAAAGCAAAATATTATTTGAATGGAGAAATACTACAAAATGCTGCGGTACAGAGGGATCTGGGTGTCCTCGTACATGAAACACAAAAAGTCAACATGCAGGTGCAGCAGGTAATCCGGAATATTGGCTTTTATTTCCAGGGGGATGGAGTACAAAAGCAGGGAAGTCATGCTACAACTGTACAGGGTGCCGGTGAGACCACACCTGGAGTACTGCGTACAGTTCTGGTGCCCTTATTTAAGGAAGGACATACTTGCATTGGAGGCAGTTCAGAGAAGGTTCACTCAGTTGATTCCGGGTATGGAAGGGTTGTCTTGTGAGGAAAGATTGAACAGGTTGGGTCGATACTCATTGGAGTTTAGAAGAATGAGAGGAGATCTTATTGAAACATACAAGATTCTGAGGGGACTCGATAGGGTAGATGCTGAGAGGATGTTACCCCTCATGGGGGAATCTAAAACTAGGGGGCATAGTCTCAGAATAAGGGGTCGCCCGTTTAAGACGGAAATGAGGAGGAATTTCTTCTCCCAGAGGGTCGTGAATCTTTGGAATTCTTTACCCCAAAAAGCTGTGGAGGCTGAGTCATTGAATACATTCAAGGCTGAGTTAGACAAATTATTGATGATCAAGGGAGTCAAAGGATATGGGGAAAGTGGAGTTGAGGTAAAAATCAGATCAGCCATGATCTCATTAAATGGCGGAGCAGGCTTGAGGGGCCGAATGGCCTACTCCTGCTCCTATCTCTTATGGTCTTATGGTCTCACCGCCCGAAATTTCTCTCATTCTCCACTGCCCAATTTCTGGCGGGATTGTAGAGGATAATTTCACCGCCCCCACCCCCCATTCATAGCAGGAGTTACAACAGAATTCCTGCTTGATTTATTCCTATCTCTGCACCACTTCCCCACCCGCTGCTCTGGCTGAGATAACCAAATCCAGCACTAGGCGTGGACTGAACCTGGGACTTCCCTGTCGTGTGTGGGTGTGTACTGAGTGTGGTGCCTTTACTCACTGAGACATTAGGGATAAATATTCCCTCAGTGGCCACACAGCCAATGGGTCAAGCTCTGGGTGAAGCTGTCTCTCCGTGAAGAGTTTGCACACTCTCTGTTAACCTCTTATGAGCCAATCTGCAGGGTGCATTTCTGGGGCTTGCTGCATTAAGATTTTGATCATTCCGAGTTGGTGATGAGACTCTTGGATGGCTACAGTTGCAAACAGAGCCTGCAGTAAACTCAATCTGGGTGCAATAGTTCTGAATTATAGTACAACATTGCTATCTTCAACGGTGTGTGAGTGAACTCAGGACTTGGGCACTGCAGTTAAATGATCACAGCAGTCAAATACAGACAAAGGCTGTTGGCACAGTTCGTCTCTTCCCCTTAGTGAAGTAATGCAAATAATATATCATAACTTACAGACATGAATTACAATCGTCAGCGTTCAATTTGAAGTTCAAAGTTAATGTCATGGAAAGGGATACTTTCGTATTTAAATTTAGCTGCCAGTGTTCACCTCTTCAAGTAAGAAAGAAAAGAACTTGCATTTATATAGTGCCTTTCACAACCTCAGGGTCTCAGGACCAAAGCACAATACAGCCAGTGAAGTACTTTTGAAGTGTAGTCACTGTTGTCATGTAGGCAACATGACAGCCAATTTGCGCACAGCAAGATCCCACAAACAGCAATGTGACAATGACCAGATAATCTGTTTTAGTGATGATGGTGGAGGGATAAATATTGACCAGGACACCGGGGAGAACTCCCCTGCTCTTCTTCGAAAGTAATTAATGATTGCTTTTTTTACATCTGGCTAACTATGATTGACTACTTGGGCCCTTTGCTGCTGTAGATTGTGTGTAGCAAGATTGGTGAGCTATGAAGAGTTCATCGAGTGTGTTCTGAACATGTTTTTGAGTGTGGTTGGGGGACTGGAGACTAAGCATGTGAAAAACAGGAGCTGAGCAATAATCGGCAGCACCTGTAAACTGTTTCGTGCTCAGTCAGATGTTTAAGTGGGACTAACGCACTGAAACAGAAGGGATTGTGACTGGGGGTTTTAACTGTCCTCTGTTTGAACTTGCCAGTATTGCCGAGGTCACTTTGAAATCATAGAATCTCACTGCGCAGAAGGAGGCCATTCGACCCATCGTGCCTGTGCTGGCTCTTTTGAAGAGCTAACCAATTAGTCCCACTCCAGGGAGAGGGTTGCAGATTGGAATCCGTTTGCATTTTTTTTACTTGGAATGGGCGTGTGTTGAGCAAAGTGTTGCAGTAAATCTTGTGAAATTACCGATAATACTGCTTTTTACTACATGCACGCTAATCGTCAAGTTGATAAATAAGGGTTTGTGAGATATGAAATATACCTCATATCTGCACAAGTTCATGATAATCTGCCCTATTTTAAATTATGCTGAGCATGACCTTGGTACAAGCTGACTACTGTACATTGTTCCTAGAAGAACATTCACCTCTTACCTGAGAGGAGTCTTCGAAAGAGTTTGATCTGCAGCCCCTGGAGATTCTCTCTGTCACTCGAAGTGGTGAGTATGACAGACTCATATTCTGATAAGAGAAAGAATCATAAAAAGGTTACAGCACAGAAGGAGGCCATTCGGCCCATCGAGTCCGCGCGGCTCTATGCAAGATCAATCCAACTAATCCCACTCCCCCGCCCTATCCCTGTAGCCCTGCAATTTTTTTTCCTTTCAAGTACTTATCCAGTTCCCTTTTGAAGGCCATGATTGAATCTGCCTCCACCACCCCCTCGGGCAGTGCATTCCAGATCACAACCACTCGCTGTGCAAAAATGTTTTTCCTCATGTCACCTTTGGTTCTTTTGCCAGTCACCTTAATCGATGTCCTCTGGTTCTTGACCCTTCCACCAATGGGAACAGTTTCTCTCTATCTACTCTGTCGAGACCCTTCATGATTTTGAATACCTCGATCAAATCTCCTCGCAACCTTCTCTGTTCCAAGGAGAATAACCCCAGCTTCTCCAGTCTATCCACGTAACTGAAGTCCCTCATCCCTGGAATCATTCCAGTAAATCTTTTCTGCACCCTCTCTAAGGCCTTCATAACTTTCTGAAACTGCAGTGCCCAGAACTGGACACAATACTCCAGTTGTGGTCGAACCAGTGTTTTATAAAGGTTCCTCATGACTTCCTTGCTTTTGTACTCTATGCCTCTATTTATAAAGCCCAGGATCCCAAATGTTTTTTTAACCGCTTTCTCAACCTGCCCTACCACCTTCAATGATTTGTGTACATTTACCCCCAGATCTCTCTGTTCCTGTACCAATTTAGAGTTGTGCCCTCTAGTTTATATTGTCTCTCCTCGTTCTTCCTACCGAAATGTATCACTTCACATTTTTCTGCGTTAAATTTCATCTGCCATGTGTCTGCCCATGCCACCAGCCTGTCTATATCCTCTTGAAGTCTATCCTCCTCACTGTATACTACACTTCCTCGTATCCATGTTGCTACTGCCCCCTTTATTCCATGGGCCGCAATCTTGATGATAAGCCTATTATGTGGCACTTTATCAAACGCCTTTTGATAGTACATATACACAACATCAACTGCATTGCCCTCATCGACCCTTTCTATTTTTAAAAATTCGTTCATGGGATGTGGGCGTCGCTGGCGAGGCCAGCATTTATTGCCCATTCCTATTTGCCCTTGAGAAGGTGGTGGTGAGCCGCCTTCTTGAACCGCTGCAGTCCGTGTGGTGAAGGTTCTCCCACAGTGCTGTTAGGAAGGGAGTTCCAGGATTTTAGAACATAAGAACATCAGAACATAAGAAATAGGAGCAGGAGTAGGCCAATCGGCCCCTCGAGCCTGCTCCGCCATTCAATAAGATCATGGCTGATCTGATCCTAACCTCAAATCTAAATTCATGTCCAATTTCCTGCCCGCTCCCCGTAACCCCTAATTCCCTTTACTTCGAGGAAACTATCTATTTCTGTTTTAAATTTTTGACCCAGCGACGATGAAGGAACGATTCACTTCATCAAAAAACCTATCCTAGAATCACAGAACCATAGAAAAGATACAGCACAAAAGGGGCCATTTGGCCCATCGTGTCTGCGCTGGCTTGAAGAACAACCAGGTGCCCATTCTAATCCCCACTTCCAGCACCCGGTCCGTGGCCCTGCAGCTTACAGCACTTTAGGTCCAGGTACTTTTTAAGAGTTGAGGGTCCCTGCCTCTACCACCAATTCGGGCAGCGAATTCCATACACACACCACCCTCTGGGTAAAAAAGTTTTTCCTCATGTCCCCTCTAATCCTTCCGCCAATCCTCTAGTTCTTGAACTCTCCGCTAGGGGAAACAGGTACTTCCTGTCTACTCACAAGACCACAAGAGATAGGAGCAGGAGTAGGCCATTTGGCCCCTCGAGCCTGCTCCACCATTCAATGAGATCATGGCTGATCTGATTTTTACCTCAACTCCACTTTCCTGCCCTTTCCCCATATCCTTTGACTCCTTGCTGATCAAAAATGTGTCTAACTCAGCCTTGAATGTATTCAATGACTCAGCCTCCACAGCTTTTTGGGGTAAAGATTTCCAAAGATTCATGACCCTCTGGGAGAAGAAATTCATCCTCATTTCCGTCTTAAATGGGCGACCCCTTATTCTGAGACTATGCCCCCTAGTTTTAGATTCCCCCATGAGGGGTAACATCCTCTCAGCATCTCCCCTATCGAGTCCCCTCAGAATCTTGTATGTTTCAATAAGATCTCCTCTCATTCTTCTAAACTCCAATGAGTAAAAACCCAACCTGTTCAATCTTTCCTCATAAGACAACCCTCCCATACCCGGAATCAACCGAGTGAACCTTCTCTGAACTGCCTCCAATGCAAGTCTGTCCTTCCTTAAATAAAGGCACCAGAACTGTACGCAGTACTCCAGGTGTGGTCTCACCAGCACCCTGTACAGTTGGAGCATGACTTCCCTGCTTTTATACTCCATCCCCCTGGAAATAAAGGCCAATATTCCGTTTGCCTTCCGGATTACCTGCTGCACCTGTATGTTGACTTGTGTTTCATGTACAAGGACACCCAGATCCCTCTGTACCGCAGCATTTTGTAGTATTTCTCCATTCAAATAATATTTTGCTTTTTTATTTTTCCTTCCAAAGTGGATGACTTCACATTTTCCCACATTATATTCCATCTGCCAGATTTTTGCCCATTCGCTTAACCTGTCAATATCCCTTTGCAGACACTTTGGGCCCGATTTTAGCACCCGCTATCGGGTGCGTTCTCGGCAGGGGGGGGGGGGGGCCTCAAAAATCGGAAAATCCAGGATCCCGAACGGATCCCGCCTCGATCCCGCCCACTTCCGGGTTCCCCACTGACGTGCCGGCGTGCGCGCGCAGCTCCCGCTGGTGGGAATCCCGCAGGCAATTAAAGCCAGCGGGATGCCACTTGAGAGTATTTATTTACCTATTTCAGGTCATTAACTGACCTGATTAAGGGACTGTGTGTGATTTTTGAACAACATGGGACTGTTTCCCACACTGGGGGAAACAGTCCCAGATCGAATGGACGTGTTGCAGCTGTCAGCCTGTGGCAGCTGCAAAGGTCCATTTGACAGGTCGGGGGGGAGAGACCCTCACCCATTGCAGGAGGCCACTCTGTCACTTGGGACAAAGTTTGGCCTCCACCACCCTCCTCCTGACGGTCAAAGTCACCAACCTGCACACTTACCCCGGGGTCCGGAGACATGTACCTACCTTGTGGACCCCCTCTGATGTACATCTTACGGATGGGGACCGCCGTAGCTGCAGTCATGACCTCCTCGGAGGGCGAACAGCATCACCAGCCTCACCATCCACGCCGTCCACCTCTGACACGTGGAGCTCCACAACAGAGTGCTGTGACACATCCACCTGTACAGCAGGAGGGAGGGCTACCGCAGAGAGAGATGCGTCGCAGAGGGCACTACCCTCGCCACAGGTTCCACAGACCGAGGCTCAGCCTCCTGGACCTCTCTGAGCAGCAGTGCACACGGAGGCTCAGAATCACTCCACATGTAGCCGTGGACATTTGCAGCCTCTTTCATGCCGAGCTGCTCCTGGCTGGCCCGTGCACTATCTTCCTACCTGTCGCTGTCAAAGTCACCACTGCCCTCCCAAACTTCTCCTCCGCAGCCTTCCAGGGTGCAACCGGGGACATCCCCGATGTCTCTCAGTCGTCTGCGCAGAAGAGCCCTGCAAATACACCTACACCCACTCTGCAGTGACACAATGGGTGGCATCAGTGGTGGGTCCTCATAGTGATACCCAGGAGCGGGCATTATTGCACAAACCGGACAGGATTTGCGAAGCCATGGCAGTAGTGGTGCCAATATAATGTGTGATGTGAGTTGTTCTGAAATTCAATATAAGTAACAACCATGACAAACCCTCAAACACCCTTGTGCATCCCCTTCATGCTCACGACACGTTTGCCTTACGCTGCCTACTACACATATGTGATGCATGCCCTGTGGCTGCAGCACAGGTGGTGGCAGGTTGAGTGAGGCTGGCCGTGAGAGAGATGCACGAGAGGGTGAGTATGGGATAGAGCCATGAGATTGTATGAGGATTGGGTTGCTGTTAGTGGCAGGATGAGTACTGGCGAGGTGAGTAGGTGCAGGTAAGATGAGGATGGGGTTTGAGTGGGTATGAGGGGTGATGTGACAGAGTAGTGTTGGCGGTGCCGAAGGAGATGTGGGATGGGGGCAGTGATGTGGCAGACGGAGTGTAGGGGAAAGACTACGTGTACTCAATGTGGCTGACCTACCGAGGTCATTGGAGCACCTCCTGCACTGTGTGCAGGTGGGCGATACGTTGGTGGCGCAGGTGACCCCCTCTGCCACCTCGAGCCAGGCCTTCCTGGTGGCAGAGGCAGGCCGCTTCCTCCCGCCCGCCGGGTGGAAGATCTCTGTCCTCCCCCTCCTCCTCACCCCATCTAATGATACCTGGGGTGAGGCATCATTAAACCTGGGAGCAGCCTTCCCCCTGGGCTGCTCCATGCTGTAATTTTTTCTATTTGTTGCAGCATCTGTCAGTGGAGGACAGACCCTTTAAATAGAGCGCCTCCAGCTGACAGAGCTTACTGCGCATGCGCAGCCCGCCCGACACGCAGACCAGCAGCGGGGAACCCGGAGGAGCAGGTAAGTGGATCCAATTAGTGGGTTGCCTGCTACGATCGCGCGGGAAACCCACTAACTTCACCGGGCGCATTACCAACGCGCCCGCTTGCCCATCCGCCGGGAACCCGCACCCCTGGTAAAATCGGGCCCTTTGTGTCCTCATCGCAACTTGCTTTTCCACCTATCTTTGTATCATCAGCAAATTTGGTCACAAGACAATCTGTTCCTTCATCCAAGTCATTGATATATATTGTAAATAGTTGAGGCCCCAGCACTGAGCCCTGCGGCACCCCACTAGTTACAGATTGCCATTTTGAAAATGACCCTTTTATCCTGACTCTTTGTTTTCTGTTATTTAGCCAATCCTCTATCCATGCCAGTATATTACCCCCAACACCATGAGCTCTTTTCTTGTGCAGTAATCTTTTATGTGGCACCTTATCGAATGCCTTTTGGAAATCCAAATATACTGCATCCATTGGTTCCCCTTTATCCACCCTGCCAATTACTTCCTCAAAGAACTCTAATAAATTTGTCAGATATGATTTCCCCTTCATAAAACCATGTTGACTCTCCTTGATTGTATTTTGAGTCTCCAAATGTCCTGCTACTACTTCCTTAATAATGGATTCTAGCATTTTCCCAATGACAGATGTTAGGCTAACTGGTCTCTAGTTACCTGCTTTCTGTCTCATTCCCTTCTTGAATAGGGGTGTTACGTTTGCGGTTTTCCAATCCGCTGGGACCTTTCCAGAATCTAGTGAATTCTGGAAGATTACAACCAATGCATCCACTATCTCTGTAGCCACTTCCTTTAAGACCCTCGGATGCAAGCCATCAGGTCCAGGGGACTTGTCTGCCTTTAGACCCATTAGTTTACCGAGTACTTTTTCTCTCGTGATAGTGATTGTTTTTAGTTCCTCCCTCCCCTTTGCCCCTTGATTTTCGACTATTATTGGTATATTATTAGTGTCTTCTACTGTGAAGACAGATACAAAATATCTGTTCAATTCCTCTGCCATTTCCTTGTTTTCCATTATTATTTCCCCAGTCTCATCCTCTAAGGGACCAATGTTTACTTTAGCTACCCTCTTCCTTTTTCTATCCTTGTAGAAGCTTTTACTGTCAGTTTTTATATTTCTTGCAAGTTTACTCTCATAATTTATTTTCTCCCTCTTTATTATTCTTTTAGTCATCCTTTGCTGGTTTTTAAAGTTTTCCCAATCTTCGGGCTTACCAGTAATCTCTGCCATGTTGTATGCTTTTTCTTTTAACCTGATACCATCCTTGACTTCCTTAGTTAACCATGGTTGGTTCAACCTTTCTGTGGAGTCTTTCCTCCTCACAGGGATATATTTTTGTTGCGTGTCATAAAATATCTTTTTAAATGTTTGCCACTGCTTATCCACCATCATCCCATCTAATCTGTTTACCCAGTCCACTTTAGCCAATTCCGCCCTCATTCCTTTATAATTGCCCTGATTTAAATTTAATACAGTAGTTTCAGACCCAAGATCCTCGCTCTCAAACTGGATGTGAAATTCTATCATGTTATGATCACTGCTTCCCAAGGGATCCTTCACTTTGAGATCATTAATTAATCCTGTTTTGTTACCCATTACCAGATCCAGAATGGCCTGTTCCCTGGTTGGTTCCCCGAGGTATTGGTCTAAGAAACAGTCCCTAATACACTCTATGAACTCCTCCTCAGGGCTATTTTTGCCAATTTGATTTGTCCAATCTATGTGAAAGTTAAAATCGCCCATGATTATTGCATTACCTTTTTTACAAGCCCCCCTTATTTCCTGATTTATATTTCGCCCTACAGTGTAGCTACTATTAGGGGGCCTATATACTACTCCCACCAGTGATTTCTTTCCCTTGCTATTTCTTACCACCACCCAAATTGATTCGACATCTTGATCTTCTGAGCCAAGATCATTTCTCACTATTGTACCAATTTCATCCTTTATTAACAGAGCTAGCCCACCACCTTTACCTTTTCTCCTATCCTTCGAAATGTTAAATAACCCTGAATATTTAGCTCCCAACTTTGGTCACCTTGCAACCATGTCTCTGTAATGTCCACAAGATCAAACCCATTTGTTTCTCTCTGTGCCATCAATTCATCTATCTTATTACGAATGCTGCACGCATTCAGATAAAGAACCTTTAATTTTGTCTTTTTACCATTCTTTCCTACCCCGGCCCCCATTTGCTAGTGCACTCTTATGTTTGTTCGCTCTGTCCCTTCCCGATACACTCTGTTTATCATTACCCCCATCACTTTCCTGTACTATTTCCTTGTCTTTTCTCTTTATCAATCTAAACTTCTTCCCACCTGAGCCCTCCCCCCCCTCTATTTAGTTTAAAGCCTTCTCTACCACCCTCGTTATTCGGTTTGCCAGAACACTGGTCCCAGCATGGTTCAGGTGAAGCCCGTCCCAACGGAACAGCTCCCTCTTTCCCAGTACTGGTGTCAGTGCCCCATGAATCGAAACCCACTTCTCCCACACCAATCATTGAGCCACACATTCATCTCTCTGATCTGATTTACCCTGTGCCAATTTGCTTGTGGCTCAGGTGATAATCCGGAGATTATCACCTTTGTGGTTCTGCTTTTTAATTTAGTCCCTAGCTGCTCAAACTCCCTCAGTAGAACCTCTTTCCTTGTCCTACCTGTGTCGTTGTTACCTACGTGGACTATGACAACTGGATCCTCCCCCTCCCACTCCAAGTTCTTCTCCAGCCCTGAGGAGATGTCCCTTAACCCTGGCACCGGGTAGGCAACACAGCCTTCGGGACTCTCGCTCTTGGCTGCAGAGAACAGTGTCTATCCCTCTAACTATACTGTCGCCTACTACAACCACATTCCTTTTCACTCCCCCCACTTGAATGGCCCCCTGAACCACGGTGCCGTGGCCAGTTTGCTCATCCTCCCGGCAGTCCCTGCACTCGTCCACAAGGGCTGCAAGAACCTCGTATCTATTGGACAAGTGCAGAGGCTGAGGCTCCTGCAGTGCTCCCTCCTGGATCACCGTACCTGCCTCACTCGCAGTCACAGCCTCCTGTCCCTGACCACGTGCCAATTCTACAGTATTTAGTCTAAGGGGCCTGACTGCCTCCTGGATCAAAGTGTCCAGGTAACTTTCTCCCTCCCTGATGCCTCGCAATGTCTGCAGCTCAGACTCCAGCTCCTCAACTCGGAGCCGAAGTTCCTCGAGCAGCAGACACTTCCTGCAGATGGAGTCGCCCTGGACAAAACTGTCTCGTAGCTCCCACATATTGCAGTCGCAACACATCTCCTTCCCTGTCATAACTATTTTATTTATTTAATTGATTACTACAATGCCAATCAAATTATTTTTAGGTTGAACCAAGCACTGGCCTTGTTTAATTTATTAAATTAAGTTTAGTTTTTTTTTAATGTAGTTTAATGCTGTAAGTTGCTGAGCCCACAGTCCGAATAAAGGAGAAAACAGAAGATTCTCACCACCAACCACCGACCTGCCTTACCTGTGACGTCACACTGCAGTTTGGTTTTGTTGTTGCTGTGACCCCCTCCCTCGGCCCGCCCCTCCCCCCCCCCCCCCCGCTCTCGGCCCGCCCCTCCCCCCCCCCCCCGCCCCTCCCCCCCCCCCCCCCCCCCGCTCTCGGCCCGCCCCTCCCCGCTCTCGGTGCGCCCCTCCCCCCATCGCGGTGCGCCCCTCCCCGCTCTCGGTGCGCCCCTCCCCCCCCTCGGTGCGCCCCTCCCCCCTCTCGGTGCGCCCCTCCCCCCCCCTCGGTGCGCCCCTCCCCCCCCCTCGGTGCGCCCCTCCCCCCCTCGGTGCGCCCCTCCCCCCCTCTCGGTGCGCCCCCTCCCCCCCTCTCGGTGCGCCCCTCCCCCCCTCTCGGTGCGCCCCTCCCCCCCTCGGTGCGCCCCTCCCCCCCTCTCGGTGCGCCCCTCCCCCCCTCTCGGTGCGCCCCTCCCCCCCCTCGGTGCGCCCCTCCCCCCCCCTCGGTGCGCCCCTCCCCGCTCTCTGTGCGCCCCTCCCCGCTCTCGGTGAGCCCCTCCCCCCCTCTCGGTGCGCCCTCCCCCGTTCTCGGTGCGCCCCTCCCACCTCTCGGTGCGCCCCTCCCCCCTCTCGGTACGCCCCTCCCCGCTCTCGGTGCGCCCCTCCCCCCTCTCGGTACGCCCCTCCCCCTCTCGGTACGCCCCTCCCCCCCTCTCGGTGCGCCCCGCCCCCCCTCTCGGTGCGCCCCTCCCCCCCTCTCGGTACGCCCCTCCCCCCCCTCTCGGTACGCCCCTCTCGGTACGCCCCTCCCCCCCTCTCGGTACGCCCCTCCCCACCGTCGGTACGCCCTCCCCGCTCTCGGTGCGCCCCTCCCCCCTCTCGGTGCGCCCCTCCCCCCCTCTCGGTACGCCCCTCCCCCCTCTCGGTACGCCCCTCTCGGTACGCCCTCCCCCCCTCTCGGTACGCCCCTCCCCCCCTCTCGGTACGCCCCTCCCCCCTCTCGGTGCGCCCCGCCCCCCCTCTCGGTGCGCCCCTCCCCCCTCTCGGTGCGCCCCTCCCCCCCCTCTCGGTGCGCCCCTCGCCCCCTCTCGGTGCGCCCCTCCCCCCCTCTCGGTGCGCCCCTCCCCCCCTCTTGGTACGCCCCTCCCCCCCTCGGTACGCCCCTCCCCGCTGTCGGTACTCCCCTCCCCGCCCTCGGTGCGCCCCTCCCCGCTCTCGGTACGCCCCTCCCCCCCTCGGTACGCCCCTCCCCGCTGTCGGTACTCCCCTCCCTGCCCTCGGTGCGCCCCTCCCCGCTCTCGGTACGCCCCTCCCCGCTCTCGGTGCGCCCCTCCCCCCCTCTCGGTGCGCCCCTCCCCGCTCTCGGTACGCCCCTCCCCGCCCTCGGTACGCCCCTCCCCCCTCTCGGTACTCCCCTCCCCGCTCTCGGTACTCCCCTCCCCGCTCTCGGTACTCCCCTCCCCCCTCTCGGTACTCCCCTCCCCGCTCTCGGTACTCCCCTCCCCCCTCTCGGTACGCCCCTCCCCCCCTCTCGGTGCGCCCCTCCCCGCTCTTGGTACGCCCCCTCCCCCCTCTCGGTACGCCCCTCCCCCCTCTCGGTGCGCCCCTCCCCCCTCTCGGTGCGCCCCTCACCGCTCTCGTGCGCCCCTCCCCCCCTCTCGGTACGCCCCTCCCGCTCTCGGTACCTCCCCTCCCCCCTCTCGGTACTTCCCCTCCCCGCCCTCGGTACTCCCCTCCCCCCCTCTCGGTACTCCCCTCCCCGCCCTCGGTACTCCCCTCCCCCCTCTCGGTACTCCCTCCCCGCCCTCGGTACTCCCTCCCCCCTCTCGGTACTCCCCTCCCGCCCTCGGTACTCCCCTCCCCGCTCTCGGTACGCCCCTCCCCCCCTCTCGGTGCGCCCCTCCCCCCCTCTCGGTGCGCCCCTCCCCGCCCTCGGTACTCCCCTCCCCGCTCTCGGTACTCCCCTCCCCCCTCTCGGTACTCCCCTCCCCGCCCTCGGTACTCCCCTCCCCCCTCTCGGTACTCCCCTCCCCGCCCTCGGTACTCCCCTCCCGCTCTCGGTACGCCCCTCCCCCCCCTCTCGGTACTCCCCTCCCCCCCTCTCGGTGCGCCCCTCCCCGCTCTCGGTACTCCCCTCCCCCCTCTCGGTACGCCCCTCCCCCACTCTCGGTACGCCCCTCCCCCCCCTCGATGCGCCCCTCCCCACTCTCGGTACGCCCCTCCCCCCTCTCGGTGCGCCCCTCACCGCTCTCGGTGCGCCCCTCCCCCCCTCTCGGTGCGCCCCTCCCCCCCCTCGATGCGCCCCTCCCCCCTCTCGGTACGCCCCTCCCCCACTCTCGGTACGCCCCTCCCCCCTCTCGGTACGCCCCTCCCCGCTCTCGGTACGCCCCTCCCCCTCTCGGTACGCCCCTCCCCCCTCTCGGTACGCCCCTCCCCCCCCTCGATGCGCCACTCCCCGCTCTCGGTACGCCCCTCCCCCCTCTCGGTGCGCCCCTCCCCGCTCTCGGTACTCCCCTCCCCGCCCTCGGTGCGCCCCTCCCCCCCTCTCGGTACTCCCCTCCCCCCCTCTCGGTACGTCCCTCCCCCCCCCTCGGTACTCCACTCCCCGCCCACGGTACTCCCCTCCCCGCCCTCGGTACTCCCCTCCCCGCCCTCGGTACTCCCCTCCCCGCCCTCGGTACGCCCCTCCCCCCTCTCGGTACTCCCCTCCCCCCTCTCGGTACTCCCCTCCCGCTCTCGGTGCGCCCCTCCCCCCTCTCGGTACTCCCTCCCCGCTCTCGGTACTCCCCTCCCCCCTCTCGGTACTCCCCTCCCCCCCCTCTCGGTACTTCCCCTCCCCGCTCTCGGTACTCCCCTCCCCGCTCTCGGTGCGCCCCTCCCCCCCTCTCGGTACGCCCCTCCCCGCTCTCGGTGCGCCCCTCCCCCCCTCTCGGTACGCCCCTCCCCCCTCTCGGTACTCCCCTCCCCCCCTCTCGGTACTCCCCTCCCCGCTCTCGGTACTCCCCTCCCCCCCTCTCGGTACTCCCCTCCCCGCTCTCGGTGCGCCCCTCCCCGCTCTCGGTGCGCCCCTCCCCCCCTCTCGGTACTCCCCTCCCCCCCTCTCGGTACTCCCCTCCCCCCCTCTCGGTACTCCCCTCCCCGCTCTCGGTGCGCCCCTCCCCCCCTCTCGGTACTCCCCTCCCCGCCCTCGGTGCGCCCCTCCCCGCTCTCGGTACGCCCCTCCCCGCTCCCGGTACGCCCCTCCCCGCTCCCGGTACGCCCCTCCCCGCTCTCGGTGCGCCCCTCCCCGCTCCCGGTAACGCCCCTCCCCGCTCCCGGTACGCCCCTCCCCGCTCTCGGTACGCCCCTCCCCGCTCTCGGTACTCCCCTCCCCGCTCTCGGTGCACCCCTCCCCGCTCTCGGTACTCCCCTCCCGCTCTCGGTACTCCCCTCCCCGCTCTCGGTACTCCCCTCCCCGCTCTCGGTACTCCCCTCCCCGCTCTCGGTGCACCCCTCCCCGCTCTCGGTACTCCCCTCCCCGCTCTCGGTACGCCCCTCCCCGCTCTCGGTACTCCCCTCCCCGCTCTCGGTACTCCCCTCCCCCCTCTCGGTACTCCCCTCCCCGCTCTCGGTACTCCCCTCCCCGCTCTCGGTACGCCCCTCCCCGCTCTCGGTACTCCCCTCCCCGCTCTCGGTACTCCCTCCCCGCTCCCGGTGCGCCCCTCCCCGCTCTCGGTGCGCCCCTCCCCGCTCTCGGTGCGCCCCTCCCCGCTCTCGGTACTCCCCTCCCCGCTCTCGGTGCGCCCCTCCCCCCCTCTCGGTACTCCCCTCCCCGCTCTCGGTGCGCCCCTCCCCCCCTCTCGGTACTCCCCTCCCCCCTCTCGGTGCGCCCCTCCCCGCCCTCGGTGCGCCCTCCCCCCCTCTCGGTACTCCCCTCCCCGCTCTCGGTACTCCCCTCCCCCCCTCTCGGTACTCCCCTCCCCCTCTCGGTGCGCCCCTCCCCGCCCTCGGTGCGCCCCTCCCCCCCTCTCGGTGCGCCCCTCCCCGCTCTCGGTACTCCCCTCCCCGCTCTCGGTGCACCCCTCCCCGCTCTCGGTACTCCCCTCCCCCCTCTCGGTACTCACCTCCCCCCCTCTCGGTACTCCCATCCCCCGCCCTCGGTACTCCCCTCCCCCCTCTCGGTACTCCCCTCCCCCCCTCTCGGTACTCCCCTCCCCCGCCCTCGGTACTCCCCTCCCCCCTCTCGGTACTCCCCTCCCCGCCCTCGGTACTCCCCTCCCCCCTCTCGGTACTCCCCTCCCCGCTCTCGGTACTCCCCTCCCCCCTCTCGGTACTCCCCTCCCCGCTCTCGGTACGCCCCTCCCCGCTCTCGGTACGCCCCTCCCCCCCTCTCGGTACTCCCCTCCCCCCCTCTCGGTGCGCCCCTCCCCGCTCTCGGTACGCCCCTCCCCCCCTCTCGGTACTCCCCTCCCCCGCCCTCGGTACTCCCCTCCCCCTCTCGGTACTTCCCCTCCCCGCCCTCGGTACTCCCCTCCCCCCTCTCGGTACTCCCCCTCCCCCCGCTCTCGGTACTCCCCTCCCCCCTCTCGGTACGCCCTCCCCGCTCTCGGTACGCCCCTCCCCCCCTCTCGGTACTCCCCTCCCCCCCTCTCGGTGCGCCCCTCCCCGCTCTCGGTACGCCCCTCCCCCCCTCTCGGTGCTCCCCTCCCCGCCCTCGGTACTCCCCTCCCCCCCTCTCGGTGCGCCCCTCCCACCTCTCGGTACTCCCCTCCCCCCTCTCGGTATGCCCCTCCCCCCCTCTCGGTGCTCCCCTCCCCGCCCTCGGTACTCCCCTCCCCCCCTCTCGGTACTCCCCTCCCCGCCCTCGGTACTCCCCTCCCCCCCTCTCGGTGCTCCCCTCCCCCGCTCTCGGTGCTCCCCTCCCCCCCTCTCGGTACGCCCCTCCCCGCCCTCGGTACTTCCCCTCCCCCCCTCTCGGTACTTCCCCTCCCCGCTCTCGGTACTCCCCTCCCCGCTCTCGGTGCGCCCCTCCCCGCTCTCGGTACTCCCCTCCCCCCCTCTCGGTGCACCCCTCCCCGCTCTCGGTGCTCCCCTCCCCGCCCTCGGTACTCCCCTCCCCCCTCTCGGTACTCCCCCTCCCCCCCTCTCGGTACTCCCCCTCCCCCCCCTCTCGGTACTCCCCTCCCACCTCTCAGTGCGCCCCTCCCCCCCTCTCCGTACGCCCCTCCCCCCCCTCGGTGCGCCCCTCCCCGCCCTCGGTACTCCCCTCTCCGCCCTCGGTACTCCCCTCCCCCCCTCTCGGTGCGCCCCTCCCCCCCTCGGTACTCCCCTCCCCGCTCTCGGTACTCCCCCTCCCCCGCTCTCGGTACTCCCCTCCCCCCCTCGGTACTCCCCTCCCCGCTCTCGGTACTCCCCTCCCCCCCTCGGTACTCCCCTCCCCGCTCTCGGTACTCCCCTCCCCCCCCTCGGTACTCCCCTCCCCGCTCTCGGTACTCCCCTCCCCGCTCTCGGTACTCCCCTCCCCCCCCTCGGTACTCCCCTCCCCGCTCTCGGTACTCCCCTCCCCCCTCTCGGTACTCCCCTCCCCCGCTCTCGGTGCGCCCCTCCCCCCCTCTCGGTACTCCCCTCCCCCGCTCTCGGTACTCCCCTCCCCGCTCTCGGTACTCCCCTCCCCGCTCTCGGTACTCCCCTCCCCGCTCTCGGTACTCCCCTCCCCGCTCTAGGTGCGCCCCTCCCCCCTCTCGGTACTCCCCTCCCCCCCTCTCGGTACTCCCCTCCCCGCTCTCGGTACTCCCCTCCCCGCTCTCGGTGCGCCCCTCCCCCCTCTCGGTACTCCCCTCCCCGCTGTCGGTACTCCCCTCCCCGCTCTCGGTGCGCCCCTCCCCGCTCTCGGTACTCCCCTCCCCCCCTCTCGGTACGCCCCTCCCCCCCTCTCGGTGCGCCCCTCCCCCCTCTCGGTACTCCCCTCCCCGCTCTCGGTACGCCCCTCCCCCGCTCTCGGTACGCCCCTCCCCCCCTCTCGGTACTCCCCCTCCCCCGCTCTCGGTGCGCCCCTCCCCCCTCTCGGTACTCCCCTCCCCCGCTCTCGGTGCGCCCCTACCCCCTCTCGGTACTCCCCTCCCCCGCTCTCGGTACTCCCCTCCCCCGCTCTCGGTACTCCCCTCCCCGCTCTAGGTGCGCCCCTCCCCCCTCTCGGTACTCCCCTCCCCCCCTCTCGGTACTCCCCTCCCCGCTCTCGGTACTCCCCTCCCCCCTCTCGGTACTCCCCTCCCCGCCCTCGGTACTCCCCTCCCCCCTCTCGGTACTCCCCTCTCCGCTCTCGGTACTCCCCTCCCCCCTCTCGGTACTCCCCCTCCCCGCCCTCGGTGCGCCCCTCCCCGCTCTCGGTACTCCCCTCCCCGCTCTCGGTACGCCCCTCCCCGCTCTCGGTGCGCCCCTCCCCGCTCTCGGTACTCCCCCTCCCCCCCACTCTCGGTACTCCCCTCCCCGCTCTCGGTACGCCCCTCCCCGCTCTCGGTACTCCCCTCCCCGCTCTCGGTACGCCCCTCCCCCCCCTCTCGGTACGCCCCTCCCCGCTCTCGGTGCGCCCCTCCCCCCCTCTCGGTACGCCCCCTCCCCGCTCTCGGTACTCCCTCCCCGCTCTCGGTGCGCCCCTCCCCGCTCTCGGTGCGCCCCTCCCCCCCTCTCGGTTACTCCCCTCCCCGCTCTCGGTACTCCCCTCCCCCCTCTCGGTACTCCCCTCCCCCCTCTCGGTACTCCCCTCCCCGCTCTCGGTACTCCCCTCCCCCCTCTCGGTACGCCCCTCCCCGCTCTCGGTACTCCCCTCCCCCCCTCTCGGTACTCCCCTCCCCCCCTCTCGGTGCGCCCCTCCCGCCCTCGGTACTCCCCTCCCCCCTCTCGGTGCTCCCCTCCCCGCCCTCGGTACTCCCCTCCCCCCTCTCGGTACTCCCCTCCCCCCCTCTCGGTACTCCCCTCCCCCCCTCTCGGTACTCCCCTCCCACCTCTCGGTGCGCCCCCTCCCCCCTCTCCGTACGCCCCTCCCCCCCTCGGTGCGCCCCTCCCCGCCCTCGGTACTCCCCTCCCCCCCTCTAGGTGCGCCCCTCCCCCCCCTCGGTACTCCCCTCTCCGCTCTCGGTACTCCCCTCCCCCCCTCTCGGTACTCCCCTCCCCCCCTCTCGGTACTCCCCTCCCCCCCTCTCGGTACTCCCCTCCCACCTCTCGGTGCGCCCCTCCCCCCTCTCCGTACGCCCCTCCCCCCCCTCGGTGCGCCCCTCCCCGCCCTCGGTACTCCCCTCCCCCCCCTCTAGGTGCGCCCCTCCCCCCCCTCGGTACTCCCCTCTCCGCTCTCGGTACTCCCCTCCCCGCCCTCGGTACTCCCCTCCCCCCCTCTCGGTACTCCCCTCCCCCCCCTCGGTACTCCCCTCCCCCCCCTCGGTACTCCCCTCTCCGCTCTCGGTACTCCCCTCCCCCCCCTCGGTACTCCCCTCCCCGCCCTCGGTACTCCCCTCTCCGCTCTCGGTACTCCCCTCCCCCCCCTCGGTACTCCCCTCCCCGCTCTCGGTACTCCCCTCCCCGCTCTCGGTACTCCCCTCCCCCCCCTCGGTGCGCCCCTCCCCGCTCCCGGTACTTCCCCTCCCCGCTCTCGGTACGCCCCTCCCCCCCTCTCGGTACGCCCCTCCCCGCCCTCGGTACTCCCCTCCCCGCTCTCGGTACTCCCCTCCCCCCCTCTCGGTACGCCCCTCCCCGCCCTCGGTACTTCCCCTCCCCGCTCTCGGTACTCCCCTCCGCCCCTCTCGGTACACCCCTCCCCGCTCTCGGTACTCCCCTCCCCGCTGTCGGTACTCCCCCTCCCCGCTGTCGGTACTCCCCTCCCCGCTGTCGGTACTCCCCTCCCCCGCTCTCGGTACGCCCCTCCCCCCCTCTCGGTACTCCCCTCCCCGCTCTCGGTACGCCCCTCCCCCCCTCTCGGTACGCCCCTCCCCCCCTCTCGGTGCGCCCCCTCCCCCCCTCTCGGTACTCCCCTCCCCGCTCTCGGTACTCCCCCTCCCCGCTCTCGGTACGCCCCTCCCCCGCTCACGGTACGCCCCTCCCCCCCTCTCGGTACTCCCCTCCCCCGCTCTCGGTGCGCCCCTCCCCCCTCTCGGTACTCCCCTCCCCCGCTCTCGGTGCGCCCCTCCCCCCTCTCGGTACGCCCCTCCCCCCCTCTCGGTACTCCCCTCCCCCGCTCTCGGTACTCCCCTCCCCCGCTCTCGGTACTCCCCTCCCCGCTCTCGGTACTCCCCTCCCCGCTCTCGGTGCGCCCCTCCCCGCTCTCGTACGCCCCTCCCCGCTCTCGGTACGCCCCTCCCCGCTCTCGGTACTCCCCTCCCCCCTCTCGGTACTCCCCCTCCCCCCTCTCGGTACTCCCCTCCCCGCTCTCGGTACTCCCCTCCCCCCCCTCGGTACTCCCCTCCCCCGCTCTCGGTACTCCCCTCCCCCCTCTCGGTACGCCCCTCCCCGCTCTCGGTACGCCCCTCCCCCCTCTCGGTACGCCCCTCCCCCCTCTCGTACGCCCCTCCCCGCTCTCGGTACTCCCCTCCCCCCTCTCGGTACGCCCCTCCCGCTCTCGGTACTCCCCTCCCCCCTCTCGGTACGCCCCTCCCCCGCTCTCGGTACGCCCCTCCCCCCTCTCGGTACGCCCCTCCCCCCTCTCGGTACGCCCCTCCCCTCTCGGTACGCCCCTCCCCCCTCTCGGTACTTCCCCTCCCCGCTCTCGGTACTCCCCCTCCCCCCTCTCGGTACGCCCCTCCCCGCTCTCGGTACGCCCCTCCCCCCTCTCGGTACGCCCCTCCCCCCTCTCGGTACGCCCCTCCCCCCTCTCGGTACGCCCCTCCCCCCCTCTCGGTACTCCCCTCCCCCGCTCTCGGTACTCCCCTCCCCGCTCTCGGTACTCCCCTCCCCGCCCTCGGTACTCCCCTCCCCGCTCTAGGTGCGCCCCTCCCCCCTCTCGGTACTCCCCTCCCCCCCTCTCGGTACTCCCCTCCCCGCTCTCGGTACTCCCCTCCCCCCCCTCTCGGTACTCCCCCTCCCCGCTCTCGGTACTCCCCTCCCCCCCTCTCGGTACTCCCCTCCCCGCTCTAGGTGCGCCCCTCCCCCCCTCTCGGTACTCCCCTCCCCCCTCTCGGTACTCCCCTCCCCGCTCTCGGTGCGCCCCTCCCCGCTCTCGGTACGCCCCTCCCCGCTCTCGGTACGCCCCTCCCCCCTCTCGGTACTCCCCTCCCCGCTCTCGGTACGCCCCTCCCCCCTCTCGGTACGCCCCTCCCCCCTCTCGGTACGCCCCTCCCCGCTCTCGGTACTCCCCTCCCCCCTCTCGGTACGCCCCTCCCCGCTCTCGGTACTCCCCTCCCCGCCCTCGGTACTCCCCTCCCCCCTCTCGGTACTCCCCTCCCCCCTCTCGGTACTCCCCTCCCCGCTCTCGGTACTCCCCCTCCCCCCTCTCGGTACTCCCCTCCCCCCTCTCGGTACTCCCCTCCCCGCCCTCGGTGCGCCCCTCCCCGCTCTCGGTACTCCCCTCCCCGCTCTCGGTACTCCCCTCCCCGCTCTCGGTGCGCCCCTCCCCGCCCTCGGTGCGCCCCTCCCCGCTCTCGGTACGCCCCTCCCCGCTCTCGGTACTCCCCTCCCCGCCCTCGGTACTCCCCTCCCCGCCCTCGGTACTCCCCTCCCCGCTCTCGGTACTCCCCTCCCCGCCCTCGGTGCGCCCCTCCCCGCTCTCGGTACTCCCCTCCCCGCTCTCGGTACTCCCCTCCCCGCTCTCGGTGCGCCCCTCCCCGCTCTCGGTACTCCCCTCCCCGCTCTCGGTACTCCCCTCCCCGCTCTCGGTACGCCCCTCCCCGCCCTCGGTGCGCCCCTCCCCGCTCTCGGTACTCCCCTCCCCGCTCTCGGTACTCCCCTCCCCGCTCTCGGTACGCCCCTCCCCGCCCTCGGTGCGCCCCTCCCCCCCTCTCGGTACTCCCCTCCCCGCTCTCGGTACTCCCCTCCCCGCTCTCGGTACTCCCCTCCCCGCTCTCGGTACGCCCCTCCCCGCCCTCGGTGCGCCCCTCCCCCCCTCTCGGTACTCCCCTCCCCGCTCTCGGTACTCCCCTCCCCCCCTCTCGGTACTCCCCTCCCCGCTCTCGGTACTCCCCTCCCCCCTCTCGGTACTCCCCTCCCCCCCTCTCGGTACGCCCCTCCCCGCTCTCGGTACTCCCCTCCCCGCTCTCGGTGCGCCCCTCCCCCCCTCTCGGTACTCCCCTCCCCCCCTCTCGGTACTCCCCTCCCCCCTCTCGGTACTCCCCTCCCCCCTCTCGGTACTCCCCTCCCCCCTCTCGGTACTCCCCTCCCCCCCTCTCGGTACTCCCCTCCCCCCTCTCGGTACTCCCCTCCCCCCTCTCGGTACTCCCCTCCCCCCCCTCTCGGTACTCCCCTCCCCCCTCTCGGTACGCCCCTCCCCGCTCCCGGTGCGCCCCTCCCCGCTCTCGGTGCGCCCCTCCCCGCTCTCGGTGCGCCCCTCCCCGCTCTCGGTGCGCCCCTCCCCGCTCTCGGTGCTCCCCTCCCCGCTCTCGGTGCGCCCCTCCCCGCTCTCGGTGCGCCCCTCCCCGCTCTCGGTGCGCCCCTCCCCGCTCTCGGTGCGCCCCTCCCCGCTCTCGGTACTCCCCTCCCCGCTCTCGGTGCGCCCCTCCCCGCTCTCGGTGCTCCCCTCCCCGCTCTCGGTGCGCCCCTCCCCGCTCTCGGTGCGCCCCTCCCCGCTCCCGGTGCGCCCCTCCCCGCTCTCGGTGCGCCCCTCCCCGCTCCCGGTACTCCCCTCCCCCCTCTCGGTGCGCCCCTCTCGGTGCGCCCCTCCCCGCTCTCGGTGCACCCCTCCCCGCTCTCGGTACGCCCCTCCCCGCTCTCGGTACGCCCCTCCCCCCCTCGGTACGCCCCTCCCCCCCTCGGTACGCCCCCTCCCCCCCTCGGTGCGCCCCTCCCCCCCCTCGGTACGCCCCTCCCCGCTCTCGGTACGCCCCTCCCCGCTCTCGGTACGCCCCTCCCCGCTCCCGGTACGCCCCTCCCCGCTGACTAATCAAATGCACCTCACCCGTTACTGCACCGAATCCCCTCACTCACCAAATTCCCAATTATGGACTCTGTCGAGACCAGACTCCGTCGACAGCTGCTACTCCGTGTTCCCTCACTCCGTGCGTTCACAAAACCTTTCATTATCAAGTTAGTTTAACATGATTTGCCTTTAACAAATCTGTGCTGGCTTTCCCTAATCAATCTGCACTTGACTGTTAATTCTGTCCCGAATTATCGTTTCTAAAAGTTTCCCCACCATCGAGGTTAAACTGACTGGCCGGTTGTTGCTGGGTTTATCCTTGCACCCTTTTTTGAGCAAGGGTGTAATATTTGCAGTTCTCCAGTCCACTGGCACCACCCCCGTATCTACGGATGTTTGGAAGATTATGGCCAGTACCTCCGCAATTTCCACCCTTACTTCCCTCAGCAACCTAGGATGCATCCCATCCAGACCGGGTGATTTATCTACTTTAAGTATAGATAGCCTTTCCAGTACCTCCTTTATCAATTATTAGCCCATCCAGTATCTCAACTACATCTTCCTTTACTGAGACTCTGGCAGCATCTTCCTCGTTGGTAAAGACAGATGCAAAGTACTCATTTAGTACCTCGGCCATGCCCTTTGCCTCCACGAGTAGATCTCCTTTATGGTCCCTAATCGGCCCCACCCCTCCTCTTACTACCCGTTTACTGTTAACATCTCTGTAGAAGACTTTTGGATTCCCTTTTATGTTGGCTGCCAGTCTATTCTCATTCTCTCTCTTTGCCCCTCTTATTTCCTTTCTCACTTCCCCTCTGAACTTTCTATATTCTGCCTGGTTCTCTCTTGTGTTATCAACCTGACATCTCTCATATGCCCCTTTTTTCTGCTTCATCTTACTCTCTATCTCTTTCGTCATCCAGGGAGCTCTGGCTTCAATTGCCCTACCTTTCCCCCGCTTTGGGAACGTACCTTACCAAGACTGTACCCGAATCATCTCCTCTTTAAAGCCAGACTACTGTTCAATTACAGTTTTGCCTGTCAATCTTAGATTCTAATTTACCCGGGCCAGATCCGTTCTCATCCCACTGAAATTGGCCCTCCTCCAATTGAGTATTTTTACCTCAACTCCACTTTCCAGCCCACTCCCCATATCTAGAAAGAAAAGAAAGTAAGAAAGAATTTGTGTTTCACAACTTCAGGACGTCCCTGAGTTTTGCAGTCACTGAATTATTTTTGAATTGCAGTCACTGTTGTAATATAGGAAACGCGGCAGTCAAATTTGCACAGCAAGGTCCCGCAAACAGCAATGAGATAAATAACAACAATAACTTGTATTTATACAGTGCCTTTAACCTAGTAAAATGTCCCAAAGGGTTCACAGGAGTGATTATCAAGTAAAATTTGATACCGAGCCGCATAAGAAGATGTTACGGAAGGTAAGTTTTAAGGAGAACCTTAAAGGAGGAGAGAGAGGTAGAGAGGAGGAGAGGTTTAGGGAGGGAATTCCAAAGCTCAGAGCCTAGACGGCTGAAGGCATGGCCGCCATATTGGGGGGGGGCGATGGAAATCGGGGATGGCCAAGAGGAGTGCAGAGTTCACGGAGGGTTGTCGGACTGGAGGGGGTTACAGAGTTAGGGAGGGGCGAGGCCATGAAGGGATCTGAACACAAGGGTGAGAACCAGATCATCAGTTTTAGTGATGTTGGCTGAGGGATAAATATTGGCCAGGTCACTATAGCAACTCCCTTACTCCACTTCAAATCTCACCATGGGATCTTTTCATTCCACTTAAACAGGCAAATGGGGCCTCGGTTTAATGTTTCATCCAGCAGATGATGCAGCATTCTCTCAGTACCGCACTGAAGCGTATATACAAGACTGCTGCCACTGAGCCAAGGCTGACGCTCTTGCCTCTGATGGGCACTGAACCCCTGATTTACGGCCCAATACCCAGCTCCCAGCTGTGATAAACCTCAGAGCTTTCCAATCAGCCATATTCTGCTACCTTCAGTGACCTGGAAGTGCCTGAACAGGACAGCTTGCAATGTGCCAGTCTGGAGCATCAAACTTTGAGCTTCTTTGAGTGAAAGTATTTCTGACCAAGGGGAAGATCCTTTGACAATCCCTGTGCCAACCTACTGATGATTGAGATTTTGCTTTCCTGATGCTGCACTCAGGCAGCCAAATTTGAACCGACTACCTGGAGTTCCTGGCTATTTATCACAAGGATCGACAAAGAATCATTATCCCACCCCTTCAGAAATCTGACTTAAGTCTTCCACATGGATAGTATTGTCAATCGAACTACTACTTTAATAAGATGAGCAATATGTCAATCACCTGGGATATTTGAATTGATCAGCTCCATATCCAAGTGGCAGCAATCAAACTACACATCAAAGCCTTGACTTGAAGTATGAATATCAGACATTTTGGGACATGGATTCTCTACAGCTTGAGAAACAGCGAGTAACAACCAATTTTATACCTGTGTGTGCTGTGACTCGCATGAAATAATCCCTTAAATAATCCACCATGGACAAAAAAATTGCTTCACTATATTGCCCACCGTCAACACCAAGCACTCTCAGGTCAAGTTTAGTACAGTTAAGTGCAGAGTAACGGTCCCTCTTATATGCCTCATGCTTCAGAAATACAGCCCCTACTGCACAATCAGTCTGACATTGTTCAGTTTCCCAACCCAGCCATCCAGTGTCCTTTTTTCAGTGAGAATGCTAAGGCAGCAGACGAAGGGCCAAGATAAAGGGAGACGGTAGACGTGTGCTGGAGTGCTGAGCTCAACAGAAATCACTGGACACTTCAATTGTGTTATGGTTCACAAAAGACCTATCTACCAAATATTGCACTTGTGCAAGTGTTTGTTTACTTATACACCTCTGTGTATCTCTAATTTAGTGATAACGACATCAGGTCATTATGACATGAAAATGCTCTTACGCAATATGAACTGAAAATGGCCTCAAAGCTGGTTAAAGGTGAAAATGACTAATGGATCAAAGAGAATTTACCTGTTACTGGGACCCGATTGGTTAAACACTTACCTTTCAGCCCTGGAACCTGACGAGATGAAAATCTGTTGGCGATAACAGTCCTACACGATGGGCTGAATGGCCTTGTCCTGTGCTGTACCTGCTATGATGGGTCCTTTCTGTCTGTTAGTGCTGCATGTTGTTGGGTGAGTTTAGCATGTGGTGAGTCAGGTGCTGGGGTACACTAATATCACAGTGCAGGTCCTTCATTGACATTAGTTATTCATTGCTTTAAATAGTTCTGGTGTGCGGTCCCGACACTTACGGGGAAGCCCGATCCAATATTGAAGGCAGTGCACTTCTGGCTCATAATGGACGTGCACTTCTTGCCCGTCATATTGGACGCTAATGTGCTTGTTTAGCGTCTGAGAAACTCGAAATTCTAGGCCACAATGTTTAATTGTTCGGTAACTGTGCAATTTAGTACATTTGAAGTCTAAGCCAATTCATATGTTACAGAAGAAAGGTTAAATGAGCAATACCGTCTTTGCTTTTTAATCTCATTTGTGACCTTTTCCCTGATAAATTGCACACATATTGTCATTGTCATTGTTAAGTACCTTGACTAACCATTAACCAAATCTCAGTTATGTCTTTTGATATCAACTTGCAGTATATTCACTAGGTTGTTACAGGGTGAATCATGGAACCTCGACTTACATGTGAATGCAGAGCCATTCACACCCATTGCAACATTGTCCCTTTGAGGGGTTTAGTGCCACACGGAGCTTTTAAAGACGCAGTCTTGCCCCACTTCATGTGATGCCTTACTTGGTGTGACACTCGTACTCTATTCTCATATTCTGCAACCAGAACACTGGTTACAAAAGTATTCCGCCATTAAATCGTATTAATAATTACCTGCGATTATTTTGATTAGCTTCATACGAATCAATATAAACTATATATAGGCTATATAAACTAAACGGTACAATTTTGAAGGGCGTGCTGGAACAAAGAGACTTGTGGGTTCACATGGACAAATCTTTGAAGGCGGTGGGACAAGTTGAGAAGGCTGTTAAAAAAGCATACGGGATCCTGGACTTTATTAATAGAGCCATGGAGTACAAAAGCAAGGAAGTTATGCTACACCTTAATAAATCACTGGTTTGGTCTCAGCTGGAGTATTGTGTCCAATTCTTGGCACTATATTTTAGGAAGGATGTTAAGGCTTTGGAGAGCGTGCAGAGGAGATTTACCAGAATTATATATTGTTGTAATGTAGGAAATGTGGCAGCCAATTTGCACACAGCAAGGTCCCACAAACAGCAATGTGATAATGACCAGATAATCTGTTTTAGTGATGTTGGTTGAGGGACAAATATTGCCCAAAATGCCAGGGAGAACTCCCCTGCTCTTCTTCAAACAGTACTGTGGGATCTTTTATACTTACCTGAGAGGGCAGACAGGGCTGTGGTTTGTCATCTCATCCACAAGACAGCAGAACCCTCCCTCAGTAACACACTGAGGTATTAGCCTGGATTATATGGTCAAGACTCTGGAGTGGGACTTGAACCTACAACATTTAAAGGCAAGAGTGCCACTCACTGAGCCACAGCTGACAGCTGCCTGTTAGGGTATGTGGTATGAGTGACCTTGGGCTGGTTATGGTTTTGACACCAATGATTGCTCTTCCCCCTTTAAACAATCACACAAATTCAGGAGTTTAGATTACCTCACTCTATCTTTATTGGCGGCTCTCATTTACACAATAATGATATAAAGTCTGAGCTTATGATGGTAATTTGTTGATAAAGTAAGCGTTCTTGATTTATGATTGTATTCTGTGCATGATTACAATGCACTGCATTTTCTGTCAGGTTTCGTTATGTTTTATTATTTTCGTAAACTTAAAAAATTAAATTTCTACCTCTCCTTTCCTGCAATCATAGACTTGTGCTGGTTCCTTCGGCATGGATCTCACCAAGCGGACATTCTTCATACAGGCACCTGCACAGCTAGACCATTAGAAATCACTGATTAGGCCTCAGCTGCGGTGTCCAATTTTTTAAAAATTCCTTCATGGGATGTGGGCGTTGCTGGCGAGGCCGGCATTTATTGCCCATCCCTAATTGCCCTTGAGAAGGTGGTGGTGAGCCGCCTTCTTGAACCGCTGCAGTCCGTGTGGTGAAGGTTCTCCCACAGTGCTGTTAGGAAGGGAGTTTCAGGATTTTGACCCAGCGCCGATGAAGGAACGGCGATATATTTCCAAGTCGGGATGGTGTGTGACTTGGAGGGGGAACGTGCAGGTGGTGGTGTTCCCATGTACCTGCTGCCCTTGTCCTTCTAGGTGGTAGAGGTCGCGGGTTTGGGAGGTGCTGTCAAAGAAGCCTTGGCGAGTTGCTGCAGTGCATCCTGTGGGTGGTGCACACTGCAGCCACAGTGCGCCGGTGGTGAAGGGAGTGAATGTTTAGGGTGGTGGATGGGGTGCCAATCAAGCAGGCTGCTTTGTCCTGGATGGTGTCGAGCTTCCTGAGTGTTGTTGGAGCTGCACTCATCCAGGCAAGTGGAGAGTATTCCATCACACTCCTGACTTGTGCCAATTCTGGACACCACACTTTAGGAAGGATGTCAAGGCCTCGGAGAGGGTGCAGAGAAGATTTACTAGAATGGTACCGGGGATGTGCAAAGACTGGAGAAGCTGGGATTGTTCTCCTTAGAGCAGATAAGGTTAAGGGAGATTTAATTGAGGTGTTTATAATTATGAACGATTTTGATAGAGTCAATAAGGAGAAACTGTTTCCACTGGCAGGAGGGTCAGTAACCAGAGCACACAGATTTAAGATAATTGGCAAAAGAACCAGAGGGGAGATGAGGAGAATTTTAATTATGATCTGGAATGCGCTGCCTGAAAGGGCGGTGGAAGCAGATTCAATAGTAACTTTCAAAAGGGGAATTGGATAAATACTTGAAAAGGAAAAATTTGCAGAGCAATGGGGAAAGAGCAGGGAGTGGGACTAATTGGATAGCTTTTTCAAAGTGCTGGCACAGGCAGAAGGGCCAAATGGCCTCCTTCTGTGCTGCATGATTCTATAAGTGTCAGCGGCTATTTGAACATTGGTGGCATTACAGCCAAGACAAATCCAATCCAGCCAATTACCGCCCCATCAGTCCACTCTCAATCATCAGCAAAGTGATGGAAGGTGTCGTCGACAGTGCTATCAAGCGGCACTTACTCACCAATAACCTGCTCACCAATGCTCAGTTTAGGTTCCGCCAGGACCACTCGGCTCCAGACCTCATTACAACCTTGGTCCAAACAAGGACAAAAGAGCTGAATTCCAGAGGTGAGGTGAGAGTGACTGTCCTTGACATCAAGGCAGCATTTGACCGAGTGTGGCACCAAGGAGCCCTAGTAAAACTGAAATCAATGGGAATCAGGGGGAAAACTCTCCAGTGGCTGGAGTCATACCTAGCACAAAGGAAGATGGTAGTGGTTATTGGAGGCCAATCATCTCAGCCCCAGGACATTGCTGCAGGAGTTCCTCAGGGCAGCGTCCTAGGCCCAACTATCTTCAGCTGCTTCATCAATGACCTTCCCTCCATCATAAGGTCAGAAATGGGGATGTTCGCTGATGACTGCACAGTGTTCAGTTCCATTCGCAACCCCCCAAATAATGAAGCAGTCCGAGCCCGCATGCAGCAAGACCTGGACAACATCCAGGCTTGGGCTCATAAGTGGCAAGTAACATTCGCGCCAGATAAGTGCAAGGCAATGACCATCTCCAACAAGAGAGAGTCTAACCACCTCCCCTTGACATTCAACAGCATTACCATCGCCGAATCCCCCACCATCAACATCCTGGGGGTCACCATTGACCAGAAACTTAACTGGACCAGCCATATAAATACTGTGGCTATGAGAGCAGGTCAGAGGCTGGGTATTCTGCGGCGAGTGACTCACCTCCTGACTCCCCAAAGCCTTTCCACCATCTACAAGGCACAAGTCAGGAGTGTGATGGAATACTCTCCACTTGCTTGGATGAGTGCAGCTCCAACAACACTCAAGAAGCTCGACACCATCCAAGATAAAGCAGCCCACTTGATTGGCACCCCATCCACCACCCTAAACATTCACTCCCTTCACCACCGGCACACAATGGCTGCAGTGTGTACCATCCACAGGATGCACTGCAGCAACTCACCAAGGCTTCTTCGACAGCACCTCCCAAACTCGCGACCTCTCCCACCTAGAAGGACAAGGGCAGCAGGCACATGGGAACAACACCACCTGCACGTTCCCCTCCAAGTCACACACCATCCCGACTTGGAAATATATCGCCGTTCCTTCATCGTCGCTGGGTCAAAATCCTGGAACTCCCTACCTAACAGCACTGTGGGAGGACCGTCACCACACGGACTGCAGCGGTTCAAGAAGGCGGCTCACCACCACCTTCTCAAGGGCAATGAGGGATGGGCAATAAATGCCGGCCTCGCCAGCGACGCCCGCATCCCATGAACGAATAATAAAAAAAAATCCTGTCCTCACCGAACCATCCACACAGGTACACTCCGCACAGGGTACACTCCACACAGGGACACTCCGCACAGGTACACTCCGCACAGGTACACTCCGCACAGGTACACTCCGCACAGGTACACTCCGCACAGGGTACACTGCACACAGGGACACTCCACACAGGTACACTCCACACAGGGACACTCCACACAGGGACACTCCGCACAGGTACACTCCGCACAGGGTACACTCCGCACAGGGACACTCCGCACAGGGACACTCCACACAGGGTACACTCCACACAGGTACACTCCACACAGGGTACACTCCGCACAGGGACACTCCACACAGGGACACTCCGCACAGGGTACACTCCGCACAGGGACACTCCGCACAGGTACACTCCGCACAGGGTACACTCCGCACAGGGACACTCCACACAGGTACACTTTCCAGCAGAGGTCAAGGGTATTGAGGTCAATTATATCAGCCCAACTGTGGCCATAGCTGAGATCAGTTAACAGCCCAGGAACCTGAGACCTTCCCGATCAGTATGGTTCACCAAGTGATGCTTTCATCTATTGGATCAATAGAGCAAGCTATGAAAAATATACATACACAAGCTTCAGGAAAAGTTCAAGGCTCGAGGTTTGGGAAGGAAGCTCCTCTTATGCAGCAGGAAGACCACAGACTGCTCAAACTTCAAGAAAGGAAAAAAAACAAAAGAAAGAACAGGCTCTCTGAGAGTGAGAGGTCGTGTGTGTGGGCCCGGACCGGTCCAATCACAAGACAGATAAAGGCGAGGAAGGCCATTTGATCCGTCCAAGCTTGACCATCCTCAATCACAGCATCTAAATGCTTCTTAAATGGAGGAGTCATGACCCAGTCACTGACTCTCTCACTTTCTCATTCAAAACACTTCTTAAATGGTTCCAAGAATTTTGTCTTACCAATCCTAGCTGGAAGTCCACTACAAGAAAGTCAGGGACCCATAATGCGAAGAACCACAAGTATGCGTGTGATGGCAGTTCGCCATATCTATGTGTCCAGGACAGTGGAAGGAGATTGGTGGGTCTGTAAGGAAGGGAAATGATGTCCGTGTGTTTGAATGAGAAAGTGAGAGAGTCAGTGACTGGGCCATGATTCCTCCAGCACAGACCTAACAGGGTGAACATTCTTCATACAAGAGCCTGTCAAATTGAGGATGGGGAGATGCACAGGGCGCCACGCATTGAGTTAAGGAGAGCCTGACATTGGGCTGGATAGGAGGGGGAGAATATGAGACCAAGGAAGATTTCCAGTGTTGTTGGATCACAAAACTTGGGCATTTGTCCTTTGGGACATCCTGGGGTCGTGAAAGTTGCTTTTATAATTTTTTTACTCATTGTCACTGGCGAGGCCGGCATTTATTGCCCATCACTAATTGCCAGGTTTGATGCAAAGACCGTTAAGAGTCAAAAACACTGACTGGAGTCACATATAGGCCCAGACTGGGTAAGAACGGCAGGATTCCTTCCCTAAAGGACAGTGGTGAACCAGTTAGGTTTTTACAACAATCTGACAGCTTCAAGGCCACTTTATCACTGATGCCAGATTTTTAAAAACTGAATTCAAGTTCTCAACCTGCTATGGTGGGATTTGAGCAGATGTTTTCTGGATTACTCGTCCAGTCATGTAACCTCTGCACGACCGTAACTCGCAGGAAAATCTTCCTTTGTTTAAAGGTTGCCTTCATGTAAACACCTCAATCGGACCACAGAACGAAGGAACTTTGATAAATGAATGGGGGTGAGAGTACCACAACCACTCGGCAAACGAGACACCGGATCTGTAAATCGGCAAAAGTACAGTGGGTTCTGTTCAATAAACAACTGAATCGATATTACGTTCATAAAACCACACAAACCAAATCAGGAGCAGGTAAGAATTAAAACTGCTTTTATAGCTGTCCCAAAGGTCAAATTCTGGCAGGCTGTATCAGTCTAATTGTGGCAATAACACTGAGACAAAAAACAAGCCACAGTTTGTATGACTCTGCAAAAATTATCCCTCAGGCTTAAAATCAGCTTTCAAAGAAATGGAAAGGCTGATTTCCCCGTCTGGGTGCTGTGGCGCTGGGTCCATAGATGTTAACAGCACTGGATCAGACCACTTGGCCCTTTGCGTCTGTGCCAATTATTTGCTAAAACAAGCCAAAAACGAATCCCATTGCCCTGCTCCCTCCCCAGACTCCTGTATTCAAATGTTTATCCATTTTTCCCTTAAAAGATGCATCAGTAATTCCCTGTGATCGAGCTGCTCTCCGTGTGAAGACATTTCTCCTTTCAGTGGCAATTTTAAATGATGAATCCTCACCTCTGACTCCCCGCATCTCATCTTCTCCTCTCCAGTGGAAGGAGACCCAGTATGTCCATTTTTTCCTCTGCACTACAGTTTCTTATACTCTGATCATCATCCTGGTGAATCTACACTGCGTGCTGTCTCTGGCTTCAACGTGCTTTCGATAAAAGAGTGCTCAAGATCGCACACAGTCTTTCGTGATCTAATCATTGCCTTGTATAAATTAATCATTAGGTCTTTGCTCTTGTACTCAAGGCTTTGTTTATAAAATCCTGCATTCGGACTTTCAAGAGATTATCCGTCTTCAGCCATCTGGGCCCTAAGCACTGGAATTCCTTCCCTAACCCTCGCTACCTCTCTCTCCTCCTTTAAGACACTCCTTAAAACCTACCTCTTTGACCAAGCTTTTGGTCACTTGTCCTGCTATCTCCTCACGTGGCTCGGTGTCAAATTTTGTTTGATAATCGCTCCCGTGAAGCGCCTCGGGACGTTTTACTACGTCAAAGGCGCTGTAAAAATGCAAGTTGTTGTTGGTATGGGCTGGATTCTCCTCCAATTGGCCAGTTGGCGGCAGAGTGGGAACACTGCCTTCCCACATCACTGCCGCTAACCCACGAGAAGTTTCTTCCCGGGACCCTCATTTGCGATGCGGGGTGGGTTTGATGGGGCAATCCCATTCCTCACTGAGTTACCACCGTTGGGAGGGAGGAAAATTCAGAGCTGGTCCAACCTTTAAAAAGCTGCAGCCAGTTTAAAAAAAAGGGACATCACTTGATCCGCAGCAGAGGGTACAAGATGTCCGAAGGAGCAGCAGCCTCGGTGGGGGGATCAGCGGGAGGAGGGGCTCGCAGATTCTCTGTGGAGATGTTGCTGGATGAAATCAGGGCTGGAAGGGATCAGCTGCTGGGCACTGAAGGCAGGCAGCCCCTTAAGAAGGTGGTTCAGGCAGTGCAGCATCCAGCACTGCAAGGCCTCTGCTGCACAGTGCAGGAAGAGGTTCAACAGCCTCTCGAAGGTGACCAAGGTAAGTCAAGGTGCTGCTGCTGATCCATCCATAGGTGTGCAAAAAGGAAAAGACTGGCAAAGGCAAATGTGGGTCCCTTACACACAGAGACGGGAGAATTTATAATGGGGAATAAGGAAATGGCAGAGAAATTTAACAAATACTCTGGGCCCGATATTAGGAGGGAGGCGGGTTACCAGCGGGGGGTCGACTGGGCGCGTGGGTAACCCGCCCAGTGAAATCGGTGGGTTCCCCACGCGATCGTAAGTAAATTGAAGCCACTTCCCTTGGCTTCCGGGTTCCGCGCAGGAAAGCTGCGCAGCGGGCGGACTGCGCACCCACATCACAGACTGTCAGCTGGAGGAGCCCTATTTAAAGGGCCAGTCCTCCACTGACTGATGCTGCAGAAAATAGGAAAAATTACAGCATGGAGCAGCCCAGGGGGAAGGCTGCTCCCAGGTTTAATGATGCCTCACTCCAGGTCCTACTGGATGGGGTGAGGAGGAGGGGGAGGACAGAGATCTTCTCCCCGGCGGACGGGAGGAAGCGGCCTGCCTCTGCCACCACGAAGGCCTGGCTCGAGGTGGCAGAGGAGGTCACCAGCACCACCAACATATCATGCACCTGCATACAGTGCAGGAGGCGCTTCAATGACCTAACCAGGTCAGCCAAAGTGAGTACATTTACTCATTCCCCTGCACTCCGTCTGCCACATCACCGCCCTCACCCCACATCTCCTTCTGCACTGCCAACATTACTCTATCACATCACTCCTCACACCCACTGAACCCTCATCCTCATCTTACCTGCACTTACTCACCTCCCCAGTACTCATCCCATCACTACCACTCAACCCAATCCTCATACAATCTCATGGCTCGATCTCATACTCACCCTCTCATGCATCTCTTTCACGGTCAGCCTCACCCCACCTGCCACTACCTGTACTGCAGCCACAGGGCATGCATCATGTACGTGTGGTAGGAAGTGTAAGGCAAACGTGTCGTGAGCATGAAGGGAATGCACAAGGGTGTTTGAGGGTTAGTCATGGTTTTTACTTATATTTGATTTCTGATCAACTCACATTACATATTATATTGTCACCACTACTGCCACGTCTTGGCCATTCTTGACTGGCTTGTGCAATAAGGCCCTTTCATGAGGTTCTCCATGAACACCCTTGATGTCACCCATTGGGTCACCCTACAGTGGGTGTATGTGTAGTTGCACAACTACTTTGTGCAGGTGCCTGTTGCGCAGCACTGTGCTGTGTAGCTCCATGTGGCAGAGGTGGACGGCATACCTGGCGAGGCTGGTGATGTTGCTCGTCCTCCAATGGAGTGATGAATGCAGCAATGGACCCCCCCCCCTCCACCTCCATCCTGATGGAGTGAGTGTGAGGGGTCCACAAAGTAGGTAAATGTGATTGGACAGCAGAGTTTAGGGTATGATGTAATAATTTGGAGTGTGGAGACAACGGTGTGGCAGGCAAAACTTTGTCTGAGGTGACAGAGTGCCCTCCTGCAATGATTGAGGGTTTACCCCGCACCTGTTAAATGGACCTTTGCAGCTGCCACTGGCTGCTGGCTGCAACACATCTGTTTAAACAGGGAGTGTTTCCCCCAGCATGGGAAACACACTCTGGGTAGTCCAAAATCCGAATCCTCCTAAAATCTCCAACTAATGAGGTCTGTAAATGACCTCAAGTACCCAGATAATGATCCTAAGTGGGATCCCGCCAGCTTTGATTGCTGGTGGGAGTCCCGCATGTGGGGGCTGCAGGTGCACCGATTAGCATCATTGGGGAACCCGGAAGTGGACGGTTGGAGCCGGGCTCCGGACCCGATCCGGGAATCCCCAATTTTAGGAGCCCCCCCCCCGCCACGGACGCACCCGCTCGGCCATCCGAAAATTGACCCCTTTTTGTCTGTCTTCACGGAAGACGACACAAAAGACCTCCCAGAAATACTAGAGAACCAAGGGTCTGGTGAGAATGAGGAACTGAAGGAAATTAGTATTCGTAAAAAAATAGTATTAGAGAAATTACTGGGACCGAAAGTCAATAAATCCCAAGGACCTGATGATCTCCATCCCAGGGTTTTGAAAGAGGTGGATATAGAGATAGTGGATGCATTGGTTGTCATCTTCCCAAATTCTATAGATTCTGGAATGGTTCCTGCAGATTGGAGGGTGGCAAATGTAACCCCACTATTTAAGAAAGGAGGGAGAAAGAAAACAGGGAACGACAGACCTGTTAGCCTGACATCAGTAGTAGGGAAAATGCTAGAGTCTATTATAAAGGATGTGATAACAGGACACTGAGAAAATAACAATCGGATTTGGCAGAGTCAACATGGATTTATGAAAGGGAAATCATGTTTGACAAACCTACTGGAGTTCTTTGAGGATGTAACTAGTAGAATAGATAAGGGGAAATCAGTAAATGTGGTGTATTTGGATTTTCAGAAGGCTTTCGATAAGGTCCCACACAGGAGGTTGGTGAACAAAGTTAGAGCACATGGAATTGGGGGTAATATACTGACATGGATTGAGAATTGGTTAACAGACGGAAAACAGAGAGTAGGAATAAACAGGTCTTTTTCAGGTTGGCAGACTGTAACTAGTGGGGTATCGCAGGGATCAGTGCTTGGGCCCCAGCTATTCACAATCTATATCAATGATTCGGATAAGGGGACCAAATGTAATATTTCCAAGTCTGCTGATGACACAAAACCAGGTGGGAATGTGAGTTGTGAGGAGGATGCAAAGAGGCTTCAAGGGGATAGAGACAGGCTAAGTGAGTGGGCAAGAACATGGCAGATGGAATATAATGTTTAAAAGTGTGAAGTTATCCACTTTGGTAGGAAAAACAGAAACACAGAGTATTTTTTAAATGGTGAGAGATTGGGAAATGTTGATGTTCAAAGGGACCTGGGTGTCCTTGTACATAAGTCACTGAAAGCTAACATACAGGTGCAGCAAGCAATTAGGAAGGCAAATGGTATGTTGGCCGTTATTACAAGAGGATTTGAGTACAGGAGTAAAGATGTCTTACTGCAATTATATAGGGCCGCACCTGAAGTATTGTGTGCAGCTTTGGTCTCCTTATCTAAGAAAGGGTATACTTGCCATAGAGGGAGTGCAACGAAGGTTCACCAGACTGATTCCTGGGATGGCGGGATTGTCGTATGAGGAGAGATTGAGTAGACTAGGCCTGTATTTTCTAGAGTTTAGAAGAATGAGAGGTGATCTCATTGAAACATACAAAATTCTTACAGGGCTCGGCAGGGTAGATGCAGGGAGGATGTTTCCCCTAGCTGGGGAGTCTAGAACCAGGGGTCACAGTCTCAAAATAAGGGGTAGGCCATTTAGAACTGAGATAAGGAGAAATTTCTTCACTCAGTGAATCTTTGGAATTCTCTACCCCAGAGGGCTGTAGAGGCTCAGTCATTGAGTACATTCAAAACAGAGATCGATAGATTTCTAGATATTAAAGGCATCGAGGGATATGGGGATCGTGCAGGAAAATGGCGTTGAGGTAGAAGATCAGCCATGTTCTTGTTGATTGGTGGAGTAGGCTCGAGGGGCCGGATGGCCTACTCCTGCTCCTATTTCTCATGTTCTTATGTTCACATCTTCTAACACTGAGACAAGCTCCTTCCATCTCATAATCTCTATCAGCACCTGGGCAACTTCTGCAAACACTCAAGGACCAACTGATCTCACGACCACTCTGTCAACTCAAGTAACCTGCCACAAGGCCAGTGTTCAAGAACACTATTTAAAGGGACACTACACCTGCATCTCTCATCATCATGGAATGCTTGCGCGATGCATGGGGGAAAACAGATTCCAGCCCACTCACATTCTTTCAACAATCTCTTTTCTCTTCACAAGGGACAATGTGACACATGACCACTGAGAGTGAACTACAACTAGAGGAGCAACACCATGACTGATAAACCCTGAGTCAGCAGGAGCAGGAAACCTTGAAACGAGAGGCAGACACACAGGAGAGGCTGTGGGAGATGGCAAGAACGGTTCGGTTGGGCAAGAGTCCTCAGAAGTAGTGTCAGCTTCACGTGTTTCCTCCAAGTGTCTTCAACGCTCTTATACTCATCCGCTATTTCTTCAAGGACAAGTGTACGCACAGCTAAACAAACTCTTCTGTGTTTCACATGTTCGGGGAGTAGCGTGGAGGAGGAGGGAGGTCATCACTCCGATGACCACCCGGCCACTTTCGGAGACACCGCCGCTGCCACTTCTGCAATTCCAAACATCTCCACACTTCACCACCATCTCCGTCCTGGCATCGAACCAACGCGAACACCAGGACGGAGACACCCACTCGGGAAGAAGTAGCTAGTGAGTCAAAAGGGTTTTCGCTGGTTGAATCACCGAGCTTCGGTGAGAATGCGGACCTGTGTGTGGAGGGGATGGAGAGTGTCATTCTTCGTCAGAAGAAGAAGAAATGACCGCCTTGGACTGAGGAGGTTAGCGACCCAGATCTCAGGGACCCAGTCTTCAAAACAACTATGACTGGGAATCTTCACTCTGACGGGGAGTCAGTGGAGATCATTTCCGTGCAAATGGTTGAGATGATGGAGAAGTGGGAAAAATCCACTATCTGCATCTGCAGCGCACTGCGGGAAGTTTCCTAAGACATGCGGAACACGCTGGAGAGAGGGAGTACAGGAGATTTCTGCACCATGAGGAGATCCGAAAGACTGTAATGGCTTCAGGAGTGACAGCTTCCACCATTTCAATAGATGCTTTGACCAGGACACTTTCAGGTGGGCGTCCAAGACCTGGTTGGGGCAGTCGAGCCTGTGAGGACACCGAGTGAGGATAGCTCTGAACCTGAGCCCTCCACCAATGGGCTGCATGGAGTTAATGCAGATGTCTCTGTCTGTGCAGAGAGTGGCAGTGAGACCGTGTCCTTCCGGCCCCCCTCCCTCCAATGCCTGCACACCAGGGAGCTTCACACACGGGCACGGCCTCCCTTGACACTCAGGGAAAGGTGGCTGGAAGCTGGATTCTCTGGGACAGCTGCTTCCCTGAGACAAGAGTCACCTCAGGCTTCGAAAGCTCCAGAGGAAACTTTGCACCCACTCACCATTCAACCTCATCTCAGTCAGGGGGCACCTCGTACAAATAGCAGACTAGGAGCTGAAGTAGGTCTGGTAGCTGGTACAAAGGGCACAAGTCTGATGCTTTGGGGATTGCCTCATACAAATTCAATGCCATTTACTTGCTTTTTTTTTATTCGTTCACGGGATGTGGGCGTCGCTGGCGAGGCCAGCATTTATTGCCCATCCCTAATTGCCCTTGAGAAGGTGGTGGTGAGCCGCCTTCTTGAACCGCTGCAGTCCGTGTGGTGATGGTTCTCCCACAGTGCTGTTAGGAAGGGAGTTCCAGGATTTTGACCCAGCGACAATGAAGGAACGGCGATATATTTCCAAGTCGGGATGGTGTGTGACTTGGAGGGGAACGTGCAGGTGGTGTTGTTCCCATGTACCTGCTGCTCTTGTCCTTCTAGGTGGTAGAGGTCGCGGGTTTAGGAGGTGCTGTCGAAGAAGCCTTGGCGAGTTGCTGCAGTGCATCCTGTGGATGGTGCACACTGCAGCCACAGTGCGCCGGTGGTGAAGGGAGTGAATGTTTAGGGTGGTGGATGGGGTGCCAATCAAGTGGGCTGCTTTATCTTGGATGGTGTCGAGCTTCTTGAGTGTTGTTGGAGCTGCACTCATCCAGGCAAGTGGAGAGTATTCCATCACACTCCTGACTTGTGCCTTGTAGATGGTAGAAAGGCTTTGGGGAGTCAGGAGGTGAGTCACTTGCCGCAGAATACCCAGCCTCTGACCTGCTCTAGTAGCCACAGTATTTATATGGCTGGTCCAGTTAAGTTTCTGGTCAATGGTGACCCCCAGGATGTTGATGGTGGGGGATTCGGCGATGGTAATGCCGTTGAATGTCAAGGGGAGGTGGTTAGACTCTCTCTTGTTGGAGATGGTCATTGCCTGGCACTTATCTGGCGCAAATGTTACTTGCCAATTATGAGCCCAAGCCTGGATGTTGTCCAGGTCTTGCTGCATGCGGGCTCGGACTGCTTCATTATTTGAGGGATTGCGAATGGAACTGAACACTGTGCAATCATCAGCGAACATCCCCATTTCTGACCTTATGATGGAGGGAAGATCATTGATGAAGCAGCTGAAGATGGTTGGGCCTAGGACACTGCCCTGAGGAACTCCTGCAGCAATGTCCTGGGGCTGAGATGATTGGCCTCCAATAACCACTACCATCTTCCTTTGTGCTAGGTATGACTCCAGCCACTGGAGAGTTTTCCCCCTGATTCCCATTGACTTCAATTTTACTAGGGCTCCTTGGTGCCACACTCGGTCAAATGCTGCCTTGATGTCAAGGGCAGTCACTCTCACCTCACCTCTGGAATTCAGCTCTTTTGTCCATGTTTGGACCAGGGCTGTAATGAGGTCTGGAGCCAAGTGGTCCTGGCGGAACCCAAACTGAGCATTGGTGAGCAGGTTATTGGTGAGTAAGTGCCGCTTGATAGCACTGTCGACGACACCTTCCATCACTTTGCTGATGATTGAGAGTAGACTGATGGGGCGGTAATTGGCCGGATTGGATTTGTCCTGCTTTTTGTGGACAGGACATACCTGGGCAATTTTCCACATTGTCGGGTGGATGCCAGTGTTGTAGCTATACTGGAACAGCTTGGCTAGAGGCGCAGCTAGTTCTGGAGCACAAGTCTTCAGCACTACAGCTGGGATGTTGTCGGGGCCCATAGCCTTTGCTGTATCCAGTGCACTCAGCCATTTCTTGATATCACGTGGAGTGAATCGAATTGGCCGAAGACTGGCTTCCGTGATGGTGGGGATATCGGGAGGAGGCTGAGATGGATCATCCACTCGGCACTTCTGGCTGAAGATGGTTGCAAATGCTTCAGCCTTGTCTTTTGCACTCACGTGCTGGACTCCGCCATCATTGAGGATGGGGATGTTTTTAGAGCATCCTCCTCCCGTTAGTTGTTTAATTGTCCACCACCATTCACGACTGGATGTGGCAGGACTGCAGAGCTTTGATCTGATCCGTTGGTTGTGGAATCGCTTAGCTCTGTCAATAGCATGTTGCTTCCGGTGTTTAGCATGCATGTAGTCCTGAGTTGCACCTTCACCACGTTGGCACCTCATTTTTAGGTACGCCTGGTGCTGCTCCTGGCATGCTCTTCTGCACTCCTCATTTAGCCAGGGTTGATCCCCTGGCTTGTTGGTAATGGTAGAGTGTGGAATATGCCGGGCCATGAGGTTATAGATTGTGTTGGAATGCAATTCTGCTGCTGCTGATGGCCCACAGCACCTCATGGATGTCCAGTTTTGAGCTGCTGGATCTGTTCTGAATCTATCCTATTTAGCACGGTGAGAGTGCCACACAACACGTTGGATGGTGTCCTCAGTGCGAAGACGGGACTTCATCTCCACGAGGACTGTGCGGTGGTCACTCCTACCGATACTGTCATGGACAGATGCATTTGCGACAGGTAGATTGGTGAGGACGAGGTCAAGTAAGTTTTTCCCTCGTGTTGGTTCGCTCACCATCTGGCACAGGCCCAGTCTGGCAGCTATGTCCTTCAGGACTTGGCCAGCGGTGGTGCTACCGAGCCACTCTTGGTGATGGACATTGAAGTCCCCCACCCAGAGTACGTTTTGTGCCCTTGCTACCCTCAGTGCTTCCTCCAAGTGGTGCTCAACATGGAGGAGGACTGATTCATCAGCTGAGGGAGGACGGTAGGTGGTAATCAGCAGGAGGTTTCCTTGCCCATGTTTGACCTGATGCCATGAGATTTCATGGGGTCCAGAGTCAATGTTGAGGACTCCCAGGGCCACTCCCTCCTGACTGTATATCACTGTACCACCACCTCTGGTGGGTCTGTCCTGCCGGTGGGACAGGACATACCCAGGGATGGTGATGGAAGAGTCTGGGACGTTGGCTGAAGGTATGATTCTGTGAGTATGGCTATGTCAGGCTGTTGCTTGACTAGTCTGTGGGACAGCTCTCCCAATTTTGGCACAAGTCCCCAGATGTTAGTAAGGAGGACCTTGCAGGGTCGACTGGGCTTGGTGTTTTGCCGTTGCCATGTCCGGTGCCTAGTGGTCCGTCCGGTTTTATTCTTATTATGACTTTTCGTAGCGAGATTTTACAACTGAGTGGCTTGCTGGGCCATTTCAGAGGGCAATTAAGAATCAACCACATTGCTGTGGGTCTGGAGTCACAGACAGGCCAGACCGGGTAAGGACAGCAGGTTTCCTTCCCTAAAGGACATTAGTGAACCAGATGGGTTTTTACGACAATCCGGTAGTTTCATGGCCATCATTACTGATACTAGTATTTTAATTCCAGATTTTTATTTAATTAATTGAATTTAAATTCGCCAGCTGCCGTGGCAGGATTTGAGCTCATGACTCTGGATTTTAGTCCAGGCTTCTGGATTACTCGTCCAGTAACATAACCACGATGCTACCGTACCCACTTTTATAATCAATGCCCCTGTGCATTAAAGTCATGAACTCATCTGAGTTAGCCATGGCTCAGTGGGCAGCACTCTCACCTCTGAGTCAGAAATCCATGGGTTCAAGTCCCACTCCAGAGACTTGTGCACATAATCTCGGCTGACACTCCCTGTGCAGTACTGAGGGAGTGCTGCACTGTCGGAGGTGCCGTCTTTTCAATGCGACGTTAAACCGAGGCCCCGTCTACCCTCTCAGGTGGGTGTAAAAGATCCCACGGCCACTATTCCAAAGAAGAGCAGGGAAGTTCTCCCCGGTGTCCTGGGTCAATATTTATCCCTCAACTAAAACGCCTAAAACAGATGATCTGGGCATTTATCTCGCCGCTGTTTGTGGGATCTTGCTGCGTTTCCGAAATTACAACAGTGACTACATTTCAAAAGTACGTCATTGGCTGTAAAGCGCTTTGGGACGTCCTGAGGCACGAGAGAAAAGCAAGTTCTTCCTTTCTTTTCTTTTGAAAGGCGCTTTGAACGGGTTATTCGGAGCCAAGGGTCAGAAGAGCGAGTCCAAATCACTGATTTTCCCTCAGACAACATGGCTGAGACCGGGTACCCTGAGAATCAGTGACAAGGGCTCGTGTCCAACTCTTACTATAGCACGCCTCGCAGCAGCTCAATACTCTCTCACCCCGCCGTCTTGTCGAGCTTTTTGCTTATCTTCTGCACGTAGTTTTCAGCGCTCTTTGGGCTCAATAGATTTATGAAGGTCAGTTGTGTTAACACCTACATGACATAACCACTTTATCTGCTGCGATGAACAGACGATAGCCCTGGAGTTCTCATCAGGTAACGATCTGATTTGCAGAACTCTAGTAGTAGACTTTGAATCCGTGTGGGATCAATTCTTGACCTCGAACAGCACGACCTCGCTGATAACACAAAGGCTTTGTTTTCAACTTAATTGCTGTCCTTGAAAAGATGGACCTTTAAACACTGATAACTCTCTATTCTCTGTAGTTTATATGTTCATGCAAGCACCAGTGAGGCAATCAGAAGCATTGATTGGGGCTCTGATAAATATGTGACTGGAAATCAAATCCACTACTTTAGAAACAGCAATGGGATCAATAATATCAACTATGATTGGTTAAGGACATCGGTGCACTCCAGGCACATTTCAATATCTAAAACACTTCTTTCCCTTCAGTAAGCTCTCTTGTCAATTTTGGGACTTGTATGCCACAATAATAAACATGATGTGGAGATGCTGGTGATGGACTGGGGTGGACAAATGTAAGGAATCTTACAACACCAGGTTATAGTCCAACAAATTTATTTTAAAATCACAAGCTTTCGGAGATTATCCCCTTCGTCAGATGAATGAGTGAAAAGGTTCTCAAATCGCATATCTTATACAAGGCTGGGACAGCATCACACCAATCAAAAGGTGTCGTTGTTATTCAAACAGGCCAGTCACGGAGAACAGCACGTCCCAGTACACTGGATATACATTGTGTCTATTACACAGACAGGCAGAAAGAAACCCAAAATGGCAGAGAGAGAGAGAGAGAGAGAGAGAATATTAAAAAACATAATTTTTTTCCCCCTTTTTGCTGGTGGGGTTACATGTAGCGTGACATGAACCCAAGATCCCGGTTGAGGCCGTCCTCATGGGTGCGGAACTTGTCGAGCAGAAGTTGATAGCCAAGTTCTGCACCCATGAGGACGGCCTCAACCGGGATCTTGGGTTCATGTCACGCTACATGTAACCCCACCAGCAAAAAGGGGGAAAAAAATTATGTTTTTTAATATTCTCTCTCTCTCTCTCTCTCTGCCATTTTGGGTTTCTTTCTGCCTGTCTGTGTAATTGACACAATGTATATCCAGTGTACTGGGACATGCTGTTCTCCGTGACTGGCCTGTTTGAATAACAACGACACCTTTTGATTGGTGTGATGCTGTCCCAGCCTAGTATAAGATATGCGATTTGAGAACCTTTTCACTCATTCACCTGACGAAGGGGATAATCTCTGAAAGCTTGTGATATTAAAATAAATTTGTTGGACTATAACCTGGTGTTGTAAGATTCCTTACAATAATAAACGGCGGAGCTGCCAAATTAACAATAAAAACACAACACAGCAACACCAGGATATTAGGAACCAAAGGATACCAATATAAATTAACAGCCAAGCAACGGCAATGTTATCACAGCCCAGTGATACCAATAAAAATAACACACCCAAGCAACACACTGTATACAGTACACCCAATAACACCAGTCTATATAGCACAACCCACGAACACAGTATAGCAGTATATATAGTCACAGTATATATAATGCACCCCAATAGTCCCAGTATATATCATGCACCCCAATAGTCCCAGTATATATAATGCACCCCAATAGTCCCAGTATATAGAATGCACCCAATAGTCCCAGTATATGTAATGCACCCCAATAGTCACAGTATACATAATGCACCCCAATAGTCCTAGTATATATAATGCACCCCAATAGTCCCAGTATATATAATGCACCCAATAGTCACAGTGTACATAATGCACCCCAATAGTCCTAGTATATATAATGCACCCAATAGTCCCAGTATATATAATGCACCCAATAGTCCCAGTATATATAATGCACCCCAATAGTCACAGTATATATAATGCACCCAATAGTCACAGTATATATAATGCACCCCAATAGTCCCAGTATATATAATGCACCCCAATAGTCCCAGTATATATAATGCATCCCAATAGTCCCAGTATATATAATGCACCCAATAGTCCCAGTATACATAATGCACCCCAATAGTCCCAGTATATATAATGCACCCCAATAGTCCCAGTATATATAATGCACCCAATAGTCCCAGGAAATATAATGCACCCAATAGTCCCAGTATATAAAATGCACCCAATAGTCCCAGTATATATAATGCACCCAATAGTCCCAGTATATATAATGCACCCAATAGTCCCAGTATATATAATGCACCCCAATAGTCCCAGTATATATAATGCACCCCAATAGTCCCAGTATATATAATGCACCCAATAGTCCCAGTATATATAATGCACTCCAATAGTGCCAGTATATATAATGCACCCCAATAGTCCCAGTATATATAATGCACCCCAATAGTCCCAGTATATATAATGCACCCAATAGTCCCAGTATATATAATGCACTCCAATAGTGCCAGTATATATAATGCACCCCAATAGTCCCAGTATATATAATGCACCCAATAGTCCCAGTATATATAATGCACCCCAATAGTCCCAGTATACATAATGCACCACAACAGTCCCAGTATATATAATGCAACCCAATAGTCCCAGTATATATAATGCACCCCAATAGTCCCAGTACATATAATGCACCCAATAGTCCCAGTATACATGATGCACCCCAATAGTCCCAGTATACATAATGCACCCCAATGGTCCCAGTATATATAATGCACCCAATAGTACCAGTATATTAAATGCACACCAATAGTCCCGAAATATATAATGCCGCCAATAGTCCCACTATATATAATGCACTCCAGTAGTCCCAGAATATATAATGCCCCCCCAATAGTCCCAGTTTCTATAATGCACCCCAATAGTCCCAGTATATATAATGCACCCCAATAGTCCCAGTATATTAATGCACCCCAATAGTCCCACTATATATAATGCACCACAATAGTCCCAATTTCTATAATGCACCCAATAGTCGCAGTATATATAATGCACCCCAATAGTCCCAGTATATCAATGCACCCCAATAGTCCCACTATATATAATGCACCCCAATAGTCCCAATTTCTATAATGCACCCAATAGTCACAGTATATATAATGCACCCCAAAAGTCCCAGTATATTAATGCACCCCAATAGTGCCAGTATATATAATGCACCCCAATAGTCCCAGTATATATAATGCACCCAATAGTCACAGTATATATAATGCACCCAATAGTCCCAGTATATATAATGCACCCAATAGTCCCAGTATATATAATGCCCCCAATAGTCCCACTATATATAATGCACCCCAATAGTCCCAGTATATATAATGCACTCCAATTGTCCCAGTATATATAATGCACCCAATAGTCCCAGTATACATAATGCACCCAATAGTCCCAGTATATATAATGCCCCCAATAGTCCCACTATATATAATGCACCCCAATAGTCCCAGTATATATAATGCACCCAATAGTCCCAGTATACATAATGCACCCAATAGTCCCAGTATATATAATGCACCCCAATAGTCCCAGTATATTAATGCACCCCAATAGTCCCACTATATATAATGCACCCCAATAGTCCCAATTTCTATAATGCACCCAATAGTCGCAGTATATATAATGCACCCCAATAGTCCCAGTATATTAATGCACCCCAATAGTCCCACTATATAAAATGCACCCCAATAGTCCCTGTATATATAATGCCCCCAATAGTCCCAGTATATATAATGCACCCCAATAGTCCCAGTATATATAATGTACCCAATAGTCCCAGTATATATAATGCACCACAATAGTCCCAGTATATATAATGCACCCCAATAGTCCCAGTATATATAATGCACCCAATAGTCCCAGTATATATAACGCACCCAATAGTCCCAGTATATATAATGCACCCCAATAGTCCCAGTATATATAATGCACCCCAATAGTCCCAGTATATATAATGCACCCAATAGTCCCAGTATATATAATGCACCCAATAGTCCCAGTATATATAATGCACCCCAATAGTCCCAGTATATATAATGCACCCAATAGTCCTAGTATATATAATGCACCCAATAGTCCCAGTTTGTATAATACACTCCAATAGTCCTGGTATATATAATGCACCCCAATAGTCCGAGTATATATAATGCACCCAATAGTCCCAGTTTGTATAATACACTCCAATAGTCCCAGTATGTATAATGCACCCCAATAGTCCCAGTATATTAATGCACCCCAATAGTCCCACTATATATAAAGCACCCCAATAGTCCCAGTATATATAATACACCCAATAGTCCCAGTATATATAATACACCCAATAGTCCCAGTATATATAATGCACCCCAATAGTCCCAGTATATATAATGCACTCCAATTGTCCCAGTATATATAATGCACCCTAATAGTCCCAGGATATATAATGCACCCAATAGTCTCAGTGTATATAATGCACTCCAATTGTCCCAGTATATATAATGCACCCTAATAGTCCCAGTATACATAATGCACCCAATAGCCCCAGTATATATAATGCACCCCAATAGTCCCAGTATATACACTGCACCCCAATAGTCCCAGTATATATAATGAACCCAATAGTCCCAGTATATAAAATGCACCCCAATAGTCCTTGTATATATAATGCACCCCAATAGTCCCAGTATATATAATGCACCCCAATAGCCCCAGTATATATAATGCACCCCAATAGTCCCAGTATATATAATGCACCCAATAGTCCCAGTATATATAATACACTCCAATAGTCCTGGTATATATAATGCACCCCAATAGTCCCAGTATATATGATGCGCCCCAATAGTCCCAGTATATGTAATGCACCCAATAGTCCCAGTATATATATTGCACCCCAATAGTCCTAGTATATATAATGCACCCCAATCGACCCAGTATATATAATGCACCCAATAGTCCCAGTATATATAATACACTCCAATAGTCCCAGTATATATAATGCACCCCAATAGTCCCAGTATATATAATGCAATCTAATAGTGCCAGTATATATAATGCACCCCAGTAGTCCCAGTATATGTAATGCACCCCAATAGTCCCAGTATATATAATGCACCCCGGTATCCCACTATATATAATGCACCCCAATAGTCCCAGTATATATAATGCACCCCAGTCGTCCCAGTATATATAATGCACTCCAATATTCCCAGTATATATAATGCACCCCAGTAGTCCCACTATATATAATGCACTCCAATATTCCCAGTATATATAACACAAGACAATAATAACAGTATGCGCTGCATGCCACAATATTTCCTATACATATCAACACAATCGTATAATGCAGCAGAGTAACACTTATATCAATATTACCATATATCAAGTACCATAAGTGAATAAGAAGAGTACAAAAGTAGACACCAAATGCTTGTTATTGTAGAAGAGTCGTCCTATTTGTCAGCATTGTGCACATTCTTACTGAGTTTGACTACAAGTGCCAGGCATAATTTTACTTCAAGTATTGTGTGGGGTCCGGCTGACTACCCGTATGGAGTACATTCGTGTACATGTACTGTGTCGTTTCACTGATCACAAGCACTATGTATGGTCTCACTGACTAGCAGTTCAGCACTTAGTCTGATACAATCACTGTGTCAATGACTACAAGGACTATTATAAAATCAGAAATTGCTGGAAAGACGTAGATGGTCAGTCAGCATCTGTAGAGAGAATAAATGTTAATGTTTCAGCTGTGGAACTTTTGTCAGAACTGGAAGAAATTGTAGATGAACAGCATTTAAAAATGATGTGGAGATGCCGGTGATGGACTGGGGTTGACAATTGACAAAGCATTTAAAAAGGAAGAGAACAAAAGAAAGGTGATGGGAATGTACACAAACACAAACTTACACACACACACACTTACACACTCACTTGCACATGCACATACATGCACCCATTTACACACACACACACACACACGTACTGTGTTCAGGTGTACTGACAGGTACTGTGTGCTGTTCCAATGCTAACATGTGCCAGAGATTCATTTACTTTGCTCGGTAATATCATTGATTCACAGCTGCCTTTCTCAAATGAACACTGTTTTGGTCATCAAATTTTATTAATCTTTTCTTTTACTGCCAATTTTCTCCCTTGCTCCCCGATGAAAGGTGTGTCCTTGTTGCTGCAGTACAGTTCCCTGTGGGACATTCTTTATATATGAGCCTGGACAGTAATGGCAGCAGGCTATTCAACTACAGCAGCCAGCATAGCTCAACCCCGATCCTGCTCTTGTCCAACGTCCTTATATATGCACTTACAGCGTGGCTCGGTGCACAGTGAGCAGGAGTGGGAACCCTGACTGATTTCCCCCTTCTTGCCACTGCCTTTGCTGGGATCAGCTGGCTGCAGCAACAGAGACAGTGGCCGCTAAATTGGGCCGTGTAGCGCCTGTTGTTTCGGCGCTACACGGCCTCTCCGACATCCAAGATGGTGTCTTGGATGCACACGCACGTTTCCAGACACCATCTTGGTCCAGGAGTTAGCGCAGGCGCAGATAACGAACGCTGGAATCATGTAAAGTAGGGAGAAAATGGCTTCAAGTAGTGTACAACACTGATTTAAAGTGATAGACACCATTTTGGGACTTAACGCTCAACTCAACGCACAGTCTTAACCCCGACCATCTGAACGTGTCTTAGAGTGCCTGGAGGACCCCCCACTGGTGCTATTTAATGGGACCATGCAGAATTTACAGGTTAGTGGCTGGATTATTGCTTCTGGCTGCCGAGACATTTGTAACTGTTTTTGGAGGTCTCCTATACTTGAATACTAGGACGCGGGGACATAGCCTAACATTTAGAGCTGGGACGTGCAGGAGTGAAGTTAGGAAATGCTTCTTCACGCAAAGGGTGGGAGACGTTTGGAACACTCCTCTGCAGACGGCTGTTGACACCAGTTCGCTTGTGAACGTTAAATCTGAGATTGATAGATTTCTGTGAACCAAGGGTATTAAGGGATGTCGGGCTAAGGCGGGTATATGGAGTTAGGTCACAGGTCCACCATGATCTCATCGAATGGTGGAACAGGCTCGAGGGGCTAAATGGCACTGCCACTTCCTGCCTCTTGATATGCGCCACCTTCTCCTGCAAGAAAGCGGGCCGTGTGTCTGGGTGATGTGCCTGTTCTGGTTGAATAGCTGCCAGTGTGTGTGGCCTGTGAGTTGTGAGTGGGCGGCTTGAAACAGTGGTAATGTGTAAGGGTGAGAGGAAGCATCTGGTTGGAAGAGTTGAGTACTGATGGAAAGAGTTTGTCGGTAAGTGGGCGATGGGGGGTGTTTTCCGTGGAGGAGTGGGTGCAGCTAGTGGTGCAGTTGGTAGGAGACGCCACTTGACAGGTGACCTCACTCACCTTGACCACTCATGTCAAAGCATTGAACTTCTTCCTGCACTGCATCCATGTTCATGATGCTGTGCGCCTGGCATTGACTTCGTCCCCCGCTGCCTCCCACTGCCTTTTGGATATTTGTCTGGAGGGCCTCTTGTCTCCCCCCCCGCCAACTCTGCGGATACAGGATGTCCCTCCTTCTGTCCACCTCTTGCACCAAGGTCTTTACTGCATCAGCAGAGAAGCTTGGAGCATGCACTCTCGCCGGTCTGGTACCAACTCAGATCGGCAGATTGGTGAGGCCTGGCGTGCAGATTGGAGGATGTGGGATTTAGTAGTGCACAACCTTTATTTATGTTTTAACATAACTCATCAGTGTGCAAACATAGGGATGGGACCTGCATCTGTGCTTTATGTGTGCGATGTCTGATCTCCGTTCAGACTCCATGCAGCCAGCAGGCTGTGATTTCCAGCAAATAACAGGTACCAGCTCCCTTTAAGAGATTTCTGAGAGACATCCTCCCTTTAAGAGATTGAGCTCCCCCTGGTGGTGGAAAGTGCGAATTGCATTGATTCCAGTGTGAGGCCCGGAATGGAACGTTGGTTGCAGGTGAGTCCTCGGGCTGGCCGAAACTCGGGTCCTGCCTGCGCAGGGGCCATTGGGCGCGGGGGTAATAGCTCATAGCACTACCCGCGCCCAAAAATGGCCCTTACCCAACTTCTCCCCCAGAGGATCAAATTTGCGAATTTCCCAGTCCACATATCTCAGCAACTCACTTCCTCAACTGGCTGAGCCATTGAGTAAATGAACCTGCGTCCATTTAATGATTGACTGCTGCCTGGACAGTGATTACTCATTACAAACTCACTGCCCTGGGTTAATAATAACTTGGGTTTTATAAGCATCGTGCCTGCAGATTGGTTGTCCTCTATCACGCTACATTAATGATAACAGATGCATAAAGCTGACGTCCGAAATGGTTGTCCAATCAGATCCAATTCGGAGCCTCTGAAACGAGTGGATTTATACTCTGCTTGTCCATCAGATCGTCAGTGAAATCTGTTCAATAATAACCTTCAATTAGAAAGACAAAGAAAAACTCTAAACACCAGTTAAAGAAATCTAAAATGTTGACAAAACCCTTCACAATTCCACTACTTCTGAATCTTCTCTCATTCATGGTAAGTGACAACTAATCTTCACTCGTTTTCAACTGTGAAATTATTTGTTTTTAATCTCTGCGATGTCAGTGAGACTAGTTTTTGTGCTGTTTGCTCAGCGGGGTATGGATTACTTCCCAGGTAATCGTACCCAATGTGCTGCTTGTTCGGTACTTCATTCACACAGTGGCTGGCAGACACGAACCGCAGGGGGAATCTCACTGACTGAAGACCAGAGTTCGGGCTCCTGCTGTGCTAAAACAGCAATTTGCATTGACACAGCGCCTTTAAAGCAGTAAAACGTCCCAAGGCGCTTCACAGGAGCGTTAACCAGACAAAATCGGACACCGAGCCACATAAGGAGATATTAGGACAGGCGACCAAAAGCTTGGTCAAAGAGGTTGGTTTTAAGGAGCGTCTTAAAGGAGGAGAGAGAGGCGGAGAGGGTTAGGCTGAACATTTTCTTGAAATTTAGAGGAAAAGGATTAAAATGGCTGAATGCTCTGGGCATATTATAAAATCAAGGGGTTGCCTCCAGTTAGCAGCAGTGACACAGGAGAATCCTCATAGGAACTCCTATGTGTTGGGAATTTGTTCCTTCACCTGTATTCTTACATAGTGCAATGTCAAATGACTGCCCATCACACAAACCTTGATCACTCCGACTTTCTTAGTTGAGACAAAAGTGCTGAGCTCGCTCAGTGAGCTGCATAGCTGCTTATGCAGGAGTAGGCCATTCAGTCCTTCCGCCATTCAATGGTTGATCTGTATCCTAACCCCATCCACCCACCTTGGCTCCATATCCCTTAATACCCACGGCTGGCAAAATCGATCAATTTCAGATTTAAAATTATTAATTGAGCGACTGCTTTTTGTGGGAGAGAGAATTCCGCACTTCTACCACCTTGTGTTTCCTAACTTCTCTCCTGAACGGCCTGGCTCTGATTTTAAGGTTATGTCCCCTTGTCCTGGACTCCCCCACCAGCGGGAAAAGTTTCTCTCTATCTACCCCATCAATTCCTTTCAAAATCCTACAAATCTCAATCAAATCACCCCTTAACCTTCTATATTCCAGGGAATACAAGCCTTGTTTATGTAATCTCGCCTCACAATCTAACCCTTGGAGCCCTGATAACATTCTGGTGAAACTGTACTACACTCCTTCCAAGACCAATATACCTTCCGAAGGTGCAGTGCCCAGAACTGTACACATTATTCCAGATGTGGTTTGACCAGGGCTTTATACAGCTGGAGCAAATCGTCCTTCCCTTTATATTCTAACCCTCCAGATATAAAGGCTAACATTATCCTTTTTGATTATTTTTTGTACCTGATCACTATATTTTAGTGATCTGTGTACATGGACCCATAAATCTCTTTGGACCCCCACTGTTCCGAGCTTTTCACCATTTAAAAAATACTCGGATCGATCTTCTTTTCGGTCCAAAATGGATGACCTCACACTGACCTGCACTGAAATCCATCTGCCACAGTTTTGCCCACTCACTTAATCTACCAATATCTCTTTGTCATTTTATGCTCCCGTCTACACGATTCACTGTGCCACCAATCTTTGTGTCATCGGCAAACTTGGCGTTTCCAGTGGTGCGAGGTCATCGACAAGATTCCTTATTCAATTCCACTAACCCTAACCCTAACCTATCAAACTCTGGAGCCCCCATCCTTGCATCTGCACAATAGCCAACTCTATTCCATTTATCTCAATGGGGGTCTTCGAGTAATTCTTTTTCACTCTGGTTCGTCCTAAAGACTGAACTGGTAAAGACAAATAGATTTCTTCCTATTTAGTTTTAATTTAGCTCTGATAAAAGCTGCAATTACTGCCGCAGTGACACCAGGAGGTCAGGTGAGCCCCACCCTTCACTGACTGTTACAGCACATACAGAGGCAGCCACTTCAACCTGCTTCAAGTGACCTGCTGGTGGCTTCACCTTTGAAAGGGGGTTAACTGCATATTTGCCTTGACTCATTCAACAAAGAAAGAAAGATTCATTCAATAATTTCATCAAAGTGCATATGCTGGTGAGTGAACTGCAGCTCTTGCCATCTGGTGGGAGTTTCCCTTTCCAGGGGGAAGACAAACAGATCTGTCGTTTTTGAAGCCTGAGAAATGACTAAATCCTGAATTGTCAGCATGAAATAATGAATCTCAGAAATTTCTAAACTCCTGAGCAAACCCAGTGGAGTTTGGATGGGGATTGACTGAGCTGAACATCAGGGTGATGGAACATGAGCAGAAATTGTTATTTTCAAACTTGTAGCATCCTCGAAGCTTGGCCCCATCGTCACTGCTGAGCTGACCGATGGGGATTTAGGAACAGTAATATAAAATGTGTGCTGGCTGTTTGGTAGAGCTGTCCAATTAGTCCCACTCCCCCCGCTCCTTCCCCATTGTCCTGCAGTATTTATCCAATTCCCTTTTGAAAGTTATTATTGAATCTGCTTCCACCGCCCTTTCAGGCAGCGCATTCCAGATCAGAACAACTCGCTGGGGAATTATTTTTTCCACATCTCACCTCTGGTTCTTTTGCTAATCACTTTAAATCTGTGTCCTCTGGTTACCGACCCTCCTGCCACTGGAAACAGTTTCTCTTTGTTTACTTTATCAAAACTCTTCATGATTTTGAACACCTCTATCAAATCTCCTCTTAACCGTCCCTGCTCTAAGGAGAACAACCCCAGCTTCTCTCGGGTCTTTCATCCCTGGCACAATTCGAGTAAATCTCTGCACCCCCTCCAAGAACTTGACATCCTTCCAAAAGTGCAGTGCCCAGAAATGAACACAATGCTCCAGCTGAGGCCTAACCAGTGTTTTATAAAGATTTGACACAACTTCCTTGCTTTTATACTCTATGTAAGGAATCTTACAACACCAGGTTATAGTCCAACAGTTTTATTTGAAAATCACAAGCTTTCGGAGGCTTTCTCCTTCATCAGGTGAAGTGTGGGATTCCATGGAAGGTACCGCATATACAGTCAGAGAACAATGCCTGGTGATTACAGATAATCTTTCCAACTGTCCGTTGTCAAGGCAATCAAAGGAGTCGAATAGTGTTCAGACAGAGAGACATTACATACAGGACGACTGAATATACAAACGGTCAGAACCCAAAGACACAGAGAGAGAGAGAGAGAGAGAAACATCCGAAAGAGAGAGAATGATCAGTTGTATTAAAAACAGATAACTCTTTTTTCGCTGGTGGGGTTACGTGTAGCGTGACATGAACCCAAGATCCCGGTTGAGGCCGTCCTCATGGGTGCGGAACTTGGCTATCAATTTCTGCTCGATGATTTTGCGTTGTCGTGTGTCTCGAAGGCCACCTTGGAGAACGCTTACCCGAAGATCGGTGGCTAAATGTCCTTGACTGCTGAAGTGTTCCCTGACTGGGAGGGAACCCTCCTGTCTGGTGAATGTTGCGCGGTGTCCGTTCATCCGTTGTCGCGGTGTCTGCATGGTCTCGCCAATGTACCATGCTCCGGGGCATCCTTTCCTGCAACGTATGAGGTGGACAACGTTGACCGAGCCGCAGGAGTATGAACCATGTACCTGGTGGGTGGTGTCCTCTCGTGTGATGGTGGTATCTGTGTTGATGATCTGGCATGTCTTGCAGAGGTTGCCGTGGCAGGGTTGTGTGGTGTCGTGGACGCTGTTCTCCTGAAAGCTGGGTAATTTTCTGCGAACGATGGTCTGTTTGAGGTTGGGTGGCTGTTTGAAGGCAAGTAGTGGAGGCGTGGGGATGGCCATAGCGAGGTGTTCGTCGTCATCGATGACAAGTTGAAGGCTGCGGAGAACATGGGGTAGTTTTTCTGCTCCGGGGAAGTACTGGACGACGAAGGGTACTCTGTTGGTTGCGTCCCGTGTTTGTCTTCTGAGGAGGTCTATGCGATTTTTCGCTGTGGCCCGTCAGAACTGTCGATCGACGAGTCGAGCGTCATATCCCGTTCTTACGAGGGCGTCTTTCAGCGTCTGTAGGTGTCCATCGCGTTCCTCCTCGTCTGAGCAGATCCTGTGTATTCGCAGGGCCTGTCCATAGGGGATGGCCTCTTTGACGTGGTTAGGGTGGAAGCTGGAAAAGTGGAGCATCGTGAGGTTGTCCGTGGGCTTGTGGTAGAGTGAGGTGCTGAGGTGTCCGTCTTTGATGGAGATTCGTGTGTCCAAGAAAGAAACCGATTCTGAGGAGTAGTCCATGGTGAGTTTGATGGTGGGATGGAACTTGTTGATGTTATCGTGTAGTCTCTTCAGTGATTCTTCGCTGTGGGTCCATAGGAAGAAAATGTCGTCGATGTATCTGATGTATAACGTTGGTTGGAGGTCCTGTGCAGTGAAGAAGTCGTGCTCGAACTTGTGCATGAAAATGTTGGCGTAGTGGGGTGCGAATTTGGTCCCCATGGCTGTTCCGTGTGTTTGGGTAAAGAACTGGTTATCGAAGGTGAAGACATTGTGATCCAGGATGAAGCAGATGAGTTGTAGGATGGCGTCTGGAGATTGGCTGTTGTTGGTGTTGAGTACTGAGGCTGTTGCAGCGATGCCGTCATCGTGGGGGATACTGGTGTAGAGTGCTGAGACGTCCATTGTGGTGAGAAGTGTTCCTGGTTCAACTGGTCCGTGGGTGCTGAGTTTTTGTAGGAAGTCTGTAGTGTCCCCCGGTAGCACAGTGGCAACCACAGGGAAGTCTATCGTCAATTTGTCCGACCACACCCTTCAACCAGACGAAATCGAAGTTCTCAGCCGAGGGCTCAATTTCTGCCCCACCACCAAAATGGACCCCATCAGTCTCGCGGCGGACACAGAGGAATTCATCAGGAGAATGAGGATCCGGGAATTCTTCCACAAATCCCAAGATTTCAGCAGCGAACCCAATGAGACAATCAACTATCCGGAACAGCAGACAGAGGGATCCGCGGTACAGCAACCGAAGAAGAAAGAGTCAAACTGGACTCCTCCGGAGGGTCGCTGCCCTAAGCTTGACATGTATGCTCAAGCTGTCAGGAAATGCGTCAATGCCAGATTCATCAGCCGCACTCAGAAGACAGTCCAGAATGTCACCCGAGCACAACGCAACGCCATCGACGCTCTCAAGACCAACCGCAACATCGTCATCAAACCAGCGGACAAAGGAGGAGCCATAGTCATACAGAACAGAATGGACTATTGCAAAGAAGCATACCGACAACTGGACAACCAGGAACACTACAGACGGTTACCCGCAGATCCGACCAAAGAACATACCCACCAGCTCAACAAACTGATCAAGACCTTCGATCCAGACCTTCAAAGCATCCTACGCACTCTCATCCCACGTACTCCCCGCGTGGGAGACTTCTACTGCCTCCCAAAGATACACAAAGCCAACACACCCAGATGTCCTATCGTATCAGGCAACGGAACCCTGTGTGAGAACCTCTCTGGATACATCGAGGGCATCCTGAAAACCATCGTACAGGGAACCCCCAGCTTCTGTCGCGACACTATAGACTTCCTACAAAAACTCAGCACCCACGGACCAGTTGAACCAGGAACACTTCTCACCACGATGGGCGTCTCGGCACTCTACACCAGTATCCCCCACGATGACGGCATCGCTGCGACAGCATCAATACTCAACACCAACAACAGCCAATCTCCAGACGCCATCCTACAACTCATCCGCTTCATCCTGGATCACAATGTCTTCACCTTCGATAACCAGTTCTTCACCCAAACACACGGAACAGCCATGAGGACCAAATTCACACCCCACTACACCAACATTTTCATGCACAAGTTCGAGCACGACTTCTTCACTGCACAGGACCTCCAACCAACACTATACACCAGATACATCGACGACATTTTCTTCCTATGGACCCACGGCGAAGAATCACTGAAGAGACTACACGATAATATCAACAAGTTCCATCTCACCATCAAACTCACCATGGACTACTCCTCAGAATCAGTTTCTTTCTTGGACACACGAATCTCCATCAAAGACGGACACCTCAGCACCTCACTCTACCGCAAGCCCACGGACAACCTCACGATGCTCCACTTTTCCAGCTTCCACCCTAACCACGTCAAAGAGGCCATCCCCTATGGACAGGCCCTGCGAATACACAGGATCTGCTCAGATGAGGAGGAACGCGATGGACACCTACAGACGCTGAAAGACGCCATCGTATGAACGGGATATGACGCTCGACTCGTCGATCGACAGTTCTGACGGGCCACAGCGAAAAATCGCATAGACCTCCTCAGAAGACAAACACGGGACGCAACCAACAGAGTACCCTTTGTCGTCCAGTACTTCCCCGGAGCGGAGAAACTACGCCATGTTCTCCGCAGCCTTCAACATATCATCAATGACGACGAACACCTCGCTATGGCCATCCCCACACCTCCACTATTCGCCTTCAAACAGCCACCCAACCTCAAACAGACCATCGTTCGCAGAAAATTACCCAGCTTTCAGGAGAACAGCGTCCACGACACCACACAACCCTGCCACGGCAACCTCTGCAAGACATGCCAGATCATCGACACAGATACCACCATCACACGAGAGGACACCACCCACCAGGTACATGGTTCATACTCCTGTGACTCGGCCAACATCGTCTACCTCATATGTTGCAGGAAAGGATGCCCCAGAGCATGGTACATTGGCGAGACCATGCAGACACTGCGACAACGGATGAACGGACACCGCGCAACAATCACCAGACAGGAGGGTTCCCTCCCAGTCAGGGAACACTTCAGCAGTCAAGGACATTCAGCCACCGATCTTCGGGTAAGCGTTCTCCAAGGCGGCCTTCGAGACACACGACAACGCAAAATCGTCGAGCAGAAATTGATAGCCAAGTTCCGCACCCATGAGGACGGCCTCAACCGGGATCTTGGGTTCATGTCACGCTACACGTAACCCCACCAGCGAAAAAAGAGTTATCTGTTTTTAATACAACTGATCATTCTCTCTCTTTCTCTTCCTTTCGGATGTTTCTCTCTCTCTCTCTCTCTGTCTTTGGGTTCTGACCGTTTGTATATTCAGTATTCCTGTATGTAATGTCTCTCTGTCTGAACACTATTCGACTCCTTTGATTGCCTTGACAACGGGCAGTTGGAAAGATTATCTGTAATCACCAGGCATTGTTCTCTGACTGTATATGCGGTACCTTCCATGGAATCCCACACTCACCTGATGAAGGAGAAAGCCTCCGAAAGCTTGTGATTTTCAAATAAAACTGTTGGACTATAACCTGGTGTTGTAAGATTCCTTACATTTGTCCACCCCAGTCCATCACCGGCATCTCCACATCATTTATATTCTATGCCTCTATTTATAAAGCCAAGGATCCTGTATGCCTTCTGCTTTCTGCCTCTTAGTCAATTTCGTATCCATGCAGCGACTGTCCCTTTAATCCCATGGGCTTCAATTTTGCTAACGAGTCTATTATGTGATACTTTATCAAACGCCTTTTGAAAGTCCATGTAGTCGTGGCACTGTAGAAGGTACCCAGAAATTCTGAATGTAAGGGCAAGTATTATGGTCAAGAGGATAATGGGGGATGGTGAGATCGCCATATGTATAAAAGGCTCACTTTAATACCAGAAGTCACCAAATTCTCTTCATCTAAGTTCCCTCCTTTAACTGATACCAACCTTTTCCCAGCTTGGAAAAACAGGTGATTCTGGACCTCTGGTTCCCAAAGCTCTCCACCACTGGGGTTTTCCTCACCTCATGTCTGGGTCAGTTGTGGACTCATTGATAGAGATTGATTGCTATGATTGATCAACAACTCCATTATCGTTGTATCTTACGACTACCAGGATGGTAGAAGGCCAACTAGATGGACCGTGGTCTTCTCATCTAACAATTGCTACTTTCCCAAGAGAATTTGCATATCACAGTTGCCCAAACTTTTCTCTTTAACAGGTGACTTGTACTCGGATTCATGAGAATGGACACTGCGCCTTTTATGAAGACTGTGGGAAAAACCCTGAGGTTATCAGCAGTTTGTTGCCAGCCAGGGTGCCTTGCTTGTACAATGGACCTGCCTACAAATTGTCTGGTCAGCACTTGTCAATGCTGAAATCAGTCTGCCCAATGCTCTACACTGGGGACCAAAACACCCATGCCTGCTGTTCATTTAAGCAGCTGGACATGTTGGAGAAGAGTCTGTTGTTCTCCAAACCCGTCTTAAGCCGCTGTCCTTCTTGTCTTCAGAACTTTATAAATCTCTACTGTCAGAATACCTGTAGCCCCAACCAAAGCCTGCACATTAATGTCACCAGAACCTTCAACGCAAATGTCTCAGGTACCATTCTTGAGGCAGTGCTGGAGTATCAGTGCTACTACACCAGACTGTTTGCAGATGGAGCATTTAATTCTTGCAAAAACGTACGCTTACCGGCAACCGGGGGCTTTGCAATATCTGCCATGTGTGGAAAGTACGGCGCGACACTCTGCAATACTGAACGCTGGTTAGGTTTCCAAGGCGACAGCAGCAATGGGCTGGCTCCTTTGGACATTGACTTCATTCTGGTTGGGAACAGAACCAGCACCGGCAGTGGGATAGTTCCTTACAACGGAACATTCTGGAAGTGTAACCAGTCCCCAGTTTCAAATGGACAAGCTTGCTCCTGTCTGGATTGTGCTGAATCATGTCCCAAAATCCCAGCTCCAAATCCTCCCCCTGGGCCTTGGAAAATTGATCAAATGGATGGGATCCTTGTCATTTGTATTATTGCGTTCTGTTCAATGGTGGCTTTGGTTGTTATTTTTCTTATTTATCGCTATTGTTCAAGCCGTCGAAACCAGCAGGGCGATAACAAACTGAAAGCTCCTCAACTTAGGAAAGAAGATATCAGGTGGTCTCATAAAGTCAGCCAGGCCACACAGCACTTCCTGGGCCAGATCTTCAGAAGATGGGGTACCATGGTAGCTCGATATCCTATCACTGTAATTTTCATATCTTTCGTTGTGGTGATAGTTCTGTCTGCTGGACTGGCCTTGATAACGCTCACCACCGACCCTGTCGAACTGTGGTCTGCGCCAGACAGCCGGGCTCGCAAAGAAAAGGAATTTCACGATGCTAATTTCGGTCCTTTCTTTCGGACCAACCAAATCATAATCACCGTGCAGAACCGCTCCAGTTACACTTACGACTCTGTTGTTTTCGGGCAAAACAAGTTCAATGGAATCTTTTCCAAAGATATCATCCTGGAACTCCTGGATTTTCAGACCAGGCTTCAAAACATTCAGGTTTGGTCAGAAACAGCACAGAGGAATATCTCCATCAAGGACATTTGCTACGCTCCGCTGAACCCTGAGAATCCCCGCAGCACAGATTGTGCTGTCAACAGTCTGCTACAGTACTTCCAAAATAACAGCACCAGAATTAATGCCACTGCAAAGCAGACCATGGCTGGAGAAACTGGAACTGTGGACTGGAGAGACCACTTTCTTTATTGTATCAAGTGAGTGTGTTTATTTGTCAACAGCCTTTCCAAATAGAGGTAGAGAGAGAGAGGGACTGATGGAGAATGGGACACAAACACTACACATTGTCTGTCCTTGTAACTCTGCACATTGTCTGTCCTTGTAACTCTGCACATTGTGTGTCCTTGTAACCCTGCACATTGTCTGTCCTTATAACTCTGCACATTGTCTGTTCTTGTAACTCTGCACATTGTGTGTCCTTGTAACCCTGCACATTGTCTGTTCTTGTAACTCTGCACATTGTCTGTCCTTGTAACTCTGCACATTGTCTGTCCTTGTAACTCTGCACTTTGTCTGTCCTTGTAACTCTGCACATTGTCTGTCCTTGTAACTCTGCACATTGTCTGTTCTTCTAACACTGCACATTGTCTGTCCTTGTAACTCTGCACATTGTCTGTTCTTGTAATTCTGCGCATTGTCCGTCCTTGTAACACTGCACATTGTCTGTCCTTGTAACTCTGCGCATTGTCTGTTCTTGTAATTCTGCACATTGTTCTTGTAACTCTGCACATTGTCTGTCCTTGTAACTCTGCACATTGTCTGTCCTTGTAACTCTGCACATTGTCTGTTCTTGTAACTCTGTGCATTGTCCGTCCTTGTAACACTGCACATTGTCTGTCCTTGTAACTCTGCGCATTGTCTGTCCTTGTAACTCTGCACATTGTCTGTCCTTGTAACTCTGCACATTGTCTGTTCTTGTAACTCGGCACACTGTCCGTCCTTGTAACTCTGCACATTGTCTGTCCTTGTAACTCTGCACATTGTCTGTCCTTGTAACTCTGCACATTGTCTGTTCTTGTAACTCCGCACATTGTCTGTCCTTGTAACTCTGCACACTGTCTGTCCTTGTAACTCTGCACATTGTCTGTTCTTGTAACTCCGCACATTGTCTGTCCTTGTAACTCTGCACACTGTCTGTCCTTGTAACTCTGCACATTGTCTGTCCTTGTAACTCTGCACACTGTCTGTCCTTGTAACTCTGCACATTGTCTGTTCTTGTAACTCGACACATTGTCCTTGTAACTCTGCACACTGTCCGTCCTTGTCACTCTGCACATTGTCTGTCCTTGTAACTCTGCACATTGTCTGTCCTTGTAACTCTGCACATTGTCTGTTCTTGTAACTCCGCACATTGTCTGTCCTTGTAACTCTGCACACTGTCTGTCCTTGTAACTCTGCACATTGTCTGTTCTTGTAACTCGACACATTTTCCTTGTAACTCTGCACATTGTCTGTCCTTGTAACTCTGCACATTGTCTGTCCTTGTAACTCTGCACATTGTCTGTTCTTGGAACTCTGCACATTGTCTGTTCTTGTAACTCTGCACATTGTCTGTTCTTCTAACACTGCACATTGTCTGTCCTTGTAACTCTGCACATTGTCTGTTCTTGTAATTCTGCACATTGTCTGTTCTTGTAACTCTGCGCATTGTCTGTCCTTGTAACACTGCGCATTGTCTGTCCTTGTAACTCTGCACACTGTCTGTCCTTGTAACTCTGCACATTGTCTGTTCTTGTAACTCGACACATTGTCCTTGTAACTCTGCACACTGTCCGTCCTTGTAACTCTACGCATTGTCTGTTCTTGTAACTCCGCACATTGTCTGTCCTTGTAACTCTGCACACTGTCTGTCCTTGTAACTCTGCACATTGTCTGTTCTTGTAACTCGACACATTGTCCTTGTAACTCTGCACATTGTCTGTTCTTGTAACTCTGCACATTGTCTGTCCTTGTAACTCTGCACATTGTCCCTGTCACTCTGCACATTGTCTGTCCTTGTAACTCTGCACATTGTCTGTTCTTGTAACTCTGCACATTGTCTGTCCTTTTAACTCTACACATTGTCTGTCCTTGCAACTCTGCACATTGTCCTTGTAACTCTGCACATTGTCTGTCCTTGTAACTCTGCACATTGTCTGTCCTTGTAACTCTGCACATTGTCTGTCCTTGTAACTCTGCACATTGTGTGTCCTTGTAACCCTGCACATTGTCTGTCCTTATAACTCTGCACATTGTCTGTTCTTGTAACTCTGCACATTGTGTGTCCTTGTAACCCTGCACATTGTCTGTTCTTGTAACTCTGCACATTGTCTGTCCTTGTAACTCTGCACATTGTCTGTCCTTGTAACTCTGCACTTTGTCTGTCCTTGTAACTCTGCACATTGTCTGTCCTTGTAACTCTGCACATTGTCTGTTCTTCTAACACTGCACATTGTCTGTCCTTGTAACTCTGCACATTGTCTGTTCTTGTAATTCTGCGCATTGTCCGTCCTTGTAACACTGCACATTGTCTGTCCTTGTAACTCTGCGCATTGTCTGTTCTTGTAATTCTGCACATTGTTCTTGTAACTCTGCACATTGTCTGTCCTTGTAACTCTGCACATTGTCTGTCCTTGTAACTCTGCACATTGTCTGTTCTTGTAACTCTGTGCATTGTCCGTCCTTGTAACACTGCACATTGTCTGTCCTTGTAACTCTGCGCATTGTCTGTCCTTGTAACTCTGCACATTGTCTGTCCTTGTAACTCTGCACATTGTCTGTTCTTGTAACTCGGCACACTGTCCGTCCTTGTAACTCTGCACATTGTCTGTCCTTGTAACTCTGCACATTGTCTGTCCTTGTAACTCTGCACATTGTCTGTTCTTGTAACTCCGCACATTGTCTGTCCTTGTAACTCTGCACACTGTCTGTCCTTGTAACTCTGCACATTGTCTGTTCTTGTAACTCCGCACATTGTCTGTCCTTGTAACTCTGCACACTGTCTGTCCTTGTAACTCTGCACATTGTCTGTCCTTGTAACTCTGCACACTGTCTGTCCTTGTAACTCTGCACATTGTCTGTTCTTGTAACTCGACACATTGTCCTTGTAACTCTGCACACTGTCCGTCCTTGTCACTCTGCACATTGTCTGTCCTTGTAACTCTGCACATTGTCTGTCCTTGTAACTCTGCACATTGTCTGTTCTTGTAACTCCGCACATTGTCTGTCCTTGTAACTCTGCACACTGTCTGTCCTTGTAACTCTGCACATTGTCTGTTCTTGTAACTCGACACATTTTCCTTGTAACTCTGCACATTGTCTGTCCTTGTAACTCTGCACATTGTCTGTCCTTGTAACTCTGCACATTGTCTGTTCTTGGAACTCTGCACATTGTCTGTTCTTGTAACTCTGCACATTGTCTGTTCTTCTAACACTGCACATTGTCTGTCCTTGTAACTCTGCACATTGTCTGTTCTTGTAATTCTGCACATTGTCTGTTCTTGTAACTCTGCGCATTGTCTGTCCTTGTAACACTGCGCATTGTCTGTCCTTGTAACTCTGCACACTGTCTGTCCTTGTAACTCTGCACATTGTCTGTTCTTGTAACTCGACACATTGTCCTTGTAACTCTGCACACTGTCCGTCCTTGTAACTCTACGCATTGTCTGTTCTTGTAACTCCGCACATTGTCTGTCCTTGTAACTCTGCACACTGTCTGTCCTTGTAACTCTGCACATTGTCTGTTCTTGTAACTCGACACATTGTCCTTGTAACTCTGCACATTGTCTGTTCTTGTAACTCTGCACATTGTCTGTCCTTGTAACTCTGCACATTGTCCCTGTCACTCTGCACATTGTCTGTCCTTGTAACTCTGCACATTGTCTGTTCTTGTAACTCTGCACATTGTCTGTCCTTTTAACTCTACACATTGTCTGTCCTTGCAACTCTGCACATTGTCCTTGTAACTCTGCACATTGTCTGTCCTTGTAACTCTGCACATTGTCTGTCCTTGTAACTCTGCACATTGTCTGTCCTTGTAACTCTGCACATTGTCTGTCCTTGTAACTCTGCACACTGTCTGTCCTTGTAACTCTGCACATTGTCTGTTCTTGTAACTCGACACATTGTCCTTGTAACTCTGCACATTGTCTGTTCTTGTAACTCTGCACATTGTCTGTCCTTGTAACTCTGCACATTGTCTGTCCTTGTAAATCTGCACATTGTCTGTTCTTGTAATTCTGCACATTGTCTGTTCTTGTAACTCTGCGCATTGTCTGTCCTTGTAACACTGCGCATTGTCTGTCCTTGTAACTCTGCACATAGTCTGTCCTTGTAACACTGCGCATTGTCTGTCCTTGTAACTCTGCACATTGTCTGTTCTTGTAACTCTGCACATTGTCTGTCCTTGTAACTCTGCACATTGTCTGTTCTTCTAACACTGCACATTGTCTGTCCTTGTAACTCTGCACATTGTCTGTTCTTGTAATTCTGCACATTGTCTGTTCTTGTAACTCTGCGCATTGTCCGTCCTTGTAACACTGCGCATTGTCTGTCCTTGTAACTCTGCACATTGTCTGTTCTTGTAACTCTGCACATTGTCTGTTCTTGTAACTCTGCACACTGTCTGTCCTTGTAACTCTGCACATTGTCTGTCCTTGTAACTCTGAACATTGTCTGTTCTTGTAACTCTGCACATTGTCTGTTCTTGTAACTCTGCACATTGTCTGTCCTTGTAACACTGCACATTGTCTGTCCTTGTAACTCTGCACATTGTCTGTCCTTGTAACACTGCACATTGTCCGTCCTTGTAACACTGCGCATTGTCTGTCCTTGTAACTCTGCACATTGTCTGTCCTTGTAACTCTGCACATTGTCCGTCCTTGTAACACTGCACATTGTCTGTCCTTGTAACTCTGCGCATTGTCTGTCCTTGTAACACTGCACATTGTCTGTCCTTGTAACTCTGCGCATTGTCTGTCCTTGTAACTCTGCACACTGTCTGTCCTTGTAACTCTGCACATTGTCTGTTCTTGTAACTCGACACATTGTCCTTGTAACTCTGCACATTGTCTGTTCTTGTAACTCTGCACATTGTCTGTCCTTGTAACTCTGCACATTGTCCCTGTAACTCTGCACATTGTCTGTCCTTGTAACTCTGCACATTGTCTGTTCTTGTAACTCTGCACATTGTGTGTCCTTGTAACCCTGCACATTGTCTGTTCTTGTAACTCTGCACATTGTCTGTCCTTGTAACTCTGCACATTGTCTGTCCTTGTAACTCTGCACTTTGTCTGTCCTTGTAACTCTGCACATTGTCTGTCCTTGTAACTCTGCACATTGTCTGTTCTTCTAACACTGCACATTGTCTGTCCTTGTAACTCTGCACATTGTCTGTTCTTGTAATTCTGCGCATTGTCCGTCCTTGTAACACTGCGCATTGTCTGTTCTTGTAATTCTGCACATTGTTCTTGTAACTCTGCACATTGTCTGTCCTTGTAACTCTGCACATTGTCTGTCCTTGTAACTCTGCACATTGTCTGTTCTTGTAACTCTGTGCATTGTCCGTCCTTGTAACACTGCACATTGTCTGTCCTTGTAACTCTGCGCATTGTCTGTCCTTGTAACTCTGCACATTGTCTGTCCTTGTAACTCTGCACATTGTCTGTTCTTGTAACTCGGCACACTGTCCGTCCTTGTAACTCTGCACATTGTCTGTCCTTGTAACTCTGCACATTGTCTGTCCTTGTAACTCTGCACATTGTCTGTTCTTGTAACTCCGCACATTGTCTGTCCTTGTAACTCTGCACACTGTCTGTCCTTGTAACTCTGCACATTGTCTGTTCTTGTAACTCCGCACATTGTCTGTCCTTGTAACTCTGCACACTGTCTGTCCTTGTAACTCTGCACATTGTCTGTCCTTGTAACTCTGCACACTGTCTGTCCTTGTAACTCTGCACATTGTCTGTTCTTGTAACTCGACACATTGTCCTTGTAACTCTGCACACTGTCCGTCCTTGTCACTCTGCACATTGTCTGTCCTTGTAACTCTGCACATTGTCTGTCCTTGTAACTCTGCACATTGTCTGTTCTTGTAACTCCGCACATTGTCTGTCCTTGTAACTCTGCACACTGTCTGTCCTTGTAACTCTGCACATTGTCTGTTCTTGTAACTCGACACATTTTCCTTGTAACTCTGCACATTGTCTGTTCTTGTAACTCTGCACATTGTCTGTCCTTGTAACTCTGCACATTGTCTGTTCTTCTAACACTGCACATTGTCTGTCCTTGTAACTCTGCACATTGTCTGTTCTTGTAATTCTGCACATTGTCTGTTCTTGTAACTCTGCGCATTGTCTGTTCTTGTAACTCGACACATTTTCCTTGTAACTCTGCACATTGTCTGTTCTTGTAACTCTGCACATTGTCTGTTCTTGTAACTCTGCACATTGTCTGTTCTTCTAACACTGCACATTGTCTGTCCTTGTAACTCTGCACATTGTCTGTTCTTGTAATTCTGCACATTGTCTGTTCTTGTAACTCTGCGCATTGTCTGTCCTTGTAACACTGCGCATTGTCTGTCCTTGTAACTCTGCACACTGTCTGTCCTTGTAACTCTGCACATTGTCTGTTCTTGTAACTCGACACATTGTCCTTGTAACTCTGCACACTGTCCGTCCTTGTAACTCTACACATTGTCTGTTCTTGTAACTCCGCACATTGTCTGTCCTTGTAACTCTGCACACTGTCTGTCCTTGTAACTCTGCACATTGTCTGTTCTTGTAACTCGACACATTGTCCTTGTAACTCTGCACATTGTCTGTTCTTGTAACTCTGCACATTGTCTGTCCTTGTAACTCTGCACATTGTCCCTGTAACTCTGCACATTGTCTGTCCTTGTAACTCTGCACATTGTCTGTTCTTGTAACTCTGCACATTGTCTGTCCTTTTAACTCTACACATTGTCTGTCCTTGCAACTCTGCACATTGTCCTTGTAACTCTGCACATTGTCTGTCCTTGTAACTCTGCACATTGTCTGTCCTTGTAACTCTGCACATTGTCTGTCCTTGTAACTCTGCACATTGTCTGTCCTTGTAACTCTGCACACTGTCTGTCCTTGTAACTCTGCACATTGTCTGTTCTTGTAACTCGACACATTGTCCTTGTAACTCTGCACATTGTCTGTTCTTGTAACTCTGCACATTGTCTGTCCTTGTAACTCTGCACACTGTCTGTCCTTGTAACTCTGCACATTGTCTGTTCTTGTAACTCGACACATTTTCCTTGTAACTCTGCACATTGTCTGTTCTTGTAACTCTGCACATTGTCTGTCCTTGTAACTCTGCACATTGTCTGTTCTTCTAACACTGCACATTGTCTGTCCTTGTAACTCTGCACATTGTCTGTTCTTGTAATTCTGCACATTGTCTGTTCTTGTAACTCTGCGCATTGTCTGTTCTTGTAACTCGACACATTTTCCTTGTAACTCTGCACATTGTCTGTTCTTGTAACTCTGCACATTGTCTGTTCTTGTAACTCTGCACATTGTCTGTTCTTCTAACACTGCACATTGTCTGTCCTTGTAACTCTGCACATTGTCTGTTCTTGTAATTCTGCACATTGTCTGTTCTTGTAACTCTGCGCATTGTCTGTCCTTGTAACACTGCGCATTGTCTGTCCTTGTAACTCTGCACACTGTCTGTCCTTGTAACTCTGCACATTGTCTGTTCTTGTAACTCGACACATTGTCCTTGTAACTCTGCACACTGTCCGTCCTTGTAACTCTACACATTGTCTGTTCTTGTAACTCCGCACATTGTCTGTCCTTGTAACTCTGCACACTGTCTGTCCTTGTAACTCTGCACATTGTCTGTTCTTGTAACTCGACACATTGTCCTTGTAACTCTGCACATTGTCTGTTCTTGTAACTCTGCACATTGTCTGTCCTTGTAACTCTGCACATTGTCCCTGTAACTCTGCACATTGTCTGTCCTTGTAACTCTGCACATTGTCTGTCCTTGTAACACTGCACATTGTCCGTCCTTGTAACACTGCGCATTGTCTGTCCTTGTAACTCTGCACATTGTCTGTCCTTGTAACTCTGCACATTGTCCGTCCTTGTAACACTGCACATTGTCTGTCCTTGTAACTCTGCGCATTGTCTGTCCTTGTAACACTGCACATTGTCTGTCCTTGTAACTCTGCGCATTGTCTGTCCTTGTAACTCTGCACACTGTCTGTCCTTGTAACTCTGCACATTGTCTGTTCTTGTAACTCGACACATTGTCCTTGTAACTCTGCACATTGTCTGTTCTTGTAACTCTGCACATTGTCTGTCCTTGTAACTCTGCACATTGTCCCTGTAACTCTGCACATTGTCTGTCCTTGTAACTCTGCACATTGTCTGTTCTTGTAACTCTGCACATTGTGTGTCCTTGTAACCCTGCACATTGTCTGTTCTTGTAACTCTGCACATTGTCTGTCCTTGTAACTCTGCACATTGTCTGTCCTTGTAACTCTGCACTTTGTCTGTCCTTGTAACTCTGCACATTGTCTGTCCTTGTAACTCTGCACATTGTCTGTTCTTCTAACACTGCACATTGTCTGTCCTTGTAACTCTGCACATTGTCCGTCCTTGTAACACTGCGCATTGTCTGTTCTTGTAATTCTGCACATTGTTCTTGTAACTCTGCACATTGTCTGTCCTTGTAACTCTGCACATTGTCTGTCCTTGTAACTCTGCACATTGTCTGTTCTTGTAACTCTGTGCATTGTCCGTCCTTGTAACACTGCACATTGTCTGTCCTTGTAACTCTGCGCATTGTCTGTCCTTGTAACTCTGCACATTGTCTGTCCTTGTAACTCTGCACATTGTCTGTTCTTGTAACTCGGCACACTGTCCGTCCTTGTAACTCTGCACATTGTCTGTCCTTGTAACTCTGCACATTGTCTGTCCTTGTAACTCTGCACATTGTCTGTTCTTGTAACTCCGCACATTGTCTGTCCTTGTAACTCTGCACACTGTCTGTCCTTGTAACTCTGCACATTGTCTGTTCTTGTAACTCCGCACATTGTCTGTCCTTGTAACTCTGCACACTGTCTGTCCTTGTAACTCTGCACATTGTCTGTCCTTGTAACTCTGCACACTGTCTGTCCTTGTAACTCTGCACATTGTCTGTTCTTGTAACTCGACACATTGTCCTTGTAACTCTGCACACTGTCCGTCCTTGTCACTCTGCACATTGTCTGTCCTTGTAACTCTGCACATTGTCTGTCCTTGTAACTCTGCACATTGTCTGTTCTTGTAACTCCGCACATTGTCTGTCCTTGTAACTCTGCACACTGTCTGTCCTTGTAACTCTGCACATTGTCTGTCCTTGTAACTCTGCACATTGTCTGTTCTTGTAACTCGGCACACTGTCCGTCCTTGTAACTCTGCACATTGTCTGTCCTTGTAACTCTGCACATTGTCTGTCCTTGTAACTCTGCACATTGTCTGTTCTTGTAACTCTGTGCATTGTCCGTCCTTGTAACACTGCACATTGTCTGTCCTTGTAACTCTGCGCATTGTCTGTCCTTGTAACTCTGCACATTGTCTGTCCTTGTAACTCTGCACATTGTCTGTTCTTGTAACTCGGCACACTGTCCGTCCTTGTAACTCTGCACATTGTCTGTCCTTGTAACTCTGCACATTGTCTGTCCTTGTAACTCTGCACATTGTCTGTTCTTGTAACTCCGCACATTGTCTGTCCTTGTAACTCTGCACACTGTCTGTCCTTGTAACTCTGCACATTGTCTGTTCTTGTAACTCTGCACATTGTCTGTTCTTGTAACTCTGCACATTGTCTGTCCTTTTAACTCTACACATTGTCTGTCCTTGCAACTCTGCACATTGTCCTTGTAACTCTGCACATTGTCTGTCCTTGTAACTCTGCACATTGTCTGTCCTTGTAACTCTGCACATTGTCTGTCCTTGTAACTCTGCACATTGTGTGTCCTTGTAACCCTGCACATTGTCTGTCCTTATAACTCTGCACATTGTCTGTTCTTGTAACTCTGCACATTGTGTGTCCTTGTAACCCTGCACATTGTCTGTTCTTGTAACTCTGCACATTGTCTGTCCTTGTAACTCTGCACATTGTCTGTCCTTGTAACTCTGCACTTTGTCTGTCCTTGTAACTCTGCACATTGTCTGTCCTTGTAACTCTGCACATTGTCTGTTCTTCTAACACTGCACATTGTCTGTCCTTGTAACTCTGCACATTGTCTGTTCTTGTAATTCTGCGCATTGTCCGTCCTTGTAACACTGCACATTGTCTGTCCTTGTAACTCTGCGCATTGTCTGTTCTTGTAATTCTGCACATTGTTCTTGTAACTCTGCACATTGTCTGTCCTTGTAACTCTGCACATTGTCTGTCCTTGTAACTCTGCACATTGTCTGTTCTTGTAACTCTGTGCATTGTCCGTCCTTGTAACACTGCACATTGTCTGTCCTTGTAACTCTGCGCATTGTCTGTCCTTGTAACTCTGCACATTGTCTGTCCTTGTAACTCTGCACATTGTCTGTTCTTGTAACTCGGCACACTGTCCGTCCTTGTAACTCTGCACATTGTCTGTCCTTGTAACTCTGCACATTGTCTGTCCTTGTAACTCTGCACATTGTCTGTTCTTGTAACTCCGCACATTGTCTGTCCTTGTAACTCTGCACACTGTCTGTCCTTGTAACTCTGCACATTGTCTGTTCTTGTAACTCCGCACATTGTCTGTCCTTGTAACTCTGCACACTGTCTGTCCTTGTAACTCTGCACATTGTCTGTCCTTGTAACTCTGCACACTGTCTGTCCTTGTAACTCTGCACATTGTCTGTTCTTGTAACTCGACACATTGTCCTTGTAACTCTGCACACTGTCCGTCCTTGTCACTCTGCACATTGTCTGTCCTTGTAACTCTGCACATTGTCTGTCCTTGTAACTCTGCACATTGTCTGTTCTTGTAACTCCGCACATTGTCTGTCCTTGTAACTCTGCACACTGTCTGTCCTTGTAACTCTGCACATTGTCTGTTCTTGTAACTCGACACATTTTCCTTGTAACTCTGCACATTGTCTGTCCTTGTAACTCTGCACATTGTCTGTCCTTGTAACTCTGCACATTGTCTGTTCTTGGAACTCTGCACATTGTCTGTTCTTGTAACTCTGCACATTGTCTGTTCTTCTAACACTGCACATTGTCTGTCCTTGTAACTCTGCACATTGTCTGTTCTTGTAATTCTGCACATTGTCTGTTCTTGTAACTCTGCGCATTGTCTGTCCTTGTAACACTGCGCATTGTCTGTCCTTGTAACTCTGCACACTGTCTGTCCTTGTAACTCTGCACATTGTCTGTTCTTGTAACTCGACACATTGTCCTTGTAACTCTGCACACTGTCCGTCCTTGTAACTCTACGCATTGTCTGTTCTTGTAACTCCGCACATTGTCTGTCCTTGTAACTCTGCACACTGTCTGTCCTTGTAACTCTGCACATTGTCTGTTCTTGTAACTCGACACATTGTCCTTGTAACTCTGCACATTGTCTGTTCTTGTAACTCTGCACATTGTCTGTCCTTGTAACTCTGCACATTGTCCCTGTCACTCTGCACATTGTCTGTCCTTGTAACTCTGCACATTGTCTGTTCTTGTAACTCTGCACATTGTCTGTCCTTTTAACTCTACACATTGTCTGTCCTTGCAACTCTGCACATTGTCCTTGTAACTCTGCACATTGTCTGTCCTTGTAACTCTGCACATTGTCTGTCCTTGTAACTCTGCACATTGTCTGTCCTTGTAACTCTGCACATTGTCTGTCCTTGTAACTCTGCACACTGTCTGTCCTTGTAACTCTGCACATTGTCTGTTCTTGTAACTCGACACATTGTCCTTGTAACTCTGCACATTGTCTGTTCTTGTAACTCTGCACATTGTCTGTCCTTGTAACTCTGCACATTGTCTGTCCTTGTAAATCTGCACATTGTCTGTTCTTGTAATTCTGCACATTGTCTGTTCTTGTAACTCTGCGCATTGTCTGTCCTTGTAACACTGCGCATTGTCTGTCCTTGTAACTCTGCACATAGTCTGTCCTTGTAACACTGCGCATTGTCTGTCCTTGTAACTCTGCACATTGTCTGTTCTTGTAACTCTGCACATTGTCTGTCCTTGTAACTCTGCACATTGTCTGTTCTTCTAACACTGCACATTGTCTGTCCTTGTAACTCTGCACATTGTCTGTTCTTGTAATTCTGCACATTGTCTGTTCTTGTAACTCTGCGCATTGTCCGTCCTTGTAACACTGCGCATTGTCTGTCCTTGTAACTCTGCACATTGTCTGTTCTTGTAACTCTGCACATTGTCTGTTCTTGTAACTCTGCACACTGTCTGTCCTTGTAACTCTGCACATTGTCTGTCCTTGTAACTCTGAACATTGTCTGTTCTTGTAACTCTGCACATTGTCTGTTCTTGTAACTCTGCACATTGTCTGTCCTTGTAACACTGCACATTGTCTGTCCTTGTAACTCTGCACATTGTCTGTCCTTGTAACACTGCACATTGTCCGTCCTTGTAACACTGCGCATTGTCTGTCCTTGTAACTCTGCACATTGTCTGTCCTTGTAACTCTGCACATTGTCCGTCCTTGTAACACTGCACATTGTCTGTCCTTGTAACTCTGCGCATTGTCTGTCCTTGTAACACTGCACATTGTCTGTCCTTGTAACTCTGCGCATTGTCTGTCCTTGTAACTCTGCACACTGTCTGTCCTTGTAACTCTGCACATTGTCTGTTCTTGTAACTCGACACATTGTCCTTGTAACTCTGCACATTGTCTGTTCTTGTAACTCTGCACATTGTCTGTCCTTGTAACTCTGCACATTGTCCCTGTAACTCTGCACATTGTCTGTCCTTGTAACTCTGCACATTGTCTGTTCTTGTAACTCTGCACATTGTGTGTCCTTGTAACCCTGCACATTGTCTGTTCTTGTAACTCTGCACATTGTCTGTCCTTGTAACTCTGCACATTGTCTGTCCTTGTAACTCTGCACTTTGTCTGTCCTTGTAACTCTGCACATTGTCTGTCCTTGTAACTCTGCACATTGTCTGTTCTTCTAACACTGCACATTGTCTGTCCTTGTAACTCTGCACATTGTCTGTTCTTGTAATTCTGCGCATTGTCCGTCCTTGTAACACTGCGCATTGTCTGTTCTTGTAATTCTGCACATTGTTCTTGTAACTCTGCACATTGTCTGTCCTTGTAACTCTGCACATTGTCTGTCCTTGTAACTCTGCACATTGTCTGTTCTTGTAACTCTGTGCATTGTCCGTCCTTGTAACACTGCACATTGTCTGTCCTTGTAACTCTGCGCATTGTCTGTCCTTGTAACTCTGCACATTGTCTGTCCTTGTAACTCTGCACATTGTCTGTTCTTGTAACTCGGCACACTGTCCGTCCTTGTAACTCTGCACATTGTCTGTCCTTGTAACTCTGCACATTGTCTGTCCTTGTAACTCTGCACATTGTCTGTTCTTGTAACTCCGCACATTGTCTGTCCTTGTAACTCTGCACACTGTCTGTCCTTGTAACTCTGCACATTGTCTGTTCTTGTAACTCCGCACATTGTCTGTCCTTGTAACTCTGCACACTGTCTGTCCTTGTAACTCTGCACATTGTCTGTCCTTGTAACTCTGCACACTGTCTGTCCTTGTAACTCTGCACATTGTCTGTTCTTGTAACTCGACACATTGTCCTTGTAACTCTGCACACTGTCCGTCCTTGTCACTCTGCACATTGTCTGTCCTTGTAACTCTGCACATTGTCTGTCCTTGTAACTCTGCACATTGTCTGTTCTTGTAACTCCGCACATTGTCTGTCCTTGTAACTCTGCACACTGTCTGTCCTTGTAACTCTGCACATTGTCTGTTCTTGTAACTCGACACATTTTCCTTGTAACTCTGCACATTGTCTGTTCTTGTAACTCTGCACATTGTCTGTCCTTGTAACTCTGCACATTGTCTGTTCTTCTAACACTGCACATTGTCTGTCCTTGTAACTCTGCACATTGTCTGTTCTTGTAATTCTGCACATTGTCTGTTCTTGTAACTCTGCGCATTGTCTGTTCTTGTAACTCGACACATTTTCCTTGTAACTCTGCACATTGTCTGTTCTTGTAACTCTGCACATTGTCTGTTCTTGTAACTCTGCACATTGTCTGTTCTTCTAACACTGCACATTGTCTGTCCTTGTAACTCTGCACATTGTCTGTTCTTGTAATTCTGCACATTGTCTGTTCTTGTAACTCTGCGCATTGTCTGTCCTTGTAACACTGCGCATTGTCTGTCCTTGTAACTCTGCACACTGTCTGTCCTTGTAACTCTGCACATTGTCTGTTCTTGTAACTCGACACATTGTCCTTGTAACTCTGCACACTGTCCGTCCTTGTAACTCTACACATTGTCTGTTCTTGTAACTCCGCACATTGTCTGTCCTTGTAACTCTGCACACTGTCTGTCCTTGTAACTCTGCACATTGTCTGTTCTTGTAACTCGACACATTGTCCTTGTAACTCTGCACATTGTCTGTTCTTGTAACTCTGCACATTGTCTGTCCTTGTAACTCTGCACATTGTCCCTGTAACTCTGCACATTGTCTGTCCTTGTAACTCTGCACATTGTCTGTTCTTGTAACTCTGCACATTGTCTGTCCTTTTAACTCTACACATTGTCTGTCCTTGCAACTCTGCACATTGTCCTTGTAACTCTGCACATTGTCTGTCCTTGTAACTCTGCACATTGTCTGTCCTTGTAACTCTGCACATTGTCTGTCCTTGTAACTCTGCACATTGTCTGTCCTTGTAACTCTGCACACTGTCTGTCCTTGTAACTCTGCACATTGTCTGTTCTTGTAACTCGACACATTGTCCTTGTAACTCTGCACATTGTCTGTTCTTGTAACTCTGCACATTGTCTGTCCTTGTAACTCTGCACACTGTCTGTCCTTGTAACTCTGCACATTGTCTGTTCTTGTAACTCGACACATTTTCCTTGTAACTCTGCACATTGTCTGTTCTTGTAACTCTGCACATTGTCTGTCCTTGTAACTCTGCACATTGTCTGTTCTTCTAACACTGCACATTGTCTGTCCTTGTAACTCTGCACATTGTCTGTTCTTGTAATTCTGCACATTGTCTGTTCTTGTAACTCTGCGCATTGTCTGTTCTTGTAACTCGACACATTTTCCTTGTAACTCTGCACATTGTCTGTTCTTGTAACTCTGCACATTGTCTGTTCTTGTAACTCTGCACATTGTCTGTTCTTCTAACACTGCACATTGTCTGTCCTTGTAACTCTGCACATTGTCTGTTCTTGTAATTCTGCACATTGTCTGTTCTTGTAACTCTGCGCATTGTCTGTCCTTGTAACACTGCGCATTGTCTGTCCTTGTAACTCTGCACACTGTCTGTCCTTGTAACTCTGCACATTGTCTGTTCTTGTAACTCGACACATTGTCCTTGTAACTCTGCACACTGTCCGTCCTTGTAACTCTACACATTGTCTGTTCTTGTAACTCCGCACATTGTCTGTCCTTGTAACTCTGCACACTGTCTGTCCTTGTAACTCTGCACATTGTCTGTTCTTGTAACTCGACACATTGTCCTTGTAACTCTGCACATTGTCTGTTCTTGTAACTCTGCACATTGTCTGTCCTTGTAACTCTGCACATTGTCCCTGTAACTCTGCACATTGTCTGTCCTTGTAACTCTGCACATTGTCTGTCCTTGTAACACTGCACATTGTCCGTCCTTGTAACACTGCGCATTGTCTGTCCTTGTAACTCTGCACATTGTCTGTCCTTGTAACTCTGCACATTGTCCGTCCTTGTAACACTGCACATTGTCTGTCCTTGTAACTCTGCGCATTGTCTGTCCTTGTAACACTGCACATTGTCTGTCCTTGTAACTCTGCGCATTGTCTGTCCTTGTAACTCTGCACACTGTCTGTCCTTGTAACTCTGCACATTGTCTGTTCTTGTAACTCGACACATTGTCCTTGTAACTCTGCACATTGTCTGTTCTTGTAACTCTGCACATTGTCTGTCCTTGTAACTCTGCACATTGTCCCTGTAACTCTGCACATTGTCTGTCCTTGTAACTCTGCACATTGTCTGTTCTTGTAACTCTGCACATTGTGTGTCCTTGTAACCCTGCACATTGTCTGTTCTTGTAACTCTGCACATTGTCTGTCCTTGTAACTCTGCACATTGTCTGTCCTTGTAACTCTGCACTTTGTCTGTCCTTGTAACTCTGCACATTGTCTGTCCTTGTAACTCTGCACATTGTCTGTTCTTCTAACACTGCACATTGTCTGTCCTTGTAACTCTGCACATTGTCTGTTCTTGTAATTCTGCGCATTGTCCGTCCTTGTAACACTGCGCATTGTCTGTTCTTGTAATTCTGCACATTGTTCTTGTAACTCTGCACATTGTCTGTCCTTGTAACTCTGCACATTGTCTGTCCTTGTAACTCTGCACATTGTCTGTTCTTGTAACTCTGTGCATTGTCCGTCCTTGTAACACTGCACATTGTCTGTCCTTGTAACTCTGCGCATTGTCTGTCCTTGTAACTCTGCACATTGTCTGTCCTTGTAACTCTGCACATTGTCTGTTCTTGTAACTCGGCACACTGTCCGTCCTTGTAACTCTGCACATTGTCTGTCCTTGTAACTCTGCACATTGTCTGTCCTTGTAACTCTGCACATTGTCTGTTCTTGTAACTCCGCACATTGTCTGTCCTTGTAACTCTGCACACTGTCTGTCCTTGTAACTCTGCACATTGTCTGTTCTTGTAACTCCGCACATTGTCTGTCCTTGTAACTCTGCACACTGTCTGTCCTTGTAACTCTGCACATTGTCTGTCCTTGTAACTCTGCACACTGTCTGTCCTTGTAACTCTGCACATTGTCTGTTCTTGTAACTCGACACATTGTCCTTGTAACTCTGCACACTGTCCGTCCTTGTCACTCTGCACATTGTCTGTCCTTGTAACTCTGCACATTGTCTGTCCTTGTAACTCTGCACATTGTCTGTTCTTGTAACTCCGCACATTGTCTGTCCTTGTAACTCTGCACACTGTCTGTCCTTGTAACTCTGCACATTGTCTGTCCTTGTAACTCTGCACATTGTCTGTTCTTGTAACTCGGCACACTGTCCGTCCTTGTAACTCTGCACATTGTCTGTCCTTGTAACTCTGCACATTGTCTGTCCTTGTAACTCTGCACATTGTCTGTTCTTGTAACTCTGTGCATTGTCCGTCCTTGTAACACTGCACATTGTCTGTCCTTGTAACTCTGCGCATTGTCTGTCCTTGTAACTCTGCACATTGTCTGTCCTTGTAACTCTGCACATTGTCTGTTCTTGTAACTCGGCACACTGTCCGTCCTTGTAACTCTGCACATTGTCTGTCCTTGTAACTCTGCACATTGTCTGTCCTTGTAACTCTGCACATTGTCTGTTCTTGTAACTCCGCACATTGTCTGTCCTTGTAACTCTGCACACTGTCTGTCCTTGTAACTCTGCACATTGTCTGTTCTTGTAACTCCGCACATTGTCTGTCCTTGTAACTCTGCACACTGTCTGTCCTTGTAACTCTGCACATTGTCTGTCCTTGTAACTCTGCACACTGTCTGTCCTTGTAACTCTGCACATTGTCTGTTCTTGTAACTCGACACATTGTCCTTGTAACTCTGCACACTGTCCGTCCTTGTCACTCTGCACATTGTCTGTCCTTGTAACTCTGCACATTGTCTGTCCTTGTAACTCTGCACATTGTCTGTTCTTGTAACTCCGCACATTGTCTGTCCTTGTAACTCTGCACACTGTCTGTCCTTGTAACTCTGCACATTGTCTGTTCTTGTAACTCGACACATTTTCCTTGTAACTCTGCACATTGTCTGTTCTTGTAACTCTGCACATTGTCTGTCCTTGTAACTCTGCACATTGTCTGTTCTTCTAACACTGCACATTGTCTGTCCTTGTAACTCTGCACATTGTCTGTTCTTGTAATTCTGCACATTGTCTGTTCTTGTAACTCTGCGCATTGTCTGTTCTTGTAACTCGACACATTTTCCTTGTAACTCTGCACATTGTCTGTTCTTGTAACTCTGCACATTGTCTGTTCTTGTAACTCTGCACATTGTCTGTTCTTCTAACACTGCACATTGTCTGTCCTTGTAACTCTGCACATTGTCTGTTCTTGTAATTCTGCACATTGTCTGTTCTTGTAACTCTGCGCATTGTCTGTCCTTGTAACACTGCGCATTGTCTGTCCTTGTAACTCTGCACACTGTCTGTCCTTGTAACTCTGCACATTGTCTGTTCTTGTAACTCGACACATTGTCCTTGTAACTCTGCACACTGTCCGTCCTTGTAACTCTACACATTGTCTGTTCTTGTAACTCCGCACATTGTCTGTCCTTGTAACTCTGCACACTGTCTGTCCTTGTAACTCTGCACATTGTCTGTTCTTGTAACTCGACACATTGTCCTTGTAACTCTGCACATTGTCTGTTCTTGTAACTCTGCACATTGTCTGTCCTTGTAACTCTGCACATTGTCCCTGTAACTCTGCACATTGTCTGTCCTTGTAACTCTGCACATTGTCTGTTCTTGTAACTCTGCACATTGTCTGTCCTTTTAACTCTACACATTGTCTGTCCTTGCAACTCTGCACATTGTCCTTGTAACTCTGCACATTGTCTGTCCTTGTAACTCTGCACATTGTCTGTCCTTGTAACTCTGCACATTGTCTGTCCTTGTAACTCTGCACATTGTCTGTCCTTGTAACTCTGCACACTGTCTGTCCTTGTAACTCTGCACATTGTCTGTTCTTGTAACTCGACACATTGTCCTTGTAACTCTGCACATTGTCTGTTCTTGTAACTCTGCACATTGTCTGTCCTTGTAACTCTGCACACTGTCTGTCCTTGTAACTCTGCACATTGTCTGTTCTTGTAACTCGACACATTTTCCTTGTAACTCTGCACATTGTCTGTTCTTGTAACTCTGCACATTGTCCGTCCTTGTAACACTGCGCATTGTCTGTCCTTGTAACTCTGCACATTGTCTGTCCTTGTAACTCTGCACATTGTCCGTCCTTGTAACACTGCACATTGTCTGTCCTTGTAACTCTGCGCATTGTCTGTCCTTGTAACACTGCACATTGTCTGTCCTTGTAACTCTGCGCATTGTCTGTCCTTGTAACTCTGCACACTGTCTGTCCTTGTAACTCTGCACATTGTCTGTTCTTGTAACTCGACACATTGTCCTTGTAACTCTGCACATTGTCTGTTCTTGTAACTCTGCACATTGTCTGTCCTTGTAACTCTGCACATTGTCCCTGTAACTCTGCACATTGTCTGTCCTTGTAACTCTGCACATTGTCTGTTCTTGTAACTCTGCACATTGTGTGTCCTTGTAACCCTGCACATTGTCTGTTCTTGTAACTCTGCACATTGTCTGTCCTTGTAACTCTGCACATTGTCTGTCCTTGTAACTCTGCACTTTGTCTGTCCTTGTAACTCTGCACATTGTCTGTCCTTGTAACTCTGCACATTGTCTGTTCTTCTAACACTGCACATTGTCTGTCCTTGTAACTCTGCACATTGTCTGTTCTTGTAATTCTGCGCATTGTCCGTCCTTGTAACACTGCGCATTGTCTGTTCTTGTAATTCTGCACATTGTTCTTGTAACTCTGCACATTGTCTGTCCTTGTAACTCTGCACATTGTCTGTCCTTGTAACTCTGCACATTGTCTGTTCTTGTAACTCTGTGCATTGTCCGTCCTTGTAACACTGCACATTGTCTGTCCTTGTAACTCTGCGCATTGTCTGTCCTTGTAACTCTGCACATTGTCTGTCCTTGTAACTCTGCACATTGTCTGTTCTTGTAACTCGGCACACTGTCCGTCCTTGTAACTCTGCACATTGTCTGTCCTTGTAACTCTGCACATTGTCTGTCCTTGTAACTCTGCACATTGTCTGTTCTTGTAACTCCGCACATTGTCTGTCCTTGTAACTCTGCACACTGTCTGTCCTTGTAACTCTGCACATTGTCTGTTCTTGTAACTCCGCACATTGTCTGTCCTTGTAACTCTGCACACTGTCTGTCCTTGTAACTCTGCACATTGTCTGTCCTTGTAACTCTGCACACTGTCTGTCCTTGTAACTCTGCACATTGTCTGTCCTTGTAACTCTGCACATTGTCTGTTCTTGTAACTCCGCACATTGTCTGTCCTTGTAACTCTGCACACTGTCTGTCCTTGTAACTCTGCACATTGTCTGTTCTTGTAACTCGACACATTTTCCTTGTAACTCTGCACATTGTCTGTTCTTGTAACTCTGCACATTGTCTGTCCTTGTAACTCTGCACATTGTCTGTTCTTCTAACACTGCACATTGTCTGTCCTTGTAACTCTGCACATTGTCTGTTCTTGTAATTCTGCACATTGTCTGTTCTTGTAACTCTGCGCATTGTCTGTTCTTGTAACTCGACACATTTTCCTTGTAACTCTGCACATTGTCTGTTCTTGTAACTCTGCACATTGTCTGTTCTTGTAACTCTGCACATTGTCTGTTCTTCTAACACTGCACATTGTCTGTCCTTGTAACTCTGCACATTGTCTGTTCTTGTAATTCTGCACATTGTCTGTTCTTGTAACTCAGCGCATTGTCTGTCCTTGTAACACTGCGCATTGTCTGTCCTTGTAACTCTGCACACTGTCTGTCCTTGTAACTCTGCACATTGTCTGTTCTTGTAACTCGACACATTGTCCTTGTAACTCTGCACACTGTCCGTCCTTGTAACTCTACACATTGTCTGTTCTTGTAACTCCGCACATTGTCTGTCCTTGTAACTCTGCACACTGTCTGTCCTTGTAACTCTGCACATTGTCTGTTCTTGTAACTCGACACATTGTCCTTGTAACTCTGCACATTGTCTGTTCTTGTAACTCTGCACATTGTCTGTCCTTGTAACTCTGCACATTGTCCCTGTAACTCTGCACATTGTCTGTCCTTGTAACTCTGCACATTGTCTGTTCTTGTAACTCTGCACATTGTCTGTCCTTTTAACTCTACACATTGTCTGTCCTTGCAACTCTGCACATTGTCCTTGTAACTCTGCACATTGTCTGTCCTTGTAACTCTGCACATTGTCTGTCCTTGTAACTCTGCACATTGTCTGTCCTTGTAACTCTGCACATTGTCTGTCCTTGTAACTCTGCACACTGTCTGTCCTTGTAACTCTGCACATTGTCTGTTCTTGTAACTCGACACATTGTCCTTGTAACTCTGCACATTGTCTGTTCTTGTAACTCTGCACATTGTCTGTCCTTGTAACTCTGCACACTGTCTGTCCTTGTAACTCTGCACATTGTCTGTTCTTGTAACTCGACACATTTTCCTTGTAACTCTGCACATTGTCTGTTCTTGTAACTCTGCACATTGTCTGTCCTTGTAACTCTGCACATTGTCTGTTCTTCTAACACTGCACATTGTCTGTCCTTGTAACTCTGCACATTGTCTGTTCTTGTAATTCTGCACATTGTCTGTTCTTGTAACTCTGCGCATTGTCTGTTCTTGTAACTCGACACATTTTCCTTGTAACTCTGCACATTGTCTGTTCTTGTAACTCTGCACATTGTCTGTTCTTGTAACTCTGCACATTGTCTGTTCTTCTAACACTGCACATTGTCTGTCCTTGTAACTCTGCACATTGTCTGTTCTTGTAATTCTGCACATTGTCTGTTCTTGTAACTCTGCGCATTGTCTGTCCTTGTAACACTGCGCATTGTCTGTCCTTGTAACTCTGCACACTGTCTGTCCTTGTAACTCTGCACATTGTCTGTTCTTGTAACTCGACACATTGTCCTTGTAACTCTGCACACTGTCCGTCCTTGTAACTCTACACATTGTCTGTTCTTGTAACTCCGCACATTGTCTGTCCTTGTAACTCTGCACACTGTCTGTCCTTGTAACTCTGCACATTGTCTGTTCTTGTAACTCGACACATTGTCCTTGTAACTCTGCACATTGTCTGTTCTTGTAACTCTGCACATTGTCTGTCCTTGTAACTCTGCACATTGTCCCTGTAACTCTGCACATTGTCTGTCCTTGTAACTCTGCACATTGTCTGTTCTTGTAACTCTGCACATTGTCTGTCCTTTTAACTCTACACATTGTCTGTCCTTGCAACTCTGCACATTGTCCTTGTAACTCTGCACATTGTCTGTCCTTGTAACTCTGCACATTGTCTGTCCTTGTAACTCTGCACATTGTCTGTCCTTGTAACTCTGCACATTGTCTGTCCTTGTAACTCTGCACACTGTCTGTCCTTGTAACTCTGCACATTGTCTGTTCTTGTAACTCGACACATTGTCCTTGTAACTCTGCACATTGTCTGTTCTTGTAACTCTGCACATTGTCTGTCCTTGTAACTCTGCACATTGTCTGTTCTTGTAACTCTGCACATTGTCTGTTCTTCTAACACTGCACATTGTCTGTCCTTGTAAATCTGCACATTGTCTGTTCTTGTAATTCTGCACATTGTCTGTTCTTGTAACTCTGCGCATTGTCTGTCCTTGTAACACTGCGCATTGTCTGTCCTTGTAACTCTGCACATTGTCTGTCCTTGTAACACTGCGCATTGTCTGTCCTTGTAACTCTGCACATTGTCTGTTCTTGTAACTCTGCACATTGTCTGTCCTTGTAACTCTGCACATTGTCTGTTCTTCTAACACTGCACATTGTCTGTCCTTGTAACTCTGCACATTGTCTGTTCTTGTAATTCTGCACATTGTCTGTTCTTGTAACTCTGCGCATTGTCCGTCCTTGTAACACTGCGCATTGTCTGTCCTTGTAACTCTGCACATTGTCTGTTCTTGTAACTCTGCACATTGTCTGTTCTTGTAACTCTGCACACTGTCTGTCCTTGTAACTCTGCACATTGTCTGTCCTTGTAACTCTGAACATTGTCTGTTCTTGTAACTCTGCACATTGTCTGTTCTTGTAACTCTGCACATTGTCTGTCCTTGTAACACTGCACATTGTCTGTCCTTGTAACTCTGCACATTGTCTGTCCTTGTAACACTGCACATTGTCCGTCCTTGTAACACTGCGCATTGTCTGTCCTTGTAACTCTGCACATTGTCTGTCCTTGTAACTCTGCACATTGTCCGTCCTTGTAACACTGCACATTGTCTGTCCTTGTAACTCTGCGCATTGTCTGTCCTTGTAACTCTGCACATTGTCTGTCCTTGTAACTCTGCACATTGTCTGTCCTTGTAACTCTGCACATTGTCTGTTCTTGTAACTCCGCACATTGTCTGTCCTTGTAACTCTGCACACTGTCTGTCCTTGTAACTCTGCACATTGTCTGTCCTTGTAACTCTGAACATTGTTGTCCTTGTAACTCTGCACATTGTCTGTCCTTGTAACTCTGCACACTGTCTGTCCTTGTAACTCTGCACATTGTCTGTTCTTGTAACTCGACACATTGTCCTTGTAACTCTGCACACTGTCCGTCCTTGTAACTCTGCACATTGTCTGTCCTTGTAACTCTGCACATTGTCTGTCCTTGTAACTCTACACATTGTCTGTTCTTGTAACTCCGCACATTGTCTGTCCTTGTAACTCTGCACACTGTCTGTCCTTGTAACTCTGCACATTGTCTGTTCTTGTAACTCGACACATTGTCCTTGTAACTCTGCACATTGTCTGTTCTTGTAACTCTGCACATTGTCAGTCCTTGTAACTCTGCACATTGTCTGTTCTTGTAACTCTGCACATTGTCTGTTCTTGTAACTCTGCACACTGTCTGTCCTTGTAACTCTGCACATTGTCTGTCCTTGTAACTCTGCACATTGTCTGTTCTTCTAACACTGCACATTGTCTGTCCTTGTAACTCTGCACATTGTCTGTCCTTGTAACACTGCGCTTTGTCTGTCCTTGTAACTCTGCACATTGTCTGTTCTTGTAACTCTGCACATTGTCTGTCCTTGTAACTCTGCACATTGTCTGTTCTAGTAATCATGCACATTGTCTGTTCTAGTAACTCCGCGCATTGTCCGTCCTTGTAACACTGCGCATTGTCTGTCCTTGTAACTCTGCACATTGTCTGTCCTTGTAACTCTGCGCATTGTGTGTCCTTGTAACTCTGCACATTGTCTGTCCTTGTAACTCTGCACATTGTCTGTTCTTGTAACTCCGCACATTGTCTGTCCTTGTAACTCTGCACACTGTCTGTCCTTGTAACTCTGCACATTGTCTGTTCTTGTAACTCTGCACATTGTCTGTTCTTCTAACACTGCACATTGTCTGTCCTTGTAACTCTGCACATTGTCTGTTCTTGTAATTCTGCACATTGTCTGTTCTTGTAACTCTGCGCATTGTCTGTCCTTGTAACACTGCGCATTGTCTGTCCTTGTAACTCTGCACATTGTCTGTTCTTGTAACTCTGCACATTGTCTGTCCTTGTAACTCTGCACATTGTCTGTTCTTCTAACACTGCACATTGTCTGTCCTTGTAACTCTGCACATTGTCTGTTCTTGTAATTCTGCACATTGTCTGTTCTTGTAACTCTGCGCATTGTCCGTCCTTGTAACACTGCGCATTTTCTGTCCTTGTAACTCTGCACATTGTCTGTTCTTGTAACTCTGCACATTATCTGTTCTTGTAACTCTGCGCATTGTCTGTCCTTGTAACTCTGCACATTGTCTGTCCTTGTAACTCTGAACATTGTCTGTTCTTGTAACTCTGCACATTGTCTGTCCTTGTAACTCTGCACATTGTCTGTTCTTGTAATTCTGCACATTGTCTGTTCTTGTAACTCTGCGCATTGTCCGTCCTTGTAACACTGCGCATTGTCTGTCCTTGTAACTCTGCACATTGTCTGTTCTTGTAACTCTGCACACTGTCTGTCCTTGTAACTCTGCACATTGTCTGTCCTTGTAACTCTGAACATTGTCTGTTCTTGTAACACTGCACATTGTCTGTCCTTGTAACACTACACATTGTCTGTCCTTGTAACTCTGCACATTGTCTGTCCTTGTAACACTGCACATTGTCTGTCCTTGTGACTCTGCACATTGTCTGTCCTTGTAACTCTGCACATTGTCTGTTCTTGTAACTCCGCACATTGTCTGTCCTTGTAACTCTGCACATTGTCTGTCCTTGTAACTCTGCACATTGTCTGTCCTTGTAACTCTGAACATTGTCTGTTCTTGTAACTCTGCACATTGTCTGTCCTTGTAACTCTGCACATTGTCTGTTCTTGTAACTCTACACATTGTCTGTCCTTGTAACTCTGCACATTGTCTGTCCTTGTAACTCTGCACATTGTCTGTTATTGTAACTCTACACATTGTCTGTCCTTGTAACTCTACACATTGTCTGTTCTTGTAACTCTATACATTGTCTGTCCTTGTAACTCTGCACATTGTCCTTGTAATTCTGCACATTGTCTGTCCTTGTAACTCTACACATTGTCTGTTCTTCCAACACTGCACATTGTCTGTTCTTGTAACTCTGCACATTGTCTGTCCTTGTAACTCTGCACATTGTCCTTGTAACTCTGCACATTGTCTGTCCTTGTAACTCTGCACATTGTCTGTTCTTGTAACTCTGCACATTGTCTGTCCTTTTAACTCTACACATTGTCTGTCCTTGTAACTCTGCACATTGTCCTTGTAACTCTGCACATTGTCTGTCCTTGTAACTCTACACATTGTCTGTTCTTCCAACACTGCACATTGTATGTTCTTGTAACTCCGCACATTGTCTGTCCTTGTAACTCTGCACATTGTCTGTTCTTGTAACTCTGCACATTGTCTGTTCTTGTAACTCTGCACATTGTCCGTCCTTGTAACACTGCACATTGTCTGTCCTTGTAACTCTGCACATTGTCTGTTCTTGTAACTCTGCACATTGTCTGTTCTTGTAACTCTGCACATTGTCTGTCCTTGTAACTCTGCACATTGTCTGTCCTTGTAACTCTGCACATTGTCTGTCCTTGTAACTCTGCACATTGTCCGTCCTTGTAACTCTGCACATTGTCTGTTCTTGTAACTCTGCACATTGTCTGTCCTTGTAACTCTGCACATTGTCTGTCCTTGTAACTCTGCACATTGTCTGTCCTTGTAACTCTGCACATTGTCTGTCCTTGTAACTCTGCACATTGTCTGTTCTTGTAACTCTGCACATTGTCCGTCCTTGTAACACTGCACATTGTCTGTTCTTGTAACTCTGCACATTGTCTGTCCTTGTAACTCTGCACATTGTCTGTCCTTGTAACTCTGCACATTGTCTGTCCTTGTAACTCTGCACATTGTCTGTTCTTGTAACTCTGCACATTGTCTGTCCTTGTAACTCTGCACATTGTCTGTCCTTGTAACTCTGCACATTGTCTGTCCTTGTAACTCTGCACATTGTCTGTTCTTGTAACTCTGCACATTGTCTGTCCTTGTAACTCTGCACATTGTCCGTCCTTGTAACACTGCACATTGTCCGTCCTTGTAACACTGCACATTGTCTGTTCTTATAACTCCACACATTGTCTGTCCTGAAAACTCCACACATTGTCTGTCCTTATAACTCAATGTAAAGAATCTTACAACACCAGGTTATCGTCCAACAATTTTATTTGAAAATCACAAGCGTTCGGAGGCTTTCTCCTTCGTCAGGTGACTTTTTGGGAGAGGTTGGTTGGACTGACACTTTTTTCCCTTGAGAGTAGGAGGTTTAGGGGTGATCTTATAGAAGTCTACAAAATAATGAGGGGCATAGATAAGGTAGATCTATAACGAGGGGGCATAGATTTAAGGTGAGAGGGGAGAGATACAAAAGGGTCCAGAGGGGCAATTCTTTCACTCAAAGGGTGGTGAGTGTCTGGAACGAGCTGCCAGAGGCAGTATTGGAGGTGGGTACAATTTTGTCTTTTAAAAAGCATTTGGACAGTGACATGGGTAAGATGGGTATACATAAGAACATAAGAAATAGGAGCAGGAGTAGGCCAATCGTCCCCTCGAGCCTGCTCCGCCATTCAATAAGATCATGGCTGATCTGATCCTAACCTCAAATCTAAATTCATGTCCAATTTCCTGCCCGCTCCCCATAACCCCTAATTCCCTTTACTTCTAGGAAACTGTCCATTTCTGTTTTAAATTTATTTAATGATGTAGCTTCCACAGCTTCCTGGGGCAGCAAATTCCACAGACCTACTACCCTCTGAGTGAAGAAGTTTCTCCTCATCTCAGTTTTGAAAGAGCAGCCCCTTATTCTAAGATTATGCCCCCTAGTTCTAGTTTCACCCATCCTTGGGAACATCCTTACCGCATCCACCCGATCAAGCCCCTTCACAATCTTATATGTTTCAATAAGATCGCCTCTCATTCTTCTGAACTCCAATGAGTGGAGTCCCAATCTACTCAACCTCTCCTCATATGTCCGCCCCCTCATCCCCGGGATTAACCGAGTGAACCTTCTTTGTACTGCCTCGAGAGCAAGTATGTCTTTTCTCAAGTATGGAGACCAAAACTGTATGCAGTATTCCAGGTGCGGTCTCACCAATACCTTATATAACTGCAGCAATACCTCCCTGTTTTTATATTCTATCCCCCTAGCAATAAAAGCCAACATTCCGTTGGCCTTCTTGATCACCTGCTGCACCTGCAAACTAACTTTTTGATTTTCTTGCACTAGGACCCCCAGATCCCTTTGTACTGCAGTACTTTCCAGTTGCTCGCCATTAAAATAATAACTTGCTCTCCGATTTTTCCTGCCAAAGTGCATAACCTCACATTTTCCAATATTGTATTGCATCTGCCAAATCTCCGCCCACTCACCCAGCCTGTCTATATCCCCTTGTCGGTTTTTTATGTCCTCCTCACTCTCTACTTTCCCTCCCATCTTTGTATCATCTGCAAACTTTGATATGTTACACTCGGTCCCCTCCTCCAAATCGTTAATATAGATTGTAAAGAGTTGGGGACCCAGCACCGACCCCTGCGGAACACCACTGGCTACAGGTTGCCGGTCCGAGAATGTACCATTTATCCCAACTCTCTGCTTCCTGTTAGATAACCAATCCTCCACCCATGCCAGAATATTATCCCCAATCCAGTGATTCTTTATCTTGAGCAATAATCTTTTATGTGGCACCTTGTCGAATGCCTTCTGGAAGTCCAAATACACTACGTCCACTGGTTCCCCTTTATCCACCCTGTACGTTATATCCTCAAAGAACTCAAGCAAATTTGTCAGACATGACTTCCCCTTCGTAAAGCCATGCTAACTTTGTCCTATTAAATTATGTTCTGCTACTGTCTCCTTAATAATAGACTCCAAAATTTTACCCACCACAGATGTTAGGCTAACTGGTCCATAATTTCCAGCCTTCTGCCTACTACCCTTTTTAAATAAGGGTGTTACATTGGCAGTTTTCCAATCTGCCGCGACCTTTGCCGAGTCCAGAGAATTTTGGAAAATTATTACCAAAGCATCCACAATCCCAACTGCCACTCCCCTCAAGACCCTAGGATGTAAGCCATCAGGTCCAGGGGATTTATCCGCCTTGAGTCCCATTAATTTACTGAGTACCAATTCCTGAGTGATTTTAATCGTATTTAGCTCCTCCCCCCCTAGAGCCCCCTGTTTGTCCAGTGTTGGGATATTCTTCGTGTCTTTAGAGGGATATGGGCCAAGTGCAGGCAATTGGGACTAGCTTTGTGGTATTAACTGGGCGACATGGACATGTTGGGCCGAAGGGCCTGTTTCCGTGTTGTAAACTTCTATGATTCTATGATTCTATAATGTGGAAATCCTTGAACGTTTCGCATTTATATTCAGAGAACAATACCTGGTGATTACAGATAATCTTTCCAACTACCCGTTGTCAAGACAATCAAAGTGTTCAGACAGAGAGGTGTTACCTGCAGGACCACCGAATATACAAACGGCCAGAACACAAAACAGAGAGAGAGAGGGAGAAACATCCGAAAGGAAGAGAAAGACAGAAAATGACCCGTTGTATTAAAAACAGATAACTTTTAATCGCTGGTGGGCTTCCGTGTAGCGTGACATGAACCCAAGATCCCGGTTGAGGCCGTCCTCATGGGTGCGGAACTTGGCTATCAATTTCTGCTCGACGATTTTGCGTTGTCGTGTGTCTCGAAGGCCGCCTTGGATTACGCTTACCCGAAGATCGGTGGCTGAATGTCCTTGACTGCTGAAGTGTTCCCCGACTGGGAGGGAACCCTCCTGTCTGGCGATTGTTGCACGTTGTCCGTTCATCCGTTGTCGCAGTGTCTGCATGGTCTCGCCAATGTACCATGCTCCAGGGCATCCTTTCCTGCAACGTATGAGGTAGACAACGTTGGCCGAGTCACAGGAGTATGAACCATGTACCTGGTGGGTGGTGTCCTCTCGTGTGATGGTGGTATCTGTGTCGATGATCTGGCATGTCTTGCAGAGGTTGCCGTGGCAGGGTTGTGTGGTGTCGTGGATGCTGTTCTCCTGAAAGCTGGGTAATTTGCTGCGAACGATGGTCTGTTTGAGGTTGGGTGGCTGTTTGAAGGCGAATAGTGGAGGCGTGGGGATGGCCTTAGCGAGGTGTTCGTCGTCATTGATGACATGTTGAAGGCTGCGGAGAACATGGCGTAGTTTCTCCGCTCCGGGGAAGTACTGGACGACGAAGGGTACTCTGTTGGTTGCGTCCCGTGTTAGTCTTCTGAGGAGGTCTATGCGATTTTTCGCTGTGGCCCGTCGGAACTGTCGATCGATGAGTCGAGCGTCCTATCCCGTTCTTACGAGGGCGTCTTTCAGCGTCTGTAGGTGTCCATCGCGTTCCTCCTCATCTGAGCAGATCCTGTGTATTCGCAGGGCCTGTCCATAGGGGATGGCCTCTTTGACGTGGTTAGGGTGGAAGCTGGAAAAGTGGAGCATCGTGAGGTTGTCCGTGGGCTTGCGGTAGAGTGAGGTGCTGAGGTGCCCGTCTTTGATGGAGATTCGTGTGTCCAAGAAAGAAACCGATTCTGAGGAGTAGTCCATGGTGAGCTTGATGGTGGGATGGAACTTGTTGATGTATCCACATCATGGCCTTATAACTCCACCCATTGTCTGTCCTTATAACTCCACCCATTGTCTGTCCTTATAACTCCATTGTAAACAATTTTACAACACCAAGTTATAGTCCAACGATTTTATTTGAAATTTACAAGCTTTCGGAGGCTTCCTCCTTCCTCAGTTAAATGTCAGGAACTCCTCGAAGCCTACGCATTTATAAATCACAGAAAAATACATGGTGATTACAGATAGTCTTTGCAACTGCCCGTTGCCAAGGCAATCACAGTGTTCAGACAGAGAGGTGTTACCTTCAGAGCCCCCGAATATACAGTCAACAAAAAAAAACAAACAGAAAAATAAAACAGAGAGAGAGAGAGGCAGAAACATCCAGAAGGCAGAGAAAGCCAGCAAATGACCCGTTATATTAAAAACAGATAGCTTTTGTTCACTGGTGGGCTTACGTGTAGCGTGACATGAACCCAAGATCCCGGTTGAGGCCGTTCTCATGGGTGCGGAACTTGGCTATCAATTTCTGCTTGACGATTTTGCGTTGTCGTGTGTCTCGAAGGCCGCCTTGGAGAACGCTTACCCGAAGGTCGGTGGCTGAATGTCCCTGACTGCTGAAGTGTTCCCCGACTGGGAGGGAACCCACGTCAAAGAGGCCATCCCCTATGGACAGGCCCTGCGAATACACAGGGTCTGCTCAGACGAGGAGGAACGCGATGGACACCTACAGACGCTGAAAGACGCCCTGGTAAGAACGGGATATGACGCTCGACTCATCGATCGACAGTTCCGACGGGCCACAGCGAAAAATCGCATAGACCTCCTCAGAAGACTAACACGGGACGCAACCAACAGAGTACCCTTTGTCGTCCAGTACTTCCCTGGAGCGGAGAAACTACGCCATGTTCTCCGCAGCCTTCAACATGTCATCAATGACGACGAACACCTCGCTATGGCCATCCCTAAACCTCCACTACTCTTCTTTAAACAGCCACCCAACCTCAAACAGACCATCGTTCGCAGCAAATTACCCAGCTTTCAGGAGAACAGCGTCCACGACACCACACAACCCTGCCACGGTAACCTCTGCAAGACATGCCAGATCATCGACACAGATACCACCATCACACGAGAGGACACCACCCACCAGGTGCATGGTTCATACTCCTGTGACTCGGCCAACGTTGTCTACCTCATACGTTGCAGGAAAGGATGCCCTGGAGCATGGTACATTGGCGAGACCATGCAGACGCTGCGACAACGGATGAACGGACACCGCGCAACAATCGCCAGACAGGAGGGTTCCCTCCCAGTCTGGGAACACTTCAGCAGTCAGGGACATTCAGCCACCGACCTTCGGGTAAGCGTACTCCAAGGCGGCCTTCGAGACACACGACAACGCAAAATCGTCGAGCAGAAATTGATAGCCAAGTTCTGCACCCATGAGGACGGCCTCAACCGGGATCTTGGGTTCATGTCACGCTACACGTAAGCCCACCAGCGAACAAAAGCTATCTGTCTTTAATATAATGGGTCATTTGCTGGCTTTCTCTGCCTTCTGGATGTTTCTGCCTCTCTCTCTCTGTTTGTTTTTTTTTGTTGACTGTATATTCGGGGGCTCTGTAGGTAACACCACTCTGTCTGAACACGGTGATTGCCTTGGCAACGGGCAGTTGCAAAGACTATCTGTAATCACCATGTATTGTTCTGTGATTTATAAATGCGTCGGCTTCGAGGAGTTCCTGACATTTACCTGAGGAAGGAGGAAGCCTCCGAAAGCTTGTAAATTTCAAATAAAATCGTTGGACTATAACTTGGTGTTGTAAAATTGTTTACAATTGTCAACCCCAGTCCATCACTGGCATCTCCACATCATGGCTACCATCGACACTTATAACTCCACCCATTGTCTGTCCTTGTAACTCGACCCATTGTCTGTCCTTGTAACTCCACCCATTGTCTGTCCTTGTAACTCCACCCATTGTCTGTCCTTGTAACTCCACCCATTGTCTGTCCTTGTAACTCCACCCATTGTCTGTCCTTGTAACTCCACCCATTGTCTGTCCTTGTAACTCCACCCATTGTCTGTCCTTGTAACTCCACCCATTGTCTGTCCTTGTAACTCCACCCATTGTCTGTCCTTGTAACTCCACCCATTGTCTGTCCTTGTAACTCCACCCATTGTCTGTCCTTGTAACTCCACCCATTGTCTGTCCTTGTAACTCCACCCATTGTCTGTCCTTGTAACTCCACCCATTGTCTGTCCTTGTAACTCCACCCATTGTCTGTCCTGATAACTCCACCCATTGTCTGTCCTTGTAACTCCACCCATTGTCTGTCCTTGTAACTCCACCCATTGTCTGTCCTTGTAACTCCACCCATTGTCTGTCCTTGTAACTCCACCCATTGTCTGTCCTGATAACTCCACCCATTGTCTGTCCTTGTAACTCGACCCATTGTCTGTCCTTGTAACTCCACCCATTGTCTGTCCTTGTAACTCCACCCATTGTCTGTCCTTGTAACTCCACCCATTGTCTGTCCTTGTAACTCCACCCATTGTCTGTCCTTGTAACTCCACCCATTGTCTGTCCTTGTAACTCCACCCATTGTCTGTCCTTGTAACTCCACCCATTGTCTGTCCTGATAACTCCACCCATTGTCTGTCCTTGTAACTCCACCCATTGTCTGTCCTTGTAACTCCACCCATTGTCTGTCCTTGTAACTCCACACATTGTCTGTCCTTGTAACTCGACCCATTGTCTGTCCTTGTAACTCCACCCATTGTCTGTCCTTGTAACTCCACCCATTGTCTGTCCTTGTAACTCCACCCATTGTCTGTCCTTGTAACTCCACACATTGTCTGTCCTTGTAACTCCACACATTGTCTGTCCTTGTAACTCCACACATTGTCTGTCCTTGTAACTCCACCCATTGTCTGTCCTTGTAACTCCACCCATTGTCTGTCCTGATAACTCCACCCATTGTCTGTCCTTGTAACTCCACCCATTGTCTGTCCTTGTAACTCCACACATTGTCTGTCCTTGTAACTCCACACATTGTCTGTCCTTGTAACTCCACACATTGTCTGTCCTTGTAACTCCACCCATTGTCTGTCCTTGTAACTCCACCCATTGTCTGTCCTGATAACTCCACACATTGTCTGTCCTTGTAACTCCACACATTGTCTGTTCTTATAACTCCACCCATTGTCTGTCCTTGTAACTCCACCCATTGTCTGTCCTTGTAACTCCACACATTGTCTGTCCTTGTAACTCCACACATTGTCTGTCCTTGTAACTCGACCCATTGTCTGTCCTTGTAACTCCACCCATTGTCTGTCCTTGTAACTCCACACATTGTCTGTCCTTGTAACTCCACACATTGTCTGTCCTTGTAACTCGACCCATTGTCTGTCCTTGTAACTCCACCCATTGTCTGTCCTTGTAACTCCACCCATTGTCTGTCCTTGTAACTCCACCCATTGTCTGTCCTTGTAACTCCACACATTGTCTGTCCTTGTAACTCCACACATTGTCTGTCCTTGTAACTCCACACATTGTCTGTCCTTGTAACTCCACCCATTGTCTGTCCTTGTAACTCCACCCATTGTCTGTCCTTGTAACTCCAGATGTGGAGATGCCGGTGATGGACTGGGGTTGACAATTGTAAACAATTTTACAACACCAAGTTATAGTCCAGCAATTTTATTTTAAATTCACAAGCTTTCGGAGATTTTCTCCTTCCTCAGGTAAATGTTTCAAGATCTCCTTGAAGCCTACGCATTTATACATATTGAATAATACATGGTGTTTACAGACTGCCTCTGCAACTGCCCGTTGCCAAGGCAATCACCGTGTTCAGACAGAGAGGTGTCATCTGCAGAACCCCCGAATACACATTCACAAAAAAACAAACAGGGAAAAAAAACAGAGAAAAAAAAGAGACAAAAAAAAACAGAGAGAGAGGCAGAAACATCCGGAAGGCAGAGAGAGCCAGCAAATGACCCATTATATTAAAAACAGATAACATTTGTTCGCTGGTGGGGTAACGTGTAGCGTGACATGAACCCAAGGTCCCGGTTGAGGCCGTCCTCATGGGTGCGGAACTTGGCTATCAATTTCTGCTCGACGATTTTGCGTTGTCGTGTGTCTCGAAGGCCGCCTTGGAGTACGCTTACCCGAAGGTCGGTGGATGAATGTCCATGACTGCTGAAGTGTTCCCCGACTGGGAGGGAACCCTCCTGTTTGGCGATTGTTGCGCGGTGTCCGTTCATCCGTTGTCGCAGCGTCTGCATGGTCTCGCCAATGTACCATGCTCTGGGGCATCCTTTCCTGCAACGTATGAGGTAGACAACGTTGGCCGAGTCACAGGAGTATGAACCATGCACCTGGTGGGTGGTGTCATCTCGTGTGATGGTGGTATCTGTGTCGATGATCTGGCATGTCTTGCAGAGGTTACCGTGGCAGGGTTGTGTGGCGTCGTGGACGCTGTTCTCTTGAAAGCTGGGTAGTTTGCTGCGAACGATGGTCTGTTTGAGGTTGGGTGGCTGTTTAAAGGCGAGTAGTGGAGGTGTGGGGATGGCCATAGCGAGGTGTTTGTCCTCATTGATGACATGTTGAAGGCTGCGGAGAACATGGCGTAGTTTCTCCGCTCCGGGGAAGTACTGGACGACAAAGGGTACTCTGTTGGTTGCGTCCCGTGTTAGTCTCCTGAGGAGGTCTATGCGATTTTTTGCTGTGGCCCGTCGGAACTGTCGATCGATGAGTCGAGCGTCATATCCCGTTCTTACTAGGGCGTCTTTCAGCGTCTGTAGGTGTCCATCGCGTTCCTCCTCGTCTGAGCAGACCCTGTGTATTCGCAGGGCCTGTCCATAGGGGATGGCCTCTTTGACGTGGTTAGGGTGGAAGCTGGAAAAGTGGAGCATCGTGAGGTTGTCCGTGGGCTTGCGGTAGAGTGAGGTGCTGAGGTGCCCGTCTTTGATGGAGATTCGTGTGTCCAAGAAAGAAACTGATTCTGAGGAGTAGTCCATGGTGAGCTTGATGGTGGGATGGAACTTGTTGATGTTATCGTGTAGTCTCTTTAGTGATTCCTTGCCGTGGGTCCATAGAAAGAAAATGTCGTCGATGTATCTGGTGTATAGTGTTGGTTGGAGGTCTTGTGCAGTGAAGAAGTCCTGCTCGAACTTGTGCATGAAAATGTTGGCGTATTGGGGTGCGAATTTGGTCCCCATGGCTGTTCCGTGTGTTTGGGTAAAGAACTGGTTATCGAAGGTGAAGACATTGTGATCCAGGATGAAGCGGATGAGTTGTAGGATGGCTTCCGGAGATTGGCTGTTGTTGGTGTTGAGTATTGATGCTGTCGCAGCGATGCCGTCATCGTGGGGGATACTGGTGTATAGTGCCGAGACGTCCATCGTGGTGAGAAGTGTCCCTGTACGATGGGTTTCAGGGCATCCTGAAACCCATCGTACAGGGAACCCCCAGCTTCTGTCGCGACACTACAGACTTCCTACAAAAACTCAGTACCCACGGACCAGTTGAACCAGGAACACTTCTCACCACGATGGACGTCTCGGCACTATACACCAGTATCCCCCACGATGACGGCATCGCTGCGACAGCATCAATACTCAACACCAACAACAGCCAATCTCCGGAAGCCATCCTACAACTCATCCGCTTCATCCTGGATCACAATGTCTTCACCTTCGATAACCAGTTCTTTACCCAAACACACGGAACAGCCATGGGGACCAAATTCGCACCCCAATACGCCAACATTTTCATGCACAAGTTCGAGCAGGACTTCTTCACTGCACAAGACCTCCAACCAACACTATACACCAGATACATCGACGACATTTTCTTTCTATGGACCCACGGCAAGGAATCACTAAAGAGACTACACGATAACATCAACAAGTTCCATCCCACCATCAAGCTCACCATGGACTACTCCTCAGAATCAGTTTCTTTCTTGGACACACGAATCTCCATCAAAGACGGGCACCTCAGCACCTCACTCTACCGCAAGCCCACGGACAACCTCACGATGCTCCACTTTTCCAGCTTCCACCCTAACCACGTCAAAGAGGCCATCCCCTATGGACAGGCCCTGCGAATACACAGGGTCTGCTCAGACGAGGAGGAACGCGATGGACACCTACAGACGCTGAAAGACGCCCTAGTAAGAACGGGATATGACGCTCGACTCATCGATCGACAGTTCCGACGGGCCACAGCAAAAAATCGCATAGACCTCCTCAGGAGACTAACACGGGACGCAACCAACAGAGTACCCTTTGTCGTCCAGTACTTCCCCGGAGCGGAGAAACTACGCCATGTTCTCCGCAGCCTTCAACATGTCATCAATGAGGACAAACACATCGCTATGGCCATCCCCACACCTCCACTACTCGCCTTTAAACAGCCACCCAACCTCAAACAGACCATCGTTCGCAGCAAACTACCCAGCTTTCAAGAGAACAGCGTCCACGACGCCACACAACCCTGCCACGGTAACCTCTGCAAGACATGCCAGATCATCGACACAGATACCACCATCACACGAGATGACACCACCCACCAGGTGCATGGTTCATACTCCTGTGACTCGGCCAACGTTGTCTACCTCATACGTTGCAGGAAAGGATGCCCCAGAGCATGGTACATTGGCGAGACCATGCAGACGCTGCGACAACGGATGAACGGACACCGCGCAACAATCGCCAAACAGGAGGGTTCCCTCCCAGTCGGGGAACACTTCAGCAGTCATGGACATTCATCCACCGACCTTCGGGTAAGCGTACTCCAAGGCGGCCTTCGAGACACACGACAACGCAAAATCGTCGAGCAGAAATTGATAGCCAAGTTCCGCACCCATGAGGACGGCCTCAACCGGGACCTTGGGTTCATGTCACGCTACACGTTACCCCACCAGCGAACAAATGTTATCTGTTTTTAATATAATGGGTCATTTGCTGGCTCTCTCTGCCTTCCGGATGTTTCTGCCTCTCTCTCTGTTTTTTTTTGTCTCTTTTTTTTCTCTGTTTTTTTTCCCTGTTTGTTTTTTTGTGAATGTGTATTCGGGGGTTCTGCAGATGACACCTCTCTGTCTGAACACGGTGATTGCCTTGGCAACGGGCAGTTGCAGAGGCAGTCTGTAAACACCATGTATTATTCAATATGTATAAATGCGTAGGCTTCAAGGAGATCTTGAAACATTTACCTGAGGAAGGAGAAAATCTCCGAAAGCTTGTGAATTTAAAATAAAATTGCTGGACTATAACTTGGTGTTGTAAAATTGTTTACACTTGTAACTCCACACATTGTCTGTCCTTGTAACTCCACCCATTGTCTGTCCTTGTAACTCCACCCATTGTCTGTCCTGATAACTCCACCCATTGTCTGTCCTTGTAACTCCACCCATTGTCTGTCCTTGTAACTCCACACATTGTCTGTCCTTGTAACTCCACCCATTGTCTGTCCTTGTAACTCCACCCATTGTCTGTCCTGATAACTCCACCCATTGTCTGTCCTTGTAACTCCACCCATTGTCTGTCCTTGTAACTCCACACATTGTCTGTCCTTGTAACTCCACACATTGTCTGTCCTTGTAACTCCACACATTGTCTGTCCTTGTAACTCCACACATTGTCTGTCCTTGTAACTCCACACATTGTCTGTCCTTGTAACTCCACCCATTGTCTGTCCTTGTAACTCCACCCATTGTCTGTCCTGATAACTCCACACATTGTCTGTCCTTGTAACTCCACCCATTGTCTGTCCTTGTAACTCCACCCATTGTCTGTCCTGATAACTCCACACATTGTCTGTCCTTGTAACTCCACCCATTGTCTGTCCTGATAACTCCACCCATTGTCTGTTCTTATAACTCCACCCATTGTCTGTCCTTATAACTCCACCCATTGTCTGTCCTGATAACTCCACCTGTTGTCTGTCCTTAAAACTGCACTTAGACCTATTGGTCTCTCAGTGCCACTCAGTAAGTAAAAATGCATTTCTGTCTCCAGCTCTCCTCTGTCTTTCAAAGACATCACAGAATTGGGAATGAGCTGCATGGCAGATTATGGAGCCCCAGTCTTTCCATTCCTGGCTATTGGTGGATATGAAGGTAAGGATCACAATCACAGTCATCGAAGGAAGCTGGCTGCACTATTAGAGAAATTTACTTGCACTAATTGAGACCATTAAATGGCTAGTTTTAAGGGGAAAAATGAGAATGGTAACAAGAGAAAGGAATAGGTTAGTGAGGATTATGGACTTTTATCTGGGATGAAATATATTTTAAAGGTAAACAATAGCAAATACTGTATTTTAAGTGACAGTAGCATTCGCTTAATCAGTGCAATATTACTCTGAGAACATCGAATAAATGGAAAAAAGGACTTGCATTGATATAGAAACATAGAAAATAGGAACGGGAGTAGGCCATTCGGCCCTTCGAGCCTGCTCCGCCATTCAATATGATCAAGGCTGATCCTCTATCTCAATACCATATTCCCGCTCTCTCCCCATACCCCTTGATGCTTTTTGTGTCTAGAAATCCATCCATCTCCTTCTTAAATATATTCAGTGACTTGGCCTCCACAGCCTTCTGTGGTAGAGAATTCCACAGGTTCACCACCCTCTGAGTGAAGAAATTTCTCCTCATCTCAGTCCTAAATGTCTCACCCCGTATCCTGTGACCCCTCGTTCTGGACCCCCCCCCCCCCGCCAGCCAGGGGAAACATCCTCCCTGCATCCAGTCTGTCTAGCCTGTCTATAGCACCTTTCATGACCTCAGGATGTCCCAAAGTTCTTCATAGCCAATGAAGTACTTTTGAAGTGTAGTCACTGTTGTAATGTAGGAAACATGGCAGCCAATTTGCGCACAGCAAGATCCCACAAACAGCAATGAGATAAATGACCAGATAATCTATTTTAGTGATGTTGGTTGGGGATACATGATACATGTTGGCCAGGACACCAGGCGATCTCTCCTGCTCTTCTAATCGTACCAAGGGCTGTTTTACATCCACTTAAGAGGGCAGAGGGGCCTCAGTTTAATGTGTCATCCAAAAGATGGCATCTCTGACAGCGCAGCACCCCCTCAGCACTGCTCTGAAGTGTGAGCGTAGATTATGTTAGAGTGGGACTTGGACTCACAACCACTGATTTAGAAGCGCGAGTGCTGTCACTTGGGTTACGGCCGACGTCTCGTGATTAGCACCTGGAAGACCACATTCCACATACAAAGGAAAATTGTTGTCATCCAATGGAAGGAGATCTCTGGACAAGGATGGTTGTCCTTTTTATAAAAATTGCCCATTTTTTTTATTCGTTCATGGGATGTGGGCATCGCTGGCAAGGCCAGCATTTATTGCCCATCCCTAATTGCCCTTGAGAAGGTGGTGGTGAGCCGCCTTCTTGAACCGCTGCAGTCCGTGTGGTGAAGGTTCTCCCACAGTGCTGTTAGGAAGGGAGTTCCAGGATTTTGACCCAGTGACGATGAAGGAACGGCCGATATATTTCCAAGTCGGGATGGTGTGTGACTTGGAGGGGAATGTGCAGGTGATGTTGTTCCCATATGCCTGCTGCCCTTGTCCTTCTAGGTGGTAGAGGTCGCGGGTTTGGGAGGTGCTGTCGAAGAAGCCTTGGCGAGTTGCTGCAGCGCATCCTGTGGATGGTACACACTGCAGCCACTGTGCGCCGGTGGTGAAGGGAGTGAATGTTTAGGGTGGTGGATGGGGTGCCAATCAAGCGGGCTGCTTCAAGCTTCTTGAGTGTTGTTGGAGCTGATTAGTGCACTTTTGACTGAAGGGCCATTCAGAGATAGATCTCATCACACACCAGAGCAAGGCGATACCAAATCTTTGGCCCAATCTTTTGGGATGGCAGCCTTGATGGTGGATGGAGGAGAGATCTTGTTCGCTCTTCCTGTTTCCCTCTCATTCATAGGATTTGTTCCTTGGGCAATCACTGCTCATGGCCTGAATTCAGTTCTGATCAAGTTGAGGTCAAAACCATTGAAACACAACTTGTTCTTGTGACGATAAGGACTGGGTTTTCCTTCAAAAAGCACCTATTTTCGGGCAGCGGAGAGATGGTCTGGCAACGGAAAGGGCTCCCGTCCATTCTCTGTCACCGCCGAAAGTTAAAACCAGCTCTAGAGTTGTACTGGTTATGAATTTTATCAGAATGGTTCAGAGCTGAGGTTTCACTGGTGGATCCTGAGAGCATTGAACTGAAGGCCAGTCTCAGAACAAGGCAGCAGAGTATGGGGAGAGTACCCGAGGTTTGGATTATCTTAGAGAGGGGCACTAACCCAGGTGTAATAATAACATTCCCTTATCTGTAAGTGAAGGTTGAACGTCAGTGTTCACTATGGTGAAGGATTCAAACACCGGGAACACAAATTAAAAATTAGAAAGTTAAGGTTGAGAAAAGGCCGTCTGGTGAAACCTTCTTCAGCCAAAAAGATAACCGAGTTGTCGGTTTTATCGAGTTGTGGAAAAAATTACCAAGTGGGCCATTGAAGCAGGCTGTGTAATTATGTTCAAGAAACAATTGTCGTTTGGGGAGATAAGGGGCTGAGGAACATTGGGAGAAGGTGGGCGGGGGTGAACTGTGAAAAAATGGATGGCAGAGGCTTTTAGCCACAGCAGTGATTATTGCACCAACTCCTCGTTACACTGGATCCACCCCATAATGACTGACGACATTGCTGGCCTTATACAGAAAAATGTTTTCACCCAGTTTAACATGGGGTGGGCGATTCAGAGGGGCAGAAATGTGCCCAACACTCAACTTTCCATTCATTTTTTTGCCTGATAAAAATAGGCAGATACTTTGATCCCAGGAAAGTTCCTTCTATAGCCTTTGCCTCCCTATTAGAACAGGGTGTGATTCTGCTCTTGCCTTTTCACTTTAACCTATGCTCTGTTTCCCGACAGGTGAAGATTTCACTGGAGCAGAGGCCTTAATCATGACCTTCTCTTTAAATAACTACCCAAGTAATAACCCCAAATATGAATACGTGTTACTCTGGGAGCAAGAATACTTAAAGATTCTGCAGGAGTATAAACAGAACAAGTCCATCAATTTCAACTTTGTCTATATGTCTGAGGTATGACGTTTGGAAGTGTCTCCCAGGACCTCCATAACCCTTTTATATTCCTCTTGTTACTTTTAATGCTCTTCTTGGCCCCACAGCTGTTCTCCAAAAGCCAAACCCCATTTCGTCTAACTCTGGGGTGTCACTGAGCTTTACAGAAAAACTGTTTAACATCCCAAAAAATACTCTTCACGCAGAGACATGAGCTGAGATTGTCCTTGCAGTGGATTCTCCCAGGACTGCGGGAGATTGTCCCAGGTCTGCGGGGGATTGTCCCAGGACTGCGGGAGATTGTCCCAGGACTGCGGGGGATTGTCCCAGGGCTGCGGGGGATTGTCCCAGGACTGCAGTGGACTGTCCCAGGACTGCGGGAGATTGTCCCAGGACTGCGGGAGATTGTCCCAGGTCTGCGGGGGATTGTCCCAGGACTGCGGGAGATTGTCCCAGGTCTGCGGGGGATTGTCCCAGGACTGCGGGGGATTGTCCCAGGACTGCGGGGGATTGTCCCAGGACTGCGGGAGATTGTCCCAGGACTGCGGGGGATTGTCCCAGGTCTGCGGGGGATTGTCCCAGGACTGCGGGAGATTGTCCCAGGACTGCGGGGGATTGTCCCAGGACTGCGGGAGATTGTCCCAGGACTGCGGGAGATTGTCCCAGGTCTGCGGGGGATTGTCCCAGGACTGCGGGGGATTGTCCCAGGTCTGCGGGGGATTGTCCCAGGACTGCGGGGGATTGTCCCAGGACTGCAGGGGATTGTCCCAGGACTGCGGGAGATTGTCCCAGGACTGCAGGGGACTGTCCCAGGACTGCGGGGGACTGTCCCAGGTCTGCGGGAGATTGTACCAGGACTGCGGGGGATTGTCCCAGGACTGCAGGGGACTGTCCCAGGTCTGCGGGAGATTGTACCAGGACTGCGGGGGACTGTCCCAGGACTGCGGGGGATTGTCCCAGGACTGCAGGGGATTGTCCCAGGACTGCGGGGGATTGTCCCAGGACTGCGGGGGATTGTCCCAGGACTGCGGGGGATTGTCCCAGGACTGCGGGGGATTGTCCCAGGACTGCGGGGGATTGTCCCAGGACTGCAGTAGATTGTCCCAGGACTGCGGGGGATTGTCCCAGGACTGCGGGGGATTGTCCCAGGACTGCGGGGGATTGTCCCAGGTCCACAGGAGATTGTACCAGGACCGCAGGGGATTGTCCCAGGACAGCAGGGGATTGTCCCAGGACTGCGGGGGATTGTCCCAGGACTGCAGGGGACTGTCCCAGGTCTGCGGGAGATTGTACCAGGACTGCGGGGGATTGTCCCAGGACTGCAGGGGATTGTCCCAGGTCTGCAGAGGATTATCCCAGGACTGCGGGGGATTGTCCCAGGACTGCAGGGGATTATCCCAGGACTGCAGGGGATTGTCCCAGGTCTGCCAAGGATTATCCCAGGACTGCAGGGGACTGTCCTAGGACTGCAGGGGATTCTCCCAGGACAGCAGGGATTCTCCCAGGACTGTGAGAGATTGTCCCAGGTCTGCAGGGGACTGTCCCAGGACTGCGGGAGATTGTCCCAGGACTGCAGGGATTCTCCCAGGACTGCGGGGGATTCTCCCAGGACTGCGGGAGATTGTCCCAGGACTGCGGGAGATTGTCCCAGGACTGCGGGAGATTGTCCCAGCACTGCAGCAGCTTCTCTGGTGACTCTGACCCTGGAAAGACAGCTCCCCATGGTCATTGCCAGGTGTAGCAATGATTGTTGGCAGCTTGGCAGCAGGTTCGATCAGGCTACCTTGGTTTCTGATCACCCTGGTATGCCTTTTCTCATGAGTGCCACTGATAAAAAGATTTCTATAGCGCCTTTCACAACCTCAGGACATCCCAAAACGCTTCCCAGGCAATGAAATATTTCTGAAGTGTAGTCACTGTTGTAATGTAGAGAAGTGGGGCAGTTAATTTGCGCACAGCAAGATCCCACAAACAGCAATGTGATAATGAGCAGATAATCTGTTCTTGTGATGTTGGTTGAGGGATAAATATTGGCCCAGGACACCGGGGAGAACTCCCCTGCTCTTCTTTCCCTTTGTAGAGCGTCTTAACACGTCTCTCAATCACATCTCTCAGCACTTCACACAGTGCGTTATGTTTTTGGTTTGAAGTTCACTGAGTTCTGGGACGTGGGCAGATACAAGCAGCTATCCTGTGTGCAGATTCCACTAGAAGCAATGAGATGAATGACCGGATGACCCAAATTTTGGTGTTTTTTTTGTTGGGGGAGGAATGGTGAGCAGGCAGCAGGTGAACTCCCAGCTCTTTCTTGAATAGTGCCGCTGCTCGTTAAACCTTCACCAGAAACCAGCCCTCCCCCCCCCACCCACCCGCCACCCCCGGTTTCTTGGCTCACCTGAAGGACGAGATGTGCATCAACGCAGCACTCCCTTCATACCGCACTGGAGTGCCGGCGTCCTGGATGGGGCTGGAATCTAATTTATAGACAAGGGTCCGGCCAATGATTCCAAACTGATGTTCGTGCCTTTGCCGATGCTTGTCTGTAAAGATCTCTGCCGAAAGGTAACGCAGATTAAGAGGAAAAGGTTTATTTTTTTTTGTGCATGTGTTCGCAGCGCTCACTTGAAGATGAGATTAACAGAACCACAAAAGAAGACATTCCGATATTTGCCATCAGTTACTTGGTTATATTTGTCTACATTGCCTTCGCCCTTGGAGAATATACAAGTTGGAAAACAATCATGGTGAGCAACTTCCCTCTCTCCTAATTTCATGACATTTATTTTCCGTCGTTCTTTTGCCGAAAGCTTGGTTTTTAAGTTTTCTAAGGCAGGTTAATGAGGGTGGGAAGTGTGAGGCCCAACAACCCTGAGACTCGACTAAACAGGGGATGAATCAGTAACAACTTCCTTTCCCACAATTTCAGTTCATAGAATGATGGAATCTTACAGAGCAGAAGGGTGGCCCTTCAGCCCATTGTGCCTGTGTTGGGGGGTTAATTTTACCCCAAATAAAGTGTCTTGAGCAAAAAGGAATATATCATCATCTTTTACTTTCACAAAAATGTGTAAATAAAGGAGTTTCACCCCCAGCTTGTTCAGGAACAGAGAAAGGTCATTAGTTACGAAACATGTCTGTCCCTTTTTGATGGATCGCTCCCATCGACCTCCCTTCTCTCCATATCCTTCAGTGAGGAGGACATAAAAAACCTACAGGGGGATATAGACAGGCTGGGTGAGTGGGCGGAGATTTGGCAGATGCAATACAATATTGGAAAATGTGAGGTTATGCACTTTGGCAGGAAAAATCAGAGAGCAAGTTATTATCTTAATGGCGAGCAACTGGAAAGTACTGCAGTACAAAGGGATCTGGGGGTCCTAGTGCAAGAAGATCAAAAAGTTAGTATGCAGGTGCAGCAGGTGATCAAGAAGGCCAACGGAATGTTGGCTTTTATTGCTAGGGGGATAGAATATAAAAACAGGGAGGTATTGCTGCAGTTATATAAGGTATTGGTGAGACCGCACCTGGAATACTGCATACAGTTTTGGTGTCCATACTTGAGAAAAGACATACTTGCTCTCGAGGCAGTACAAAGAAGGTTCACTCGGTTAATCCCGGGGATGAGGGGGTGGACATATGAGGAGAGGTTGAGTAGATTGGGACTCTACTCATTGGAGTTCAGAAGAATGAGAGGCGATCTTATTGAAACATATAAGATTGTGAAGGGGCTTGATCGGGTGGATGCGGTAAGGATGTTCCCAAGGATGGGTGAAACTAGAACTAGGGGGCATAATCTTAGAATAAGGGGCTGCTCTTTCAAAACTGAGATGAGGAGAAACTTCTTCACTCAGAGGGTAGTAGGTCTGTGGAATTTGCTGCCCCAGGAAGCTGTGGAAGCTACATCATTAAATAAATTTAAAACAGAAATAGACAGTTCCCTAGAAGTAAAGGGAATTAGGGGTTACGGGGAGCGGGCAGGAAATTGGACATGAATTTAGATTTGAGGTTAGGATCAGATCAGCCATGATCTTATTGAATGGCGGAGCAGGCTCGAGGGGCCGATTGGCCGACTCCTGCTCCTATTTCTTATGTTCTTATGTTCTTTATCCCTTATTAGTTGCCTTATGACCCCTTTATACTGTACGTTTCAGTGTGGTTCGCTGGTAACTCATTAGCAGGTCTGACGTTCTCTGCCTGGCTTGCCTTCGTAATATCCAATAATTGTAGAGTGAGACTTTGAATCACTTGTCCATTTCATAAGTCATATCAGGATTGAGCGGAAGTCACAAGATACCAAAAAGGGAGGAAAGATAAAAATAAACAGGGGAATGTGGCAAAGTATTGGTTGCTTATGTATTTCTGGTCTTTTTTTGAACGACAGATCGATTCGAAGGTTACACTGGGACTGGGTGGAATTCTGGTGGTATTAAGCGCTGTTCTTTCATCCATGGGGTTTTATGCATATATCGGAGTCCCCTCCTCACTCATCATTCTGGAGGTGGTGCCGTTTCTGGTACTTGCTGTTGGGGCAGACAACATTTTCATCCTTGTACTTCAATACCAGGTCAGTTAAAGGAGAACCAGGGTGCAAAAAGACTTCAGAATCTGGTCTCCTTTTAATTTACAATAACAAAGCATTTAATCTGCAGAGCAATTCCAACCTTTGGATCAATGCTCATTCAACAAGCACCTTGTTACAGAAAAACAACAGAAAGAACTTTTATTTATATAGTACTGTTTATGACTCTTAAAATGCAAACTTAAGGGGTGTGAAATTGGACATGGGGCAGGGGGGGCACAAAACAGGTGGAATTGCATTAGCCGACTGTTATACCCCACGCTCGATATTCAATTCTGTTGAAGTTAATCGGACTGCATACCGGGCGGAGCGTATAACAGGAGTCCGATGCGATACTGCCTGATTTACCTCCCCGACCAAGGCCAGTTTCACCCCCAGGGCTGTTATTTTGCACCCGACACAATCCCACAAACAGCAACGAGTGAATGATCAGTTAATCCGCTCTTTTTTTTGGCGGTGGTTATTTTTAGAAGAAAATTATTTCGGACACCAGGAGAACTTCCCTTCCAATAATGGCTTGGAATCTTTACTGTCCACCTGAATGACCATAACAGGTGGAGATTAATTTCTCATCCAAAGGGTGACAATGCCCTACTCCTTCATAACTTCACTCAAGTGATGGGTTAAGGTAACTGAAGATAAAGTTACCAGAAAGAAAGAAAAGAGCTCACAACATAACTGGCAAAGCTGTTCTTTCTAAATTGTGAAACCGAGGTGAAGGGCTAAGGCCCACAGACAAGACACTACCAAAATTAAAAATAAAATAGAAGACAAAATAAATCAGGAAGTATTGATTAGATCATGCCGGGATTGGGTTTGAAAAACTTGAAGATTGTAGGAGGAAGGGAGACTGAAGGAAGTAAAGTATTTCATAGTTTTCAGGACTTGTGGAAGAATGAAGTTAGGTGAAAATAAGTCTTGATTTCAGCACAGTGAGGAGGATTCAGGGGAGAGGAAGGGTGTGTGGGATCCCTTATTTGCAGCTTGGAAGGCACTAGAGGGGAAAGTTCTGAAGTCAATCAATCAATAAAATGGAGACGATTGCGAGAGAGAGGGTGGAGGCTGGACTTGTGAGAGGGATTGGCTATCAGGTGACAAGCTTTATCCTGTCTCCTGAAACAAGAGACGGTCAGCACAAAGGGATGTGGAACCCTAGCAGTTCATCAAAACTTCACCAAGGAATCTTGCTGCAAACGGAACATGCCATCCTCACTCTGTTTTCCAATTAACAGAGGGACACGAGGAAAGCAGGAGAACGAAGGGAAGAACAGATTGGACGTGTGTTGGGGGATGTTGCTCCCAGCATGCTTCTCTGCAGCAGCTCGGAGACCATCTGTTTCTTTCTTGGTAAGATTTATATATTTTTTTAATCTTTCACCTAAATGATGGATGGCAATGCATGTGTGCGGAGGTCATTAGAATTTCTGCATCTACTATTCTCCCAGTCAGATCTCATAGTGAAGATAACTGTGCGACATAGTATCACTCATTGCTTTTCCCACGCTTGTATTTTGCATATGATGTGTTCCTGTTTTACAAGATATCGCGACAATCACCAAAAACTAAACTTCCTCCCTTACCTCTGCACTCGCCTCACAAATCCCTCACATTGCGAAAAGACACAAATATCCAGTTCAGATCACATGGGGTACGAGTGATACACCCCAGGCTTTCCCTGTTGTACGGTTAGATATTGGGCTGTACGGCTGTACCGTAAAGACACTGAGACCACTGACCTGGGCCACTGTACCCAGGGGAATATCTAAGGCAAGACCCCATATTTACAGCAGACCTTCTCAAATTTCTTTCAGCTCCTCCTCACTGTTTGCCAAACACCCTACTTTGGAGCCATCAGCAAATTTCAGTCCTATGCCCACGTCCATGTATAACAAGGACAAACAACAGGCCCGTGCTGACCTCTGGGACACCCCATTTCCAGTCCTTCTCCAAATCTGAGCAACACCCATTTTTCCTGAGCCTTTGTTTGTTGTCCGGCAACTGACTTCCTACCCATGCTGCTACATTTCATCCTCGACCATATGACTGCGACCTGGCTGGAAAATGCATGTGTGTGGGGCTGAGGAGAGAACTGAGCCAGGCTATGGTACCACCAGGCTGGTCAACAGCTCGGAGCCATGGCCCACATCTAAAATGTGCAATCGATTGAATCGGAAGATTGCTTCCATCCACGGCGCGGTGCCCCTGAAACAAACACCGCCTTCTGGAAAAGAGGTGGTGTCCAAATAAGAGGCACTAGTTCATGAGACCAGTCTCTTCCAAGATCCAGTACTTTCCCATGTAAGGAAGAGAATGGGAAAATGAGAGAGATTTATTTTTAAATGTCACCCATTGAATGGAGTTGATTGTGCCGACGGTAACTCAATCAGTAGGACTCACACACCAACACGTTGTCCTTGCCGCAGGTGCCCTCACCAAGATGCCTGCCGTCCGCACGTTCGCTCTGTACGCAGCACTGGCCGTGTTCTTCGATTTCCTGCTCCAGATGTCGGTGTTTGTGGCCCTGATGTCCCTGGACGCCCGCAGAGAGGAGGTATGCTGTACAACGTCCACTGCACGCTGCTCGATGGAACCCTTCGGTCTGACTTCACTCCCACCTTGGGCTGTGATTATTGTCTTGTTTCCCTGGGAGCTATCGCACAATCAGATAGTAGTGATTTCTGGTGTAATCACTTTCAGAGGTTATAAGCTAAAATCCTTTCCTCTAAAACTATATATTGATGGTTCACCGTAAGCCAAAATATTACATTATCCACAGTCCTGAATCAAATAATCTTCAGAAGCGGAGTTGAGTGAACACGTATTAAAAATAAATTCTATTTCAATGTTAAAATAGAGCAGCTATTCAGAATATGCCACTTTGATTACGTTACGGTATCATGATGCCAATATCTATGATTGGGCAAATGTAATATGTTAATATCTGTGATTAGATTAATGTAAAATGTGAAACTGTGCATAACTTTATATTAAACCCATGCTAACCGATCTCACTATGGTCTCTCTTACAGTCGGCCAAATATGACATTTGTTGCTGCATACGCTCAAAAAGCACAAAGATAAAGAAGAAAAGAGAGGGGATTTTGCTGCCCTTTATGAGGGAATATTATGCCCCTTTTCTGCTCCACTCTGTGACGAGGATTATTGTGGTAAGGAAAGAGCAACAAAAAAAATCCAGCATTTTTAAACAAAGCACTGGGGTTAATTTTTAGAGGAATCAAATTGAAAAGCACAGAGGTTATGTTGTATCAAATCTTGGTTAGACCACACTTGGGGCACTGTGCACAGTCCTGGTCTCCATATACCTTGGTTAGACCGCACTTGGGGCACTGTGCACAGTTCTGGTCTCCATATACCTTGGTTAGACCGCACTTGGAGCACTGTGCACAGTTCTGGTCTCCATATACCTTGGTTAGACCACACTTGGAGCACCGTGCACAGTCCTGGTCTCCATATACCTTGGTTAGACCACACTGGAGCACTGTGCACAGTCCTGGTCTCCATATACCTTGGTTAGACCGCACTTGGGGCACTGTGCACAGTTCTGGTCTCCATATACCTTGGTTAGACCACACTTGGAGCACCGTGCACAGTCCTGGTCTCCATATACCTTGGTTAGACCACACTGGAGCACTGTGCACAGTCCTGGTCTCCATATACCTTGGTTAGACCGCACTTGGGGCACCGTGCACAGTCCTGGTCTCCATATACCTTGGTTAGACCGCACTTGGGGCACTGTGCACAGTCCTGGTCTCCATATACCTTGGTTAGACCACACTCAGAGCATCGTGCACAGTTCTGGTCTCCATATACCTAGGTTAGACCACACTGGAGCACTGTGCACAGTTCTGGTCTCCATATACATTGGTTAGACCACACTCGGAGTACTGTGCACAGTTCTGGTCTCCGTATACCTGGGTTAGACCACACTCGGAGTACTGTGCACAGTTCTGGTCTCCATATACCTGGGTTAGACCACACTCGGAGTACTGTGCACAGTTCTGGTCTCCATATACCTGGGTTAGACCACACTTGGAGCACTGTGCACAGTTCTGGTCTCCATATACCTTGGTTAGACCACACTCGGAGTACTGTGCACAGTTCTGGTCTCCATATTATACAAAGGATATAGAGGCACTGGAGAAGGTGCAAAAAAGGATTTACAAGGATGATATCAGAACTAAGAGGTTATACCTATCAGGAAAGACTGAACAGACTGGGGCTCTTTTCTCTAGGAAAGAGAAGACTAAGGGGTGACCTAAGAGAGGTCTTTAAAATTATGGAAGTGTTTGATAGGGTAGACGTAGAGAAGATGTTTCCAGTTGTTGGGGAGTCCACAGCAGAGGGCCATAAATATGATCAGTCTTAGCTTGGCTGGGCCTCTTCCTTCATCTCTGCTTTGGTGAAGTCTGCCTCTCCTCGCACTCGACATCACCAACTGCTTTTGCTGGGAGTCCCAGAGCATTTCATTCCCTTATTGGCCCTAGGTTTTTCTCTGCCTTATTGCCTCTCTCAGGAGATTACATGGCTGCAGGGGTGGGGAGAGATGAAGTGTCTTGTTATGATGCTCCGGCCATCTATGAGTGTGGGGCGGGCTTGATGGACCAGTTGGCCTTTTCCTGCCCGTATGGTGGTATGAGTTTGTTCCACACATTCACTACTCCACGGAAGGAATAAAAGCTTCTTCTAATGTCTAGTCTCACTTGTTCATTTTAAAGCTGCGTCCTCTAATTCTATGCTGATACTTCGGTGCTCTTGACTTTACAAACAATTCTTTCTCTATTTATTTTCCAGATCATTCTGTTTCTCTTCATGTTGTGTTCTGGAATATTCTTAATGTTACACGTTCGAGTGGGCCTGGATCAGGAACTTGCCCTGCCGACGGTCAGTATTGATCCATTATGTGTCTTCCACATGGACAAACCTTTCAGTCAAGCAGTCGTTCTTGTTCCCGTACTCTTTCTCACACACCATCTGCGATCGGCTTCACTCGACGGCAGCACACTTGTCTCTGGGTCAGGGGTTATGGGTTTGGGTTCCACATTGGGACTTGATCTAGAAGGCTACTCCAGTTCAATACTGAGGGAGTGCTGCATTGTCAGAAGTCCTGTGCTTCATCTAAGATACTCAACCAAGGCCCCAACTGCCTGTTCAGGTGGACATTGAAGGTCGTATATCACTATCGAAGGAGGAGCTGGGATTTATGACTGGCCAACATTCTTCTCTCCAATAATTGCACCAAAAGAACAGATGAATTGATCATTTGCTTCATTGCTGTTTTCTCCCACCTCTGCCATGTTGCCCACTGCATCCTTCCTTTACCTTCACTGCTGCTGAAACGTCTGTAAAAACTTTTGTTACCTCCAGGACGAACGTCTACAATGTGCTCCTGTTGCCCTCCTTTGCTCCACCATACACAAACTCTGCTGCCTCCATTCCTGACCCACAAAAAGTCATATTGGCCCATCATTCCCATCCTCGTAGACTTCCATTGGTCCAATGTTCCTCAACGCATCAAATTCAAAATCCTGACAATCCTCCAGGTGAAACAGTGATTTACTTGTCCTTCTTTCAATTCAGTATACTGTACTCGCTGCTCACAATGTGGTCTCCTCGACACTGGGGAGACCAAACGCAGATTGGGTGATCACTTTGCTGAACACCTCCCCTCAGTCTGCAAGCGTGACCCTAATCTGCCGGTCGCTTGCCATTTTAATTCCCTGTCTCACTCCCACTCTGACCTCTCTGCTCTCGGCCTCTTACACTGTTCCAATGAAGCTCAACGGAAGCTCGAGGAACAGCACCTCATCTTTCGATTAGGCACTTTACAACCTTCTGGACTCAACACTGATTTCAATAACTTCAGATCATAATCACTGCTCCCATTTTTATTTATTGGCCATCAGGTGCTGCTAATGGTTCTGATGTTGCCATTTACAGCTCCTCTAGACCCATCTTTTGTTTATCTTGTCCAATTCCCACCCTCCTTGCCTTACACCATCATCCCTTTTGTCATTTAATCACTCTTGCGGTCTATCCCATCACAGACCCTCCCTTTTGTTCTTCCCTCCCCTCCCTTTCCCCGGCTCTGTACTTGCTTAAAAACTTTATCTCTTTAACATCTTCCAGTTCTGACGAAGGGTCATCGACCTGAAACGTTAACTCTGTTTCTTTCTCCACAGATGCTGCCTCACTTGCTGACCTTCTCCAGCATGTTCTGTTATTATTTCTAAATCCCGATCCCCATTTACAAAGCCTTTCGCTGCCTTGCCTCAGGCTATCTCTGCGATCTGCTCCAGCCTTGTGTCCCCAGGCGTGTTCTTCGGTCCTCCAACTGTGGCCTCTTGTTCACACCCCTTCCCTCCGCTCCACCCGCTGTGACGGACCCCTCAGCCGACACAGCCTTACGCTTTGACACTCTCTCCCAAGCACCTCTGCCATTGAAAGTCTCCTTCGAACTTATCCTTTCAACCATGTATCAGGTCATCTCCCCTTGCTCTTTTGCTCACTTTTCTCCTCTGTGAAGCTCCTCGATGCCTTTCCTACATTAAAGGCATGATATATAAACTATACATACGAAAATGAAAGTTACTGCTGTTGTGGGATCCTGATTTATACAAAATGCTGCTCATTCCCACAAGATCTAAGTCACTGCCGTTTAAAGTTAATTATTGTACGCAATGTGCAACAAGACATTTCCAGAAGATGTGAGAACAGACTGTATAAATGCAAATCTTTCCATCAGCCTTTCCTCACCCCTTCACACAGAGTATTACACGGAATGTCCAGCACAGAAACAGGCCATTCAGCCCAACAGGTCCATGCCAGTATTCACACTCCACACGAGCCTCCTCCCTCCCTATCTTTGCCTCCTCAGTCACACACCCTCCTCAGCCGTAGTCATTCCCTCCGCTCCACGGCGTGCAAACAGCACACCAGTCTTGTGCGCTTTCATATCTGGCTTTTAACGGTAGAGGGTTTTTTTTTTAGGGAGAGGATTTCAAAGAGTGAAGCTTTGATGACTGAAGGCTCTGTCACTGACGGCTGCACACGACCGAAAGAGGCCGTGGCAGGACCGCGGGGGAATTGGCCTCATTCTGTTTATTACCGGCAAACCGCAGGCGCCGGTGGTGGAAGGCACCAAGATCGCCTGCCAGCCAAGGGGGGTAAGGAGGGTCCGGAGGGAGGGGAGAGGTGGGCCAGCAGCAGCCCGCGTGTTTAATGTGGAGCCAAGAGGACGGTCTCAGCTCCTCCCGGATCCACAATAAGGTCAGTAAAAACTAACACTTAACCTTTCTGGGGGCAGTTCCTGGTGGTCCTGGTAAGGACCATTGGTTTGGCCGTCAAAGCGCCTGAGGCACATCCTGACTGCAGCGTGCAGCAGGCACATTCAGGGGGCCGAATGCCTGTTTCAGGCTTGCGCCCTGGATGCCTACGGAAGAGCCTTTATCAAAACGACGGGAAGCGTACTTCCGGCACAAGATGAGCGCGCGCCCAACGGCCGCCATAGTGGAACCTTAGGCCTCTGTAAAACCGGCACAGTACGATCCCATTTCTGCTCAGTCAAACACAGACAAAATTAAATTGAATAGAAGACCAGATTCCCACTAATCCACAATTCATTCTTAGAATGCATCGTCGTCTATGTTGTGTCCTCGTTGTCCGATATAAAATTCCCTTTTTTTTATGTCTCATTAGGACTCGTATATGTTGGATTACTTTGCTGCCCTCAACAAATATTTTGAAGTGGGTGTTCCTGTATATTTTGTCACGACCGCCGGGTACAATTTCACCACTGTAGATGGAATGGACGGGGTGTGTTCCAGCGTGGGATGTGACAACAACTCCATGACCCAGAAGATCCAGTATGCCACCGATTTCCCTCAAGTGTGAGTGCCATTGGATTTAATGCCAACACTTCCTTTGCACACTAAAACCTCGAGTGTTGCTGTGGTTCATGCAAACCGTACGTGTGCAGTGAGGTCTTTCCACACTCGCTGCTGAGTGGGGCATTGGTCATCATTTGCCTTGAAGCCAGGCCACTCCATTAACAACACACGAAAATGATCAAAATCAGCTCGCAGCACAAAAAAAAAACATGAACTTCACATCTGTAACATCATGGATGCATTTAAGAGGAAGCTAGATAAGCACGAGGAAGAAAGGAATAGAAGGGTGTACTGATCGAGTTAGACTAAGTAGGGTGGGAGGAGGTGCGTGTGGAGCATAAACACCGGCATAGATCAGTTGCGCTGAATGGCCTCTTTCTGTGCTCTAAAATTCTATGTAATTCGATGTAAATCTAATTAGTTAGCATGTACTTGATGTCCTTATAGTCTTTGAGTGAATCGTTGCCTCAGCAGTCGGTGATACTGAGACGCAAGGCACTGTAACTAAACCCCACAAGGTGCTGTACACTGGTGCTGTACACTGGTGCTGTACAATGTTGCTTTACACTGGTGCTGTACAATGTTGCTGTACACAGGTGCTGTACAATGGTGCTGTACAATGGTGCTGTACACTGGTGCTGTACACAGGTGCTGCACACAGGTGCTGTACACTGGTGCTGAACAATGGTGCTGTACACAGGTGCTGTACAATGTTGCTGTACACTGGTGCTGTACACAGGTGCTGTACAATGTTGCTGTACACTGGTGCTGTACACTGGTGCTGTACACTGGTGCTGTACACAGGTGCTGTACAATGTTGCTGTACACTGGTGCTGTACACAGGTGCAGGGAGTGGATGCTTCAGGTCGCAGCCATGACATTTTTCGAGTTGTATCTGCCGCCCTGCCATTCTGCTTCATTTGTATAGAGCCTTGGTCAGACCCCATCTGGAGTACTGGGAACTGCAGAAAGGAAGGATAGATTGGTCTTGGAGGGGGGGCAGCGCAGATTCACCAGAATGATACCGGGGCTAAAAGAGTTACAATGATGAGGACAGGTTGCAGAGACTCGGCTTGTATTCCCTCGAGTGTAGAGGATTAAGGGGTGATCTGATTGAGGTGTTTAAAATGTTAAAAGGATTCGATAGGGTAGATAGAGAAACTATTTCCTCTGATGGGGGAATCCAGAACAAGAGGACATAATCTTAAAATTAGAGCCTGGCCGTTCAGAGCAAAATAATGAAGCACTTCTTCACACAAAGGGGAGTGGAAATCTGGAACTCTCTCCCCGAAAGGCTGTGGATACTGGGAGTCAATTGGAGCTTTCAAGACTGAGATCGATAGATTTTTGTCGAGTGAGGGTATCGAGGGATACGGAGCAAAGGAGGGGAAATGGAGTTAAGATGCAGATCAGCCATGATCTAGTTGAGGGGCTGAATGGCCTCCTTCTGTTCCTAATGTTAGTTTGTTGTTACGTTCTTTTCCCTGGATACTTAGTTGTCATGGCTACTAGGGATGGACAATAACTGCAGCCTTGCCAGCATCATTTACGTCCTGAGAACAACTAAATACTCTGGTTTGGATCTTCAGAGAGATCGATCAAGCCAGTTAGCTCCCACAGTGAAGAAGTACAAGAGAAGAATGAGTGTGCTTATAAAGGTCAACGGCAAAATAATTGCTCCGCATAAAGATTGTGTTCATTTATTATTTTCGTTGGTACATATTGTCCCTGAAATTCCAATGGTTTGGTCGAATGTAAACCCAGCGATCCACATCCTCCAGATTTACGTCCCAACAGAGTGAAGAGCAGACCTGAGGGAGGTGGTCTAAGTTAGGAAGGGTTTTGATGAGGTAAGTAGGGGAACAACTACTTCCACTGGTTGGTAAGTTGGTAACTAGAGGGCATAATTTTACAATCATCATCAAAAGAATGGAGAAAGGAGAGGAGATTTTTAAAATATATATATATAAATGCAGAGGGTGTTAAGATATCGAAGACCCAGCCAGTAAAAGTGGTGGAAAAAGAATCTAGAATAGATTTTAAAAGAGAAGCAGATAAATGTTTGAAAAAAAAGTTTTCGAAGGATGGGGAACAGGACTAAGTAGACCAGTGATGATCAACCTTTTGCAAAGGAGTATCACATTGTGAACTGGAATGTGCAGGTGTGTCACCTGCAGAATATTGTCATGAATAATATAAATTTCTTAAACTTGGCAATCTCAGCTGAATAAAACAAATAATAATGACTCCGACAATTGTTATAGGGCCAATAATTATGCAATGGCCTCGAGGTCTACAAATTAAACATGGCAATCTTACATACTTAATTCTGAACCTGCTTGCTGCTGCACCTCATTGTGTGTGTGAAGCTCAGACATTGCGGAGAGATGTCAGAAGGTGCGATCATCAATGACGTCCATCTCCCTCTTATTCTTCCATCCCATTCCGTTCAGCACAAGCATACGCACGAGAAACTGCCGGCTTGATTCGAGACAAACACAGTTATCTCACAACACTGTCACAGCACCTCACACATGTTCGACAGTACAGGACACTGAGGAGGAGAGAGCAATGGGGGAAATGCGAGTCTTTAAAACTGAACACAAGAGAAACTGGTCAAATGAAGGAAAATGTTTATTTCAGAATAAAATATTACCCAAAACACCACAGCAAAATGTTAATTATTGGACTCTTTTTTTGAAAATAATGTCAACAAATGAGAGACCCAGAAAGTGCCAAACTTTTGCTGAATGTTTGTAATTTGTGCAACATTCTCCAGAATTCATCTGGAGTGGTTGTTCACAGGTGGCGCATACTGGGGAGGGGGGGAGACAGACCCCCCCACTCTGTATATCAGTCAAATTCACACTAACTCACAATCGCTAACTCCCCCCACTAAGAGATAAACCAAATCTCACCTGGGCACCAGTCCCTTCACCTCCTCCTCCTCTCTGCAGATCAGGTAGCTCCCCATCCCCACAGTCCTGGCCGCCAGGTAGTCCTTTCACACATCGTCTCCTAGGTGCGTGGCCTGCTCGGGCTCCACCTGGGCGATGCCCGGGGCTTTGACGAAGATCCGGGGGTCCGGCTTGGCTGCCCCGACATCCTCCGACGTCAACACAAACTCAAAATGCTGCCACAGCTTACCGTTGGCTAGAATCTGCGGAGGTTGAAGTTGGAGGTGACTGAGTGCAGATACCCAGTCAGTGGCAGCGAGTCAGAGTCGCTGCAGGACCCCCGATAAAGGTTCTCGGCGAGCAGGGACAATACCTGCTCTTGGTTCACCACCCCCCACCCCCCCACCCCTACAGCCGGGAGGTCCGTTTGACGATGTCCCCCCACCACTGCTGCTGGGAGCTCAGGTCCCGGCCGAGGCCGTAGTCGGGGAACAGCTCGTCCTGCATCCTGATGGCGGGCGAGGAACGATCAGACGAGAGCTTTGGCCTCCAACTGGATCGCGTGGAGCTCGGCCTCCGAGGAGTACGGCTCGGAGCAGGTCAGTAATCGCCACCATCCACTCGCACTCGACCGGCCACGTGCCGTGGTACGCCACTACCCCGGAGAGTGTGTCTGGGGTTGGCCATCGCTGAAGTAGCTCCTTCAAAGAGCCAGTGCAAGGACGGTGGGCCAAACATCTCCTTCTGTGCTGTAACATTGTATGGTTCTGTTTATATACAAGGAGCATTCCTGAATTATAGATGCAGCCGTGTGATTACATAGAATTACATTGAGTCCACAGCTCAGAAACAGGCCATTCGGCCCAACTGGTCCATGCTGGCACTCCATATCCCACCCCCTTGATATACCATATTATCTTAAAGCTAAGCCGTTACAATGGTTCTAACCACCTTTTTATTTTTCTGACCGCTCGAAAACTTCTTTTATCCTCAGGTCTTACATGGCGATCCCTGCTTCCTCATGGGTGGACGATTTTATAGACTGGTTGAACCCGATATCACTCTGCTGTCGGCTGGACACCAATGATGGTGAATTCTGCCCAGCTACAAGCAGTAAGGAATCTTTTCCACCGACATTTTATGGCTTGGTTTAGAACTAATTGCTATTGCAATATTTGACCAAAAAAGAGCCGTGTTTAAAGGAGCAGTGTACCTCTCAAACCTCACCAATGGCTGGGCCTTCTTTAACAAATTGAAGCAGGATAAATTACCTAGTTTATGGATTTAACTCTTCTTGACTCTTCAAACTGCAGCATCTTCTATGCCGTCAGCTCCCACCCAGCCATCTCCTCGTGCCTGTGTTGGAGATTTTTAATCTCTCTGTGCTTTTAATTCAAATAGAATGGGCCTGTGCCCTAGCTGGACAACCTGAGGTAACACAGGCACAAATACAACATGACAGATTCCCTGACGACTGTCGCTAGTGGCTAACCCTGCTCCCACGGTGCATGGAGGGCTTTAAGAATGAACACTATCTGACACTCCGTGTACGATACGGAGTTCCTCTCGTTCTCCTTTGCTGGCTGTTTAACTGTCTCCAAGCGACAAACGAGAAACTATTTGCAGTATGCAAATCACCCACATCGACCCACATTGAAAGCCCCTCACAGACCACCCAAACCCTTCTTCAGTGTGGATGGTTGAATGGAGACTTTGAGCCCGATATTTACGGGGAGGCAGGGAGGATGTGGGGGAGGCAGGAAGCGGCCAAAGAATCCGGCAAAGCCGTGGAGGTCCTGCCGATCTTAACGGCCAGCGGGTAGGAGGGAACATTGGCGGCAGCAGGCCGCAGCTGGGGACCCTTGGGGACAGTCCCCGGCTATTGGGATGGAGGGGGGGAGGCAGGTCGGCATTCGGGAAGGCTGGGGAGAGGCCGAAGGCTTCCTAGAGGGGCCTGGGGGCGAGCACTCCTGCTCCTCCTGTCCCACAAGGAAGGCTGAAAGAACCACCTAACTTGGGGATCGAGTAGCCCCCGCCTCCGATTCACTGCCGAGTTTCCTGACCCCTGGGAAACCCGTGCAGCACAAGTTAACTTTAAATCAGGCTTCCAATTGCACCGTAGAAGCCCGATCTAAATATATGAATGAAGTGTTCCGCCTCTCCGCGGCGAGACACTAAGAAGCCCCAATATGCGCCGAAGTTAAGATGGCGGCGGGCGCATGCGCTGCGGGTTGGGGTCGCGTTCCATGCATTTCAGTATTTTACCACATTCCCCCCCCTCTCCCGCCTGTCGTGGTGGGGGGGGGAGGAGGCGTTGATATCCGGGCCTTAGAGACACCACTATCGTTTTTTTTCTGAGTGAAACCCAGTTCACCAACTGACTCTGATTCCGCTTGTTTTGAACCCAGATGAGCCGAACTGCTCGATGAAGTGCATCCCACCAAATCCAAGTGGCATCATCAGGCCAACCACTGAACAGTTCAACCAATACCTGACAAATTTCCTGAATGACACACCCACGCTTAAATGCTCCAAGGGGTAAGTTACTCTGAATCAGCGGAAAGGGGAGGTAGCCACAGTGGGACCGTGAGCTCAGAGTACAACTAGAATTACACAGAGTCTCGGGCACATTGCTCATACTCCAGGCAAGCCTCGTCCTCCCACCCCTCGATAACCCTACCTGGTCACTGACAGGGAACATGAGATGAGGGGACATTGCACCAGTTGAAGAACGAGCAATGATGCAGGCCCAGTAGGCAAAATGGCCGCCTTCTGCGCTACAAAGTGTATTATTCTATAGACTGCGGAGCTTTGGATCAAAACTTTTCACTCGGTTAGAAATAATTATTAACCCTTCGTATAAAAATGTTTACGGCCATGTTTGGAATGTTGTGTGAATCTCAGGCAGCCTCCATTCAAAATGACCTTGGTGCATCGAAGAAGGTTTAGGAAGAGTCACAAAGTTGATGTGACTCAGTACCCAAGCTGAGGTGCGTGTGCCCGCACACAACTTGTGTGAAGTTGTGAGCTCGCACACAACTTCATCGACCTGGTGATTTCACCTACTTTTTGATTCTCCTTTGGGGTAGACTTTATGGCAGTTGCCAGTGAATTGAAGAGGTTTAGACAATTTAATGGTCTTTTCTTCATTCTATATTTTCTTATTACACGTTTCCCACTCACTCGCTATAAGGATACACTTTACTTTCCAGAGGTTTGGGAGCATATGGAAATGCAGTGAGAAGAGGCACAGAGGGAGAGATCATGGGTGAGTGCTGGGAATATATATATATATATATATATATTAATTTATAAGCAGAATGTTTTTTTGCACGTTTGTAAGGAACAAAATAAAAAGAGGAAATGCAGGAAATACTCAGCAGGTACATCAGCGTATGAAAACAAAACGGCAGCTTCATCCAATCCTGACGACCGGTGCCCATCGAGCATTACCGCCTGTGTTCCTCCAGCATTTCCTGCTTTTATTTCAAATTTCCAGCATTTGCAGCTTTTCCTTTTATCTCGAACGGAAGGGACGTGTCAGGCACATGGCGACTTTTAGCGATGCACATCGTGGGAGAGTGATACCTGTGGAACTCAGACCTGTTCCCAGAAGGAAAGTTCGCTGTGTTTAATGAAACTCGATAGTTACCTGAAAGCGGAAATGTATAACCTCATACCTGTGTTGTTAACCAGCCTCTAGGTTCATGGCATATCACACACCTCTGAAAAACTCTCTGCAATACACTGCAGCCCTTAAAGTAGCACGAGAGCTCGCAGCCAACATCACGGAGAGCATGAGAAAAATTCCCGGAACTGATCCAAGCTTTGAAGTCTTCCCCTACTCGTAAGTTTTCGCTCAAGGCTGTTTATTGAATGAAATGGGTGTTCAGTATCCGAGTGACACCCTCCATTCTTCCATTCACGTGTCGTTAACAGCAAGTCCTTCAGTCAGAAACACTTGCCCAGATATTCCTCTCCAGTGTGCTCAGGGATAGCCTGGAAAGGAGAAAGGGGAAAGGGGTGGGGAGCCGTGATGGAAAGTCTTTGTGCCCTTTCCATGGACCTGGGATTTCCAGGGCTTTCCGTGGACCTGGGATTTCCAGGGCTTTCCGTGGACCTGGGATTTCCAGTGCTTTCCGTGGACCTGGGATTTCCAGGGCTTTCCGTGGACCTGGGATTTCCAGGGCTTTCCGTGGACCTGGGATTTCCAGGGCTTTCCGTGGACCTGGGATTTCCAGGGCTTTCCGTGGACCTGGGATTTCCAGGGCTTTCCGTGGACCTGGGATTTCCAGGGTTTTCCGTGGACCTGGGATTTCCAGGGCTTTCCGTGGACCTGGGATTTCCAGGGCTTTCCACGGACCTGGGATTTCCAGGGCTTTCCGTGGACCTGGGATTTCCAGGGCTTTCCGTGGACCTGGGATTTCCAGGGCTTTCCGTGGACCTGGGATTTCCAGGGCTTTCCGTGGACCTGGGATTTCCAGGGCTTTCCGTGGACCTGGGATTTCCAGGGCTTTCCGTGGACCTGGGATTTCCAGGGCTTTCCACGGACCTGGGCCTACAACAGATTGTCACTCATTGGTCATCAGGCAACTGACAAATACCAGTGTAATCCCTCACGCGATAGATAACTGGCACCAAGTGCTCCTTACGAGCATTATCAAGGACATAGACAGAGTGGTGGAATGGGTAGACAGGTGGCAAATGCAATTGAGAGATATGTGAGGTAATACATTTTGTGAGCAAAAATAAAGAATGGGAATCTGTGCTTAATGGAAGACTCTGAGGGGCGGGGAGGATCAGAAACCTAGGGGTGCAGGCAGATAACGCCATAAAAAGGCCAACAGTATTTGGGGTTTTATTAATAGAGGCATAGAATACAAGAGCAAAAGGGGGTTGAGATCACTTCAATGATAAAGGAGATATAACGAGAGGTAAGCAGCCAACAGAGACCTTCTGAGTTGAATTAAGAAATAGGAAAGGATCTAAGACTATAGTGGGAATTGTGTGTAGGACCCCTGGCAGCAGCTCTGAAGTGCTAGATTGTACAAATGCAGAGATTAGACAAGCGTGTAACAAAGGCATAGTGGTCTTATTGGGGGACTTTAACCTTCACATAGATTGGGAAAAGCACTCTAGCAACTGTCAGAAAGGTAGTGAATTTCTTGAGTGTGTCCGGGATAGTTTTCTACAGCAGTCTGTCCTAGAGGCAACAAGGGGGCAAGCCATAATAGATTTAGTATTGAGTAATGAACCAGATTTAGTTAACAGCTTAACTGTGCACGAACATCTATCCAATAGTGATCATAACATGATCGAGTTCAATGTAGTGTTTGAAAGGGAAAAAAGTGAATCAGCTGCTAAGATTCTAGACTTGGGCAAGGCCGACTTCAATGGGGATGAGTCAGAGACTGTCCACAGTAAACTGGGCAAATCTGTTAATGGGTAAAACGACTGATGATCAGTGGGAAATTTTTAAAGAAACATTTAACGTGATACAGAATCGGTTTATACCCCTGAGGGGCAAGAACTCTACTTGCCAAAAACAACAGCCATGGACAACTAAAGAGGTAAGGGACAGTATAAGACATAAGGAAAGGGCATACAAAAAGGCAAAAAATAGCACAGATCCTGGCGAATGGGAAAGATACAAAGATCAACAAAGGGTCACAAAACAGATAGTAAGAGCTACAAAAAGAGAGTATGAAAAGAAACTTGCAAGGGATATCAAAACCAATACTTTTATAGTAACATTAGGAAAAAGAGGGTGGTCAGGAGCAGTGTTGGCCCCTTAAAAACTGAAAGTGGGGATATTGTCATTGACAATGGGGAAATGGCGGACATGTTGAATAATTACTTTGCGTCAGTATTTACAGTAGAAAAAGAGGACAGCATGCCGGAAATCCCAAGAAAACTAATATTGAATCAGGGCCAGGGACTCGATAAAATTAACATAAGAAAAGCAACAGTAATGAAGAAAATAATAGCACTAAAGAGTGACAAATCCCCAGGACCAGATGGTTTCCATCCCAGGGTTTTGAAGGAAGTAGGTGAGCACATTGCAGATGCCCTAACTATAATCTTTCAAAGTTCTCTAGATTCAGGAACTGTCCCTCTAGATTGGAAAATTGCACATGTCACTCCGCTTTTTAAGAAAGGAAAGAGAGGGAAACCAGGGAATTATAGACCAGCTAGCCTAACATCTGTTGTGGGGAAAATGCTGGAGTCTATAATTAAGGATAGGGTGACTGAACACCTCGAGAATTTCCAGTTAATCGGAGAGAACCAGCATGGGTTTGTGAAAGGTAGGTCGTGCCTGACAAACCTGATTGAATTTTTTGAAAAGGGGACTAAAGTAGTGGTCAGGGGAATGTCAATGGATGTTATTTATATGGACTTCCAGAAGGCATTTGATAAAGTCCCACATAAGAGACTGTTAGCTAAGATAGAAGCCCATGGAATCGAGGGAAAAGTATGGACTTGGTTGGGAAGTTGGCTGAGCGAAAGGCGACAGAGAGCAGGGATAATGGGAAGGTACTCACATTGGCAGGATGTGACTAGTGGAATCCTGCAGGGATCTGTCTTGGGGCCTCAATTATTCACAATATTTATTAACGACTTAGATGAAGGCATAGAAAGTCTCATATCTAAGTTTGCCGATGACACAAAGATTGGTGGCATTGTAAGCAGTGTAGATGAAAACATAAAATTACAAAGCAATATTGATCGATTAGGTGAATGGGCAAAACTGTGGCAAATGGAATTCAATGCAGGCAAATGTGAGGTCATCCACTTTGGATCAAAAAAGGATAGAACAGGGTACTTTCAAAATGGTAAAAAGTTAAAAACAGTGGATGTCCAAAGGGACTTAGGGGTTCAGGTACATAGATCATTAAAGTGTCATGAACAGGTGCAGAAAATAATCAAGAAGGCTAACGGAATGCTGGCCTTTTTTTCGAGAGGACTGGAGTACAAGGGGGCAGAAGTTATGCTGCAGCTACACAAAACCCTGGTTAGACCGCACCTGGAGTACTGTGAGCAGTTCTGGGCACCGCACCTTCAGAAGGACATATTGGCTTTCAGGGAGTGCAGCGTAGGTTTACTAGAATGATACCCGGACTTCAAGGGTTAAGTTACGAGGAGAGATTACACAAATTGGGGTTGTATTCTCTGGAGTTTCGAAGGTTAAGGGGTGATCTGATCGAAGTTTATAAGATGTTAAGGGGAACAGATAGGGTGGATAGAGAGAAACTATTTCCGCTGGTTGGGGATTCTAGGAGTAGGGGGCACAGTCTAAAAATTAGAGCCAGACCTTTCAGGAGTGAGATTAGAAAACATTTCTACACACAAAGGGTGGTAGAAGTTTGGAACTCTCTTCCGCAAACGGCAATTGATACTAGCTCAATTGCTAAATTTAAATCTGAGATAGATAGCTTTTTGGCAACCAAAGGTATTAAGGGATATGGGCCAAAGGCAGGTATATGGAGTTAGATCACAGATCAGCCATGATCTTATCAAATGGCGGAGCAGGCACGAGGGGCTGAATGGCCTACTCCTGTTCCGATGTTCCTAATTTGTAGAAGGCAGTGATTAGGCCACAGTTAGAGTATTGTGTAGTTTTAGGTACCACATTATAACAACAACAACTTGCCTTTATCTAGCACCATTAATGTCCTAATACACCCCAAGACCCTTCACAGGAGTGATTATCAAACTAAATTTGACACCGAGCCACGAGATTAGGTCAGGTAACCAAAAGCTTGGTCCAAGAGGTAGGTTTTAAGGAGCATCTTAAAGGAGGAGAGAGAGGCGGAGAGGTTTAGGGAGGGAGTTCCAGAGCCGCCAATGGTGGAGTGAAGGGAGTCGGGGGGTGTGGGTGAGGGTTTCAGCAGCAGATGAGTTGAGGCAGGGGCGGAGATGGGCGATGTTACGGAGGTTGAAGTAGGCGGTCTTGGTGATGGAGAGGACATGATAGAAAGGACATTAATGCCATAGAGAATATTCAGCGTAGATTCAGCAGGATGATACCAGGGATGAAAAACTATAGATTTGAGGAGAGACTTTAGACACTGGGACTAATTTCACTGCTGCAGAGAAGGCTAAGAGGAGATTTGATAGTTTTTTAAAACTATGGATTGTTTTGGTCGGGTGAATAAAGAAAGTCTATTTCCCCCAGTTGGGGATCATCAATTTAAAATTGTCACTAAGAGAGAAGTTCAGAGAGATGTTGGAGTAGGGAATGTTTAACCATAGAGAGTAGTCAAGGCAGAGACCATTGTGTCTTTCAAGGAAAAGTAGATAAATATTTGAAGCAGAGGAAGACATGGGCTATGGGCAGAGAGTAGGGCAATGGAATTAGTTTGGGCTTGTTCTCGCAAAGAGCCAGCAAAGACACGATTGGCCAAAGGGCCACCTGTCTTGTAAACATCTGGAATCTTCGCTCTGACAGTAGGGATCCATTTTGTGGCTCTTCTCTGCACCGCAGCCTGACCGGATCACTATCCAGCCGACTTTTGTTAGGTAAGGTTATTAAGGGATACGGAACCAAGGTGGGTAGTTGGAGTTGGGATACAGACCAGCCATGAATGGCGGAACAGGCTCGAGGGGCTGAATGGCCCCCTCCTGTTCCCATGTTCCGAAGCTGTAGGGTGGTCAGGCCACGCCTTGGGTAATGGGTCCAGTTGTGGTCACCAAAGCATCAAGGAAACACCTAAACCCTGAAAGCGGTGCAGAGAAGGACCTCAAGGATGATCCCTGAAGTCAGAGGATTGGGTTCTGAGGAAAGGATAGAAAAACCCAGCCTTGAAAGGAAAAGAAAGGGACAAAGGGACATAGGTACATTCTGGTAAAAGGGAAAGGTTCTTCACACATTGATTAATACCTGGAGTAATCTTCCAGGTAAGGTAGTGGTAGCAAAAACCCGAGAATCGCTCCCCGAGAGGCTACGATGGGAGGGCATTCGGCTTCTGTAGAAGGATGAACTAGAAGGGCCGAATGGCCTCATTCTTCTGCACTTACCAGCACCAAGTCATGTGTGTGTAAACGAGGTTTCTGGCGAAGTGAGGGCGTGGGAGTGAGGCAACCCCCAGTCCTTGTGCAGTATCGAGTTCTTCCACCAGATGTCTCCCATGACCCATGAAACATTCAGCCCCAGTTAATTGTCCCCCCTCCTCTAGGAAATGTTACACTCCTACTTCAGAACATCTTCACACGGACAGGCTTCTCCTCCCAGATGTATTAAATTTACTTTTCATGGAATCATAGAAATTACAGGACAGAAGGAAGCCAATTGAGTCCTCTGAAATGAGGGGGTCAGCCCTGCCATGACCCTCCTCTGCATATGGCCGAGTCCAGGGGCCGCTGACTCTCATCCCATCTCATGGCTGTTCCCCAGATTCCTCTTTCCCTAATTCTTATCCAATTCTATTTTAAATGTTGCAGGAGTCTCTGCCTCAGTGGCTTCTTGTGGTAAATTGCTCCGTGTTCTCATAACCCTCTGTGGAAAAAAAAGACCTTCTAACTTGCCCCTTTGCTCTTCTAACGCCCCCTTGTTACCGATTCGCTGACCAGTGGAAACGGCCTTTCACTATTTAATCTGTCCCCATGCCATGCTTCCAATAGCCTTCCTACAGAGGGACGGCCAGGACACTGTGCAATGCTCCAGCTGTGCCTTAAACAAAGTCTTGAAAAAATGTCTTTGCTTGTTTTATTCAGTGCCTCCATATATAAAACCCAGAATCCCATTTGGATTTACCGTGGCCTTTTGTACTTGCTCTCCCACCTTTAAAGATCTGCGTCGTGCACCATAAGATCCTTAACTATTATACAGAGTGGCAGTACTCCAATTATAAATATTACTAGATCAGCAATTTCAAACATCACAATCACACAAATTATAAACATCACCTTTATTTTTACAATCATAGAATCATACAAAATTTATGGCACAGAAGGAGGCCATTCGGCCCATCGTGTCTGCGCCGGCCAAAAATGAGCCACCCAGCCTCGTCTCACTTCAAGTGCATATCCAAGTACTTTTTAAATGTGATGAGGGTATAGAATTTATTCTCAGCTTTTCCCTCTTCTTTTCCTAAAGAATTGACTTGCAGTGGTTACAGTTCCCTCTGGTACCTTAACTGAGGAGACATCATTGGTGTGAGATAACCAACACCTTCCAACCCTGTGCCCTACTCTGAAACTCCCTCAGTTCTTTTGCCAATTACCGTAAATCCATGACCTCTGGTTGCCGACCCTCCCACCGGTGAAAACCGTTCCTCCTTATTTACTCTATCAAAAACGATCTCATCATTTTGAACATCTTCTGCTCTGTATGTCTCAGCTAAGCAGCACCTTAACCACTTCAGTCAACAGGAGAACCATTATCAGTCGAGTTGTGTGTGTGTGTTGTGGCTGAGGTTTAATTTTTTTAATTTATTCTGGATTACAGGATCACTTATGTATTTTATGAACAGTACCTGACCGTAGTGAACGAGGGCATTTTCAATATTGGTCTGTGTCTGATCCCAACTTTTGTGGTCTGCTGTGTTCTGCTGGGGATGGATATCCAATCGGGCTTTCTGAACCTGATCACGATCATCATGATCATCGTGGACACTCTGGGGGTGATGACATTGTGGAGCATCGATTTCAACGCTGTCTCTCTCATCAACCTGGTTACAGTAAGAATCAGATCTCCTTTCAGAGAAATCAATTTAGCTGCAAAGAAAGTGTGACTGTCTCCAAACATGACCGCACTCAGCTTAATTTCTCTGCAATTAACAACCCGTTAGCAAACATGTCTGCACAGGCACATGATAACACATCTCAACCGCAAATGTTGGAATTTTTCAACTCAGATTTCAAGCAGGGGTTAATTACATTGCAAACCTTAAACAACAAGAATTACCCTCGAGACACAGAGCATCGACACTGAAAGATCAGGGGCCAGGAATTTCTCCTTTTATGGGAAATGAGAGAACACGTTTTCTGTGCAATTAACAACCTGTTATCAAACGTGTGCAGTGTACATTTATGCAGGAGTGGGCACAGATAATTTTGTTGGAAGAAGATTCGATAATGTGCAGCAATTGTTTGTTTGATTTTTTGTAAGCCGCCTTCTTGCAATGAATTGCTCACTCAGCACATCTGACGTTGATAGTAAATGAACAACAACATGGGGGAGTCCAGAACAAGGGGGCATAACCTTCAAATTGGAGCCCGGCCATTCAGGGGTGATGTCAGGAAGCTTCTTCTTCACACAAAGGGGAGTGGAAATCTGGAACTCCCTCCCCCCAGAAGAGTTGTTAAGGCTGGGGGTCAATTAAAAATGTCAAAAACTGAGATTGACAGATTTTTGTTAAGGAAGGGTGTTAAGGGTTATGGAACCAAGGTGGGTAGATGGAGTTAAAGTACAGATCAGCCGTGATCTCATTGAATGGCGGGACAGGCTGGAGGGGCTGAATGGCCTTCTCCTGTTCCGATGTAACGTACTCACCTGGAACTTCTGAGGGGATTCTCTGATCACCGGCCATAACTTTGGAGGAGGATTGGCAAAACCCGCAGAAAAATGATGTAAAGTGGCTAAAAAGTGCCGTTTCTGCCGCAGTTAGGGAGTGAGATTGGGAGCACTCTGTCAGTCCCGTGACATTTCTGTCCCATCTTTCTTTGTCCGTAGTTTCTTTTTGCCTGGGTTTAATCTGTTCTTCTCTTGCTCTCTCCCTCTGCCTGGGGTATCTGTGCTCGTCTCAATTTTCCTTGTGTGCCTCCAGTTCCTTCTCTTTGTCCTTGTGCATGTGTGTGATCGTCTCTCCGTCTATGTCTCTGAGATATAAACCCCGATTTTAACTAAATCCACCCAGCGAGAACAGTTGGGGTCGGGTGAGACGTCCCATCTACACCCCGCCCGATTTTACCCTCCATTCAAATCATTATCCAGATTTTATTTTTGATTGAAAGAGATTCTGTCCCTTTGACAACGACAGGCTGATGTCAGCGGTTCAGAAAACCTTTTGCCTATCTGCTAAATTGCTGTAAATTTTGTGGTTTGTCCACAGACAGGATACAATTCAAGAACTGTAGGCAAACTGGAAAAAATTGCACTTAAGGTGTTGTGCAAAAGATTGGTAATAAACTCCCAAAGAAGGAATCTCGATTTACAAACTGCCTCCATGCCTGTTTGCAATGCTCCTTTCACTAGACCTGTTCTTTCTCACTCCCTCCCCTCTCGCTCCCTCCGATACAGTGCTGAACACAAACACATCACCGCACCGCCAAGACTGGAAGTTTGCCTTTTGGGGGACAGTCGGCATTAACGATGGAATCCTACTCACGTCAGACTCTCGATTCTAACATCACCATTATTTCACCTTTCTTCCCTCAGGCCGTTGGTATGTCTGTGGAATTTGTCTCTCACCTGACACGATCGTTCGCCATCAGTATCAAGGCAACGAAAGTGGAACGAGCAAAAGAGGCCACTGCGGACATGGGGAGTGCGGTATGTACAGCGTGGTCCATGGGCAGTAGGGTGTGTACAGTGAGGTCCATGGGGTGGGGTGTGTACAGTGAGGTCCATGGGGTGGGGTGTGTACAGCGTGGTCCATGGGCAGTAGGGTGTGTACAGTGAGGTCCATGGGGTGGGGTGTGTACAGTGAGGTCCATGGGGTGGGGTGTGTACAGAGAGTGGTCCATGGGGTGGGGTGTGTACAGAAAGTGGTCCATGGGGTGGGGTGTGTACAGAGAGTGGTCCATGGGGTGGGGTGTGTACAGTGAGGTCCATGGGGTGAGGTGTGTACAGAGAGTGGTCCGTGGGGTGGGGTGTGTACAGAGAGTGGTCCATGGGGTGGGGTGTGTACAGTGAGGTCCGTGGGGTGGGGTGTGTACAGTGAGGTCCGTGGGGTGGGGTGTGTACAGTGAGTTCCATGGGGTGGGGTGTGTACAGTGAGTTCCATGGGGTGGGGTGTGTACAGAGAGTGGTCCATGGGGTGGGGTGTGTACAGTGAGTTCCATGGGGTGGGGTGTGTACAGTGAGTGGTCCATGGGGTGGGGTGTGTACAGTGAGTTCCATGGGGTGGGGTGTGTACAGTGAGTTCCATGGGGCGGGGTGTGTACAGAGAGTGGTCCATGGGGTGGGGTGTGTACAGAGAGTGGTCCATGGGGTGGGGTGTGTACAGAGAGTGGTCCATGGGGTGGGGTGTGTACAGTGAGTTCCATGGGGTGGGGTGTGTACAGAGAGTGGTCCATGGGGTTGGGTGTGTACAGAGAGTGGTCCATGGGGTGGGGTGTGTACAGTGAGGTCCATGGGGTGGGGTGTGTACAGAGAGTGGTCCATGGGGTGGGGTGTGTACAGAGAGTGGTCCATGGGGTTGGGTGTGTACAGAGAGTGGTCCATGGGGTGGGGTGTGTACAGTGAGGTCCATGGGGTGGGGTGTGTACAGAGAGTGGTCCATGGGGTGGGGTGTGTACAGTGAGTTCCATGGGGTGGGGTGTGTACAGAGAGTGGTCCATGGGGTTGGGTGTGTACAGAGAGTGGTCCATGGGGTGGGGTGTGTACAGTGAGGTCCATGGGGTGGGGTGTGTACAGAGAGTGGTCCATGGGGTGGGGTGTGTACAGAGAGTGGTCCATGGGGTGGGGTGTGTACAGTGAGGTCCATGGGGTGGGGTGTGTACAGAGAGTGGTCCATGGGGTGGGGTGTGTACAGAGAGTGGTCCATGGGATGGGGTGTGTACAGAGAGTGGTCCATGGGGTGGGGTGTGTACAGAGAGTGGTCCATGAGGTGGGGTGTGTACAGAGAGTGGTCCATGGGGTGGGGTGTGTACAGTGAGGTCCATGGGGTGGGGTGTGTACAGAGAGTGGTCCATGAGGTGGGGTGTGTACAGAGAGTGGTCCATGGGGTGGGGTGTGTACAGAGAGTGGTCCATGAGGTGGGGTGTGTACAGAGAGTGGTCCATGGGGTGGGGTGTGTACAGAGAGTGGTCCATGGGGTGGGGTGTGTACAGAGAGTGGTCCATGAGGTGGGGTGTGTACAGAGAGTGGTCCATGGGGTGGGGTGTGTACAGTGAGGTCCATGGGGTGGGGTGTGTACAGAGAGTGGTCCATGGGGTGGGGTGTGTACAGAGAGTGGTCCATGGGGTGGGGTGTGTACAGTGAGGTCCATGGGGTGGGGTGTGTACAGAGAGTGGTCCATGAGGTGGGGTGTGTACAGAGAGTGGTCCATGGGGTGGGGTGTGTACAGAGTGGTCCATGGGGTGGGGTGTGTACAGAGAGTGGTCCATGGGGTGGGGTGTGTACAGTGAGGTCCATGGGGTGGGGTGTGTACAGAGAGTGGTCCATGGGGTGGGGTGTGTACAGAGAGTGGTCCATGGGGTGGGGTGTGTACAGTGAGGTCCATGGGGTGGGGTGTGTACAGAGTGGTCCATGGGGTGGGGTGTGTACAGTGAGTGGTCCATGGGGTGGGGTGTGTACAGAGAGTGGTCCATGGGGTGGGGTGTGTACAGTGAGGTCCATGGGGTGGGGTGTGTACAGAGAGTGGTCCATGGGGTGGGGTGTGTACAGAGAGTGGTCCATGGGGTGGGGTGTGTACAGTGAGGTCCATGGGGTGGGGTGTGTACAGAGAGTGGTCCATGGGGTGGGGTGTGTACAGTGAGGTCCATGGGGTGGGGTGTGTACAGAGAGTGGTCCATGGGGTGGGGTGTGTACAGAGAGTGGTCCATGGGGTGGGGTGTGTACAGAGAGTGGTCCATGGGGTGGGGTGTGTACAGTGAGGTCCATGGGGTGGGGTGTGTACAGAGTGGTCCATGGGGTGGGGTGTGTACAGTGAGTGGTCCATGGGGTGGGGTGTGTACAGAGAGTGGTCCATGGGGTGGGGTGTGTACAGAGAGTGGTCCATGGGCAGTGCGGTACGGTAGCATAGTGGTTATGTTACTGGACTAATAATCCAGAGGCCTGGACTAAAATCCAGAGTCATGAGTTCAAATCCCACCATGGCAGCTGGCGAATTTAAATTCAATTAATTAATTTTTAAAAAAATTCAATTAATTAAATAAAAATCTGGAATTAAAATACTAGTATCAGTAATGGTGGCCATGAAACTACCGGATTGTCGTAAAAACCCATCTGGTTCACTAATGTCCTTTAGTGAACCAGATGGGTTTTTAGATGAACCTGCTGTCCTTACCCGGTCTGGCCTATATGTGACTCCAGACCCACAGCAATGTGGTTACATAAGAACATAAGAACATAAGAAATTGGAGCAGGAGTAGGCCAATCGGCCCCTCGAGCCTGCTCCGCCATTCAATAAGATCATGGCTGATCTGATCCCAACCACAAATCTAAAGAACACAAGAAGTCGGAGCAGGACCCGGCCACATAGCCCCTGGGCCCTCTCCGCCACCCACAGGGCATTGACCGATCCGAACTCAGCTTCATGTCCAATTTCCTGCCCGCTCCCCATAACCCCTAATTCCCTTTACTTCTAGGAAACTGTCTATTTCTGTTTTAAATTTATCTAATGATGTAGCTTCCACAGCTTCCTGGGGCAGCAAATTCCACAGACCTACCACCCTCTGAGTGAAGAAGTTTCTCCTCATCTCAGTTTTGAAAGAGCAGCCCCTTATTCTAAGATTATGCCCCCTAGTTCTAGTTTCACCCATCTTTGGGAACATCCTTACTGCATCCACCCGATCAAGACCCTTCACAATCTTATATGTTTCAATAAGATCGCCTCTCATTCTTCTGAACTCCAATGAGTAGAGTCCCAATCTACTCAACCTCTCCTCATATGTCCGCCCCCTCATCCCCGGGATTAACCGAGTGAACCTTCTTTGTACTGCCTCGAGAGCAAGTATGTCTTTTCTTAAGTATGGAGACCAAAACTGTATGCAGTATTCCAGGTGCGGTCTCACCAATACCTTATATAACTGCAGCAATACCTCCTTGTTTTTATATTCTATCCCCCTAGCAATAAAAGCCAACATTCCGTTGGCTTTCTTGATCACCTGCTGCACCTGCATACCAACTTTTTGATTTTCTTGCACTAGGACCCCCAGATCCCTTTGTACTGCAGTACTTTCCAGTCTCTCGCCATTAAGAAAATAACTTGCTCTCTGATTTTTCCTGCCAAAGTGCATAACCTCACATTTTCCAATATTATATTGCATCTGCCAAATCTCCGCCCACTCACCCAGCCTGTCTATATCCCCTTGCAGGTTTTTTATGTCCTCCTCACTCTCTACTTTCCCTCCCATCTTTGTATCATCTGCAAATTTTGATATGTTGCACTCGGTCCCCTCCTCCAAATCGTTAATATAGATTGTAAAGAGTTGGGGACCCAGCACCGACCCCTGTGGAACACCACTGGTTACTGGTTGCCAGTCCGAAAATGAACCATTTATCCCAACTCTCTGCTTCCTGTTTGATAACCAATCCTCCACCCATGCCAGAATATTACCCCCAATCCCGTGATTTTTTATCTTAAGTAATAATCTTTTATGTGGCACCTTGTCGAATGCCTTCTGGAAGTCTAAATACACTACGTCCACTGGTTCCCCTTTATCCACCCTATACGTTATATCCTCGAAGAACTCAAGCAAATTTGTCAGACATGACTTCCCCTTCATAAAGCCATGCTGACTTTGTCCTATTAAATTATGCTTATCTAAATGTTCCGTTACTGTCTCCTTAATAATAGACTCCAAAATTTTACCCACCACAGATGTTAAGCTAACTGGCCTATAATTTCCAGCCTTCTGCCTACTACCCTTTTTAAATAACGGTGTTACATTAGCAGTTTTCCAATCTGCCGGGACCTCTCCTGAGTCCAGGGAATTTTGGAAAACTATCACCAAAGCATCCACAATCCCTACTGCCACTTCCCTCAAGACCCTAGGATGGAAGCAATCAGGTCCAGGGGATTTATCCACCTTGAGTCCCATTATTTTACTGAGTACCATCTCTTGAGTGATTTTAATCGTATTTAGCTCCTCCCCCCCGAGAGTCCCCTGTTTGTCCAGTGTTGGGATATTCTTAGTGTCCTCTACTGTAAAGACTGAAACAAAATATTTGTTCAGCATTTTTGCCATCTCCATGTTTCCCACCATTAATTTCCCGGTCTCATCCTCTAAGGGACCTATGTTTGCCTTAGCCACCCTTTTTCTTTTTATATAACTATAGAAACTCTTGCTATCTGTTTTTATATTTTTTGCTAATTTCTTTTCATAATCTAACTTCCCTTTCTTAATCAATCCTTTAGTTACTTTTTGCTGTCTTTTGAAGAATTCCCAATCATCTATCCTCCCACTAAGTTTGGCTACCTTATATGTCCTTGTTTTTAGTCGGATACTATCCTTGATTTCTTTACTTAGCCACGGGTGGCTGTCATTTCTTTTACACCCTTTTTTCCTCAGTGGAATATATTTATTTTGAAAGTTGTAAAATAACTCCCTAAATGAACACCACTGCTCATGTACCGTCTTACCCTTTAATCTATTTTCCCAGTCCACTTTAATCAATTCCGCTCTCATACCATCATAGTCTCCTTTATTCAAGCTCAGTACGCTTGTTTGAGAATCAACCTTCTCACCCTCTAATTGGATATGGAATTCAACCATGTTGTGGTCGCTCGTTCCAAGGGGATCCTTAACTAGGACATTATTAATTAATCCTGACTCATTACACAGGACCAGGTCCAAGGTTGCCTGCCCCCTTGTAGGATCAGTTACATACTGCTCAAGAAATCCATCCCTGATGCATTCAATGAACTCGTCCTCAAGGCTGCTCTGCCCAATTTGATTTGTCCAGTTAATATGATAATTAAAATCCCCCATAATTATGGCTGTTCCCTTATTACATGCCCCGACTATCTCCTGATTAATACTTCTTCCAGCAGAGTTGCAACTATTAGGAGGCCTATATACTACGCCCACTAATGTTTTTTTCCCCTTATTATTCCTTATCTCCACCCAAACTGTTTCATTATCTTGATGCTTTGTCCCAATATCATTTCTCTGTATTACAGTGATTCCTTCCTTTATTAACATAGCCACCCCACCTCCCCTTCCTTCCTGCCTGTCCTTCCTGATTGTTAAATACCCTGGCATATTTAATTCCCAGTCGTTGTCACCCTGCAGCCATGTTTCTGTAATGGCCACAAGATCATACCCATACGTAGTTATTTGTGCCGTTAACTCGTCCATTTTATTACGAATGCTACGTGCATTCAGATAAAGAACTTTCAAATCTGTTTTGTGACGCTTAGTTCCTGCTTTCTCCTTTTTTAACACTTTACCTATTACTCCATACCTTCTGTCCCTTCCTGTTACGCTTTCCTCTCTCTCCCTGCTCAGGTTCCCAACCCCCTGCCACTTTAGTTTAAACCCTCCCCAACAGCACTAGCAAACACTCCTCCTAGGACAGCGGTCCCGGCCCTGCCCAGGTGCAGACCGTCCGGTTTGTACTGGTCCCACCTCCCCCAGAACCGTTTCCAGTGTCCCAGGAATTTGAATCCCTCCCCCTTGCACCATTCCTCTAGCCACGTATTCATTTGAAATATCCTCCTATTTCTACTCTGACTAGCACGTGGCACTGGCAGCAATCCTGAGATTACTACCTTTGAGGTCCTATTTTTTAATTTACCTCCTAACGCCCTATATTCTGCTTTTAGGACCTCATCCCCTTTTTTACCTATATCGTTGGTGCCTATGTGCACCACGACAGCTGGCTGTTCGCCCTCCCCCTCCAAAATGTTCTGTAGCCGCTCCGAGACATCCTTGATCCTTGCACCAGGGAGGCAACACACCATCCTGGAGTCTCGGTTGCGGCCGCAGAAACGCCTGTCTATTCCCCTTACAATTGAGTCCCCTATCACTATAGCTCTGCCACTCTTTTTCCTCCCAGCCTGTGCAGCAGAGCTACCCGTGGTGCCAGGAAGTTGGCTGCTGCTGCCTTCCCCTGATAAGTCATCCCCCCCAACAGCATCCAAGGTGGCATATCTGTTTGAGAGGGGGATGGACACAGGGGACCCCTGCACTACCTGCCTGCATCTCTTACTCTTCCTGGTGGTCACCCATTCACTTCCTGCCTGTATACCCTTTACCTGCGGTGTGACCAACTCGCTAAACGTGCTATCCACGAGTTTCTCTGCATCGCGGATGCTCCACAGTGAGTCCACCCGCAGCTCCAGCTCCGAGATACGATCGGTCAGTAGCTGCAGGTGGACACACTTCCCGCACACATGGTCGGCAGGGACACTGGTAGTGTCCATGACTTCCCACATCTTGCAGGAGGAGCATATCACGGGTGCGAGGTTGATTCTGAAATGGCCCAGCAAGCCACTCAGTTGTAAAATCTCGCACCACACGGACTGCAGCGGTTCAAGAAGGCGGCTCACCACCACCTTCTCAAGGGCAATTAGGGATGGGCAATAAATGCCGGCCTCGCCAGCGACACCCACATCCCGTGAACGAATAAAAAAAATAAAAATAAAAATAAATGGGGTCAGGCACTTGGTCCAAGTGGAAAATAAAAATGTTTGAGAGACAGTCGAACCCGAGGAGCACACTTGCTGACGTGAAGCTCGGTCTTATATTGCGGCCCATTCACATTCACATCAGCAGGCTGACAGTTACATTTATTCACAAACCTGGAACTGTTCGAGCACATTTAGACCTCACTGAATCATCCAACATTGTGTTGCAGTAACAAGTGGCCTTTTTTCTCGAGTTGCGTTTAATACTGAGTCACATTCTTCCCATTCCATTACTCACTCGCTCCAACTGGAAAAGACACATTTCATGTAGAAGAAAGAAAGACTTATATTTCTGGAGCACCTTTCAAGATGTTCCAAAGCATTTTATAGTCAATCAAGTACTTTTGAAGTGTACTCACTGTTGTAATGTAGGAAACACGGCAACCAATTTGCACACAACAAGGTCCCACAAACAGCAATGTGATAATGACCAGATCATCTGTTTAGTGATGTTGGTTGAGGGATAAATATTAGCCAGGACACCAGGGAGAACTCCCCTGCTCTTCACCAAAATACTGACACAGGATCTTTTAAATCCACCTGAGAGGGCAGACGACTCATCTGAAAGACGGCACCTCTGACAGTGCAGCACTCCCTCAGTACTGACCCTCCGACAGTGAATCGCTCCCTCAGTACTGACCCTCCAGACAGTGCAGCACTCCCTCAGTACTGACCCTCCGACAGTGCAGCACTCCCTCAGTACTGACTCTCTGATAGTGCAGCGCTCCCTCAGAACTGACCCTCCAAACAGTGCAGCGCTCCCTCAGTACTGACCCTCCAGACAGTGCAGCGCTCCCTCAGTACTGACCCTCCGACAGTGCAGCACTCCCTCAGTACTGACCCTCTGACAGTGCAGCACTCCCTCAGAACTGACCCTCCAAACAGTGCAGCGCTCCCTCAGTACTGACCCTCCAGACAGTGCAGCACTCCCTCAGTACTGCACTGAAGTGTCAGCCTAGATTTTGTGCTGTAATCCCCGGAGTGGGACTTGAACCCACGACCGTCTGACTCAGAGGCGAGACTGCTGCTCACTGAGCCACGGCTGACATGGTGATATAGTAGGGCTGCCTTTGGATAGCAGGTAAACAGTTGTCCTCCGTGTGATTAAAGCATTAGTAACTAAAAGTGCCTGAGCCCCGTGTTATATTATAAACCACCGTAAACACTGCATTAAACCAAGGAAACTCCAGCATAATGATGAGGAAAGTTTCACTGCCATGTCCCAGGTATAACGTGACTTACCTGTTCCACTGCTCTTTTTTTCCAGGTGTTTGCAGGTGTCGCTATGACCAACCTCCCTGGAATCATAGTCTTGTATTTTGCTAAAGCTCAGCTCATCCAGATTTTCTTTTTCCGCCTTAATCTTGTCATCACGTTACTGGGCCTGGTCCATGGCCTTGTCTTCCTGCCTGTGCTCCTCAGCTACCTTGGTGAGTACAAAATCATCAGTTCATCGCATGATAAAAAGGGATCTTGCCCAGATTGCACGGAAGGACAAACTAACAAACAGAACTGGAGATCAGCCACGGGAAATATTTTAAACCATTGGTAATGATCTGGAATGCGCTGCCTGAAAGGGCGGGGGAAGCAGATTCAGTAATAACTTTCAAAAGGGAATTGGATAAATACTTGAAAAGGAAACACTTGCAGGGCCATGGGGGAAGAGCAGGGGGAGTGGGACTCATTGGATAGCTCTTTCAAAGAGCCGGCACAGGCACAATGGGCCGAATGGCCTCCTTTAGTACTGTGCGATTCTATGTTTACAGCACAGATGCAGGTCATTCAGGCCATTGTGTCAGTGTTGGCTCTTTGCTAAGGCGATCCAAATCTAATCCCATTTACTGGTCCTCTCCTTAGAGGCGGTGCAACAAAGGTTCACTGGATTAATTCCTGGGATGAGAGGGTTGTCCTATGAGGAGAGATTGAGTAGAATGGGCCTATACTCTCTGGAGTTTAGAAGAATGAGAGGTGATCTCATTGAAATGTATAAAATTTTCAGAGGGCTTGACAGGGTAGATGTTGAGAGACTGTTTCCCCTGGCTGGAAAGTCTAGAACGGGGGGGTGGGGGCATAGTCTCAAGATAAGGAGTCGACCGTTTAGGACCGAAATGAGGAAAAATTTCTTCACTCAGAGGATTGTAAATCTTTGGAATTCTCTACCCCAGAGGGCTGTGGATGCTCAGTCGTTGAGTATATTCAAGACTGAGATCGATAGATTTTTGGACACGAAGGGAATCAAGGGATCGGGCGGGAAAATGGAGTTGAGGTCGAAGATCAGCCACGATATTGAATGGCGGAGCAGGCTCGAGGGGCCGGATTGCCAACTCCTGCTCCTGTTTTTTTATGTTCTAATAATTCTGTATCTTCCTCTGTTGTGCTCCTGTGAAGGCAAGACAGCTGTTGAAGAGTTTAAACTGTTAGCACAGTTCCACTTATTTATGAGTTTAAAATAATCCGATGGAAATAGGGTCTGGTGGGTGTAGTCTGTTCAGCCTTTCCTGATAATTATAACCTCTCAGTTCTGGTATCATCCTTGTAAATCCTTTTTTCACCTTCTCCAGTGCCTCTATATCTTTTTTATAATATGGAGACCAGAACTGCACACATTACTCCAAGAGTGGTCTAACCAAGGTCCTGTGCAAGTTTAACATAACGTCTCTGCTTTTCGATTCTATCCCTCCAGAAATGAACCCCAGTGCTTGGTTTGCTTTTTGTTAATGTCCTTATTAACCTGCGTCGTTACTTTTAGAGATTTGTGTGTCTGTACCCCCAGATCCCTCTGCTCCTCTCCCCCCATTTCGACTCTCATTATCCAAGCAGTGTGTGGCCTCATTACTCTCCCAAAATGCACCACCTCCCACTGATCAATATTGAAATTTATTTATGGTACAATAACAGCTGTCATTCTTTTGCAGGACCAAACGTTAACACAGCTGTGTTACTGCAGTTACAGCAAGAGGAGAAGGAGCAACTGCCAGAGGATATATATTCCAATTGTTTCTTCATAAACTCTGGGTATAATGGGCTAACTGGGGATGAGAAAGTCCAATCACATGCACAATACAACGGAGTGCCCAAAGAGGCTGGCAAGTCGATCGAAGGTGTCGTACTTGGGGATGATGAAGCCTCTTTCGAGAAAGAATTTACCTCATCAGAAACGCAGCCAAATAGTACGGGCTGTACAGTCACTTCATTTTAAACCTTTTTTTAATGCACTGCTCTCAACACAGAACTGTTGGAATTAAAATAAAACCAAAGCAAACTCCTCCCGAGCTCGCCATAGCGGTCACAGATTAACGTGCAGTGGGCTAGCCTGCTATAAGCCCAGAACTCCAGCGACACTGCAGAATGAATCCCCCCCAATATTGTCGTCACTGGAAGACTGTCTGTGAAAACTTACTGACTTGTGGCTTTTTCAAGCTATCATAAAATATAGAATTAATACAATTTCATCTGCAACTTACTCCCCGCTGCAACCTTCCACGTTGAATGGGCCATTATTTCACTGCATGTCCCTGCAACATACAAGCACCTGCTCACAAAACCAAAGAAATAAAAGGAAGCCACTTCTTCCACCGCCACTGACTGCATTATTCCTAACAGCACCTCCCAAACCCACGACCTCCACCAATTAGAAGGACGCAGGCAGCAGGCACATGGGATCAACACCACCTGCACGCTCCCCTCCAAGTCACACACCATCCTGACTTGGAAATATATCGGCCGTTCCTTCATCGTCGCTGGGTCACAATCCTGGAACTCCCTTCCTAACAGCACTGTGGGAGAACCTTCACCACACGGACTGCAGCGGTTCAAGAAGGGGGCTCACCACCACCTTCTCAAGGGCAATTAGGGATGGGCAATAAATGCCGGCCTCGCCAGCGATGCCCACATCCCATGAACAAACTTTTAAAAACAGTGCACTATAGTGTAGATTTTCTGTCTTTGCACTGCTGGCACGGACTGGGAGTGCAAACCATCAGCCTGAGATTTTCTGACCATTGCTTTTAAGAAGTAGAAATCTTACCCATTAATGCTTTAAAGCAGGAACATTATGAACAGGAAGAGGATGAAAATGAGGGAGGAGGTGGATTATACTCGAGAGTCGTAAAGGGGCTGTGGATGGTTCTCGGAAGAAGGTTTGTGGACAGCAATGTGGAGGGTGGGGATCGGTTTGTTCAACAGGAGCCAGGGGTAGTTTGAGACCCAATCCCATCAACCCTCTCCCCGACAGGCACAGACTAGACTTTACTCCCCCTCCCCCGTGCTGCCAGATTCTGCCCCCATGCGACAAAGCCCCTTCCTGATGCCTGGTGGAACCCAGGATCCACTAGTGCTCAGAAGCCCCTCGCCACCACCACCATCCCCCCACCCCGCCTCCATTTGCAGTGCTCCTTGATCCCAAAAATCACCCCACTAAAGCTTCCCTCCCCTACTATTCCCAGGACCCGCCCCACTGTTCCCAAAAGCAGGTTTAAGAGTGATTCCAAAGCTTCCCTCACACTGCTCCCAGACCACAAACCCCCTCGAAATACCACGAGGAACAGATACCCCATCTCAGTACTGAGAGACCCCCCCCCCCCGCCACCCGAACCCTTTCTGGGCACTACCAGTTTCCAGGACATTACCACAACTGAGGAGTCCGTGTCCTGGTGGGAATACTGGAGATAACCCACCCCCCTCTTCTTACAAAACCTCCAACAACTGACCTGACCAATGACAGAACCCTCTGCGAGTCATTAAGAAACATCAGGTGTATTTGTTTTCCATTTTCACTCCTCTTTCCTCACTCACCTTTCCACTGCCAAAGCCAGACAGACAGATTCTGTGATTTTTGATACAACACAGGAGGAGGCCATTCGGCCCATCGTGCCTGTGCCAGCCCTATGAAAGAGCTCTCCAATTAGTCCCACTCCCCTGCTCTTTCCCCACAGCCCTGAAATTTTTCCTTTTCAAGTATTTATCCAATTCCCTTTCGAAAATTATTATTGAATCTGCTTCCACCGCCCTTTCAGGCAGCGCATTCCAGATCAGAACAACTTCTCCTCGTCTCCCCCCTCTGGTTCTTTTGCCAGTTATCTTAAATCCGTGCCCTCTGGTCACCGACCCTTCTGCCGCTGGGAAACAGTTCCTCCCTATCTGCTCTTATCAAAATCCTTCAATCGGTAAACGAGCGGTTTTAGCTGCGTAAACCCGCAGGGAAACGAGGAACAGGATCCTTGTGCTCACTGTCTGGCTCAGCCTGGTGCTCTCGGAGTTTGGGTGGGAAGAGGCGGTACACTCAGCTGGCGAGATGTGTTAGACTCGGCCGATCGTTCTCTCCTTTAAAAACAGCAGTAAAATAAAATTGCCAACTGTTACCGGTCAGCGCTGGGGGAGGAAGTTGCTTGCGGTCGTGTCGCGCTATTTTAACTGGCCGAGTAATGGTCCAGAGAACGAGAGTTCGAATCTCACTGTGGGCAGTTCGAGAATTCGAATTTGAAAATCTGGAAATAAGAACTGTTTTGCTAATGTTTGTCGTAAAAACCCCAACTGTTTCATTAATGTCCTTTCGGGACGGAAACCTGCCGTCCTCACACCGACCAGAGTGGTTGACTCTGAACTGCCCTCTGAAGCGGCCCAGCAAGTTGTATCAGGGCAACTGGGGATGGGCAATAAATGCCGGCCTTGGCAGCGACACCCTCATCCAGAGAGCGAATAAAAAAAAGTTTGTTAACCCTTCCCCTCCACACAGAACCCTCGTCAGAGATTAATTTTACACTTCAGAATTGAAGTAACTGCATTACTTCTGCTGTGGGCTGTTAATTCTGGAGCCACAGTTCGAAGCACCGACCGACCACATCTTGTGCCATTGATTTAAAATCCCGCACACTGTTCGGCTGCTCAAACCGCAGCATTGATGTGTAACGTTTGAACAGATGGAGCGAGTGAGCTGGCAGATACTTTCTCGGAGAAAGATAAAGTGACTGTCATCCATAAAATCGAATCGTGGAGATCAGGAATCCTGAGTAACAAAGTGAAGTTGCTTAATCTAACCCACAAGTGGTTACTGTAATATGATGGTGTCCAGAACCTTCTTCAGTATGATTCACGACTGCTGTACAAACTGCACTTTTATAATTTGATAAAGATATCATCTGTAGTATTATCCAGGGGAATTAAGTTAAATTTAACAGAATGTCCTGTACTTTTCTAAGTTCTTCCAGTTTCAAAAGAGTGGCTTGCTCAGTGCTGATCTTTAATTTACTGCAACATCTCTGCAGAATACAGTTAGAAGTGTGGAAAGAAAGAAATAATTTGCATTTATATCGTGCCTTTCATGACCTCCGGACATCCCAAAGCGCTTTACAGTCAATGCAGAGCTTTTGAAGTGCAGTCACTGTTGTAATGTAGGAAATGCGGCAGCCAATTTGCACACAGCAAGCTCCCACGAACAGCAATGTGATAATGACCAGATCATCTGTTTTTTTTGGTGCTGGTCAGGGCACCGGGGAGAACTCCCCTGCTCTTCTTGGAATAGTGGCCATGGGATCTTTCACGTCCACCTGAAAGGGCAGACGGGGCCTCGGTTTAACATCTCAACCGAAAGACGGCACCTCCGACAGTGCAGCGTTCCCTCAGTACTGGCACTGGGAGTGTCGGCCTCGATTATGTGCTCAAATCTCTGGAGTGGGACTCAAACCCACAACCTTCTGACTCAGAGGCAAGAGCGTTACTCCCTGAGCCACGGCTGAAATTGCGGTAAGTATTGATTTGTGCTGAACCACAAACACACAGAATAAGGAATAAGCAGAGTAAAAGATTTCTCATTGTTTACTGCTCCTTTAAACTGTCACCAAAAAAAGCCCTGCAGCGATGTAATATAGTGAAGTTACTTTTTGACTTAATGAAACAGATGCTAGACGCCTTTTATATTTGTATATTTCTTTAATGGAGACTGTAACGTTTATTGTACAGAGGTAAATATCTACAGAATTTTGTTCTGTTGCATTTCTGACTGTCATAACATTGTTGTCTTCATCAGTTAATAAACTTAAAAGGCAAGGAAACTAACATTTTTTGGTCAGTTTGGTGTCCAACACGTATAGGAACAGGAGAAGGCCATTCGGCCCCTCGAGCCTGTTCTGCTATTCAATTAGATAATGACTGTATCTTAACTCCATTGACCCACCTTGGCTCACTACCCTTGCCCATTGAAAATCCATCGATATCAGTTTGGAAATTTTCACTTGCCCCCTTGTTCTGGACTCCAGGGGAAATAGTTTCGCTCTATCTATCCAATCAAATCCTTTAATCATCTTAAACACCTCGATAAGATCACCCCTTAATCTTCTATATTCGAGGGAATACAAGCCTCGTCCATGCAACCTGGCCTCGTAAGTTAACCCTTTTAGCTCCGGTTTCATTCTGGTGAATCGGCACTGCATCCCCTCCAAGGGCCAATATATCCTTCCTGAGGTGCGGTGCCCAGAACTGAACGCAGTATCTCCAGATGGGGTCTGACCAGAGCTTTATATAACTGTAGCGTAACCTCCACCCATTTGTATTCCAGCCCTCTCGAGATAAGGGCCAACATTCCATTAGCTTTTTGTGTGATTTTTTTGTACCTGTCCATTAGCTTTTAGCGGTGATTTCTGAACTTGGACCCTGGGCTGACGACTCCCGTCCGGCATAGATCGACTGGCACCAGTATTCCTCCACCTGTGCGGCCATTCTTCGTGTGTGAGCTATGTCAGGCTGTTCAACGATGAGGCACAACACTGAGAGGCTGTTCCCCCTGGCTGGAGAGTCTAGAACTAGGGGACATAGTCTCAAGATAAGGGGTCAGCCATTTAGCACAGAGATGAGGAGGAATTTCTTCACTCAGGGTTGTGAATATTTGGAATTCTCTACCCCAGAGGGCTGTGGATGCTCAGTCGTTGAATATATTCAAGGCTGAGATCGATAGATTTTTGGACTCTAGGGGAATCAAGGGATAAGGGGATCGAGCAGGAAAGTGGAGTTGAGGTCAAAGATCAGCCATGATCTTATTGAATGGCGGAGCAGGCTCGAGGGGCCGTATGGCCTACTCCTGCTCCTATTTCTCATGTTCTAACACAGTGGACCCCAATTCTCTACTCACCTGATGCCGTGCGCAGACTTTTCACCAGGACAGTGATCAGAAACCGTGGCTGATATTTCCCCCCCCCCTCTCCAGACTACGGGGTTTGCTGAAGCTAATCGTAATATTCCCCACCGCCTCTGCAGCTGACATGAACACAAAACAAATCATTTCCCAGCCAGGGCAAGGGGAAAGAATTATCTCCACTCTGTCAATGCACCAGAGTGCGGCCCTATCTCAGGGGAAAACACCAAAAAACGCCATTCTCCCCTCAGACAGGTGACAACAGATTCAATCCAGGACACATCCCAGTGGAACACTGGAGCATCGTAACAACCCCGACCAAATCCAAAGAGACGACAGTAATCAGTCAGCTTTAACCTTACGTTTTAATTGCACTTCTCTTTTTCTTAAGCTTCAACAAAAGCAGTGATTGCAAGTATAGGAAGCAGAGTTTTTAAAAAAAACTTACAATTCTTTTATTTCCCATTTATTTTTTTCCCCCCCCCCGCACTCGCATCTGGATAAACACCTTCCCACAAACCAATGCTCACTTCTGCTACTGGAAGATTGCAGAGCCACTGCTGGGCCAATGAAGCTTAGCGAGCAAGAATTAGTCAAGGTGAGGAAGATGGGAGATGCGCACCAACCTGCTCAGAGCACCGTTTGAAATGATGCAGTGATTAACGCGCAAACAAACCCGCAGTGAATTCCCCCGAGCAGAAGAATAGTTGTACTCATCGAGGCATCTGAAGTAACCCGAGCCGCAGAGGTTTCTGGACAGGACATTGCTAAAGATGGCAGACAGCAGCCATTCCATCAGCAGGAGACTGTGACTGAATGGTGAATCTTCTGCCTTGACCTGCCGTTCCCTTTGTGCCTAGAGATCGGGAGAGGAAATTAGGGGGAAAAAAAAATGCTTTTAAAAAGGGATCAACAGCAATAAATTATCTGCTAGAAGTGACATCCAGTAGCTGAGCCCCGGGGGTAGGTTTTGACTTTGTGCGATGGTGCAAAGCAGGCCGTTTTATCATCCCTCCCCACTGACTTCAATGAAAATAAAATCGGGAGAGATGTAAAAGGTGCTGCTGATTCACTATCACCCGTTTCACACTATCGCACAAAGTCAAAATCATAACCCCCACCCCACCCCCAAGCGAAAATGGGCCTCCAAACTTGTGCACATTTGGATCTGCTTGAATTACAGCCAATTTCGAGCTTTTTAATCTCTGGGGGGGGGGGGAATGTTGGGTGGGGTTTTTTGCTGTGCTGAGTTTGGCATTTTACTCAGTTTCTTCTTAAAATGCAGAGCTCTGACAATCTGTCACACTGTAATATCAGGACACTAAAGCTGCTTTTATATTGGTTGAGGTTTATTCTAAATTATGGGATAGTGAGGTGTTTGCACAATCCAGCTCCCTTTATCCTGGCCACAGAAGCGTACATCCAGGTTTTTGCGGATCTATGAGTCTGCAGCCAGGTTAAGGGAGTTGGAGCGAGTCGTGTAAGCAATCGGGAGCTGGCTCTCAAACACCGAGCTGGAATTGAAACTAAAGCAAAGCCAATATAAAAGCACATCACTGGCACCTCATTTCAGGGGTTAGCCTTGGCTCACTCTCACCCCTGAGTCAGGAGGTCGTGGGTTCAAGGCCCACTCCAGAATTTGAGCATATAATCCAGGCTGACACTCCCAGTGCAGTACCGAGAGAGCCCTGCACTGTTGGAGGTGCCGTCTTTCAGATGAGACGTTAAAGGATTGCAACGGGATCTTGATAAATTGGGCCAGTGGGCCGATGAATGGCAGATGGAGTTTAATTTAGATAAATGTGAGGTGATGCATTTTGGCAGATCGAATCGGGCCAGGACCTACTCCGTTAATGGTAGGGCGTTGGGGAGAGTTATAGAACAAAGAGATCTAGGAGTACAGGTTCATAGCTCCTTGAAAGTGGAGTCACAGGTGGATAGGGTGGTGAAGAAGGCATTCGGCATGCTTGGTTTCATTGGTCAGAACATTGAATACAGGAGTTGGGATGTCTTGTTGAAGTTGTACAAGACATTAGTAAGGCCACACTTGGAATACTGTGTACAGTTCTGGTCACCCTATTATAGAAAGGATATTATTAAACTAGAAAGAGTGCAGAAAAGATTTACTAGGATGCTACCGGGACTTGATGGTTTGACTTACAGGGAGAGGTTAGACAGACTGGGACTTTTTTCCCTGGAGAGTAGGAGGTTAAGGGGTGATCTTATACAAGTCTATAAAATAATGAGGGGCATAGATAAGGTAGATAGTCAAAATCTTTTCCCAAAGGTAGGGGAGTCTATAACGAGGGGGCATAGATTTAAGGTGAGAGGGGAGAGATACAAAAGGGTCCAGAGGGGCAATTTTTTCACTCAAAGGGTGGTGAGTGTGTGGAACGAGCTGCCAGAGGCAGTAGTAGAGGCGGGTACAATTTTGTCTTTTAAAAAGCATTTGGACAGTTACATGGGTAAGATGGGTATAGAGGGATATGGGCCAAGTGCAGGAAATTGGGACTAGCTTAGTGGTATAAACTGGGCGACATGGACATGTTGGGCCGAAGGGCCTGTTTCCATGTTGCAACTTCTATGATTCTATGATAAACCGAGGCCCCGTCTGCCCTCTTGGATGGACGTAAAAGATCCCAAGGCCACTATTCAAAGAAGAGCAGGGGAGTTCTCCCCGGTGTCCTGGGCCAATATTTGTCACCTCAACCAACATCACCAATACAGATTATCTGGTCATGATCACATTGCCGTTTGTGGGAGCTTGCTGTGCACAAATTCACTGCCATGTTTTCCTACATTACAACAGTGAGTACACTTCAAAAAGTACTTCTTTGGCTGTGGAACACTTTGGGATGTCCTGAGGCAGGGAATGGCGTGAGAGTTCTTTCTTTTTTTCTTTCGTTTGCTCGTGTCTGATTCAGATTGAATACAAAAATGATTGGCTGTAAAATAGAAATTCTGTGGGGAATATTGAGTGAGCCTCTTACTGCACCTGATCTGCTGTATGTGAACAGAGACCAATTTCAGGACTGTGACAAAAACATCAAACTGGTAACACCTTTCTCACCTTTTAGCCTGGAAGCCCATGAATTTCCACAGAATGGTATATAATCCCAGCAAGAAGGCAATAAATATCGTTGCTGCTACGATACCTGGGAAGTAGTTTGCAAAAATGTTTTTAAAGATAGTCAACCAATTAATGCACAACGGATATTTTTAAACCCATCAGCCAGTTACTGTTTCGGTTTCAAAGCCTGTGAATGAGACATTGGGGAACATTCCCTCTAATTGCTATTAATAGCAAAATTATAAACTCATTCTTTAAAAATCACAATTTACAGTTTCCTTACAAATAACAGAAGAAATCTTCCCACATGCTGGCACATACCAGAACTGTTTCATGGTTTGCGCCACAGATGGATTTTTCCCCCCTTTTGCTCAGTGTGGAACACTCCATTGTCACGGTCTTCGATTCAATCAGCACAGCCGAGACGGATGAAATTAATTCCATCATTGCAGCAGGCCGAAGAGATCATGCATGACTTTTAATATCGCATCAAGTACCAATATACAGGTAATGTCAACTCTCCCTCAGCAAAACCATCAGGTATCTTCAACAGAAGCGTATCAGGATCCCCTTATCCCAAGCCCAATGAGTAGCACTGATTTTTGTGAATCGGAAAAGACTGCACATTTCTTACCTTGAACTATTCCACTTTGTCTCACTGCCAACGGTTCATTTGTTTGACCATGAACTGGCAGGAGCCTCTGGTCTTGTGTCAGGTCCATTCATTAAATGTGGGAGAGGTGAAAAGCAACAGATTAGACTCCGTACACCCAAAGGGGGATAACATGTAAAAACATACAAAATGGTTCGATGAAACATAAAATTCTGACAGGGCGAGACGGACTGGATGCAGGGAGGATGTTTCCCCTGGCTGGGGGGGTCCAGAACAAGGGGTCACAGTCTCAAGATACGGGGTAGGACATTTAGGACTGAGATGAGGAGAAATTTCTTCACCCAGAAGGTGGTGAACCTGTGGAATTCTGTACCACAGAAGGCTGTGGAGGCCAAGTCACTGAATATATTTAAGGAGCTCAATAGATTTCTAGACACAAAAGGCATCAAGGGGTATGGGGAGAGAGCGGGAATATGGTATTGAGTTAGATGATCAGCCATGATCATATTGAATGGCGGAGCAGGCTCGAAGGGCCGAATGGCCTACTCCTGCTCCTATTTTTTTTTCTATGCATTTATATAGCTCCTTTAACGTAGTAAAAACGTCCCAAGGTGCTTCACAGGAGTGATTATCAAACAAAATTTGATACCGGGCCAATAAGGAGATATAAGGACCACGAGGTAGGTTTTAAGGAGCGACTTAAAGGAGGAGAGAGGGGTAGAGAGGCGGAGAGGTTCAGGCAGGGAATTTCAGAGCTTATATCATTAATTAGGTGTAAAACAGTGATAGAATGGGCTTCCCGATGGATCATTGGCTCAAACAGCGATTGTTGGTTACTCCAAATTCTCGGTTAATTCAAATGCTCACCTCAAATTGGTCCTGACTGGTTCATTCAAAATTCAACCCCGTAATCAACACCAGGTGTGGAAGTACAGTAGCCTTCCTCCCGAGTGCATTGCACTGGCGAATGAGATAATGAGCAGTTTGAGAATATGGCTAACCCAAAAGTACCAGGACCCTGAGCACCCTTCCAAAATGAAGGAAGCTACGGCTCAGGAATTTAACCTGATAAACCACCGCCGCCCACTCGCGGCCAAGTTTTTACAGCCACGAGACGAGGACGCTGGCCTCAGCTTATCGCCACCAGAACGGGTAACCGTCCTTGGCAATCTGCCATCGCCCTGCTCGCAAAGGTGAATTCATTTGTACAATTGGTAAGTGCTGCTGTTTCTGCATCAGAAATGAACCCGATTTCAAAATCTGACACGCGATCCAATCCCAAATCCACCCCATTTCTTCAATACCTGCTTTCCATTACTTGACTGAGATTATCCTTTGCAACAATCATTACAACTTGCGTTTATGCAGCGCCTTGAACGTGGTAAAACGTCCCAAGGCGGCTCACGGGAACTTAAATCAAACAAAAATTTGACACCGAACCATCGCCACCCCGGAAATTGTCAACAGCTGGATCCGCGATATTATCCCTGACATTTTACAACAGAGAGAGCATTTTTTTAAATGTACTTACTGTCCAGATGATTGCCTGTTGTGTACGATTCTGGCAGAATTGTAACGTTCTAATGCAATAAAAAAAAGAGGAAAAAAAAAGTAGGGATGAAACAGTATAGAGAGAGGAAGGTCCTTATTTAAAATACTCCACCCAGAGCTATAGTCATTAGCTGCTTAAAACCCACCTCTTTAGCCAAGCGTTTGGTCATCTGTCCCAAGATCTCCTCCTTTGGGGTCCGGTGTCAAATTTTTGTCTGATTTAAGCTCCAGTGAGGCACCTTGGGACGTTTTACTACTATATAAATGCACCTTCTTGTTGTACCCGTGTAATGATTGTTGCAAAGGATAATCTCAGTCAAGTAATGGAAAGCAGGTATTGAAGAAATTAAACAAAGGACACGCGAGTAGCTGCAGTGGTGGAAAACACAGAAAACTTTGAGCAGGTTTGAAATGAAAACCCAAGATGCTGAGAAGTCACAGGGCTCCCAAAGAGAGTGCATCCGCTGTTCAAACTGCACTAGTTTTCTACTGAAGTTTATTTCAGATGGACATCTCTTAAATACTGTCCTGAAAGATGTGCAAAGTTTTGTCTGTAGTCCGGAGGTATGCACCAGGCTGATGTCCCTGATGAGGAATGCATTGTTTCCCCTCCCTGATCATTAATCTAATCTGGATTCCAATGACCTAATGATTAGGACACACCTACACAGCTCTGGCTGCTGTAACCTGCAGGAAGATTATTCTGCTGCTTTGGAATGTTTCACAGCCCCCTCTCCTTCCCCAACACACAATTAGGCCATAGAATCTAACCAGTCTACAGCATTTACCCAAACGGCACTTTTGAATCATCTGAAATCTCTCAATGGTTTGAGACGATCTGGCTGCTGTGACACATCACCTGACTGATTCTGTTCAGCAGGCTGAGAAGCACAGGGAGACTAAAATATCCATCAGCTCTCAGCAAGCTAAGACCCGATAAATGCAGTGGGACGTTCTCTGCAGAAAGACTGAGTGAGAACTGGACCCTAAATTCTCCTGGCCGTGGCTCAGCGGGATGCTCTCTCGCCTCCGAGTCAGAAGGTCATGGGTTCAAGCCCACGCCAGAGGCTCGAGCCCAAAATCCAGGCTGACGCTCCCAGTGCAGTACCGAGGGAGTGCTGCACTGTCGGAGGTGCTGTCTTCCAGATGAGACGTTGAACCGAGGCCCCGTCTGCCGGACCTCCCGTGGAGATCACCAAGCAGCCGGCTGCCCGAAACCTGCCTGCAGTCACAATCTACCCCTGGTGGTTGTGGGTTCAAGCTCCACACCAGACCTGAGCCCATGATCCAGGCTGGCTCGCCCAGTGCAGTACTGAGGGAGTGCTGCCTCCAATCTCCAATCCCACCTCAAGCACACCAATCTCTTCAACTCAGGCCAAGCAGGAGTCAGAGAGTGAGAAGCAGCAGTGATAACCTACTGCCACTGTCAGAGACCCTCCGTGAGTTTTTAAACAAGAGAGCGTGCATGTTGGCAGCATTCCCGGCTCTGGAGAAGACCTTTGCCGAGATTTGGCACAATGAACTGCAATCACAATCTCCCAGATTGACAAGAACGGTGGCTGATCGCTGGATATTGCGTTTTCTGGCAGCGTGTATGATTGGTGTCAGAGTGGGCACAGTAAGTTGTGCCCAAAGGCAGGGGTCCCCCCCAGGGCACAGTTCCCAGTCCATTCCTGCTCCTCATTTATCTCAATGACATCCCAACAGCTGAACAAAGGATTGGGGCTTGCTCACAGTTTGGTCAATGATATCGCCATTTGGATGTCCTCAGAAATTGCACCAGAAAAGCTCCACAGATGCCTGGATGGTCTGGAGGAATGGGCAGCCAAAGGCATACAGTGAATGCTAATCTCCAAAAGAAACAAGTGCAAGGAACAGGGTGTGAGGATTGAGTCAGTCAAAACCGTGCCCATAGGCATGGGTTATGGTGAGGCCGCATTTGGAATAGGGGCTGCCAACCCTCCAGGATTGGCCTGGAGTCCCCAGGATTGGCCTGGAGTCCCCAGGATTGGCCTGGAGTCCCCAGGATTGGCCTGGAGTCCCCAGGATTGGCCTGGAGTCCCCAGGAATTGAAGATTAATCTCCTGGACACTGCTGCGAGCAAAACCCGGGAGAAATATCATAGGGGCATTAAACAAAATTGACTGATGGTCACAAAGAGTTTTTTTCGCTTTCCAATTGGCTTGGGCAGGGGGTGCACTGAGAGGATGGACGTGTTGGATGACCAATGGCAGGAGCGTGGGGTTGGGGCAGTTGGAAGCAGGTCATGTGATGAAAGATCCAGGAATACATCCAACCAGAGTTGGCAAACCTAAATTTGGTATGGTCTGTGTAACTTTGGGCAAACTACTTTCGAAAGGATGTTGATGCATGGGAGAGAGATTAGAGAATTAACGAGTAGGATGATTCCATCGTGTGGGTTATGAGGGCACACTCACATGAGCTTAGCTTTGCCAGAGAGAGGATATGAAATTAGAGGCCTCAGGTTTAAAATTAACATACTTCAAGCAAGTCTCCCACGAAAAGCATTTTAAGCTGACTTAATTATCTCCTTCAGAAAGGAGCGAGCTAGATATCTGTCTCGGAATAAGAATGAAGGTCATAGGGACGATCAAATGTTCGACAGGACCCCGTGGTTTCTGTGTCACGGGGTGGGTGGGGTGTACTAAACAGGGGGGTAGCAGGCAAGGACTAAATAATGTGATGAGTGAATGAATGAACGTATTGGTTATGTTTTAGAAATTATATGGAACTTTCTGTTAGGAGACTAAACGGGTGGGAAGAATCCATGATTCCTGTCTGTGGAAAGGACAAATGTTTATTCCAAGTCCTATTACCTCATTTTGTCAGATCCCAAATATTTCTTTGGCTCTGTTATTTTACCAGTTACAAATGACTGAAAAAGGGGCATTTCCACAAGTCTAGCAGCAAAATAATTGTGTAAAATTATTCGTATTGGTGCTCGAAGGTTCCCAGACAAGCATTGATGACCCATAATAGACAAGCAGCGTGAAAATATAGAATCTGTAATTTAACTGAGAAATGAAAGGTTGCATTTTCAAAACAATGGGGACTGTCCAACTACTAGACAGATTGAATTCAAGTTTGAGCAAATGTTATCATTCCCAAACAGCAAATAATAGCAATCCATTACAAGACACTCCTTAAAACCCACCTCTTTGACGAAGCTTTTGGTCACCTGTCCTAATATCTCTTCATGTGGCTCGGTGTCAAATTTTGTCTGATAATCGCTCCTGTGAAGCGCCTTGGGACATAAAGACTGTCTTATAAATACAAGTTGTTGTTGAAAGTACATAGTTTACAGGGCTGCTCCTGCATGTTCATTAGTTTCTGTGCTGATTGAGCAGAGACGAAGAAGTAACAGGCTTCACACAAAGTAGTGAATTCGTTTTTTGAAAACATTAATATCTGGTACTGTCTGTCAGCAGCCCTGCAGACTCAACTCTTGAAATGTTTAACAAGCACAGAACATATTAGATAAATAAGAAAGGTTCAGCGAACCTGCACAGGAAAACAAAGTTCACGAGGTTAGCGAGGCAATGCAAACGCTCGGTAGGTTCTTATCAGATTCATCGACAGAACAAATTAAAACAGAACAAATTCAATGAGCATTAAAACACCAGCTCCAGGATGCTGCACAATCCATCAGACATACACCCAGGAGCCCAAAAGGACAGACAACGCTCTCAAAACAAACAGGAAATTCCTTGCGGGAAATAAAATGCGAGAAATACACAGATCAGTAAAGTCTGTAAAGAGGACTGTTGATGTTTTGGGCCGGAGACCCTTCGTCAGTCTCTTGCCTGTGGGCTGCACAGACCTGAAGTCCCAGGTCGGAGCCCGAGTCCACCCTGAGTCAGTCAGGCAGCAGTAGGGATACTACAACTGGCAGCAGCACCTGAGGATTAGGGAAAGGGAGAAAGAGTCAGCTTGGCTTCCTGCTCCTGTGCAGCAACCCCGTACTGCGAGTACGTGTGTGGATACTGGGCGAGGGTAAGGCTGGACTCGACTCGGCTGTGACGCCCTCCACAGTTGATAATCACAGATCAAGGTTCATGCATGAATAGGGGCGCAGAGATGAGGTAACAGAAAGTGTCCACCAGTCATGCAACAGTGCCTTAGTGAGAGAGTCAATATATTCAGAATTGGGGAGAAAATTGGAAAAAAATAATCACCGGTGAATGGAATGCACCAAAATCACAGCCTAACATAGGCTCAGTTGCTGGCACGGCTGAAAGTACCATTCAGGCTATTAGCAAGCCAGAACCAGGGAATTGCCGGATGTTAGCTGTGACTCAGTGGCTAACCCTCTTGCCTCAGTTATAAGGTCGTGGGTCCGAGTCCCACTCCAAAGTCTTAAGCACAAGATCCAGGCAGACACTCCCAGTGCAGTACGGAGGGAGTGCTGCACTGTCAGAGGTGCCGTCTTTGAGATGTTAAATCAAGGCCCTGTCTGCCCTCTCAGGTGGATGTGAAAGATCCCATGGCCCGATTTCGAAGAAAAGCAGGGGAGTTCTCCCCGGTGTCCTGGCGAATATTTATCCCTCAACCAACATCACAAAATCAGATCCTTTGGTAATTTTCTCTGCTGTTTGTGAGACATAGAAACATAGAAAATAGGAGCAGGGGTAGGCCATTTGGCCCTTCGAGCCTGCTCTGCCATTCAATGTGATCATGGCTGACCCTCTATCTCAATACCATATTCCCGCTCTCTCCCCATACCCCTTAATGCCTATTGTGTCTAGAAATCTATCTGTCTCCTTCTTAAATATATTCAGTGACTTGGCCTCCACTGCCTTCTGTGGTAGAGAATTCCACAGGTTCACCACCCTCAGTGAAGAAATTTCTCCTCATCTCAGTCCTAAATGTCCTACCCCGGATCCTGAGACTGTGACCCATCATTCTTCTGGACCCCCAGCCAGGGGAAACATCCTCCCTGCACCCAGTCTGTCGAGCCCTGACAGAATTTTATATGTTTCAATGAGATCCCCTCTCATTCTTCTAAACTCGAGAGAATACAGGCCGACAGTCCTGCCATCCCAGGAATCAGTCTGGTGAACCTTCGCTGCACTCACTCCATGGCAAGGACATCCTTCCTCAGATAAGGAGACCAAAACTGCACACACTACTCCAGGTGTGGTCTCACCAAGGCCCTGTATAACTGCAGTAAGACATCCTTGCTCCTGTACTCAAATCCTCTTGCAATGAAGGCCAACATACCATTTGCCTTCCTAACTGCTTGCTGCACCTGCATGTTTGCTTTCAGTGACTGGTGTACAAGGACACCCAGGTCCCTTTGTATATCAACATTTCCCAATCTATCACCATTTAAATAATACTCTGCCTTTCTGTTTTTCCTTCTGAAGTGGATAACTTCACATTTATCCACATTATACAGCATTTGCCATGTATTTACCCACTCACTCAACTTGTCTAGACGGCCTCGAAGCCTCTTTGCATCCTCCTCACAACTCACAATCCCACCTAGTTTTGTGTCATCGGCAAACTTGGAAATATTACATTTGGTTCCCTCATCCAAATCATTGATATATATTGTGAATAGCTGGGGCCCAAGCACTGATCCCTGCGGTACCCCACCAGTCACTGCCTGCCACCCCGAAAAAGACCCGTTTATTCCTACTCTCTGTTTCCTGTCTGTCAACCAATTCTCAATCCATGCCAGTATATTCCCCCCAATCCCATGTGCTTTAATTTTGCACACTAACCTCTTGTGTGGGACCTTATCAAAAGCCTTCTGAAAATCCAAATAAACCACATCCACTGGTTCTCCCTTATCTATTCTACCAGTTACAGCCTCAAAAAACTCCAGTAGGTTTGTCAAACACGATTTCCTTTTCATAAATCCATGTTGACTTTGTCTAATCCCGTTGATATTTTCTAAGTGTCCTGTTATCACATCTTATACAATAGACTCCAGCATTTTCCCCACTACTGATGTTAGGCTAACCGGTCTGTCGTTCCCTGTTTTCTCTCCCTCCTTTTTAAATAGTGGGGTTACATTTGCCACCCTCCAATCTGCAGGAACTGTTCCATAATCTATAGAATTTTGGAAGATGATCACCAATGCATCTACTATTTCCATGGCTACCTCTTTTAGTACTCTGGGATGCAGATTATCAGGCCCTGGGGATTTATCGGCTTTCAGTCCCATTAATTTCTCCAGCACTATTTTTTTTTAAACGAATACTAATTTCCTTTAATTCCTCCTTCTCACTAGTCCCTTGGTTCCGTAGCATTTCTGGGAAGTTATTTGTGTCCTCTTCAGTGAAAACAGAACCAAAGTATTTGTTTAATTGCTCTGCCGTTTCCTTGTTCCCCGTTCTAAATTCTCCCGTTTCTCTCTGTAAGGGACCTACATTTGTCTTCACTAATCTTTTTCTTTTTATATACTTGTAGAAGCTTTTACAGTCCGCTTTTATGTTCCTTGCAAGTTTACTCTCAAACTCTATTTTTCCCCTCTTAAATCAATCTCTTGGTCCTTTTTGGCTGAATTCTAAACTGCTCCCAATCCTCAGGCTTGCTACTTTTTCTGGCAACTTTATATGACTCCTCTTTGGATCTAATACTATCCTTAATTTCTTTTGTTAGCCATGGTTGGGCCGCTTTTCCTTTTGTGTTTTTGCGCCAGAAAGGAATGTATAGCTCTTGCAATTCATGCATTTGTTCCTTAAATGTTAGCCATTGCCTATCCACCGTCATGCCTTTTAATGAAGCTTCCCAATCTATCAAAGCCAACTCACTCCTCATACCTTCGTAGTTTCCTTTGTTTAGATTTGGGACCCTAGTTTCGGATTGGACGACTCCACTTTCCATCTTAATGAAGAATTCTATCATGTTATGGTCACTCTTCCCTAAAGGACCCCGCACAACAAGATTATTAATTAACCCCTTCTCATTGCACAACACCCAATCAAGGATCGCCTGTTCCCGAGTTGGCTCCTCAACGTACTGGTCTAAAAAAAAAATCTCGTACACACTCCAGGAATTCATCCTCCACAGTATTATTGCTAATTTGGTTTGGCCAGTCTATATGTAGATTAAAGACACCCATGATTACTGTAGTACCCTTGTTACATGCATCTCTAATTTCCTGTTTGACGCCGTCCCCTACGTTACCACTACTGTTTGGAGGCCTATAGACAACTCCCACCAGTGTTTTCTGCCCCTTGGTGCTTCTTAACTCCGCCCAGACTGATTCTACATCTTGATTTTCTTTCTATTTTCTCACTATTGCTCTGATTTCATCCTTTACTAACAACACCACCCCACCTCCTTTTCCTTTTTGCCTGTCCTTCCAAAATATCAAATACCTTTGGATATTCAGCTCCCAGCCTTGGTCACCCTGCAGCCATGTCTCTGGAATTGCAATTATATCGTATCTGTTTACATCTATTTGCGCTGTTAATTTGTCTACCTTATTACGAATGCTTCGTGTATTCAGATACAGTGCCTTTAGATTTGTCTTTTTAACATTTTTAGACATCTTAACATTTTTTTGGACTATGGCCCTATTTATCTTATTACCATTTTTTCTTACCCGGTCCCTATTTGTTGTCTTTTCTTTGTACACTGTGTCCCTTCCTGACACAATCTGGTTATCCTTACCCCAATCACTTTCCTGCACTGTTTCTTTGTCTTTTCTCCTTAGCATTCTAGATTTCTCTCCGCCCAGACCGGGACCGGAACCCTCCCCCCACCTCAGAATCACAGAAGTTTACAACATGGAAACAGGCCCTTCGGCCCAACATGTCCATGTCGCCCAGTTTATACCACTCAGCCAGTCCCAATTGCCTGCACTTGGCCCATATCCCTCTATACCCATCTTACCCATGTAACTGTCCAAATGCTTTTTAAAAGACAAAATTGTACCCGTCTCTACTACTGCTTCTGGCAGCTTGTTCCAGACACTCACCACCCGAGTGAAAAAATTGCCCCTCTGGACCCTTTTGTATCTCTCCCCTCTCACCTTAAATCTATGCCCCCTCGTTATAGACTCCCCTACCTTTGGGAAGAGATTTTGACTATCTACCTTATCTATGCCCCTCATTATTTTATAAACTTCTATAAGATCCCCCCGAAACCTCCGACTCTCCAGGGAAAAAAGTCTCAGTCTATCCAACCTCTCCCTACAAGTCAAACCATCAAGTCCCGGTAGCATCCTAATAAATCTTTTCTGCACTCTTTCTAGTTTAATAATATCCTTTCTATAGTAGGGTGACCAGAACTGTACACAGTATTCCAAGTGTGGCCGTACTGATGTCTTGTACAACTTCAACAAGACATCCCAACTCCTGTATTCAATGTTCTGACCAATGAAACCAAGCATGCTGAATGCCTTCTTCACCACCCTATCCACCTGTGACTCCACTTTCAAGGAGCTATGAACCTGTACTCCTAGATCTCTTTGTTCTATAACTCACCCCAACGCCCTACCATTAACGGAGTAGGTCCTGGTCTGATTCGATCTACCAAAATGCATCACCTCACATTTATCTAAATTAAACTCCATCTGCCATTCATCGGCCCACTGGCCCAATTTATCAAGATCCCGTTGCAATCCTAGATAACCTTCTTCACTGTCCACAATGCCACCAATCTTGGTGTCATCTGCAAACTTACGAACCATGCCTCCTAAATTCTCATCCAAATCATTAATATAAATAACAAATAACAGCGGACCCAGCACCGATCCCTGAGGCACACCGCTGGTCACAGGCCTCCAATTTGATAAACAACCCTCTACAACCACCCTCTGTCTTCTGTCGTCAATCCAATTTTGTATCCAATTGGCTACCTCACCTTGGATCCCGTGAGATTTAACCTTATGTAACAGCCTACCATGCGGTACCTTGTCAAAGGCTTTGCTAAAGTCCATGTAGACCACGTCTACTGCACAGCCCTCATCTATCTTCTTGGTTACCCCTTCAAAAAACTCAATCAAATTTGTGAGATATGATTTTCCACTCACAAAACCATGCTGACTGTTCCTAATCAGTCCCTGCCTCTCCAAATGCCTGTAGATCCTGTCTCTCAGAATACCCTCTAACAACTTACCCACTACAGATGTCAGGCTCACCGGTCTGTAGTTCCCAGGCTTTTCCCTGCCGCCCTTCTTAAACAAAGGCACAACATTTGCTACCCTCCAATCTTCAGGCACCTCACCTGTAGCTGTCGATGATTCAAATATCTCTGCTAGGGGACCCGCAATTTCCTCCCTAACCTCCCATAACGTCCTGGGATACATTTCATCAGGTCCCGGAGATTTATCTACCTTGATGCGCGTTAAGACTTCCAGCACCTCCCTCTCTGAAATATGTACATTCCTCAAGACATCACCATTTATTTCACCAAGTTCCCTAACATCCATGCCTTTCTCAACCGTAAATACCGATGCGAAATATTCATTTAGGATCTCACCCATCTCTTGTGGTTCCGCACATAGATGACCTTGTTGATCCTTAAGAGGCCCTACTCTCTCCCTGGTTACTCTTTTGCCCTTTATGTATTTGTAGAAGCTCTTTGGATTCACCTTTGCCTTATCTGCCAAAGCAATCTCATGTCCCCTTTTTGCCCTCCTGATTTCTCTCTTAACTCTACTCCGGCAATCACTATACTCTTCAAGGGATCCACTTGATCCCAGCTGCCTATGCATGTCATATGCCTCCTTCTTCTTTTTGACTAAGGCCTCAATCTCCCGAGTCATCCAAGGTTCCCTACTTCTACCAGCCTTGCCCTTCACTTTATAAGGAATGTGCTTACCCTGAACCCTGGTTAACACACTTTTGAAAGCCTCCCACTTACCAGACGTCCCTTTGCCTGCCAACAGACTCTCCCAATCAACTTCTGAAAGTTCCTGTCTAATACCATCAAAATTGGCCTTTCCCCAATTTAGAATTTTAACTTTTGGGCCAGACCTATCCTTCTCCATAGCTATCTTAAAACTAATGGAATTATGATCACTGGTCCCAAAGTGATCCCTCACTAACACTTCTGTCACCTGCCCTTCCTTATTTCCCAAGAGGAGGTCAAGTTTTGCCCCCTCTCTAGTCGGGCCATCCACATACTGAATGAGAAATTCCTCCTGAATACACTCAACAAATTTCTCTCCATCCAAGCCCCTAATGCTATGGCTGTCCCATTCAATGTTGGGAAAGTTAAAGTCCCCTACTATTACCACCCTATTTTTCTTGCAGCTGTCTGTAATCTCATTGCATATTTGCTCCTCAATTTCCCGTTGACTATTTGGGGGGTCTGTAGTACAATCCTATCAAAGTGATCTCTCCCTTCTTATTCTTCAATTCTACCCATATAGACTCAGTGGGCGAACCCTCGGATATATCCCCTCTCACTACTGCTGTGATGTTCTCCCTAATCAAGAACGCAACTCCCCCTCCTCTCTTACCTCCTGCTCTATCTTTCCTATCGCACCTTATTTAGTTTAAAGCCCTATCTACCTCCCTAGTTATTTAATTCGCTAGAACTCTGATCCCAGCATTGTTCAGGTGTAGTCCGTCCCAACGGAACAGCTCCCTCTTTCCCCAGTACTGGTGCCAGTGCCCCATGAATCGAAACCCACTTATCCCAAGCCAATCTTTTGAGCCACGCATTCATCTCCCTGATCCGATTTACCCTGTGCCAATTTGTTCGTGGCTCAGGTAATAATCCAGAGATTATTACCTTTGTGGTTCTGCTTTATAATTTAGTCCTTAGCTGCTCAAACTCTCTCAGCAGAACCTTTTTCTTCGTCCTACCTATGTCATTGGTACCTACGTGGACCATGACAACAGGAACCTCCCCATCCCACTCCAAGTTTCTCTCCGGCCCGGAACAGATGTCCGGGCTGGAGAAGAACTTGGAGTGGGAGGGGAAACCTTGCTGTGTGCAAATTGGCTGCTGCGTTTCCCACATTACAACAGTGACTACACTTCAAAAGTGCTGCACTGGCTGTAAAGCTCTTTGGAACATCCTGAGGTCGTGAAAGGCGCTATATAAATGCAAGTCTTACTTTTCACCTTTAGATCACATCGCAGCAAAAATCTGACAATCAGGAACCAAAGACTAAGACTTTAGACTGAAGTGAAGGACCTGTTTGAGTGCTCTGCTAGTGTTCCTAAAGGCACACGAGTTTCCTGATAGGTTTCTCGACATTTGCCCAGGAAAGCTTATGCACCCTAAGTGTCCATGGTTCATGGAGACAGCTGGTGGTGTTAGTCCTGGTAAAACCTGGTAATTCCAAAAAGAGAACTTAGCTTAATGTCCTTAATCTCAGCTAGATCAACTGGGAAATAATGAGAGATAAACACTTACCCTGAGGGGGAGGAGGAGAAATAGGAAAGTCTATAACTACCAAGCACACCTTACAGTTACAGAACAGCAGAGACAGACGGCTGGGAATTGGCTCCCTTCTGGCCCCTTGGTTGTGGAATGAGGGGTGGGGTGAAGTGAAAGAATGCAAATAAAGTGTAAAAGGAGATAAACGAACATCTTGAGTGGATTCAGAGACAACATTCTTGGTTATAAAGTTCCAGTTACACAACCAGTAAATCTTGCCCTGTTAAATAAACAGCAACTCCATATAGTTACACAGTGAGTAACCTGTAACCTGCTGAATAAGCAGCTTTACAGTTACAAAGCATAAGTCTCATCTCGCTGAATAAACACAAACTCCAGACAGTCACCCTGTCGGAGGCCTGGTTTTTCCTATCACTCTGACATATAGGCAGTGCTCCACAAACTCCTGGTTTTCTCAGGTCCTCACTATTGACGGAGGATACTGCTAGTTTGTGAGGAAAAATTTAAGTCGGTAAATAAAAGACAGATAACGAACCAGGAATTATCTTTGCGTCAAGCGATCGCAGAAGATCATCTCTGACATTTCTTTTGGAAAGCACACGGTGCCTCAGAAAAAGGCTGATAGTTTAAAGCAAGCGGGCAGAGACGATCTCAAATACAGTTTAGTGGAACAATGTGTGAGCACACCACGAATGATGGGAATGCCTTCTTAGTTAGAAGCACGAGGGAGGACCAAAGAGATCTATTGTTCCTGGTAAAATTAAGTTGTTAGAAGCTATCTCACAGGCGATTGGAAAAACAAGATAGACTTGCATTCCTATAGTGCCTTTCACAACCTCAGGACATCCCAAAGCGCTTTGCAGTCAATTAAATACTTTTGAAGTTTAGTCATTGTTGTAATGTAGGATATGCAGCAGCCAATTTGTGCACAGCAAGATCCCACAGACAGCAATGAGATAAATGACCAGATAATCTGTTTTATTTTAATGATGTTGGTTGAGGGGTAAATGTTGACCAGGACGCCGATGAGAAATCCCCTGCTCTTCTTCAAAATAGTGCCATGGGATCTTTTACGTCCACCCGAGAGGGCAGACGGGGCCTTGGTTTAATCACTCATCCGAGAGGTCGGCACCTCTAACAATGCAGCGCTCCCTCAGTGCTGCACTGGGAGTGTCAGCCTAGATTTTGCGCTCAAGTCTCTGGAGTGGGACTTGAACCCACGACCTTCTGACTCAGAGGCGAGAGTGTTACCCACTGAGCCACGGCCAACACTGAGGTTGCTAAAAGAATTCTGGTTTTCATCACAACTGGAGTATCGTGTCCAGTTCTGGGCACCGCACTTTAGGGAGGATGTGAAGGCCTTAGAGAGGGGGCGAAAAGATTTACTAGAATGGTTCCAGGGATGAGGGACTTTAGTTACGTGGATAGACTGGAGAAGCTGGTGTTGTTCTCCTTGGAGCAGAGAAGGTTGAGAGGAGATTTGATAGAGGTGTTTAAAATCATGAAGTGTTTAGATAAAGTAAATAAAAAGAAACTGCTCCCATTGGTGGAAAGGTAGAGAACCGGAGGGCACAGATTTAAGGTGATTGGCAAAAGAATCAAAGGCAGCTTGAGGAAAAACTTTAAAAAAAACACAAGTTGTTATGATCTGGAATGCTGCCTGAAAGGGTAGTGGAAAAAAGAGGAATTGGATAAACACTTGAAGGGGAAAAATTTGCAGGGCTATGGGGAAAGAGCGGGGGAATGCGGCTGATTGGATTGCTCTTACAAAGAGCCAGCACGGGCTCAATGGGCTGAACGGCCTCCTTCCGTGATAATATACTTAGTTTGTATATAAGCAAGGATGTGCTACTGCAGATATACAGCGTGCTGGTCAGCCCTCATTTGGAATAGTGTGTTCAGTTTTGGGCATCCCAACTTAGGAAGGACATACTGGTCTTGGAGAAAGTCTCACAATGAGTCACCAGGGCAACAATTAGGATGAAGTGACTTAAGTATGATGGTGAGAAGTTGGATAAATTTGGGTTGTATTCCCTGAACACGAAGAGGTAAAGGGATGATCTGATTAAGTTGTTCAAAATAATGAAGGGAATTGACAAGGAAGATAGGGAATGACTCCTCTCTAGTAAGTGAATCCAGAATAAGGAAACATAATCTTAGAATTTTAACCATGCCGGTTAAAAGTTACTTCAGAAAAAAGCTGCCTCACAAAGGATTGTGAAAATATGAAATACACTGTACATAAAAGCAGAATTGACTGAGGTGATTTTTTTTTTGTTCATGGGGTGTGGGAGTCGCTGGTGAGGCCGGCATTTATTGCCCATCCCTAATTGCCCTTGAGAAGGTGGTGGTGAGCCGCCTTCTTGAACCGCTGCAGTCCGTGTGGTGAAGGTTCTCCCACAGTGCTGTTAGGAAGGGAGTTCCAGGATTTTGACCCAGCGACGATGAAGGAACGGCGATATATTTCCAAGTCGGGATGGTGTGTGACTTGGAGGGGAACGTGCAGGTGGTGTTGTTCCCATGTGCCTGCTGCCCTTGTCCTTCTAGGTGGGAGGTGCTGTCGAAGAAGCCTTGGCGAGTTGCTGCAGTGCATCCTGTGGAGGGTACACACTGCAGCCACAGTGCACTGGTGGTGAAGGGAGTGAATGTTTAGGGTGGTGGATGGGGTGCCAATCAAGCGGGCTGCTTTGTACTGGATGGTGTCGAGCTTCTTGAGTGTTGTTGGAGCTGCACTCATCCAAGCAAGTGGAGAGTATTCCATCCCACTCCTGATTTGTGCCTTGTAGATGGTGGAAAGGCTTTGGGGAGTCAGGAGGTGAGTCACTCGCCGCAGAATACCCAGCCTCTGACCTGCTCTTGTAACCACAGTATTTATGTGGCTGGTCCAGTTAAGTTTCTGGTCAATAGTGACCCCCAGGATGTTGATGGTGTGGGATTCGGTGATGGTAATGCCGTTGAATGTCAAGGGGAGGTGGTTAGACACTCTCTTGTTGGAGATGGTCATTGCCTGGCACTTGTCTGGCATGAATGTTACTTGCCACTTAACAGCCCGAGCCTGGATGTTGTCCAGACACATACAGACACTCAATTGGGAAGTATGGATTGCTTGATCCTAACACTTTTGTTTCGTGCTCACAGGGAATATAAGAATATAAAAGTTAAGATGCAATGGTGAATCTATACAAAACCTTGGTAGGATCACAGTTGGAGTACATTGTGCCGTTTTGGGCTCCACACTACAGGAGGACAGCGAGGCAATAAAGACAGACTTGCATTTCTATAGTGCCTTTCATGACCTCAGGACGTCACAAAGCGCTTTACAGCCAATGAAGTACTTTTGAAGTGTAGCCACTGTTGTAATGTAGGAATAGAGAGGGTATAGCACAGATTCACTAGGATGCTGCCTGGTATGAGGAAAGACAAAAACTAAGGAAGACTTGAAAATTTGGGGCCATTATTTTGGAACAGAGGAGATTGTGGGGTGATTTGATAGAGGTGTTTAACATTCTGAAGGGACGGGACAGATAGAAACAAACTGTTTCCAGTGGATGAGGAGACCTAGAAATAAGATTAAATGGAAGCAATTTAGAACAGAGAGTGGGAGAAACTTTTTACACAGAGGAGTGCGAGGCTGTGGAACGCATTACCAGAGTTAGTGATTGAAGCAGAGACCATGTCGACATGTAAGATTAGGATAGAGAGATGGTTGGAATAAAAGGATGAGAACAGTGGGATTGGGACTACTGCTCACGTGGAGGATAAACACCAACACCAACAGGTAGGGCTGAATGGCCTGTTTCTGCGCTGTAATCTGTATGTAATTATGGGTCTGGAGATTTAGAAAAGGGCTGTTATCACTGTTGCCTCACATTAAAATATGGATTTCGATATATCTCAAGTTGCTGATAGTAACATCTTTTTATGGATTTAAACTTTTCACATGCCCTTCCCCACTCCATAATCAGCACCGATGGAGGCCCAGCGAGGGACCCTTGCATTGGAGCACTAACGTGATGCCAGGGACAGGTCCACTCAAGTAATTCTCCCCACTGTTGAACTGGTGATCTTGGTAATGCTGAGAATGAAGTGGGGCCAAGCACTTTCTTGACAGGGAGAAAACATTTTAGAAAGCGTCGATCAGACTGGGGCTGCTGTCCATACCGTCCAACCAGAGCCCAGGTTCACAGTGAGACCAACAGACCAAAGAACAGGTCACCCGTCTGAGCCGCAGCAATTGTAGAAATCAGAAGACTATTTGTGCAAAGGAGGACTTTACCTGGAATTACATCCAATTTTAGAGCACAGAAACAGGCCATTCGGCCCACCTGGTCTATGCTGGTATTTATGCTCCACTCGAGCCTCCTTCCACCCTCTTTCACCTCACCTTATCAGTCTATCCTTCTATTCCTTTCTCCCTCATGTGTTTATCTAGCTTTCCATTAAATGCATCTATGATATTTGCCTCAACAACTCCTTGCAAGTTCCACATTTTCAACGCTCTCTGGGTAAAGAAGTTTTGTCTGACTTCCTTATTGGATTTATTAGTGACTATTTTATATTTATGACCCCTAGTTTTGGGCTCCCCCACAAGTGGAAACATCTTCTCTATGTCGACCCTATCAAACCCCTTCATGGTTTTAAAGACCTCTATCAGGTCACCCCTCGGCCTTCTCTCTTCTAGGATGTGGAGATGCCGGTGATGGACTGGGGTGGACAAACGTAAGGAATCTTACAAGGATTTCATTTTCACATCGTTCACCTGACGAAGGAGGAAGCCTCCGAAAGCTTGTGAATTTAAAATAAAATTGCTGGACTATAACTTGGTGTTGTAGAATTGTTTACAATTTACAATACCAGGTTATAGTTCAACAATTTTATTTTATTTTAAAATAAAATTCCTTACATTTCTCTCTTCTGGAGAAAAGAGCCCCAGCCTGTTCAATCATTCCTGATGGGTATAACCTCTCAGTTCTGGTATCATCCTTGTAAATCTTTTTTGCACCTTCTCCAGTGCCTCTATATCCTTTTTATAATATGGAGACCTGAACTTTACACAGTACCCTTAAAAAAAACATTTAGTAACTGTATGTTGGATAGGTCAGATATATATTTAATAAATGTATACGAGATTCCAACAATGGTTATGTTGCTCTCAGTGTTATATCTGAGTCTGCTGAGTAAACACGGACCTGTTTGGTTTCTCTGCGTCCGTTAAAAGCCAACTATATTGAGCAGATTGGAGAGACTTTGGGTTCTCTCTGGATAGCTCTCGTTTAAAGCTGGAGCTCTCAAACTATATTTTGACTACAATCTGAAGTTTTATATCCAGCTACACCATATAAGCCCAAAGGTTCTTTTTCTTCAAACATGCACGTACCCGAGTTGATGCGAGATACACACACATGAACACAATTTAAACTCTGTCTGCAGAGAGAGGCGATTTAAGCTCAGTGTGAACAGATCGACAATGCCTGAGAATAATCCCCTCCCCTCTTACCTGTATCTCGCTCTTCAAAGTGAAGCTTTTCCTAGTTTGGGTTTCATTTTCTGCAGATGGTTTCATGTTGTCCCTGCAGTTGGGCCAGTGACCTGCCTGAACTCAGTCACTCCGGTCCGGTCCAACTCGCTCTCATTCACCTGCAGGTCGGAGCGAACTCGCTCCAGCGGCGGATGGGAGACTGCGGTGACGCGGCTCCTCCCAGGGTAGCGGAGGAATACACCAGAGGCGCCACATTGCAGCTCTCAATGGAACAAAGCAACTCTTCATTCATTCATTCATTGATCTGTAATATATGTCCAATTATTATACAATCATTGAATTTAATTACTAACAGAAATACTTGCAATATCACAGAGCACAAAATGAAGATTAATAATCACACAAAACATACTCACAAAGAAGTTATTTACGCAAATGGAATTAATTCCAGCTAACAACCAATAACTAATAAAAATAAGCAGTGAGATAAAATCTGTTTATTTAGGTATGTAAAGTGCAATAACAGCCCTGAGTGCAGGGGATAACTAGCGAGTTGACATGGTCACTGACCGTGCTTGTTGTTTAATGATAGTTGCAAAATGATCCATGCCCTATTAGCACTGGAGACTGGATAATGAAACCAGGCTCTCAGTGGAGAGCACAACACACATTGATTGCTGTGATGAGAGGTTTCTGTCGAGCAATGAGCGTGATGACCTCCCTCGCCCCAACATAACTTGGTGATACGGACACCTCGATCCTAATTAAAGTTCTTCTATTCAGAGATTGTACCGAGTGCTCCATTCTGGAATACCTAAAGCTACTAGTTGCTCTGTGAATCTGTAAAAAAAATGATTATGGGTATGTAATTACTTAAAATTAATGTATAGAAATTTATATTGGGCAATAATCCAGGTCACGGAAGATCGAAACTCCAGTGGAGTTCGGAGTGTCTGACGATAAACTGGGAGTTTGATTCTGAAGCTCAGAAGTCTGCGTAACTTCAGAAATACTGGCAAGAGTGCTCAGCAATGTTCGTGTTTACTGGAGGCTGTCAAGAGTGAATGCCTGTTATATAAATAGATCATTTATTTGCTGATCATTGTACATCCTTGGAAATGCAGCTATTCTTGGGAAACGTTTTAAAGCTGCTACTTCAGAGCTACACGACAACGCAAAATCGTCGAGCAGAAGTTGATAGCCAAGTTCCGCACCCATGAGGACGGCCTCGACCGGGATCTTGGGTTCATGTCACGCTACACGTTACCCCACCAGCAAAAAAGGGGGAAAAAATTATATGTTTTTTAAAATTCTCTCTCTCTCTGCCTGCCTGTGTAATAGACACAATGTATATCCAGTGTACTGGGACATGCTGTTCTCCGTGACTGGCCTGTTTGAATAACAACGACACCTTTTGATTGGTGTGATGCTGTCCCATCTGACGAAGGAGATAATCTCCAAAAGCTTGTGATTTTAAAATAAATTTGTTGGACTATAACCTGGTGTAAGATTCCTTACTTCAGAGCTACGCAGGGCTGCAGACTAGCATTCCATTTTCACCTTTCTGAATCACCAAAACGCACAAAGCAGAATTCCAGCAAACCAGAATTTTTCCCAGCACCCATTAAGTGATCAGTTTTGGAGATAATTTTTTTTTTTTGCCCCAGAAGTGTGTATTTTTGTTTGTTTCTTTTTTAAAAAACTATACAGCAACTGCATACAGTAGGGGGGGGGGGGAATAGCAGCTGGAAAGTGCATAGAAATTATGATCAAGTCAATTGGTTGTTTAGTAGCACTTGCCAGCTTCTGACTGGTAAGTTTGGAATCGGAAAAATCTTCTCAGTTGCTTAGTTTTCAGCTGGTTAATTATTCCTTGCTGCTCCTATTTCGTTTTGATTCATTGGTAACTTAGATTTTTTGTCCTACAAATAGGTAATGCTTTGGAATTGTGACAGTTTTATAAGCTCAGTAGCTACACAGCCAGTTTGTGAGGTAAGATAATATAGGAGATTGCTATACCCAAGACTAAGTTAGATGCATATCTTATATTTAATCATATTAAAATTTATCTGCCAAAACTTCATTTTCCAACCACTAGCAGCTGCTGTGGTCAGGCTCTATATCCCAAATTGCACCTTATGGTGGTTTGTGTACCATTTTAACTTTTAACGGAGGGAGAGGGAAAGGTCTCGGGTGCATACAGGACTTACATTCCAAAGAAACAGGCAAAAACTTTGAAAGCAAACTTTATACATTTTGAAAAGGCAAAATTACAACGGTGTAAACAATCAATGCATTACAACAAATCCAGCAACTTCACCAAAATACAATCTTTTAACTGAAGTTTACCAGTTTCCATACATGAGCATTTTTTGTTAGTTTACAAACAAGACTAAAATAATTTATCTGGTACAGCACATTAGAAAAAAAGCAAAATACTTAAGACTTATAGAAAGTGTGTTCAATCCTCACTTCCAGTAGCTGCACGACAGCGAACATTTTATTAGCTCACATAACACAGCTATATGATTGCCCCTTTTAAATGCACATTTTTTTTGGTCAATTTTGTGCTCATTAAAACAAGGGGCGTGGGTGTTGGAACTCCTTTCTTCGATAGTTTCAGCTTCCAGCACCGAGGGCAGGTAGAGAAAACCCAAATGCAGGATTGAGTTCCTTCCAACTCTGCCCTATAACGTGCTTTAACCACCCCACCCCCCGCCAAACCTCAAAGCATCACCCCGACAGTATGAATCTTTCCGACTAGCCCGAGTGAGAGTGCAGACTCGTGGCAAGGTGTGGACAGTTTGGTGCTGTTGGCTCAATCGGGTGAGACCGAGTTGAGATTAGTTTCATAAGTAGCACAAAAAGGAAACTTTCAGCCAGGCAGTGCTGGATCAGGGATAAACGTTCGTATACTAAGCCACCGTGTCACCTCATCACCGCATGCTATCTCATTCCTTTTCTAGAGAGAGGTGTAACCCAAGTATCAATTTTTCAGACAGAGTCCAGTGATTGAAAGAACAAAAAAGGGTAGAAGTTTTCTGTTATCAATCAATAGAAATGCCCATGGGACCAACTGCAGCTCTGGCTTCTCGCAGCAGAGCTTCAAGTCCTGATGAGGAAATAAATTTGTTGTCAGAGGTCATCGACATACTTGCCGAGGTTACCCCATCTTATGAGATGCACTGAGAAGATGATGATGCTGCCATATCTCTTTGTAAACTTTAAGGAAATGTTTCTCATACCACGGTTTAGCTCTGGTGCAGGTAAGGGAGTCTGCAGACCTGCCCAGTCAGTCAATCTTCTCCCCTTTCCAAGTGAAAAATGGAGTGAGAAAGGTGGAAATTTATTTTAGCAAAAATAATGAATAACTTACTGGCATGACACCATTAAATAGACCACTAGATTCAGTTGGCCCAAAGATTTTGTCTAGAATTGTAATAAACACCAGAGTCTGTATGTTTACTAGAGCAGACGGAATACACAATAGTTCACAAATTACAGATCACTTTAGGACCCTGTAATCTTGAAACATCAATGTAACCACTTTGCAAATACTGAACATTGATACAGAATACAAGTGCACACCATACAAAACATTTCAGTGTGGACCAAGAATCACAGTGCTGGGGATTCCAAAGGGTACATAATTAATTAATACAGGGATCAACATGGAAAGGAAAAACGTGAGGCAAGTCATCTCACTGCAGCCAAATGCTCCCAGTGAACTCAGCAAGCGATGGCCAAAAGTAAACAAGATCCTTAAAAATCCAAGTCTGAAAACCACAGCAACCCTGTTCGAAACCAAGGAGTCTTTCAGGGAATGGATTGGTCACTTGGGGGGTTACTTTGTGGTTAACCCTTTGATAATTGCAGTACTGATACATCAAAATACTATCGCAATTCAGACTGTCCCACTGTTAAAACACAGAAAACGGGGGCAAATAAATTTCGATCAATCCTGAATATCCTGGTTCGGGATACTCTCCTGGGAAACTGGAAATCTATATATGCAGTGCATTTCAGTTCCAAACCCCAGAGCTTCTGAACAGTACAATGAAGAGAATATATTTCAAGTGCTAATTATCATAATGTGGAGATGCCGGTGATGGACTGGGGTTGACAATTGTAAACAATTTTACAACACCAAGTTATAGTCCAGCAATTTTATTTTAAATTCACAAGCTTTCAGAGGCTTCCTCCTTCCTCCTCCTTTTCACATCGTTCACCTGACGAAGGAGGAAGCCTCCGAAAGCTTGTGAATTTAAAATAAAATTGCTGGACTATAACTTGGTGTTGTAAAATTGTTTATAATTATCATAAAGTGATGCAAGCTGTTGAAATGGCAATGGTTAATTCCATTTCTGAACACAGCCTCTGCTCATAGAGGGCGAACTGGTAAAATGCTACATATTAACTTCCCATACGCCCAAGATTAAAGGCATTAGTGGGACGCTGGGTGGTGTTTTTTTTTAAAATTGGAATGTGCAAGGGTCGATGTTAAAAAACTTCATCTGCAGCCAATAAGTTTTCCATTTGCTAAAAGCATTTGCAAAGCACTATAGCAACATCTGTTGGTAGAAAACTGGTATAAGTATTAAAACTCAAAAAAGGCACCATTCCAAAAATCCACACTGTGAACATAAAACAAATAGGGGATACTCACTGCTGCATTAGGTGTTTTATTCTTGTTGTGCTCTCTAATACCACAAGCCGTTTTGCAGCAAAATAGTACAAGGAAAATATTTTCCAAAAATATTATTCACGGTTCCCTTCATCAATACATTGTCATAACTGTAGTTGATTCCAGTTCCAGTGATGGAGTTAATCGTCTCATAGCAGATCTCAATTGCAGGATCTCCACTCTGTAGTAAGTACTGATTAATTCATTACTTTATGGGATCAAACATTTTAATTATTGTTACCGAACATAATGTTTCCTAGGTAAAATCATACTTGCTTTCAAGTGGAATAATTCCTATATAATGTAGTGTTAATTGGTGAAGCACTAACATATATACCAGGCCTGTGCAGCATTGAGACTCCACAGAATCTGACACCAGACCAGTATGTGGGAGCCTCAATATTTTGCTGATTTTAAAGCCCTTTGAAGACACAGTGAGTGATGTGTATACAACACATGAACAGAGGCTGCTTATACATAAGATGTTACATCAAAATTACCCTTAGACTTAACTATCAGGTAGAGAAAATAGGAATGCTTTTTGAAGAAAGGGGCCAGTCATTCCCGACCTCTTTCCTATAAAAACAAACTGAACTTCAACACGTGAAGGCAATCCTATCACTATAATTTAACTGCTGAACACTTGTCAATGATTTCTTCCGAGCAGGGCATTTTGTGCTCACTTATTCAGGTCACCTGAGTTGCAGGGACAGAGGAAACAAAAAGGCACAGCAATTGAGTTTATATGGTGACATTTACTTTAAATTCTTAGCATGAAAACATCACAGAAATATCCAAGAATAAGTGAGCAGAGCTCAGAAGTGAGGAATAAATAACTCGAATAAAAGGAACAGCTTCACCCTAGGGTTAATACCTCAACAGTAAGTAAGCCCAGCACACAGATTATCACAACACTGTGCCAGATAGCAGGATGCAGGTTTCTCCCCCACTGCAATTCCCAGGGAGTCTGACAGAACGGGGCAGGGGGAAAATGGAATTCATTCTGTGTCACTCTCACCTTCACAGCTAGTTCCTGAGTGACACTGGCAGCATGAAGCCAAGGTCCAATGAGGTGAGGCAAGACAGCTTGTGGAAAGGATAAAAAGAACAGTAATAGGATAACTTCACTATTGCAGATTGCTCTCCCCTCCTCACAAAAATACTTATCCAGTCAGAGCTGAATTTAACAATGACTGTGATGGAGCTTGAATAGCTACCACATAATATCTATATTCTTCATTCGCACTGGTTCCAGGGTAGGTTTCACATGCTTCTGCTGAATGCATAGTTTGGCTGAGACAGGCCAGCTCCCATGTACCAACACACTGGACAACCTAGGTCAGTGCATATCTAAATAAAAGGGAATTCTAGAGACTTAAAGACCATTACTCAGTTCCATTATTTTGTCTGGTGGTTTTACACACTATTATTGTTCAAACCATTGTTCTGACATGAAGTTAAACTCTCTCCAATCAGGCCTTCCTGATGGCTTCGGAGGTAAAAATGCAGACAATGACTCACAGAAAAGGAAGGTCAGTGCTGAGGTAACTAATCTTGGCTAACGCAGTAGTAGGTGAACAACTGGCCTTGGGATACCTGGGTTAAAGGTGAAAAATAGGCCAAGATTCCCGCTTCTGATCAACAGACAGCAAACCTTGAGTAGTGTGCATGTGTAGGTATTAGGAGGGTATAGTATTATGCTTACACGTGTAGGCCACTGAGGGCCACCACCCATAGACTGTACTCCAAGCACAAATTGCCACTTTCAAGGCAGGAAGGGGAAATGAGAGAAAAATCAGAAGACAAAAAAAGTTAAAACACTCTACTAAATAGTTGTAAGGTGGGTTCTTTTCACATGCAAATTCCCCAGAGCTACATACAACTATCTGGATCAGGTCACAACAATTCGCAAACTCATTTTAACAAGAGACTGCACACCAGCAGAGACTGAAGCTGCTCCATTCATCAAAAAAATTTTAAAATAGTCTGTAACTACTGGAAACATTGGCGCAGCTCCTTCAGGGAAAACTGGCTCACTCACAGTCATATATCCAAACAGAAAACGAAAGGGTTAATTACAGCTGTCTTCATCCCGCTCCATTTATTCTTGTGGCTACAATGCATGGTAATTGGTGAGTGGCCTCAATCTGTGAGATGTTCCGCAGTACGCCGCACACAAGCTCCCATCCAGGAAACACTGCTGATAGAATTGTCATGTGCCCCGCGCGCTGAAAGACATTTCTTGTACAAACCGAATGTTAGTGAAGGCAGAGGACTGAGTGGGCTCGGTCCATAAATCACATGATCTCACAGCAGGAATTCTGTTTCCGAGCCTGCAGGAAGAAAACAACATCTGCAATATTTCTTAAAAAAAACAGCATTGCCAGCTCCTCTTGCTGGGTATTTTCTCAAGTCTAAATCAAAACTGAATTTCTTGAATACCCTAATAGAGAATAATCACAGACAAAGGACACCATTCAGCCCACCTTGGTTCACCTATCCAGAATGACTCAAATCCCACCATTGTACCATCTCCAATTGGTTGGTTCTTCCAGATAGAGTAGTAGAGGCAAAAACCCTGGGAGTCAATTTATGTAATTTTCCACAGTTAAAAAAATTTCTTGACATCAGTCCTAAATTTGCCTTTAACCAATTTGAACTTGTGGCCCCTTATCCCACTCAATTTAATTCTCCAAATTTACCTTTTTTTTTTAAAAAAAAAGGCTCATTTCCTTTTTATACCTCATTAAATTACCTCTCGGGCACCTCCTTTCAAGGCTGAAAAGCCCAAGTTTCTCCAGTCTTTCCTCATAACTCAGATCTCCAAGGCTAGTGACTAGCTTTCAGGCTCTTTGCACTGCTTCCAATGCTTGAAGGTCTATCTCCCTTGTGTCTTGGAGACCGGAGCACTAAACACTTTGATCATAGCTTGTTCAGACTTCCACTGTTCTTGCTATCTAGTTCAACATTCTATTGGCTTTGTTGATTGCTCAACATGTCCAACCAATGCAGAGCAGCAGTGAGTCCAGAAAGACTCCCAGATCACTTTCAGCTTCATCCTTAGTATTTCAACACTATTCACAGTATGTGTGTTCCCTATGTGATGTACTTTCTTTACACTTCTCTATTAGATTTCATTTGCCTTCAGAGTGAGTTACAGGCTGAAGTTTAGTTTATATATAGAATTATGAGAGGGAGAGAACAATACCCACAAACCTCACTTGGTGTTATCATGATTTTTGGTCACACTTTTCATGTCAATATTTGACATTGAAAGTTATAATGGAAATTCCCTATGTAAACAAGTCCTGGTGATAATGCCTGCAGGCATCAGGTGGCTTTGCAACTCAACCATACTTTGTACTCGCTTACACACTGAGCAACGGCACAGGAAATCTGCCAACATATTAGAACTATGGAAGTCTGAGCGCGAGTTAAAAGCTAGAACCTAATTGAGATGTTGTGGATTGTAAGCCATCTGAACAACAGATACACAGAAGGGAGTTATCTACTCTGACCTGATTAAGGAGTTTAGAACATTATCTCTATGATTGGTCGGACATTTGGATTTTTATGTAAATCTTCCCACAATTACCCATAAAAGTCCCCATCAAGAGTACAGCGTTAGCAATTTTTAGCACGCGCTATGAGTGGCATTGTGCAGTCAGTGGATAGAGAGCATTTTGTTCATTATATTATGGTTCCATTGCATAGGCAACAAGTGCACTTACTGTTTTGTAGAAAGCTTTAGATTGTGTGCCTAGAACTTCTGATTTCGACACCAGTTCATCCAGCTTCTCCCCACGATCCAGCAGTGACTCCATTGTGTTATGCTGTAAAGACAAGTATCATAGCTGTAAATCTGCTTAGCTCATAGGCAGCAGTTCTTTATTCCACATGCACATCAATCCCTGGAAACATTTGCAGAATATAAAGTCATACAAAATTAGAACTGTGAATTTTGCACACTTCCTACATACAAAGATTTTTCTTTTAAATTCAGAAATCTAGGTAAAGGTCTAAGGCACATACTGCAGGACACTACCCAGATTGGAAAAAGGAGCAGAGAGAAGAGAAAGCAAATCAGTAAGTAGAGGACAGCAAGCTTGGTTTTTAAAAGGCTAAGCAGTGCAGGAGGAACTTGCAGCTTTGAGGTCCTGGGAAAGAAGGAGGCAAGAGTAAACACTGCAGTGAGTTTCGATTTCAACCCAGTGAAAGTGGAGGAAGGAGGAACAATGGTGTTACAACAGCGACACCCTTTTAGGTTGTGAGCACTGAAGGTGCACAATCTGGAAGAGGCTGATGAACGTAGACTGGAATCATCACAGAGAGCGAATCAGGTTGGATGTTAAGTGGAAGAGGTCAATGATATGAACGAACAGACTTGGGAACCCCGAGTTAATGGGAAAAAAACAGGAACCATCAATTGCAGCACAGATAGTGATTTGAGAGAAACTGGATAGAAATTACCATTGCTTTGGTGGGACACTGTATAACGGTAGCTAGTTTAGAAGTGTATGGTGCCAGACCTTGATGTCTAATGTTATGCATGTCCTGTATTAATAGCACAGGTCCTATACAATATATAGGAGTGTCAGTATTTAGTAGTGTGCATAGGGGCTTATGACAATCATGTTAGCAGTCATCCGCTGTGACTCTTACCAATATTACTTTGGTTTCATCCAGTTCTGCTTGTACTTTACTCATAGGGTCAGCTTCTCGAGGATCCTGGGAAAAGACAGGCAAATGTAGTGAGTGTATTAGTGACGTTTTGAAATATACATGTACAATATGTAGAAGACACAGATTTACAGTAATTGGCAAAAGAACCAGAGATGAGATAATGAGAATTTTTTTTTAAAACACATTAAGTTATGATGATCTGAAATGCACTGCCTGAAAGGGTGGTGGAAGCAGATTTTATAAATCAGGGAAATTGGATAAATACTTGAAAAAGAAAAATTTGCAGGGCAATGGGGAAAGAGCAAGGGAGTGGGACTAATTGGATTGTTCTAAGAGTCGGCACAGGCACAATGGGCCGAATGGCTGCCTTCGGTGCTGTGTAATTCAATGTTATACAGGTCCAATCCCTGCTGACACGTTCTCACCATGTAAAAGACATGATTTCAAAAAGGTAGCTTTCAGTTCAAGCACTGGGACCAGTTCAAGAGAAAAGCTGGCCATTCTTTGACCACCAGCTGTTCAAAGTCACAGAGCACAGAGAAAGGTATGATCAGTTTCACAGCCTGCCACACTACAGTTCTCCCCGGGGTGGGGCTCAATGGTGAGGCACCCTGCACCTCCACCCTTCCTGCAATGAGACTGCCAAGTACTCAGCTTTGTGAAAAATAAAATCCACCAGTTGTGCGTTTCTGCAAGGGCAGCACAGCCAGCTCAATACCTGGTAACGGGAAAGGTAGGCGTCAAGTCCTGTGTAGCGAATCGAGTCTGGAGAACCCGAGGGCCAGTCTATACTGTCCACCTGTTTGGAGAATTCATCTAATACCTAAACACAAAGGAAATGTATCACATCACCCATCTACATAGTATTCATGTTTGCTCCGTAACAATCACTGTACTTCAATGTAATTCATTTTGTGACGTGCTTTAAACATTTAAGAGACACGGAGAGGCACTACATACATTCAAGCCTTATTGACAGACTATCCTCCAGATTCGAACATTCCTACCAGTTAAAGCTCCGTAGTTATGTTAGCGATTTGGGGGTAAGTGAAGAGAGTCAAAAACAGAAAACAAACTAAAGCAGCATCTACTGCTCTGCTGACACTGTGCTTGCAGATAGGGTGTCATTTATACAACTGTGAGGAAGCAACTTTGGGGAAGATGTAGAGTACATGGGAGGGAGGGAGGGATAAGTGCATTTGAAGTATGACTGAAGAGGTCAGTAAGGAAACCTTGAACATCAGATTCCACTCAGACTCTGCGTAGTGTTCATGGCACATGGTGTCAGCTTAGTGTCGTACCTTATCAAGTAATGTGAAACAAACTCTTGATGGATATTCGCTGTCTGCAATAACTACCCCTGCCAGGGAATCGTTCCGTACGCAGAGATGACAAAGGTAATCTGGGAAGAACAAAAAGAGGAACTTCATTCAGTGGCGACTGCAGGCTCAATGTGACATTCCATAACCCAATTCATTGATGGTAAATGCACTGAAGTTTTTCTAATTAATGCAGAAATACATGAGTAACAATGAGTTTTGTTATTGCTGACCATCACTGACATCCATCACTGCAAGAACATGAGAATTTTTTTAGGAACAGGAAAAAGTTATAACACCTAACAAAGTTCATCTCTTTTTCTCAGACTAAAGACAATTTCTCATCATATCCCTCAACCCATTCTCAGAAACACATCCAACTGTCTCCTGAACCCATTTATCCTGTCCATTTCCCTCATTATACCTAAGCTAATGTTTAAACTTGTGTCCCCGAGAAATTGAACAATTTGTCTTGAACAAATTTGTCAACATTCAAGTTTTTGAAGATCATCATCTCACGGTCTCTTTTCCCAAAGAAAACAAGCCCGACTTTCTCAACATTTCCCCTCAATGTTTTGCCTATTTCAGGCTCTCAATATCAGCATCAGGCACTCCCAGGCTAGATCCTGCTCAGGTTAGCTTTTAATCAACTTCATGGGGGAAAAGTCACATGCGCTTGGTCCCAACGTAAGCAGCTGGAGTCAACTTTTGGCTAGGATAGTGGAGGCAAAAACCTTGGAGTCACTTAAGGGGCAGTTGGCTGCTATGATGGAGGAGAACTGTAGGTTATTCAAGATGGATGAGCTGACAGAGGACACGGGCTGTCCTAATCCATCTGGTGACCCATTTGGAATTAGAAGTGAAGCAATTATCCCTTATTTAATTGTATTTATTGAATTCCCTCCCAGGCTCTTCAGTAACACGCGGTTACTTACCTTGCTCTTTCACCGCAGCTCGGCTTCCTATCTGCGAACGGTCCACAATCAGTTGACTTGTGAAAGTCATAAACTCCTGGACACTGCAGGTTATAAACAGGGATTTAATTCAAGCACACCTTTTGCACAAGCATCATAGAACTTGAAATCACATCAGAGTATTCAGAAAGAAAGGTACCAAGGCACCCATAGGAAGGAAACTGCCAATAACCGATCAGCAAGGCCCCTACAAGGGAGAGCTGGTCACTGACATTAGCTTCCTCAGTGTCATTTGGTTGCTTTCCCTCTTACCCTTGTTACTGGAACAGATTGGAGAACATGTGGTCACTCCCTTTATAGTCATTATAGAGGGGAAGGGGTCTCTGTGCAAAACCAGACTGACATTCTACATCCCCAAATGTAGCTCATTGGATCAAACAGTTGTGGCTACACAATTAGGTGTGATGTGCATTTTCTCAGTGGTTGCTGCCTTAATCCTTTGGCAGTCTTTACATGGGAGGGGTTGTGGGGGGAGCGCTCTCAGTACAAACACCTCCAGGTGCTTTCAAATCAGTACTTAATTTCCCATCCTTAGATTTAAGCTGTCAGCTGTAATTCTTCCATACCTGGATCTCTGGAAGAAACTGAAGGATGAAACATCGTAAGCGGCTTTCAGAAGCTTAGCACCCGTGGCCCCTTTGTATAATACGCTCAGGCTGTACAACTTCATATCTGCACCCTTGCACTCCTTCCACCGACCTTTACAAGACAAACAAACAGAGTAAAATGCGGTGCCAGGCTCACAGAACAATTGCTATTACCAGATATCAAGCTGGACTATTTTTAGGTTCATATCCTCCTCAGTCACAGGAAACAGAGTTAATTAAACATGTCCACTACCATACCTTATTGATAAGGTCTACTGCAAGTCATTTAAGGAACCCTGCATCGTTCACAACCTCAGGACATCCCAAAGCTCTTAACAGCCAACTAATTACTTTTGAGTGTAGTCACTGTTGTAACATGGGGAAATGTGGCAGCCAACTTGCAAGATCCCAATGACCAAACTATTTTTTTTTTAGTTGGTTGGTTGAAGGGGTACATTTTGGCCAGGACACTGGGAGAAGTCTCCTGATTTTCTTTGAATGTTGCTATGGGATCTTTCACGTCCATCCAAGAGGGCAGATGGGCCCTCACTCTAACGTCTCATCCGAAAGATGGCACCTCCGACAGTGCAGCACTCCCTCAGTACTGCATTACGATCAACCAAGAATACGTGCTCAAATCCTGGAGTAAGGTTTGACCCCTCTGCCTTGGAGATGAGTGTTTATCACTGAGCCGAGGCTTTATACTCACAATATCCCCAGCTCTTCAGTGACAGAAACTGCTGCAGTGCAAATGGATGTGAGCAGGACAAACAATGGAAGCCTAGAGCAATATTCCTACAGGGCTTCTCATAAGATTTTGGGAAAACAATATACAGTCACCTCCTTTACAGTGCAACAGTTGGGAATCATATAATGCGTTTTCTATTAAAGATTGCATCATAAAGAATGCACATGGATCAGAGCTCAATGAACACCTGCCTTGAGAAAACATATCACTGGACTTCAAAAAGTTGAAATGTACTCTGTCTAGGGCCTCGAGTGGTAACAACAACAAAGCCATTCAGTACATAAATGTTAAATTCCCCCCATGATAGAGAAGATATGACACAGAACTACACCAGGGGGGGGGTCACAGGTTCCATCCCTGAGCGCCAACTCTCTGCACACCTTCAAAGGGGGAGCCGGACTGGGCTCCAGCTGGGGCAGAGATCACATCCTATAGGGCGGTCAGTAGATGAATAGTTCATAGAATCATAGAAGTTTACAACATGGAAACAGGCCCTTCGGCCCAACATGTCCATGTCGCCCAGTTTATACCACTAAGCTAGTCCCAGTTGCCTGCACTTGGCCCATATCCCTCGATACCCATCTTACCCATGTAACTGTCCAAATGCTTTTTAAAAGACAAAATTGTATTCACGTACAATGTGAAGTCCTGGACTGCGCCCGATTGTTTGAGGAGGGGGGGGGGTCAGAGATGAATTTTACATTCCCTTATTAGCCCTGGTTTTATTGCCTCTCCTGGGGGAGGGCAGGAAGCTCCAGCCAGTCCTTTCCTGCCCGTTATATCCGTGTGCTGTGCTGTGTGATCCGGTTCAACACCCGCACACACTCCCGAGGGCTGCGAGGGCCGGGAGAGCGGCCCCTAAAGGGGTGGGGTGGGGGTGGGGGGAGCTGTCAATCTGCCCCTCGGTCGGAGTCCCTTCTCCCAGCCGGGGGACAGGGCCCGGGTCCGGAGGCCGCGACCCGAGCCCGCGGTGTCGGCCCGGCCCGGCCCACCGTGTCCGTGTTGCCGGGGGGGGGGGGGGGGGGTGTGTGGAGAAGGGGGGTCGGTCAGTCAGTCAGCCCCGGGGAACTCACCGCCGCCACTCCGGCCCCAAGAATCGATTAGAATCGAAACCCTGCTCGGACTGAACCTGAACACGTCACTCGCGGCCTCTGGTCCAACAGTCAAACCGCTCCCCCGGAAACTGGTCCCGGAACCAAAAATACCGTCCGCCCGGAGCGCTGACGTCATCGGCCGGGTGGGTCCTGCGGCCAGTGCGCAGGCGCGACTCCCTGGGTCAGTGGGGCAATTGTCCAGAGCCCCCCCCCCCAGGACCTTTAACCCTTGCCTGGCTTGCCCCAGGGCCACCAAATAAGATTCAGCTCAACAAGTGCTTCTTTTCAGGGCACCACTAATATAGGAAAGAAACATATGGTCCAATCAAACTAAAAAAAAAAGCTCAACATAAGCCCCACCAAAAGCCCAGGGAATCGTCCATAAGACACTCCGCACGCCGTGGTGACCATCGGTCACGGACGGTCAACCTTTGCCCGGGCCCAGGTCCGGCTTCGGGTTCTGACGAAGGGCTGTGTTTGAAACGTCCGCATCTTCCTTTTCTCTGCAGATGCTGCCCGACTTGCTCAGCGATTGCGGCATTTCTTGTCTTTGTTTCAAATTTTGCTCTGGTCTGGTTCTCGAATCTCTCCTTTGGCGCGGTGGCCTCTCTTGGCCCGCAGAGAAGCATAGAACTCAGGACCAGAGCAATATGGAAGGAAGAAAGACTTGTATTTATGTAGCGCCTTTCTCAATCTCAGGATGTCTCAAAGCTCTTTACAGCCAATGAAGTGCTTTTCGAACTGTTGTAATGTAGGAAACGCAGCAGCAAATTTGCGCGCATTAAAGCCCCACAGACATCAATGAGATAATGATCAAATAATCTGTTTTTATTAATATTGGTTTACGGATAAATGTTAATTGTATAATGTGATTTGTATCAATTAGTGTTAATTGTATTCAGATGACGTGGTTCAATTGGGGATTCTCATATCCTTTTTATGAGAGCTGATCTAGGGTGTGTGTGTGTGTGTGTCAGTAAGTAAGTGAGAGGGTGGGATCTCTGTGACTAAAGGCTTGGAAGCAACTAAAGACCAGGCTGCAGTATTCTATCCTTCCCCACATGGCTATCCAGTTTATAACAACAAATATTGGCCAGGTAGCTGAGGAGAATTCATTTTTTGAATAGCGTGTTGGGATCTTTTCCATCTACCGTTTAATGTCTCATCTGAAAGACGGCGTCTCTGACAGTGCAGCATTCCCTCAGTACTGCACTGGGAGTGTCAGCCTATCTGTTGATAACAGTGTAAGATGGTAGGGTTCCTACAATTGGGTGCATCTTCAAACCAGTTACCACCTAAGACAATCTTCAGTTTTTCTGCATGGGGGGCCCTCCTGCAAATATTCACAATCACTCAAGCACCCCCAGCAAATATTGACTTCTGGCAACCATCTGCAAATGTTGTGATACTCCTGGGGACCCCCTGCATATTTACACCCAATTCTCATCCTTGTTTTCAAATCCCTCCATGGCCTCACCCCTCCATATCATTGTAACCTCCTCCAGCTCTGGAACCCTCCAAGATCTCTGTGCTCCTCCAATTCTGGCCTCTTGCACATCCCCCAACTTCCGTTGCTCCACCATTAGCGGCCGTGCCTTCAGCTGCCTAGGCCCAAAGCTCTGGGATTCTCTCGCCAAACTCCTCCGGTTCTCTACCTCTCTCTCTCTCTCCTCCTTTAAGACACTCCTTAAAACCTACCACTTTGACCAAGCTTTTGGTCACCTGTCCTAATATCTCCTTACGTGGTTGGTGACAGGTCGGAGTCCCTTCTCCCAGCACTTAACCGGCGGACAGGGCCAGGGTAGATGCTGAGAGATTATTTCCCCTGGCTAGAGAGTCTAGAACTAGGGGTCATAGTCGCAGGATAAGGGGTCGGCCATTCGAGACTGAGATGAGGAGGAATTTCTTCACTCAGAGGGTTGTGAATCTTTGGAATTGTCTACTCCAGAGGGCTGTGGATGCTGAGTCTTTGAACATATTCAGTTGTAAACAATTTTACAACACCAAGTTATAGTCCAGCAATTTTGTGGACTATATCTTGGTGTTGTAAAATTGGTGTTGTAAAATTGTTTACAATTGTCAACCCCAGTCCATCACCGGCATCTCCACATCATGAACATATTCAAGGCTGAGATCGATAGATTTTTGGACTCGAGGGGAATCAAGGGATATGGGGATCGGGCAGGAAAGTGGAGTTGAGGTCGAAGATCAGCCATGATCTGATTGAATGGCGGAGCAGACTCTGGGGGGCGGGGGGGGGGGGGGGGTGGGGGCGGGGGGCCGACTCCTGGTTCTTATGATCTTCTATTCTTACTGGGGATGGTGAACAATTGGCCAATATCGTGGAGCTGGAGAAGTTGGTGAGGGGGGGTTGCTGAAATCATTGGGTTGATGAGCAAGATGTGCGGCGAATGTGCTGCCTTCATATGAAGTCTCACACCTTGATCCACAGATAGGCCGACACTCCCAGTGCAGCACTGCCGCCAGCAACATCTGTCCCAATCCTTTAACCTCACGACATGGTCAATGGATCCTGCAGCACCTGAAACTCGGTTGTGTTGATGAAATGCCGCCTGCTTCTGCTTCCAGCAGCCACAGGCGGGAGGCCCCGGGAGCCGCACATCGCGGAGGCGCGCGCGCGCGTTCACGCCTGTCGGTGGCGGTCAATTTTTTTTTGGGGGGGCACCGATTTAGCGAAGATTAACAGATGCGCGCCCACATCGAAGCTCGTCCTCGCTCAGCCCGGGAGCGCGCAGTCAGGCCGGGAGCGCGCGCGCGCGCGCACGGCAGACACGGGCTCCTCACTTCCGGCGGATGTTGGTCTGGCGTCGAGTTCGGGAGGATCGAGCGGTGAGTGCGGAAAACCGGGAATAATCTGAGGGAAACTGGGAATAAACCGTGGAAAACCGGGAATAATCTGAGGGAAACTGGGAATAAACCGTGGAAAACCGGGAATAATCTGAGGGAAACTGGGAATAAACCGTGGAAAACCGGGAATAATCTGAGGGAAACTGGGAATAAACCGGGAATAACCCGTGGAAAACCGGGAATAATCTGAGGGAAACCGGGAATATCGCGCAGAAAACCGGGAATAATCTGAGGGAAACGGGGAATAACCCATGGAAAACCGGGAATAATCTGAGGGAAACTGGGAATATCGCGCGGAAAACCGGGAATAATCTGAGGGAAACTGGGAATAACCCGCAGAATACCATGAATAATCTGAGGGAGAACGGGAATATCCCATGGAAAACAGGGAATAATCAGAGGGAAACCGGAAATATTCTGTAGAAACCCGGGAATAACCTGGGGAAAACTGGGAATAATCTGATGGAAACTGCGAATAATCTGAGAGAAACAGTAATAACCCACGGAAAACGGGGAATAACCTGAGGGAAACCAGGAATAACCTGATGGAACTGGGGGGTGGTGGCAGGAGAGAGAAAGAGAGAGAAAGACCAAGAATAACCCAAGGGAACGAGAGGAGAGAGACCTGGAATATCCCAAGGGACCAGGAATAACCTGATGAAACTGGGGGAGAGAGACCAGGAATGACTCGAGGGAATAGGGAGAGAGAGAGAGACGAGGAATGACCCGAGGGAATGGGGAGAGAGAGAGAGAAAGACCAGGAATGACCCGAGGGAATGGGAGGAGAGAGACTGGGAATAAATCGAGGGAACGGTGTGGGGAGAGAGACCTGGAATAAATTGAGGGAGTAATGGGAGAGGGGTGGTGGAAGAGAGAAGCTGAGAACGACCTGAGGGAATTGGGGAGAGAGGACTAGAAATAATCTGAGAGATACAGTGACTGGAGAAAATGTGAGGCAAGGAGGAGTAGGAAACCTGTGGGAACAAATGAGATTGACGGAAAGAACGCAGTAAGTGTGTGAAAGGGGGAAGCAGTAGAGAGGAGATTAGAGTGCCTCTCTCACCTCAGCCCACGGCCTGAGGGTCAGTGATGCTATGCTCCAGAGAGGTGCTTCCCCCTCCCGCATGGGCTTTGATTGTGGATGCTTTGTTGGAATGGTGCTCAGTTTGGGAGGTATTTCTGAACCAATAGAGATACAAATCTGTCAGCTGCTTTGGTAAGCGATGGCATTGGCAAAGTATTGGGATCAGATCCCTGGCTGGTCAGGGGATAATAATGGAACATAGTTACCTACTGAAGGGAAGCAGTGAATGTCATTGTGTTGAAAAAAGGGATTACTTTTATCCTGAGGATTGATTACTTGGTTACTTAAAGAAGATTACTTCTTACTCACCGATAACCTCGCCAACCTTCATTTCGGATTCCACCAGAACCACTTGGCTCTAGACCTCGTGACAGCCTTGATTGTGACTTGGACACAAGAGCTGAATGCGGAAAAGATGTCAGAATAACTGCCCTCAACATCAAAGCAGCACTTGACTAAGTATGACATTGAGGAGCCCTAGAAAAACAAAGGGAAAACCCTCCAGTGCGTGGAGTCATACCTGACACAAGGGAGAAAGTTGTGGTTGTCAAAGGCCAATCGTCATAGCCCCAGGACATCGCTGTAGGAGTTCCTCAGGGCAATGTCCTAGGCCCAGCCATCTTCAACTGCTTCATCTTCATCTGTCAAGAGGTCAGGCGTGCGATTATTCGCTGATGATTTTACAGTGTTCCACTCCATTCACAACTCCTCTGATAAGGAAGCTGCCCATGCCAGCCTGCAGCAGGTCTTGGATAACATCCAGGCTTGAGCTGACCAGTGGTAGGTAATATTCGTGCCACTTAAGTGCCAGGCAGTGACCACCTGTGACAAGAAAAAGCCCAACCACCTCCCCTGAACTTCAGTGGTACCTGAACTGCACTGCTGTGTGCCCCACCATCAACATGCTGGGAGTCACCATTAAGCAGAAGCTTAACTAGACCAGCCATGTCACACCATGACAATGAGAGCAGGGTACTCTGCAATAAGTCACCCTTCAAAGCCTCTCTGCCATTTACAAGGCTCAATGCAGCAATGTGATGAAGTACTCACTACTTGCTTGGATGGGTACTGCACCAACATTCAAGGCAGTCTACTTGATTGGTGTCCCTGCCACTAAACGCCATATCCATCCCATCCCATCCATAGCTGATGTACTGTGGCTGCAGTATGTACTGTCTATTGGATGCCCTGCAGCAACTCACCAAACTTACTTCAACGGCACCTCCCAGCCGCCCTGACCTCTATCACCTGGGAGAACAAGAGCAGCAAGATCATGGAAAAGCCATCACTTCCAAGTCGCACATCATCCTGGCTTGCATGTAAACTTCTGTTCCTTCATCGTCACTGAGTCAAAAGCCCCCAAATTCTCTTATTAACACCATCATGGGAACACCATGAGCAGGACTGCTGCATTTAGTGGTCTAACCAAGAACTGAAAAACTTCTCTGTTTGAGGCAAGCATGTTATACATGAGCAACCCTGGATCTTGAACTTATCTGCTCTTTTTGCCTCCCAGTAGTCTGCATGACTGAAACATAGAAACATAGAAAATAGGAGCAAGAGTAGGCCATTCGGCCCTTCGGGCCCGCTCCGCCATTCAAAATGATCATGGCTGATCGTCCAACTCAGTACCCTGTTCCCGCTTTTTCCCCCTATCCCTTAATCCCTTTAGCACTTGGCCTCAACTGCCTTCTGTGGTAGAGAATTCCACAGGTTCACCACCCTCCGAGTGAAGAAATTTCTCCTCATCTCGGTTCTAAATGGCATTCCCCGTATCCTGAGACTGTGACCCCTGGTTCTGGACTCCCCAGCCATCAGGACCATCCTCCCTGCATCTAGTCTGTCTAGTCTATTAGAATTTTATATGTTTCGATGAGATCACCTCTCATTCTTCTAAACTCTAGTGAATACAGGCCTAGTCGACCCAATCTCTCCTCATACGTCAGTCCTGTCATCCCAGGAATCAGTCTGGTAAACCTTCGTTGCACTCCCTCCATGGCAAGGACATCCTTCCTCAGATAAGGAGACCAAAACTGCTCACAATACTCCAGATGTGGTCTCTCAAAGGTCCTGTATAACTGCAGTAAGACATCCCTGGTCCTGTACTCAAATCCTCTTGCAATGAAGGCCAACATACCATTCGCCTTCCTAACTGGTCTGGGTTGAAAGCGTAGAATGCACTATGTCTCATTGGGATAGGCCTAATGTATCAGCTGGTCTCATCTTCTTTTGTATGTTTGTAGGTGAGGGTGAGGTAGGCACCATGGGATGCTGGTGGGAGATAGAGAATGGTGGTTACCTGAAAGTCTAAGATTGGGAATACTAGTTCCTGTGGGAAGTACAGAGGTTAAGATCATTGTTTCCCTAGGATTGTACAGAGGTTGGAAATTGAGAATGGTGTTATCATGGGACTGCAAGGGGTAGTGATGCTGTTGTCATGGCAATGCACAGGTCATAAATTGAGGACAGCATTCCCGTTGATGAATCTTTGGAAATCCTGTTGCCTTGTCAGATAGAGGTTAGAGAATATGTATGATGGTTGAATCAGTGAGTGAATTCTTGCAGTTTGCCTAATAGTTTATTTCTCTGTCTTGTTGCAGATTACCTACTTAAGGTATCCAGACTGAATACATTTCAGTATTATTCTAACCTCAAGTGCATTCCTGAGACTGAGGGAGCCATGCTGGACCGAGACCTCGGGTGGGTATACTGCTCGTGCAGAGGCGCATTCCGTTGCTGCATTATAATCTAGTTTCCTTCTGCTTTTTCCCTATTAAAGGCACCTAAGCCCCCTTAGATGGCGTGTCTTCCAGAAGAATACTATATAGCTTCTAACGCAAGCTAGTGAAACTTAGCTGTAAACTGAAGCAGTGTGCATTTCAGTCAAGGTTGGGATTCAAGCCCAGGATCTTTGGATGATCAGCACCTTTGGAAGGAGTTGCTCAGCCCTCTGAATGGGTTCTATTGCCCAGACATAAAAGCAAAGAGTACCATATATTGTTATACCATGTGACCCAGAGATGTTTGCAAAACAATGTTCAGTTGTTGCACAAACGCATCCTCTTTTTGAAGTGAGATTGCAAGTCACAGGTGAAAAATTAGGGTCTAACTGCAGCTGACACTTTTTGGTGTTTCTTCGAGGGCCTGACTGGCCTCCTGTTCCTATGTTTAGACCAGGAAGGGTAATACGAAATCTTCTTTGGAAACTATATGTTGCAGAAAAGTGTGAATTAATGTTTTGTGCTTCCCTGATTTGAGTTGCTGAGTTAGATGCCAGGCTGTGATATGGGTTAGGGAAGGCTTCTTTTTAATGGGAGCAGCTGTGTTTTTGTTGCACGTTAGTTGAATTGGGACTGTTGAGGAGAACAAGTCTGTCATATCAGGATGGAGTGAGTGTTGCACTTGAGCAGATTTGTTGAACAGATTGTGCGGCGAGCTGGCTGCTTATGGGCTGGACTGAATGCGTGTTGTGATGGGCGAATGCTGGATGTGGGACTGTATTTGATTTGTACCATGATGGTTGAATGATGTGATTGCAATGAGTGTGTTGAAATCATTTAAGGATGAGACATTGAGCAGCAGGATTTCATACTGGTCACTTACTGTATCTAAAAATTGTGTAATACGGTGTGACTTGGGATACAAAGTTTTCTATGCTTGGCAGTCCCTGTAGTCACAATCTGTACAGGCTTCTGATCATGTAGAACATTTACTCTGGTGTTCATTACAGATTAACAGTTAAAACTCAGTTTGTGTGTGGTTTACACTTGTGCTGATTACTGAATTTGATGAATTGGTGGTTATTCTGGTGTGTTGTAAGGTATCCAAGCCCGGAGTTACTTAGCAACTGCAATAGCAAAATATTTGGATTCTGTTTAGAGGGTCTGGAATACATGCTATGAATGATGTTTGAATTCTGGTCCACTCTTAATATTTGGTTCTCAGCTTAGCGCTGCACCTGGGAGAGGAATTTTGAGACACCCTCCTTCTACCAGTTGAGAAAATTCAGTTGGATCATCAGTATGTAGATTGCAACTGTGGGCCAGACCCTTCCAGATCCCATGCCACCATAAGAGGGCAGTGTAGAATTTGGAGGTAGCATGTGTGAATAGAAAACGGGGTTTTTAATTCATAAACAAAGATGAAATGCTGTGTAATCAGAGCTTAGTGTTGAATTTTTGATGGCCAGTTTCTGTCACTGAGATTTTTCCCCTTATTACACGCATTTATAGTGCATCCTTCGTGTCCCTTGGTTACTGTTTCTTCTTTACATTGAACATTGGGATAAAAAGCATTGCAAGAGTGGCACGGAGCATTGAGGTGCCAGTGTGTGGTAACATTCATAGGTTTGCAACTTTAATCTACCAAACTATGGAGTTGCAGATGACTGTGGGGAAGTATCCACGAGGAAGCCATGTCCTTTCCCATAGTCATCCCTGAGGTGTCCCAGGCACCTCCGAACGGCCAGTTCAGACCAGCACAGTCACAGCTCATAAGAGAGGGATGCCCACCTGTTCTCAGTATTGTAGTATTGCACGAGCCAGGGAGAGCAGAGAATGTTAGCTTTAAATGAAAAATACTGTACAAAGGATTGATATTGAGCGTAGCAGAAATTAACATCACCGCTTTCATCTTCATTTGTAGTCCGACCCCGTCTTATCCTCCCACGTATCCGGAGCCCACTATTGGGTAAGGAGTTTTTGGTTCTGTTGTTTTGGTGTCTTTATTGTATCTCCTGTAGACGGGACCTTTCAATTAGTTACATGCTGTCTATATTGCTGGCCTCAACAATAACCTTTTTATGATAATTATAAGAATTTTACAATCTATGCTTTTGCACCTACCAATAAAATGTTTCAAATGCAATTCTGGGAGAACAGTCGATGATTTCCAGAGGAAGCTGATCCCTTTGCTGGTGAACTAACTGATGGTTATAGGCCATCTCTGTAGCGTCTGTATAAGCACCTCAGTTGTGTATTTACTGTAAATAGTGTGTATCTTGGCGTATTGGTGATACTAATGTAAAAATCTTACCATTGGTTTCCAGATCATACAGAAATGCCAAATGCACAGCTGGTTTTACAGTAGATTATAGTGTTGAGACCATTATCAAGCTGTTGCTATAATTCTGTAGTTGTAAGTGACCGTGTTCAACAGCAGATATGTTTCTGTAGTGGATGTCACATATTCTGGGGATGTGCCACTGATCCGATTGCCTCGTTTAATTTGATTACTAATGTATTCCTGCAATTTCAGAAGACACACGCCTTATATGTCACAGCCTGAGTACAGGATCTATGAGCTCAACAAACGTCTCCAGAACTGGACAGAGGTGGGTAATTTCAGGCCGATTAGTCAACAGAGTTTAAAGTATAGATAGTTTCAGAACTTCACTCCTAGAGTAATCACGAGCTTAGAGCTGGAACATTGTTTTCTGCTGAATGCAATGTTGTAAATATCAAAGTGAACATCTGGAGAAGTGGGATACTGAAATTGTCGAGATTGCATGATTTAACCAGCATCTTCTGGTTGATAAGGGCAATAGAGAATGGGCCTCTCCTGAAGGCATTAACTTTTTTTCTGGGGCATAGTTCCACAATGGACATTTTCCCCTTCAGCACCTTACCCATATTCAGAGGTGAGCATTGTCATTTAGTGTCGCCAGGCTGTGAGGGGTGCAAACTGAGTAGTGATCAAGATTGGAGACCCTAACTGATTTTTCTTTTCCCCCTGCTTGAAACCCAGGGATGAAGCCTGTTGCGTCATCAGATGAGTTAACTCAGTACAGACCAGGGACCAAACATGAGGCCCTTTTTGTTTGTATATTTCAGCTACTCACTAGAAACCTGCTGAGCTATTGGGATAGCCGGCTGCTTACAGTTTGTGGATGTGGTGGCAATTATGGGTTAAGCTATAAATTTTGTTTTATTTTTTGTTCGATATTCTCGCCTCCCCTCTCTTCCTGAAGGTATGGTTCCTTAATGGCTGTCGCTTTCTGCTGCCTCCCCCTAGTGGCCTTATTCAGTTGCTAGCATAGACAATAAGTGTAGGCATCATGTACAGAGCCTGATTGTACCCTTATCTAAAGTCCACAATCAAACATACACAGGCTGCCCACTCCCGCTCCCCAAACCTGGGCACACTGAAGCCAATTGTAGCATCACTACTGTAGTAGCTTGTAGGGTGATGGATAGTTTGGGAGATAGCTTCCATAACTTGAGAAGTACCAACGTAAGGGCAATAGGGAATGGGATGGTTGAACATTTTGTTATACACGCATGCACACAGTACAACATCTGATGCACAAAATGCAGCATGTGAGTGTAAGATTTTATTTGGAACCAAGACAAATACTGCAACGGAGATGCCGACAGAATTCAATTGCGCGCTGATTCTGACTGTCATTGTAGATGAGGTGAAAACACTCCGCATGCCTCGCTGTCTCTCTGTGTCTTTATTGTGTTTTACTTCATTAGATGAAGATTAACTTATTATTGGGCTCCATAGTTCAGCCGGTGTTGAGGGTTTTATTCTCTGGCGAGCACATTGTCTTGTGACTCTTTTGTCAATTTGATTTTTCTCTCAGGAGTGTGACAATCTTTGGTGGGACGCTTTCACCACTGAATTTTTTGAAGATGATGCAGTGTTAACTGTGGCTTGCTGCCTGGAAGATGGACCAAAGAGATACAGTGAGTTGGTACTGTTCCCCATCACAGTCTACGCACGTTTCAAACCAACTGCAGCGCTCGTACAACAACTTTCATTAGTTATAAAAACATGTGCTGAAGTAATAGGCCAAGAAAGACTCTGCCATTCTTTTTGAGCGACAAAAAATAATAACTTAGAGGGGACACTAATAAACTTTGCAGGGTAATGTGGAGAGATAGTCTCGTGCCCAGTATGGTACATAAATATCCTGTGTACCCAATTTGGTACATCAGTAAATTGTACATATTAACACAGTAAAACTCCCTCTTCTGAGTTATTTACTAAAGTCAGAGGAGTAATTTTATTCCTTTAGCAGATGGAATAATCTACACTCTACAAAATGCTTAGATGTTTAAAGTTCAATTGTATTATAAAACTCTTGTCAAAGTTTTGAAATTTAATGTGTTTTTTTCTATTTCTACAAAGCAATTGGCCGGACCCTAATCCCTCGGTATTTCCGTAGTATCTTTGATGGCGGAGCAACGGATCTTTATTTTAACCTGAAACACTCAAAGGAATCGTTCCACGGCAATTTGGTGATACTGGACTGTGATCTGTGCAGCATGATCACACTGCATAGCAAGCCCATCTTCACCAAGGTAGGAAATATCCCGTGTAGTGAATTGTAGATTGGATGTAGACGCTTTGATTTCCTGCTAGTCTCTGTCAACTAGCAGTTGAACCAAAAACCAGTAGAGCAGGCATTTTTCTTGCTTTTTTCTCATGAATTTTTGCTCTTTGGCCTTCAAAGAATGTACGGCACAGAAGCAGGCCATTCGGCCCAACAGGTCCATGCCGGTGTTTATGCTCCAGGTGAGCCTCCTCGCTCCCACCTTCTTCATCTAACCCTATCAATATATCCTTCTATTCTTTTCTCCCTCATGTGTTGATCTAGCTTCCCCTTAAATGCATCTATGCAAGTTGCCTCAACTACTCCTTGTGGTAGCAAGTTCCACATTCTTACCACTCTCTGGGTGAAGAAGTTTCTCCTGAATTCCCTATTGGATTCGTTAGTGACCTTCTTATATTTATGGTCCCTAGTCTGGTCTCCCCTGCAAGTGAAAACATCTTCTGTACATATACCCTATCGAACCCTTCCATAATCTTAAAGACCGCTATCAGGTCACCCCTCGGTCTTCTCTTTCGTAGAGAAAAGAGCCCCAGTCTTTATTTCAACACAGCAAGGAAGTAGGGTGGGAGATCAGTGTGTAAATGGCATATTTGAAATTTAGGAGGCAAAAGAGAGGAAACTCAAAAAACAAAGCATCAGTAAAATAAAGACAGGAGAGATTATTCAGCTTGTACTTGTTTGTTGTCTCAGGTATGTACAGAAGGCCGTCTCTACCTGGAGTTCACTTTCGATGATCTGATGCGTATAAAGAATTGGCATTTTAATATCAGACAAAATCGCGAGCTGCTCTCACGCAGTATCCTTGCAACACATGTGAGTATCTGATTTTTCTTTAAAAGTGATCACAACTGATTATTCTCTCTCAGCCACATATCGATGCGTGAACAGATGTCCTGAATGCAGGCCTTGAAGCTTTTAGTGACTGACCAGCAAGGATATGGCTCCCCGACCCCGACCCCCGTACTCACTGCATAAAAGGTCGAATTCTGGCATTGTAACGCGGTTTGTTCTTTTGTAATTGGCAGCAATTGAATTTCTGGGCACCAGGAAAAACTCCCTAAATACATAAGTTCTGTTTAATTTGTGTTCTTTCTAAGCTGCAAAAGTTTATATATATTATCCTTTACCTTTTTCTTTTGTGAATTTTTGCTATCTTGTAGGATGAAATACATCGTCTAGCAAATTGGTAATGGCGTCTGTTGCCAATTAGCTGGTTGCAAACCAGGAGGCAAAATACAGGCATGTTCCACTCACAAAATGACTGCCAGGTGATCAGAGATATGAGTGTGTGAGAGGTGGTTCAACACTTCCACATAGGAGTGTGGGCTGGGTGCTTGGTGAAACCTGTACAGAGGTACTGGACTATGGGTTGAGGTTTGAGCAATCATTGAAGTACACAGGCTCCCAAAGTCCCATACAAATCCATCTCTTCGAATAGACAGAGGGAAAGCAACGCCGTGTGTTATTGTTACAATCAACATATTATATTATTCTGATCTCCCTGCACAATATTGTTGTTTGTGTAAGATGAATTAATTCATCTTTGCGTACTTGAACAGAGCATGACTAAATGTAATAAAAGCATGTCAGACTTGGACATTGCTTGTAATTATAAAGTTGGCCTGTTTTATGAAGGATTTGATGAGCTTGACGGTACTGAAAAAGCATTTTGAGGGATGAAAGTAGGAACATATTTTTCTATGTAGCTAGTATTTATTTGCAGTATTACTGAGTAGCACAGTTAATGATTTTATGTCCCTACAAAACCCATTCCTTAGTCCTTTTTACTTTTTTTTAGGCCCAGGATCCTCCAATGTTGGAGCAGTTATCCAACAGTATCACCCGCTCTGGCCTCACAAACTTCACCCTTAACTACCTCAGAGTAAGTATGATGTCTGCACAGGGAACCCAAGTCTGTAAATAAAGATGAATCCACCTTGTTTGAGCACTCTTCTCTTTTTTTTTGTATTGAGTTGGTACAAAACTGGCATTAACTAAATTGATAATATTGTGTGGCTTTAAGGACAGCTGTTATTCTTTTGAAAAGTCAATGAAAAGGCAGTTATTCCCTGTATCTAGCCATACTGTATCTAATCTGACAGTCTTTGATGGGACAGCATCGAGGGAGCTTTACTCTGCATCTAACTGTGCTCTACCGAACCTGAGAGTGCCTGAAAATGACTTCTTCAGCACTGGCATAAACTCATTCATTATTTTGGTCCTGTAGTGGCACGCCTTCTGGTGCCTAGTTCAGGTTTGGCGGTCAATAACTGGGAAACAGCTCAATTGCCTGTCTTTTGTTCTGATTACAGAATAAGCCATGGTTGGGGACTGAAGTAAAGAAAGAAAATAGAAAATAGAACAAAGAACTGCAACACGGGCCAGACCCAGGGCTAGAGAAGAGAGCATTGGGGTTGGGTGGAGCAATGTGCTAAACATAAGATTGAAGGTTAAGGAAAATCAAGGGGCAGTACCTTTTATGCAAAGGCCTCTCCCTTTTTTGCATAGAATATTATTAATTTCCTTACTAGACTGTTTCATTTTTTTTAAATGTCAATTTTATCGTTGCTGTGAAGATCTCTCGATTAGAGTCTCTCTCCCTGACAGACTGCTCTGGTAATGTCAGGTGGAGCGAGCAATTCCATTTGCACTGAAGTGGCTCCACTGCAAATAGTGGATTTGTGACTTCCAACTGGCCTGAACACTGCACTCACCCCACTCTGGGCATGCTATGGGCTGGGAATGCTACACAGTAATCCTCATTCAAGTCTGATAACACCGTCTGCTCGTTACAATGGAACCATTCTGGGACATCCCCTGTTATTATAATCACAGTGGCCTCTGAGGGAGGACATTGCTTGAGGGTTTCCGTTGGTGGCAAAAAAATACCTGGGAAGAGAATTTTCTTGTATAAAAAGGAGTACTTAGAACAAAGGAGTGAACATATTCAAGAGGGAGTTGGATAATTTTTTGGCAGTGAGATGATTGAGGGATATATGACCAGAGTATTGTATTGGATCTTTCAAATCTTGGGACCACCCAGAGGGATTACAGTAATCTTTCCAGACCTGTCCATTCCAGTGTGCAAAAAATATTTCCCTGACATGAGTGCAATATGTGATGAAATTGGAGTGAAACAATAAAAGCTGCAGCTAAGGATTATTTAGGGCACATTTCTGAGTTCAAGGATCAGACAGGTTAACCGTTCAAACACTTGGACCTAAAAACCTGAATCTTGGGCTGATTTGTGTGATTTCTTTTTTTTCCTTTCCCTCAAACTAGCTTTGTGTCATTTTGGAACCAATGCAGGAACTGATGTCAAGACACAAAACCTATAACCTGAGCCCTCGAGACTGTCTGAAGACCTGCCTGTTTCAGAAGTGGCAGCGGATGGTGGCTCCTCCCGGTAAGAGGCTGCGGGTACAGAGATGGTCTGTAAGATGCAGCTGATAGGCGGGATAATCTGCAAAAAGGAGCTTTTATTCTCCTGAAGTGCCAGAGATCAATAACATTTCCAACCATATTACAGCTGAAAGCACAGTAGAGTCCAACCCTGAAAACCATACTGTGTCCTACTGCAACACAGGCCAGACCCAGGGCTATGTTACATACTACAACATGGGCCAGACTCAGGGCTATGTTACATACTACAACATGGGCCAGACTCAGGGCTATGTAACATACTACAACACGGGCCAGACCCAGGGCTATGTTACATACTTCAACACGGGCCAGACCCAGGGCTATGTAACATACTACAACACGGGCCAGACCCAGGGCTATGTTACATACTACAACACGGGCCAGACCCAGGGCTATGTTACATACTACAACATGGGCCAGACTCAGGGCTATGTAACATACTACAACACGGGCCAGACTCAGGGCTATGTTACATACTACAACACGGGCCAGACCCAGGGCTATGTTACATACTACAACATGGGCCAGACCCAGGGCTATGTAACATACTACAACACGGGCCAGACCCAGGGCTATGTTACATACTACAACACGGGCCAGACCCAGGGCTATGTAACATACTACAACACGGGCCAGACCCAGGGCTATGTTACATACTACAACACGGGCCAGACCCAGGGCTATGTTACATACTACAACATGGGCCAGACCCAGGGCTATGTTACATACTACAACACGGGCCAGACCCAGGGCTATGTTACATACTACAACACGGGCCAGACTCAGCTCTGTATGACCCAGGACAACACAGACCATACATGGTACAGTACAGGCCAGGCAAGGTAAGGTGGCACCTGTTGGAAATGGGGAGGGTTTTTACTTCTAATCATCTCTGACCCTTTTGCTGAAAGTGGGCACATATGAACACCAGGACTTAAAATTCCTATTTTAACAAAAAAAAGGGAGAACGTCTGTTCATCGCGAATTCATGACCTACTAATGAAATAGCATTTTTAGAAATCTTGCTTCAAAACTTTGTTCCCCTAATTTCATTAGTGAGTCATTAATTATGGGGAAAAGTGAGCATTGTTGTTGAGAAGAATTTTGCACTCCAAGTGAGGGCTTAGTCAGTCACTTCTGATTTTTCAAGCTCACGCGTGAAGAACGGCTGCTGGGACGAAGCCGGAGTATACCTGTGTGATGTGCTTCCATATTTAAACACTTTGTGAGAACATAGAGGGACCGATGTCTGTTGCAATTTACAGTTTCCAAAGTTATTGTTCAGCTTTACTTTCATCTTATTTTCACACAGCTGAACCTGTCAGACCTCCAACAGCCAAGCGGCGAAAGAGGAAACAGTCTGGAGGCAACACGTCCAGTGCAGGGCCAGCCAGTAACAGCAGTGGGGGCAATAAGAAAAAGACTAGCCCTGCCACAGGCTTCAGTCTGGCAACTCAGGTACCTGTAAGCATCCTTCTCTATATTGATTTAATCACTGTCTTTGACTGTCACTAACATTGCGAAACCAGCTGGCCTCTTTACACAGACTTTGGGAGAGCCTGAAGTTCCCAATCGGGGCAGTCTACAAGTAATCATATCTATTGGATCATAGGAATGGTGTTCATTTCTCACTGGAGGTCATCTAATGCTTTATGCCTTTGACTAGATTGAGGGAATTTTCCTCTCATATTTTCTTTTGATAGTGGCAAGGAAGTGCATGTCCAGCGGACTAGTTTTACCCGCAGTTAATTGCGGTCCAGATAAATAAAAGTGGTCCTGCTATAAAGCGCGCTCCAGTTGACACTTCTCCCATACTAAGGGGAGAACTACCAAAGGAGCATCCTCATAAATGGCATCATCCACAACAGAGTGGGAGCAGGAATAGTGGCCGCCGACTGCCCATGACAACTGGGATTAGAAAACAGAACAATCCATTGTCTTAACACTGGCTACTGTCAACATCTCACCGATGATGCTGCACCAATGTTACCCACAATAATAAAAGTTGATTGGCCCAATGGACCCAGATGTGCTTAATGGGCAGGAGCAGTGGATTTGGACTGTCAGTGACAGGTGGGGCACAAGAGATGTTATTTTGCCAGTAATGCTGCTCCATACGTGTCCTCTATATAAATATTAACCCAGCAATCTGTGGCCTCCTCTCAGGCACACCTTGATCTAATATTGTTAATACTTTTACTTTTTGAGGACCTTACGACAATGCTTATGGAAATAAATGTCTGAACAGCATAAACAACTTCCATTTCTATCGCACTCCTCAAGCATAGATGTCACAGAGCGCTAAACACTGCAATAAAGAAAGGGGAAAAATAGATTCAGGGGGTGTGAAGGTATAATCAAAAAGAAGGGACGTAAACTTTTTTGGAAGGCAGAGAACAAGATGAAGGTGGTGGGCGAGGGCGTTCCAGTGGCTGAAGGAAGAACCACCGATTGTGGGAATGAGGAATAAGCTGGTGTCGCAGGAGGGGAGGGCGTGAGTGAGATGTGCAATTAGGGAAGATCTTTGAAATGGGGATGGGGCTAGGCCACGGAGTGATTTGTTTTTTGAAGTGAGGTTGAGGATCTTGGTTAATTTCCTGGGTGCATGGAGCTCAGCAAGGACACCCTGGTGTTTTAGATCAGCTTAGATGGTCAAGACAGGAAAGCCAGCAAAGAATCTGCTGGAGAAACCATTGAGACTAACCACAGTGATAAAACATCCAGATGAATAAAGAGTGTTTTTATATTCCAGTTAAAACCTATGGTACTGTAACCTTAAATCTTCTCCCTAGAAATCCAACCCTAACTCAGTAACCAATTCCCTTTGGAAAATAAGTAACAAACTTCGAAAACTTTTGGAGTTGAGTTCAAAAGCAGGAAATGAGTCCTGCAAATGTAGTGTGAGTGCTGTGTAAACGGGTCTGCTGGGTTCGTGCGTGGGGTTGGAGTTTGAGCTCTTTCTGTCTGTATTCCCATTCTTAGATGAAAGAATGGGGAATCTAACTGGCCAATAGTCTATCAAGAAAATATTTTGACACCTTTTAGATGCTTTCTGATGGCCATTATATTCAGCAAACTGCTTATTGTGCTTTGGATGTAGTTGCCATCTTGAGTACATCAAACTGTTTGTGATTGTAGAGGGCAGCTGTCCTTTTGAGGCTGTCAGTGAGCTCTTTTATTACTCTTTACCTTTCACTCTAACGCTTTCCTCTCTGTGATGCAGTTGATTTGACTGTAGTTCTAACCCTGACTGTTTTAGGGTGTGGGGAGTAGGGTTTGTGGAGGTGTCTGTTTTCAGTGCAGTACTGACCTGCTGTGTTCTTTACATCTTGAGATTCTTGAATTATGGATGCACACAGTCTGAGATTTTCACCCTTACTGAAAATCTCAAGTACTTGCTGAGATTTCCCTTAAAGCAGTGCTGAACCGCCACTTCATATTGCCATATTGAACCTCAGTCGCAATCTCCCTCTTCAATCTGAATTGTCCCAGTGATGTTTTTTCATGTCTTGAAGCACAGCCCCTGTGGGGGATCTCTTTCATATCTGGATATATGAGGTGATATTGGAGGTGTGTACTAAAGTTTGAAAATGGTTATAGTTTTGTGGTCCCCATTTTGTGAAGACCAGTTAAATTAATTTGATGGTTTGACCCAGTGTGAGGGTGATAGGTAGGCTGAATATTCAGAGCAGTGGCTGCTGTCTTACTGGTGGTAGCTCAGTTTAGAGGGAAGTTAGTGAGTCCCAGACTCTGATTTGGGTGGCAGTGCTGCTCGCACACTCAGCTTGCAATGAGGTTAATGGATCGTTGACTAGTTACTGCTTTATAGTTCATCTGTGGATTAAGATCGGTAACTTTTGTTTCTTGTGTCATGAGAGAAGAATTTCCAACCTCTTCCTCTTCCAAAACCTGATGAGAAAAGCACTGTTTGTACGACTGAAGGCTTCGATAAAATTGACTACCAATAAATGGTAATTTTATCACTGAGAAAGAATTAGTTTTTCAAGTAACAGTAATGCCACTGCCTCTACTTTGGATCAACAGTGCACTGCAGCTCAACCTCTTGAGTAATTAATACTTACTCTTCGGTACTGAGGTTGATATGGTAGTAATGAAAATTGTTCAGTGTACCATGCATTGGAGAATAAGTTTTATTGATAAAGACCCTCCCCCCATATTGGTTCTGCAGTATATTCTGCATCCCGTGGAATGTTGGCCACAATGCTTTTGGATTGATTGATTGAGGTGTGGTCATGTTTAGGACTTCACTGCAGGGCGTGTGGAAACGTAGCTAATTACACTGATGCTCTGCTAAAGAACACAGCAGGTTTCTGCATTTTTTTGTTAGATCTGATATGACATTTTTTTTAAAATTCTAGTAGAATTCATCTTTTTAAAAAAAAAATCCAAAAAAATCTCTGCTGAAAATTTGCATGTGGCGAGTAAGTAGAGAATGAGTTTGGCAAGACGAACTTTTGATTAAGAGTGCCCTCTTCTCTTGCAGGTTCAACCTGAGAGTAACTTGCTGGGCTAAAAGGGTTTGGGATTATAACCCTGCCCCCACACCCTGTCTAGGCCAAAGTAGAACGTTATTAGACAATAAGTGGGTCTCGGCAGCTGGGGAGGAGGCGGACTGCTTTGAAAACTCAGAAGATTGGTTTTCGTCTAATCCTCCGTGTCTTAGATATCGAGGGGCTTAAACCTATTTAAAAGAAACAACATATTAATACTATTAGGATTTCCCAGAATCTAATCTGACGAGTCCTATTCCTTGAATCAAACCAGCCTTTGATTCTATCCCTGCCTGGTTTGGTAATGGGACAGAAAGATTGTGAAGAACAATATAAACGGTCTGGAAAACCCACCAACTTTTAACTCTGCACTTTGAAGATCAGACTTTTAATGCTAATGTTCTTTTCTTTTGTAATAAACCCCTTTAAAATTGAGAAATGTTATAATTGGTTGTTCAGTAGTAATTTTGAGGCCTGGGTTATTCTAACGTCAGATTTTGTCTTGTCTGATTTCAACAATAAACTGTACTAGCTCAGGTTATGTAGCGTTTCAAAAAATGTTAGAAGTTAGGGCAAGGAAAGAAACAAAATATCTGTACTCTATAAATTTTGTACAAGATTGAGGTTGTATAGTTTTCAAGTCATATTTGGACAGGAATTAGTGCAGTGAGCACATCCTAAACAGTAACGCTTTGCTTTTTAAAAACTTTTTACTTCACAATGGACAATCATCAAACATTATGTACGATGTGGCTTTTTACAGCTGTTGAGATTTATACCTGTTTGACTTTACATAGTATAATCAGGGGAAACTTCCACCACACCCATGAGCATAAGTAGCCGCACAGTGCTCCCTCAGAGGAAGACCAGGTACGGGAGTACAAATCAGTCACTGACATAACCTTGCCCAAAGGAAGCAGAGTTGAGTTTTATAAAAGAGTCCTGTCAGTTTAGGGATAATGGTCAGATCACTGACACCCCAAGCCCAAACGAGACAGCCCCCTCGCCGCCCCCCCCCCCCACCACCATACACAAATTAATTTAACAAATGCACATTGAACAGTGTGAGTGTAAAGAAGATGGTCACGTTTTAGAGGAATTGCCAGCATGCTGCTATGATGGGCGCAAGATACTAACCTCTTAAACCTGTCCCCCACCACACCCGAAACAGACATCCAGAAAAGTTGCTGCAATATGGGGAGAGGGGTTGTCCATCATTTGACGAGTTTATTCAAGTTTTGCATGTTGATCTGGGTCACTTTGTGTGCACAAGCATCCCAAATTGAGTCATAATACCTGATGGGTAATTTTGTTTAGAGATTTAAACCTTTGTCCTGTCCTGTCCTGCCCTCAACAAGGAAGGGACAATCAGAAATATTGATGGACCAAAAGGGTTATATCAACACAGAGTGATACAGATCAACAACTGCAGTAAATGTGGGGCACCAATAATCAACAGGAAAGAAAGCTTGGCTGCAGTTAGATCCATTTACTTATGAAACAGATCGGAGCTGCTCATTATTAGAAAAGGCATTTTAATAACATCAGTGCTCTTCTATGTTGAAAAGCTGCAGGTCCTTAAGATATATTAGCCACAGAACAAGAATAATATTCTGGATCTGACTCCCTGAAAATACCCTGTGTAATTGAATGGGGAGAATTTGCAAACATTGAATAGAATACTAAGAACACTAACAATGCCCAGCAAATAACAATGACAGCATGATCTTTCGGGTCATATCCTTTTTTAGTTGAATGGGGAAGGAGGATATTTGGGTTTAGCCAAGGACTGCAAGCTATGAGAGACCTGGGGTCCAAGCTGTTTAAAGCCAATATATTGCCTCCTGTCTGAAAATAGCTTTTAAGTTTGGGGAGTGAAATGCCTGAGCCACTTTAAACCCTGACAGAACATTAAACTGCTCACTGTCTGCCAAAGTGGGTTGGAAATGAAAAGTAAAACATCATTGGTGAACAAGATTGTTTTCCATTCCCATGGTCTCATGGACGTAAAACCCAGTACATGCACCAAGATTCAGATACCAAAGGAACAAAAAGAGGAAGGTAGGGCACATGTGGTCTCTGTAAGGGTGAAAACCAACAGATGCTTCACCATTGCGTAAGCACTGTAGGCCTGGCACTGGAGCAAAGAAGGACAATCCTGCTAGTGAAGAGGGAATGGACTGGAATCGTGCCCATTGCATGCTCTTGTCTGCTGTAGATGATGTGGACAAGAATTGTGTCCGTTCTGAGCTGTTGTCTGTTATAGGCATTAGAAAGAGGAACCTTGCCCCCACTGCCCATTCTTGCCATAGGCGGGGTAGACACGAATTATACCCACTGCATACTAAAGTAGGTCAGCGAACGTGGACAGGAATCATGGCCACTTTTGCAACTCTGGACAGTGTAGACAAGAACTGTGACTAATTCACAGTCTTGCTGCCTGTAGGTGGCATGGACTGTAATCTCGCCCACCGTATGCTCTTGTATATCGAAGGCAGTGTGGGCTGCAATCATGCCTGCTTCCCAATCTTACCTGATGTGAATATTCGTAAATTTTTGTAAACTGAGTTTTAACTTCAAAATACCAAGTTCTCATCTCAATGCACCAGTTCCTAAATGGTCGTGTGTCTCATTCTAGCATAACATTGTCACTTCACTAATATGAGTACAAAGTTAAGGACATTGACAAGTAAATGGAAATGTTAGCAGTTCATTAAACTGCCCATTGGCAGAATCTTTTACATTTGACCACATATTCTTTGACTTTCTTCTCTGTAGGGTTTCCAGTTGCTCAAACTTAATCCCATGTTGCCTCCATCAGCAAAGCAAGTGGCAAAATCTGTGCTGCACACTTGTGTCGGATTTGTTATGAGATTTGTCTTCCCAAACTTTCCTCCCTGTCAGAGCTGTTGCCATCGTAAAGTGCTCTACTAGCAGCACAGTCGTAAACCTGACTGTGGAGGAGAGGCGAGTGTGATCATCGGTCACGCCTGTGATGCAAACTATGGCCCTCTGCCTGGAGTCTGGTGATCTACTGCTAGAGCTGCTTAGCCTCCCATACAATAGCTCCTCGCAGCACTTTCCCTCTGAATGAAGCGGGCGCAGAGGTAAATTTGAAATTAAATTGGTGCAAATTAAACCGTCTTCAGCCCTTTTCAGGGTTAGTTAACTCAGGCACTGAAAACACTATGGAGTAGCTGATTGGTATATTTAAAAACTGCATGCTACTAATTTAGGCATTTAACAACAAAAATCAGTCGGACTTCAATTTGTCCCTGTAGAAATAGAACCAAACTGAGGCAGAAACTCTGGCTCTGGTCCTCCCATTCCAGCCAGATGTACAGAATCACTGGGTAATATTCAAGGAAAATGCATTAACCAGTGCTGAGTTGAAGTGTGAGGAAACGGAAAAATTCTTTTCTACTGTCTTTGCTGTGGTTTAATCGATGCGACCTACTTATTGTAGGACGTTATGGTTGTGGGTGAGCCAGCACTAATGGGTGGGGAGTTCGGTGACGAGGATGAGCGCCTAATCACGCGGTTAGAGAACGGCCAATATGATGCAGCCAATGGTATCGATGACGAGGACGACTTCCGTAACTTGCCAGCCTTGGGGAATAGCAGTCCTTGGAACAGTAAACCGCCATCAAGCCAGGAGAGCAAGTCTGATAACCCCACGTCTCAGTAATGGTACTTGAGAGCTTTAATAACAATTTAAGAATTGCAGGGACTGACGCAGTCGAAGGTTTAAACCTCTCGTGGCACAAACAGGTATTCAGTTGTGAACAAAATGCTTCTTGAACAGTGATCCAGGGCAAAAAGTAAGTGTATTAACTTTTTAGATGAAACTGCAGCCTATTTGAGGATAAATATACCATGTGATACTGAACCGTACGGACTAGGAGGTCCTAGCTTCAGTACCCAATCTATTCTGAGTGAGGATGTTACAGTTACTCTTGTGCTTCTGTGGGCTAAGGATGTGAAAATCAGTCAGGGTTCCTGCTCCTGATGGCTATCTAATGACTCCTGCTGAAAGTGCATATGTGTGAACGTTGCATGAGGACAGGATCAGGCTTGGCTCCATGTTTGAACAGTTAGCTGGAAGTCACTACCCAGGCTCACACATGAAGAATCCCACTTGGGTGAAGAATCAGACCGTGGCGGATGTCTGTGGAACTATACCTCAGCTAAAGTCAGCACTATGGAAAGATGAGAGGAAAGGGAGGAAAATTAGAAGGAAAATGATTAGCCCAATCAGCAGCTCTGATGGTTCAGTAGCATGTTGACCTCCTTAGCAGGAGATTTGAGATCAAATTGTCGCCTCCCTGATTGTTGCAATGGGGCTCATTCAGGGATCTCTGCGAGCTGCTTAAAAGGGGACCTTAGCTTAAGTGTGTTGAAGTATAGTCATGAATTGGGCTGAGCTCAATGGACTGAATAAATGGACTTTTATCAATCCTTACTTATGAAGTGCTTTCCTCCACCCCTCATTTTGCTTGTACAGAAGACTACAAGCTGGCAGTGGTACTGAATGTGTGCTTGGAACCTTTTTTTAAAAAAAATCTTTTGATTGCACAAAGTCAGAAAAACTGGTAGAATTAATATTTTTTTTATGTACAATACTAGTTTTTATGGATGATCATTAGTAATATAACCAGTCATGATAAAACAAAAATCATTGCCATATTAAATGGGTTAAATTTCTATTTTTTTTTTCAAAATCTGAAAGCACCAAGCTGATATTCCCCACCTCTTTGTAACAGCTAATACGGAGCTTTGAGCTTAGCTTTAAAATGCATCATCCAAAGAAGCCAGTACCAGGAGACTGTTCAGAACCAATGGTCCTTTCCCCCACCCCATTGAGAACTAAAATACAAAGATTTTCTTCCCAGAGAGTTTAACGTTAAAAGGAGCACTAGGCTTTCCTTACTACATTTAACCAGGTAAAGTAGATCTGATGTTAGGGATTGCTGTATGGAATAGGACCTGGCCAAGTTTTTAACAGTTGTAGTGGGGTTTTGGCTTTAGTCTACCTGCAGTTCTGATTTAATGCACTTATTTTTGCCCTGCTATCAACTGAAATTTCTGTTCTGTGGTGGTGTGTGATATGCAACACTGTAAATGTGAAGTGGTGATGAATTGATTTTTGCATTGTGCAGTTTATTTTAATTGAAATTGTTTTTAATCCCCATTGTCAAACATTGCAAAACTTGTAATTAACAATTGCTTTTTAAATTCTGCCAAGTTTTTAAATAGTTGGAAATAAACTCTGACCAGAACATTATCTGCCAAGCAGACATTTCCAGCGTCACTTTGTCCTGCTTGAAAAACAAAGCTGGAGTATAGATTTGTCACAGTAGAAGGCTCACTCCCTTCTATGCCTCCTCCCCTGCCCATCATCCCAGCAGATATGCAGGTTCTGGAATTTGATGGGATTTGCAGGAATTCCAGAACTTACTAAAGTGCTGAGACAATGAATTTAAAGGAGTGATTACCTTCATGATCAATTTTTCGTTTTTAATTTTTTATTTCTCCCATCTGTTTAGATCCTCCATGCCATGCACCATTCTTAGGCTGAGAGGACAGATCCCTATCCCAGGCCTCCGTCAATTGCACTGTTGACCGGCAGCTCAGAGGTGTGTGAGAACGGTTCAGGGTAATCCAGTTGGCTTCCACTCACCGTCTCCCTCGCACTGCTAGGCTGAGATCCGGAACTCGCTACATGGAGGATTGTGGATGCTGAACTGTATCCGGTCAGTCCACAGCATGGTGCCTTGAAGTGCAAGCACAATGCACATCTGTAACAACCATTGTCCTGTTTCCTGTCACATGGGTTGTAATTGGAGATTTCGGCAAAAAAAATTATTCATTAAAAGAAAATTTGAAATGCAGTTATGTCTGATTACAAGGGAGAAATCGGAAAAGTAAATGAATACAAGTGGAGAAGGGAAATGCACGGAGTGAGTGTCTGTCCCGTTACTGTTAATATGTCACTAACTGAACCATGTACACTAAGTGACGGAATGGATACTGGAGTGATGTGTAGGGTTAGATAGTGCTGACTGTACAGTGTTGTGTTTGTTGAGCTGTGCAGAAGGTTCCTGCCGCCATGCTGAGACACAAAGTTTGGAACCAGGTGGAGCACCTGCTTCTGTTAATTTTGCTGAAATTGGACGCAATTCTTCTTGTAAAATATAAACAGAAAATGCTGGAAACACAGAGTCAGCCGGCAGCTGTGGAGGGAACAGACAAATTAACATTCTGGGTGCGGATCCTTCTTCAGAATTCTTTCTCGATGTTGAAGATTTGAAGCGCTCTGAGTTTGTTTAAAGGAAGGCAAGTTTCCTCGAAAAAAAATAAATGAAGAAAAAAATATCTGCAAGAGGATTTCAAATATTCTGATAAAGGAAGTGCCACTTCAATCAGTCAGCCAGTGTGAAACCAGGTTGGAAATTTCAAACCTTCTGCACATCCCACACCTGAGCTGTGTTATTACTGGAGCTTTTCTTGTGTGTACCGGGAGATGGGAAAAGGTCTGCAGCAGTTTCTCTCTGCACATGGTAGCAGTCATGAAAATTCTCTGTACACAGTTTCTTGTGTTTTTCTTTGATTTTGTCAATGACTTAATTTGTGCTAGCCTTCATAGTTTGGGATCAGATTGGACTCCCACGTGTAAACACATTGTAGCACTTATTGTGCAGCTTCGAATGAAATCTCAGATCATTATTGTATTGTTTGATGTGGGCACTGTCATGAGTGTAATTGCTGTTGTCCAATAAATGTACCCAGATGTTTGACAAGACATGCCCGATTATCTGCAGCAGATGGATGGGTACACCCAGCATCTGTTCAGCATGTTGCCAGTCAGACTGATTTACCTAGGACCTTAGTGGCCAATAGTATCTCATGTCTGTTCAGGACATTCAGTGCACCTAAGTATCTTCAGTACATTAGCAGCTGTACCCAAAGTCTTTTCAGCAAGTTGTCACTGATGTGTTGGTTTGGGTTACTACCCCTGGGGTGAGATCTTTGTGTCATGTAAGGAGCTTTGAGAGTGAGTCTCGGTGTGAAGAATAATAGTGCTGCATTTTTTTCTCTTTAAACAAATTAAGGTATATAGGTTTTAGGTGTTGGAAGAAAACGATTAGAAAGCAAATTAAGTTCATTGTATAGTTTGTATGCTTCTGTGTCTCACAGTCTGAGATTTATTCCTTATTTCACAGCCTTTTGTCGATGAGATAAACAGGTAAAACCATTCTAGTGCTGCAGGACCCATATTTCAGCTTTTATTATCTGTAGGAAGAGTAATGAATTGAATGAGTCTAGATTATACAATGTCCAGAGCAAGGAGTAAGAGAACTTGAAACAACATTAACAGTTGGCTCGACCATTGCAAAACATCTGAATAACTTAAACTGCTGGAACTACCTTTTTCCTCTGAAATCAAACTGCATTTTTGTAATTGTCAGAATTGAGCATTTTATTTATGCTGGGTGTAATCGTTTTACCAAATATCTGCCAGGATGGATCCCATCAATCTCGTGAGTTTCAATAAGATTGGTGAGCAGCATACCAGATTAAAGTACAGCAATTCATTTGCATTGTGTCCAGTGCTAGGGACTTCAGTGTAAACTTTCAGCTCAGTTGTGTCAGTGCATTAGTGATAGGAACTTGTGTGTTTACATATTGGTAGGAAGCCTGTAACCACCTGATATTCACACTTAACATGACTACCCCCTACTCCTGCAACCATCATTACTGTCATCGTATATCGTCTGGTAAACCCATGCTTAATACTTATGGTACTAAACCAGTAACTTACATTATGGTTTACATAAGAGTACAGTGCTTTCTGCTAAATCTGCGCATGATTACTGCTACGATAGGGGTACAGTGCTGTCTACTAAACTGTTCTCTGATTAAACGTTACATGACAAAAGTCATTTTTAACCCGTTGACCCTTGATGTTGCCCTCACTGAAAGGTGGAGAGTGCCCATATGTAGCTATGTTTCCAAATATGCTACAGAGTGGTGGGTGCCCAGGTATGGCAGTGTTCCCGCCTCATTAAGGTGATCAGTGCGCAGGTATTAGTTATGTTTCAGCCCTTGGGGATGGGAGATAGAAGGGGTGGGAGGCATATACTCATTTCAAACAGGAAAAGTGTTGATACTTTACCAGGTCTTGCTTTGACCCCAGAGTGCTGTACCATGGATACGGCTGCCCCAATCATAATTCCAATCACACTTTAGATAGGGTGCTGATGAAAGGATAACAGCTGTCATGGAAATGAAGTCCAGGATTAAAGAAAGCCCCTTGGTCCTGGCTCTACTGTCTCTTGTTCGTTTAAAGTTTGATCCATAATGTGTATATTTTTCTGTTTTTTTTTTAAATAAGCTGTGAAATCCTGGGTGACTTTTGACCTGTCAGCACTTGCATAAGTGGCAGGAGTTTGTAAAGTTGTTTTTATGCTGGGCAAGAGATGGAGGTGATGATATTGGCCTACTTTTACTTTTCTGAACATGTAAAAAATGTTACATCCTTTTGTACCAGATCACTACAGACTAAAACCTCGGGTTCTTGTTGGTTTGACCCATTACAAATTGTTAAACTATTTGAATAAAAACTTTTCTCAGCTATATGTGTCTGACAATTCTTTATTTTTATTTCTGTTTGCCTCTATTTAACCCTCCAGGTCTTTGCTTCTACCTCCTTCAGTGTGGGCCACTTGTGGTTCAGATCTGTGACTGAGACAGAAGGACAGCATGGCTCACTTTCAGCTATGTGAACCACCAGAACCTTGAGTGCCATGCTGCTGTCTTTAAAACAGGAGAATGGTGATAAAGGACATCGTACCACAGATGTTTACAGCACCAAAGAAGGCCATTTAGCCCATCATGCCTGTACCAGCTCTTTGCTGGAGCAATGCAAGGCTAGTGCTACTAAACTGCTCCACAGTTCTGTATCTTTGCTTCAGATATTTATCCACTTTTCCTTTTAAACTCTCATCACTGATTCCCATTTCCTCCCCTCTTCCCTGCTTAGTGTTTTTGGACGTAGTGCTCCACTACTGCTTAGCTCATCCGGGATTGCTGCCCAGTCCTCCTTTATGCTAGCCTCTGTCAGCCTTTGCCCATTCCCCGGCCTCTGCTGGCGACCCAGATAGTCTTCACAACTTCTCCAAACAACCCTTCCTGGTCACCCTGCTCATCTTCACACCTCTGTCCACTACACTGTACTCTTCATGGCTTGTCCTGCTTTCCCCCTCCTCCATGGCCTCTTACTCTTCCACTCCTTCCCCTGGCTTCTAATTCTGCTCTGCCAGAAATGGTGCCCCACTTCCCAGTCTCTAACCTTGTCTACCTCCACCCTTCCTGCCTTTAACCTCACTCTACCTTCCCCCTGTTTTCTACTGGTCTCCAGTGTTACAGGCTTCCTTTTGCCCTGGTCCAGTTATACCCTGCCATCGAGCTATGCTACACGTGAAGACTCATTTGGGCTTGATTTTCTGTGTCCACTGCAGTGGAAGATCGACCAGTGTGCATCTGCACGTGTGTTGGTGCATACGGGAGTTTATATAAAATTCTTGAATTGGACACACGAACAGTAATCATCATGTTGGCTATTTTCTTGCCTTCGCCACAGAATGTCACCATAACCTCTCAAAACCAATCTTACCAAAAACCGGTTCATCATGCTTGCTCCAGAGGTGGCACTGCAACCTCTCTTTGCCTGTTAAAACAAATCTAGCTAAGTTTAAACTGCTCTGTGCCCACAGCTGTGTATCTTCCTCTGCTTCAGATTTTATCCACTTTTCTTTTTAAAAGATGCAGTGGTCTCTGCCTCTTGCTGAGAAAGGTCACAGGAGACTCGTGTGGGGGGGTGTGTGTGTGTGTGCGTGCACATATTTATCTGAACGATGGCCATTGACGCCAATCCTGTTGTTTCCTTTTGATCAAACAACTTAGTACTCATACTGTTACATTTCCTCAAATACCATACATCTCAACAAGGTTCCTGTGAGACAGCTGAAAATCCATGAACATTACGTCTACTGCATTCCCTTTATCTGCGATGAGTCAATGAAAAATAATGTCTTAAAGGCAAGTCATATTTGACAAACTTAACTCCATGCTGGCTGCACCTTTAAATGCTCACAAATGTGATCTGGAATAATGGATTATAAGAGAATGTCTACAAGTAACTTGGACTAATGCATCTGCATTTACTTGATTTATCTTGCAATCTCTCAAACACTTAGAACAAATGTAAAGAATCTTACAACCCCAGGTTATAGTCCACCTGACGAAGGGGATAATCTCCGAAAGCTTGTGATTTTCAAATAAATTTGTTGGACTATAACCTGGTGTTGTAAGATTCTTTACATTTGCCAACCCCAGTCCATCACCGGCATCTCCACATCACTTATAACAAAGCACTAAAGAATATTTTGCAACATCCAGGCAAAACAAAGTAATTTGCTGCAATGATTAATTCCAGTAGCATGAAGGAAGTTATTAAGCACATTTTTATATTGCTCATCATGTACAAAAGATGTCTCAATACTCCACAGAGGGGGGTGGTGGATAGAACAAAAGTGGACATTAAGCAGCAGGGAAAGGGATGGTGGGTGAAAAAAAAACAGTTGATGAAAGGATCTTTAGTAAACTGTTGGAAGTGGAGGTAGGTGACAAGGTGAAGGTGTTGAGGGAGGAAGTGCCCGAGGTTGTTGGCTGATGGAATAGTTGTGTGCGGAGGAGTTTGCTGAGGCAGGCTGGGGTGCAGACATGAATGGGTCTGAAGGAACTGAAAATGATTATAATTTCTCTGGCTTGGGGAGCCAGTGGACTTTGGCGAGGATGTAAACTCTTAGAATCATAGAATCATAGAAGTTTACAACATGGAAACAGGCCCTTCGGCCCAACATGTCCATGTCGCCCAGTTTATACCACTAAGCTAATCCCAATTGCCTGCACTTGGCCCATATCCCTCTGTTCCCATCTTACCCATGTAACCGTCCAAATGCTTTTTAAAAGACAAAATTGTACCCGCCTCTACTACTGCCTCTGGCAGCTCGTTCCAGACACTCACCACCCTTTGAGTGAAAAAATTGCCCCTCTGGACCCTTTTGTATCTCTCCCCTCTCACCTTAAATCTATGCCCCCTCGTTATAGACTCCCCTACCTTTGGGAAAAGATTTTGACTATCTACCTTATCTATGCCCCTCATTATTTTATAGACTTCTATAAGATCACCCCTCAACCTCCTACTCTCCAGGGAAAAAAGTCTCAGTCTATCCAACCTCTCCCTATAAGTCAAACCATCAAGTCCCGGTAGCATCCTAGTAAATCTTTTCTGCACTCTTTCTAGTTTAATAATATCCTTTCTATAGTAGGGTGACCAGAACTGTACTCAGTATTCCAAGTGTGGCCTTACTAATGTCTTGTACAACTTCAACAAGACATCCCAACTCCTGTATTCAATGTTCTGACCAATGAAACCAAGCATGCTGAATGCCTTCTTCACCACCCTATCCACCTGTGACTCCACTTTCAAGGAGCTATGAACCTGTATTCCTAGATCTCTTTGTTCTATAACTCTCCCCAACGCCCTACCATTAATGGAGTAGGTCCTGGCCCGATTCGATCTACCAAAATGCATCACCTCACATTTATCTAAATTAAACTCCATCTGCCATTCATCGGCCCACTGGCCCAATTTATCAAGATCCCGTTGCAATCCTAGATAACCTTCTTCACTGTCCACAATGCCACCAATCTTGGTGTCATCTGCAAACTTACTAACCATGCCTCCTAAATTCTCATCCAAATCATTAATATAAATAACAAATAACAGCGGACCCAGCACCGATCCCTGAGGCACACCGCTGGTCACAGGCCTCCAGTTTGAAAAACAACCCTCTACAACCACCCTCTGTCTTCTGTCGTCAATCCAATTTTATATCCAATTGGCTACCTCACCTTGGATCCCGTGAGATTTAACCTTATATAACAACCTACCATGCGGTACCTTGTCAAAGGCTTTGCTAAAGTCCATGTAGACCACGTCTACTGCACAGCCCTCATCTATCTTCTTGGTTACCCCTTCAAAAAACTCAATCAAACTCGTGAGACATGATTTTCCTCTCACAAAACCATGCTGACTGTTCCTAATCAGTCCCTGCCTCTCCAAATGCCTGTAGATCCTGTCTCTCAGAATACCCTCTAACAACTTACCCACTACAGATGTCAGGCTCACCGGTCTGTAGTTCCCAGGCTTTTCCCTGCCTCCCTTCTTAAACAAAGGCACAACATTTGCTACCCTCCAATCTTCAGGCACCTCACCTGTAGCTGTCGATGATTTAAATATCTCTGCTAGGGGACCCGCAATTTCCTCCCTAACCTGCCATAACGTCCTGGGATACATTTTATCAGGTCCCGGAGATTTATCTACCTTGATGCGCGTTAAGACTTCCAGCACCTCCCTCTCTGTAATATGTACACTTCTCAAGACATCACGATTTATTTCCCCAAGTTCCATAACATCCATGCCTTTCTCAACCGTAAATACCGATGTGAAATATTCATTCAGGATCTCACCCATCTCTTGTGGTTCCGCACATAGATGACCTTGTTGATCCTTAAGAGGCCCTACTCTCTCCCTAGTTACTCTTTTGCCCTTTATGTATTTGTAGAAGCTCTTTGGATTCTCCTTTGCCTTATCTGCCAAAGCAATCTCATGTCCCCTTTTTGCCCTCCTGATTTCTCTCTTAACTCTACTCCGGCAATCTCTATACTTTTCAAGGGATCCACTTGATCCCAGCTGCCTATGCATGTCATATGCCTCCTTCTTCTTTTTGACTAGGGCCTCAATCTCCTGAGTCATCCAAGGTTCCCTACTTCTACCAGCCTTGCCCTTCACTTTATAAGGAATGTGCTTACCCTGAACCCTGGTTAACACACTTTTGAAAGCCTCCCACTTACCGGAAGTCCCTTTGCCTGCCAACAGACTCTCCCAATCAACTACTGAAAGTTCCTGTCGAATACCATCAAAATTGGCCTTTCCCCAATTTAGAATCATCTTGAATTCTAGATGAGTTGTAGTTTGTAGAAGGTAGAAGTGGGAGTAAGGAGAATGTTGGAGAAATGAAGTCTCCAGCTAATAAAGGTATGGATCAGGGTATTGGCAACAGGCAATGTTTCTTCTCATCTAATTATTTTTCTCATCCTTGTGCAGATAAAAATGCCATTGTTTATTGGAACAAATTGCAAGGTCTTATTTCTGGGACTTTACATCCCCATAGTAGCAGCATGTGAGCCCCATGATCTCTGCCAGTCCGTGCCCTATATAAGGCTTATCTCTGCATTTGCACCTTCGCTCTTTTTCGTCCATTGCTATCAGTTCTACTGTTTCATACGAGGGGAAGGTTTCTCAACTTCAGCCTCCCCCATTTAATTACCGCTCTTTTGGTTAAGATGTGGGTCGTACCTGCTCTCTCCCACCGGTTTCTTTAACTGTGTGCTGGTTGCTGTGGCTAACCAGATCAAAGCTGCACCAGGCCTTTCTGGCAATGGGTACCTTAGAATAGTGCTCGCAACCTTGCAGAACCTTTCCCGCTGCAAATTCTGCTTCAAACTCTCAGAGGCGATGCGCTATGGGAGAACATTATAGAAGATTTAAACTTTGTGATATCGAAAGAAGGTGATAAAGGCTGGATCTCCATAACTATATAAAATACTATTGGAGAGAATAGATAATGTCAACCAGGATAATCACTTCAAAGTAAGGCAGGAAAGTAAGAAATAGAAGTTACTGAGGTACATTTAAAACAGATATAGAGGAGAAGATTGGTCGATCTTCAAAGGTGGGAGTGCAGGTCGAACTTTTATTAACAAACGGTTATTAGAATGCATTGCCAAAAAATGCTGTTGAGGCAGAGGCTAACATTGGCACAAGTGTAAAGGGACAAAATTGGGGCTGTTCAGATTACAGTGTTGCAATGGGAGCATTGAATTGCTGGATGGATGAGCTTTCAATAGTAGAATGGCCCTTTACGTTTGACTATTCTTGAGAGAGCTGGTTGTGAGAACCAGAAATTGACCCTGGAAGAAAGGATGGAGTTCAGTTAGTGTTTGAAACACGAGGTGAACAAACACAGCAGGTAATAGAGAATCGAGTATCCTTGGACCAAACTACCATGAACATATCAACTGAGTGGTCGAATATCAGACGGAAAGCCTCCAGTCTCTGCATTTCACATGACTGGCACCAGCTTTGCTATACCAACTGTAGTGATGCTTGCACAAAACCAGACTTCCTTGGGAGTTGGGCCATTGCTATTGGGTCAGTGAACACTGACCAGTACTTCCACTGCTGTTGGTTCACTGGCAGACTCCCTGCTTCAGTTTGATCTTCATTAGTACATGAGCAAGCTGTGAAATATTGACTGAAGGTGTCAACCTTGGCTCAGTTGGTCGCACTCTCAATTGAGTCAGAAGGTTGTGGGTTCTAGTCCCACTCCGGAGACTTGAGTACATAATCTAGGCTACCACTTCAGTGTAGTACTGAGGGAGTGCTGCACTTTCGGAGGTGCCGTCTTTCAGATGATACGTTGAACGGAGGTCCTATCTACCTGCTCAGGTGGACGTAAAATATCCCACGGCACTATTTCAAAGAAGAGCAGGGGGGATCTCCCGGAGTCCTGGCCAATATTTATCCCTCAACCAGCACCTAAAAAGAGAGATTATCTGGTCATAATCTCATTGCTGTTTGTGGGAGCTCGCTGTATGTAAATTAGCAGCCACATTTCCTACATTACAACAGTGACTTCACTTCAAAAGTACTTCATTAGCTGTAAAGCGCTTTGGGATGTCCTGAGATCGTGAAAGGTGCTACAAAAATGCAAGTTCTTTCTTTCTTCTTGAAGTTTTAAGCTCTGCAACATGACTCTGCAGATGAGCAGCCTGGTAAAGTCACAGGTATTTGTTCCTATTGACACTATAAACTGTGTCACTTCAAACCTAACTAAATCAGACATTGATTGTGTCCTCTTGACTTTAGTAAAGGGGAACGATGAAAAGAGAGGTTTGGACGAAGGTGGTCCTTCAGGCCATTAGATTTAATCATTCCAGAATACCCAGCCTACTGTCTTACCTTGCCGTATCTGTTTGTTAAATAAGTCCAGTGTGCTGGTCTTGGTCACCCTTCCTGACCATCTGTGCCACCTGCTGTTTACCGTGTGTGAAGGAATACTTCTCGACATCTGGCCTTAATTTGTCCTTTACAACCTTGTAACTGTGCTCTCTCGTCCTGCTGCTGTGGTGTTTCTGTAAGTTTCTGTTTCTGTGTTACTGGTTTACTTTATCTATCTTGGATACATCTATAAGTTCCCCTCTGATATGCTTCCTTTTAGCAAGTCATTCCTCATACCTCTTCCCTCTTAATTGTTCTCCTCTGCACTGCCTCTCGGGCCTAGATGACTCCTTTCTGTTGTGGTGACCAGAACTATATGCAGTACTTAAGGTGGAGCCGAATCGTGGTATCATACAGTTTTATTTTATTCTTCATTCTCGGGATGTGGGCGTCAGCTGGCAAGGCTGGCATTTATTGCCCACTCCCAGAGACTAAATGGCTTTCTAGTTTACTTCATAGGGCAGTTAAGAGTTAACCACGTTGCTGTCGGTCTGGAGTCACATATAGGCCCAGACCGGGTAAGGACGGCAGGGTTCCTTCCCTAAAGGACATTAGTGAACCAGTTGGCCTTTTATGACAACCTGACAGCTACGTGGTCACTTTTTATTTCCAGATTTTAAAAAAATTGAATTCAAATTCTCAAACTGCCGGAGTGGGATTTGAACTGACATCCTCTGAATTATTAGTCCAGGCCTCTGCATTATTAGTCAATCAGCATGCCATTACGCTGGAGCGAGCCTCTGGCCTCGTGTTAGCATTCCGACCTGAAGGTTCCAAGGAACGGATACCAGAGCTCCGGCTCTGAATTCTGGGTTGACGTCCAGTTGGGATACTCGCATCCACTGGGTGTGTATGGCCGCCCCATCGTGGTATGGGTTGTGGGTGCCCGTAAACCCCCTCCGCCACCACCGTACCGGACTAACCACCCCACCGGCTGGTATAAAGATGGTTAGGGTCAAGGAAGGATCGTTCACGTCATGACCTGTCAGACTGCGAATCCTTCCACCACTTCACACTGTTCTCCCAGGGAAGAGTGCAAGGATACGAAACAACAACCGCGACACGACTGGACCCAGATTTTACTGTGACCCCTGGGGATTTCAGCTCAATGATTTTGCATTAGAGCCCAGCGTTCCATTTGCTTTGTTTATTGCTCCATAGTGTTTAAAAATGGTAGGCAAATGAGTCAATGAAAAGTTCTGCAACTTCCCCTTGGCATGTTCTGTCAACAGAGTAGAAATGGCTCTCATTGTTCCTTTTAATATGTGCAGTGCTTGTATTTATTCATATTGAACTTAAATTGCCTCTGATCAGCCCTGATGCAAACCTTATTGAGCACCCTTTACCAAGGAGAAAGATGAAGGATAATAAAATAGCTTTGGATGAAGAAGGGCCTTCAGTCCATTTGCTGTAATCCTTCCATACCTACCGTTATCCCTCACAGTATCGAGCTGTCTCCTCCAAATCTATAGCTCCCATAAATTGGTGCCATCTGCAAATTTAACTTCCCAGTATTTAGACTGCAATTCTAGGTCAGTTCTATATACTGGGATCTGGAGAGTTTTCTGCACAGACCCCTGAGGGCACAATGCTCAATAGCATCTCCCATTGCAATACAGCTCCTCTTAAGTCAACCTTATGATTTCTTCTCTTCAGCCAGTTAGTTTGTAAAGAAGTGTAATGCAGTAATCTGTCAAAGGCCTTTTTGAAATAAAGGTGCTCTGTTGTGTGAATTCTTCCCACCAATTTGGGACAACAGTTCCTAAGTCTAAATCTGTAACAAAATTCTTCATCCCTACAACTCAGCGAGTTTTTTTTGATGAAGGTAATACTCATATATTGCAGCAAAACTGAGTGTTACTATCCCTACTAGATCTGGCATAAGCTGTAACTCCACCCAGGACTTGTTGGACTTGCCATCCTCTGTTAGTTTTGAGAATTTGTTCCACCAAATTGACGAGAAAACCAAGTCCAACGTATATAGAGTTCTTGTGGCCGTGAAGGAGGCCATCTGTATTTCAGCTGTCATAAATATCTCTGCGATTCCATGTATGATGTACAGTATGCCACCCATCCAAGAATAAAAGCTGTGTCCCCTTTTTCAAAAGAGAAAGCCGAAAAGATTTCAAGCCAACTGGGTCAAGTTCATTTGGCAAGAGGTGTACAAGAGTGCCAGACAGGCAGAGACCTCTTTCAGGGAGAGCTCGCTGTACATGGAGGGAAGAACACTGTGCAAATTTCTAAGAAGTGGATGATCTGGGCAGCTGACTTCACTTCAGTGCTGAGAGCATCAGGTATGTTTAACCAAGAATTTCAAAGCTCACCATTAGTATTCAGGCAAAACTGTGCAATGTCCTTTTGAAAAAAAACTTCACTTAATCAAGAATTATAACAAACATAAATACACCATTGTAATAAGAACAGAACAGGTACCATACATGCAAAAGGCATTTGGTAAACACACAATAGACTTGTTAGCAAAATTAACGCCCATGGGATTAAAGGGACAGTGTGGACACAAAATTGGTTTGGGGGCAGAAAGCAAAGAGTAGTGGTGAATGGTTGTTTTTCAGACAGGAGGGAAGTATAGGATGGTGTTCCCCAGGGATCAGTACTAGGACCACTGCTCCTTTTGATGAGCGAAAGGCGACAGAGAGTATGGATAATGGGAAGGTACTCACATTGGCAGGATGTGACTAGTGGAGTCCCGCAGGGATCTGTCTTGGGGCCTCAATTATTCACAATATTTATTAACAACTTGGATGAAGGCATAGAAAGTCTCATATCTAAGTTTGCCGATGACACAAAGATTGGTGGCATTGTGAGCAGTGTAGATGAAAACATAAAATTACAAAGCGATATTGATAGATTAGGTGAATGGGCAAAACTGTGGCAAATGGAATTCAATGTAGACAAATGTGAGGTCATCCACTTTGGATCAAAAAAGGATAGAACAGGGTACTTTCTAAATGATAAAAAGTTAAAAACAGTGGATGTCCAAAGGGACTTAGGAGTTCAGGTAGACAGATCATTGAAGTGTCATGAACAGGTGCAGAAAATAATCAATAAGGCTAATGGAATGCTGGCCTTTATATCTGGTGGACGAGAGTACAAGGGGGCAGAAGTTATGCTGCAGCTATACAAAACCCTGGTTAGACCGCACATGGAGTACTGTGAGCAGTTCTGGGCACCGCACCTTCGGAAGGACATATTGGCCTTGGAGGGAGTGCAGCGTAGGTTTACTAGAATGATACCCGGACTTCAAGGGTTAAGTTACGAGGAAAGATTACACAAATTGGGGTTGTATTCTCTAGAGTTTAGAAGGTTAAGGGGTGATCTGATCGAAGTTTAAAAGATATTAAGGGGAACGGATAGAGTGGATAGAGAGAAACTATTTCCGCTGGTTGGGGATTCTAGGAGTAGGGGGCACAGTCTAAAAATTAGAGCCAGACCTTTCAGGAGCGAGATTAGAAAACATTTCTACACACAAAGGGTGGTAGAAGTTTGGAACTCTCTTCCGCAAACGGCAATTGATACTAGCTCAATTGCTAAATTTAAATCTGAGATAGATAGCTTTTTGGCAACCAAAGGTATTAAGGGATATGGGCCAAAGGCAGGTATATGGAGTTAGATCACAGATCAGCCATGATCTTATCAAATGGCGGAGCAGGCACGAGGGGCTGAATGGCCTACTCCTGTTCCTATGTTCCTATATTAATGACCTGGACTTGGGTATAGAGGGTACAATTTCAATGTCTGCAGATGACATGACACTTGGAAATGTAGTAAATAATGTGGAGGATAGTAACAGACTTCAGGAGGACATAGACAGACTGGTGAAATGGACAGACAAGTGGCAGATGAAATTTAATGCAGAGAAGTGTGAAGTAATGCATTTTGGTAGAAAGAATGAGGAGAGGCAATATAAACTAAATGGTACAATTCTAAAAGGAGTGCAGGAACAGAGAGACCTGGGGGTGCACACACACAAATCTTTGAAGGTGGCAGGACAAGTTGAGAAGGCTGTTAAAAAAGCATATGGGATCCTGGGATTTATTAATAGAGGCATAGAGTATAAAAGCAAGGAAGTTATGCTAAACCTTTATAAAATACTGGTTAGGCCTCAGCTGGAGTATTGTGTTCAACTATGGGTACCACACTTTTTGAAGGATGTCATGGCCTTTGAAAGGATGCAGCAGAGATTTACTAGAATGATACCAGGGATGAGAGATTTCAGTTATATAGAGAGACTGGAGAAGCTGGGGTTGTTCTCCTTAGAACAGAGAAGGTTAAAGGGAGATTTGATAGAGGTGTTCAAAATCATGAAGGGTTTTGACAGAGTAAACAAGGAGAAACTGTTTCCAGTGGCAGATGGGTCGGTAAACAGAGTACACAGATTTAATGTGATCAGCAAAAGAGCCAGAGGCAACATGAGGAAGCATTTTTTTAAGCAGCGAGTTGTTATGATTTGGAATGCACTGCCTGAAAGGGCGGTGGAAGCAGATTCAATAGTAACTTTCAAAAGGAAATTGGATAAATACTTGAAGGGAAAAAATTTACAGGGCTATGGGGAAAGGGCAGGGGAATGGGACTAATTGGATAGCTCTGTCAAAGAGTTGGCACAGACACGATGGGTCGAATGGCCTCCTCCTGTGCTGTACTTACTATGATACTATGATACAGAATAGCAAGATCCAAGATAAAGTGTACTGAGGTAATCGAGACAGTCTTAAGACATCTTTCACATGAGGCATTAAACCAAGACCTCACCTGGTTCAGGTGGACGTAAAGAAACCCCAAAATACTGTTAGAAGAGTAGGATATTCTCCCGATGTTTTGGCCAACATTTATCCCACAACCAATGCTATCAAAAATGGATTAAATGGTCATTCATCTCCTTGCTGTATGTGGAACCTTGATGTAGGCACAATGGCTACTGTGTTTTCCTACATAACAGTAATAATTGCGTTTCAAAAAGTAAATAATTGGAAGCGCTTGGGATGACCCCAGTGATGTGGTACAGTGCCATATAAATGCAATTTCTTCTAAGTACAATGTAGAACATACAGACGGTGCCGTTAAACGACTGGGTGAGGAACCACATTGATCCCTAGTTGCATATAACCTTAATTGACGCAGCCAGTGGAAGGAGCTTAAAACTGGACTGCTTGTCTGACATCCAGTCCTGGATGAGCCACAATTTCCTCCAGTTAAACATTGAGAAGACCAAAGCCATCACCTTTGGCCCCCGCCACAAACCCTGTACCTTTGCCACTGATTCCATCCCTCTCCCCGGTCACTGTCTCAGGTTCAGTCAGACTGTTTGCGACTCGGTGTCCTATTTGACCCCGAGCTGAGCTTCCAACCCCATATCCTCTCCATCACAAAGACCGCCTACTTCCAGTTCTTTAACATCTCCCGTCTCTGCTCCTGCCTCAGCCCATCTGCTGTTGACATCCTGCTCCAGCCTCGACTGTTCCAATGCTCTCCTGCCCAGCCTCCCATTTTCCACCCTCCCTAAATTTGAACTCATCCAAAATTCTGCTGTTCGTATCCTATCCGGCACCAAGTCGCACTCACCCATCACCCCTGTACTCGCTGACCGATATTGGCTCCCAGTCCCCCAATGCCTCCAAGTTAAAATTCTCATCCTCATGTTTAAATCCCTCCATGGCCTCGCTTCTCCCTATCTCTGTCACCTTCTTCAACCCTACAACTCCCCCCGACCCCGAGAACTCTGTGTTCCTTCCTCCGGCTCTAGCCCTTTGTGCATCCCCCCCTTTACCTCCACCATTGGCGGCCGTGCCTTCAGCCATTTAGATTCTATGGTCAGGAATTCCCTCCCTTAACCCTTCCACCTCTCCATTTCCCCCTCCTGCTTTAAGACCCTTCGTAAAACCCACCTCTTTGACCAAACGTTTAGTCACACCTCCTAATACCTCTTTCTTTAGCTTGGCATCCGTTTTTGTCTGATTACGCTCCTGTGAAGCACCTTGTGGGGGGGGTTTGTATGTTAAAGGCGCTATATAAATGCAAGTTGTTGTTGTTGTAGGTTGAAGCAGATTTTTGTATTGGGATGGATTGTTGTCCAATGGAGTGAAGCAGCTTGAACAGTTCCTGGCCCCTGGGAGTGGGAGGGAGGGAAGGAGTGGGGGCTGTTTTGGTCTCGCTGGGTTTGGTGAGAAGGGGCATTTTTTGTTCCTTGTAGAGTTTGAGGAGGAAATCAGAAGTCAACTCCTTTTTTTGAACAGTAAAGGGTATGGTGATAATTCATATATCTTGCAGATGTGGGTTTGAATCAGGGTGTGCATCGAACGGACAACTTGAGAGAGTGCAGGTAGTTACTCAGAAAAAAAGGAGAGCTGTGCATATTGATCTGTAGAAGATGAGGTACACAACCTTGTCTTGTGGAGTTTTATAGTACTCGCTCAGGTGCATTGTTGCAGTGGTTTGGGGATTGTAATTTTGTGCTTACTTACCTGTTCTTCACATTTTCTCTATAAAAGCTTATTAAGAAGATAAACTCTGCCATTAAATGAAATAATGCACAGGCTTTTCTGAGGCATTGACAAGTGTTTTGGCTTTGCTGCAAGCTGTTTGTGTATAAACAGTTAATTCTCCACCCACATCTTTGTATTGTGGCATAATTGTTTCTGTGTGCATGTAAAGTACTAGGTTACTCTGTTACTTCCTCATGCTTTCTCTGGTTGTTGAATTTCCACGTATAAAGCTCTCCTTACTTAGAATTAATCATAGAATCGTAGAAAGGTTACAGCACGGAAGGAGGCCATTCAGCCCATCAAGTCCGAGCAGCTCAACGCAAGAGCAATCCAACTAGTCCAACTCCCCCGCCCTTTCCCCATAGCCATACAATTTTTTTCCTTTGAAGTACTTATCCAGTTCCCTTTTGAAGGCCATGATCGAATCTGCCTCCACCACCCCCTCGGGCAGTGCATTCCAGATCCTAACCACTCGCTGTGTAAAAAAGTTTTTCCTCATGTCACTTTTGGTTCTTTTGACACTCACCTTAAATCTACGTCCTCTGGTTCTTGACCCTTCCGCCAATGGGAACAGTTTCTCTCTATCTACTCTGCCTAGACCCTTCATTTGTAAACAATTTTACAACACCAAGTTATAGTCCAGCAATTTTATTTTAAATTCACAAGCTTTCGGAGGCTTCCCCCTTCGTCAGGTGACCCTTCATGATTTTGAATACCTCGATCAAATCTCCTCGCAACCGTCTCTGTTCCAAGGAGAACAACCTCAGCTTCTCCAGTCTTTTTTTTATTCGTTCATGGGATGTGGGCGTCGCTGGCGAGGCCGGCATTTACTGCCCATCCCTAATTGCCCTTGAGAAGGTGGTGGTGAGCCGCCTTCTTGAACCGCTGCAGTCCGTGTGGTGAAGGTTCTCCCACAGTGCTGTTAGGAAGGGAGTTCCAGGATTTTGACCCAGCGACAATGAAGGAACGGCGATATATTTCCAAGTCGGGATGGTGTGTGATTTGGAGGGGAACGTGCAGGTAGTGTTGTTCCCATGTGCCTGTTGCCCTTGTCCTTCCAGGTGGTAGAGGTCGCGGGTTTGAGAGGTGCTGTCGAAGAAGCCTTGGCGAGTTACTGCAGTGCATCCTGTGGATGGTACACACTGCAGCCACGGTGCGCCGGTGGTGAAGGGAGTGAATGTTTAGGGTGGTGGATGGGGTGCCAATCAAGCGGGCTGCTTTGTCCTGGATGGTGTCGAGCTTCTTGAATGTTGTTGGAGCTGCACTCATCCAAGCAAGTGGAGAGTATTCCATCACACTCCTGACTTGTGCCTTGTGGATGGTGGAAAGGCTTTGGGGAGTCAGGAGGTGAGTCACTCGCCGCAGAATACCCAGCCTCTGACCTGCTCTTGTAGCCACAATATTTATATGGCTGGTCCAGGCTATCCATGTAACTAAAGTCCCTCCTCCCTGGAATCATTCTAGTAAATATTTTCTGCACCCTTTCTAAGGCCTTCACATCTTTCCAGAAGTGCAGTGCCCAAAACTGGACACAATACTCCAGTTGTGGCCAAACCAGTGTTTTATAAAGGTTCATCATGACTTCCTTACTTTTGTACTCTATGCCTCTATTTATAAAGCCCAGGATCCCGTATGCTTTTTTTAACCCCTTTCTCAACCTGCCCTGCCACCTTCAACGATTTGTGCACATATACCCCCAGATCTCTCAGTTCCTGTACCCCTTTTAGAGTTGTGCCCTCTAGTTTATATTGCCTCTTCTCGTTCTTCCTACCGAAATGTATCACTTCGCATTTTTCTGCATTAAATTTCATCTGCCATGTGTCCGCCCATTCCACCAGCCTGTCTATATCCTCTTGAAGTCTATCACTATCCTCCTCACTGTTCACTACCCTTCCAAGTTTTGTGTCATCTGCAAATTTTGAAATTGTGCCCTGTACTCCCAAGTCCAAGTCATAAATATATATCTTCTTCATTCCTACTTAGTGCAGTTGGGAGATTTTGTGTGTTTAACTTCCAAAATATAAGACAGAGTCTCCAAATGATGTTCACCAATACATGGAGAGAGTAGTGCAATTTGGCAGATAAGTCTAAGTCTGAGCATGCTCTGAATCATTAGAACAAACGTGAAACAGATTGGAAAACACAAGATCAAGAAATTTCAACAGCCGGGAGGAAAGAAAAACCTGGATGGTTATAGATAAAGGGTTTTCTACCCCATCTTTCCTGTTTTATAAAATATTAAGGCTCTGTTCTCGTCTACCAACCGTATCCTGTACTCAGCAAGCAACTGCGTACCTGCCTGCAGCATCTGCGAGTTCATCAATTCTTCCTTGAGTACGGGACGGGGAAGAGAAAAATCTCCTCCCATGTTTCATCTGGTGCTGGTCACATTTTGTTTAATAATGCTTTTGTGAAGCGCCTTGGGACGTTTGACTGTGTTAAAGGCGCTATATAAATGCAAATTGTTGTTGGTAAAGAGAGATTGAATATCATCAATAAACACACTGAGGTGTCTCAGCAGGAGTTAGAAACACAAATTTATTGCATAGGAATATAAACCAGTTAAAATTAACTGAAGAGACAGATATCCAAGGTTCCAGTAGTCAAGAGAATACAGAAAGGCTTATTGAGAACCATCCATGCTGTTCAATACTTTTCAAAATCTCTTCCTTCTTGTGCAGTAGTGTGACTCATTATCATATTTTTGCAGTAATTTGAGGACTGGCCAGAGGCGTATCCGGGGACGTACTGAGAACAGCGACCAAAGGAGAACTTTGAAACAGTTCCAGATATTGCCAACTTGAACTGCTGCTGAGTCATGCCACTGTATCAGCAGGTAACTCGAATCGCCCACCTCCACCATCGCAACTCGGACCCGTACCATTCCAACTAAGCCGGGCCTGTGTGTTTAAACCAGGGGCACGACCTGTCGAAGCCACACCTCGGCATGTTTCTATCAACCTCAAATAGACACACACAAAAGAAAGAAAGAACTTGCATTTATATAGCGCCTTTCACGACCTCAGGACATCCTAAAGTGCTTTACAACCAATGAAGTACTTTTTAAGTCCAGTCACTGCAGTAATGTCGGAAATGTGACTGCCAATTTGCACACAGCAAGGTTCCACAAACAGAAATGAAATAAATGACCAGATCATCTGTTTTAGGTGTTGGTTGGGGGATAAATGTCACAGCTTCGGACACCAACTCCACCTGGGAAGGTGACTCCCAGTGCGACTTGCTGGAAAACCCTCCCCTATTTGCAAAGTTGTTGTTCGAAATTGATTCCAGTGATGTTAAAATAAAATCGAGGGCATCGGAAGCTAATTTGGTCAGGGAGGGACATAAAGACAAGTACAAATTATAAGAAAAGGCTTTTAAAACACACAAAGAATGTGGTCGGCAGGAGAATTGAGTCAACTGTAGAGACAAAAACAGGAAAAGAAAGAGTAATTAGAGAGGTCAAGAGAAACACTGAGCATAAGGTTGCATGTAAAATAATTAGTACAGGATCATATGTTAAATGGAAGAGTGTTACAGCATACTGATCATGTAAAATATCCAAGGATTATAGTGTGTGCTTAATCCTAAATCCATAAAACCATCAACACAGTGCTTAGCTGCAGTAAAAAAAAGGCAAATAAGGCATTGGGCTGTGTAAGCAGAGAGATACAATATGAGATCGTACTGTAGCAAGGTGGGTATAAGGTGATGGTCAGGCTTCATCTGGGACACTGTGTGCAGTTCTGATCACAGGATATGATTGGAATTGCGGGATTGCAAAGCAGAGCAGCGAAGATGATCGGAAGTATCAGGAAAGATTAAGTCAGTTGAGCATGATTTCTTTGAAAGAGAAGAGACTTGAGAGGTCTTTTGAATTGAAAGTTCAAAATTATCATGGTGTCATAGTAGGCACAGTGCAGGAGGAGGCCATTCGTCCCATCGTGCCTGTGCCGGCTCCTTGAAAGAGCTGTCCAATTAATCCCACTCCCCCTGCTCTTTCCACATCGCCTTGTAAATTTTTCCCTTCAAGTATTTATCCAATTCCCTTTTGAAAGTTATTATTGAATCTGCTTCAGGCAGTGCTTTTCAGATCATAATAACTCGCTGTGTAAGAAAGTGTTTCCTCATGATGACTCTGGTTCTTTTGCCGATCACCTTAAATCTACGTCCTCTAGTTCCCAACCCTTCTGCCACTGGAAACAGGTTCTCCTTACTTCCTCTATCAAAACCGTTTATGATTTTGAACACTTCTATCAAATCTCTCCTTAACCTTCTCTGCTCTAAGGAGAACAACCCCAGCTTCTCCAGTTTCTCCACATAACTGCGGAAATTGCGGGTCCCCTAGCAGAGATATTTGAATCATCGACAGCTACAGGTGAGGTGCCTGAAGATTGGAGGGTAGCAAATGTTGTGCCTTTGTTTAAGAAGGGCGGCAGGGAAAAGCCTGGGAACTACAGACCGGTGAGCCTGACATCTGTAGTGGGTAAGTTGTTAGAGGGTATTCTGAGAGACAGGATCTACGGGCATTTGGAGAGGCAGGGACTGATTAGGAACAGTCAGCATGGTTTTGTGAGAGGAAAATCATATCTCACGAATTTGATTGAGTTTTTTGAAGGGGTAACCAAGAAGATAGATGAGGGCTGTGCAGTAGACGTGGTCTACATGGACTTTAGCAAAGCCTTTGACAAGGTACCGCATGGTAGGTTGTTACATAAGGTTAAATCTCACGGGATCCAAGGTGAGGTAGCCAATTGGATACAAAATTGGATTGACGACAGAAGACAGAGGGTGGTTGTAGAGGGTTGTTTTTCAAACTGGAGGCCTGTGACCAGCGGTGTGCCTCAGGGATCGGTGCTGGCTCCGCTGTTATTTGTTATTTATATTAATGATTTGGATGAGAATTTAGGAGGCATGGTTAGTAAGTTTGCAGATGACACCAAGATTGGTGGCATTGTGGACAGTGAAGAAGGTTATCTAGGATTGCAACAGTATCTTGATAAATTGGGCCAGTGGGCCGATGAATGGCAGATGGAGTTTAATTTAGATAAATGTGAGGTGATGCATTTTGGTAGATCGAATCGGGCCAGGACCTACTCCGTTAATGGTAGGGCGTTGGGGAGAGTTATAGAACAAAGAGATCTAGGAATACAGGTTCATAGCTCCTTGAAAGTGGAGTCACAGGTGGATAGGGTGGTGAAGAAGGCATTCAGCATGCTTGGTTTCATTGGTCAGAACATTGAATACAGGAGTTGGGATGTCTTGTTGAAGTTGTACAAGACATTAGTAAGGCCACACTTGGAATACTGTGTACAGTTCTGGTCACCCTATTATAGAAAGGATATTATTAAACTAGAAAGAGTGCAGAAAAGATTTATTAGGATGCTACCGGGACTTGATGGTTTGACTTATAGGGAGAGGTTGGATAGACTGAGACTTTTTCCCCTGGAGAGTAGGAGGTTTAGGGGTGATCTTATAGAAGTCTATAAAATAATGAGGGGCATAGATAAGGTAGATAGTCAAAATCTTTTCCCAAAGGTAGGGGAGTCTATAACGAGGGGGCATAGATTTAAGGTGAGAGGGGAGAGATACAAAAGGGACCAGAGGGGCAATTTTTTCACTCAAAGGGTGGTGAGTGTCTGGAACGAGCTGCCAGAGGCAGTAGTGGAGGCGGGTACAATTTTGTCTTTTAAAAAGCATTTGGACAGTTACATGGGTAAGATGGGTATAGAGGGATATGGGCCAAGTGCAGGCAATTGGGACTAGCTTAGTGGTATAAACTGGGCGACATGGACATGTTGGGCCGAAGGGCCTGTTTCCATGTTGTAAACTTCTATGATTCTATAACTGAAGTCCCTCTTCACTGGTATCATTCTGGTAAATCTCCTCTGCACTCTCTCCAAAGCCTTGACGTCCAAAGTGTGGTTTCCAGAATTGAACACAATGCTCCAGCTGAGGCCTAACCACTGATTTATAAAGGTTTAGCATGAAGTGAATTATTTGCTGTGGTGAGGGGTTCAAAAAACTAAGACACACAAATTACAAATTAAGAAATTAAGAGTAAGAAGGGAGATGGAACTTCTTTAGCCAAAGGTCAGTAGAGTTGTGGAATTGAGAAGGCCACTGGAGTGAACAATATAAATGGGTTCAAGAGACAATTAGACACATTTCTGTTCTTTAGACAGGCAGGAAGAACGAGGAGAGGCAATATAAACTAGAGGGAACAACTCTAAAATGGGTACAGAAACAGAGAGATCTGGGGGTATATGTGCACAAATCGTTGAAGATGGCAGGGCAGGTTGAGAAAGTGGTTAAAAAAGCATACGGGATCCTGGGCTTTATAAATAGAGGCATAGAGTACAAAAGTATGGAAGTCATCATGAACTTTTATAAAACACTGGTTCGGCCACAACTGGAGTATTGTGTCCAATTCTGGGCACCGCACTTCAGGAAAGATGTGAAGGCCTTAGAAAGGGTGCAGAAGAGATTTGCTCGAATGATTCCAGGGATGAGGGACTTTAGTTACGTGGATAGACTGGAGAAGCTGGGGTTGTTCTCCTTGGAACAGAGACGGTTGTGAGGAGATTTGATAGAGGTATTCAAAATCATGAAGGGTCCAGACAGAGTAGATAGAGAGAAACTGTTCCCATTGGCAGAGGGATCAAGAACCAGAGGACACAGATTTAAGGTGATTGTCAAAAGAACCAAAGGTGACATGAGGAAAAACATTTTAACACAGCGAGTGGTTAGGATCTAGAATGCACTGCTTGAGGAGGTGGTGGAGGCAGATTCAACCATGGCCTCCAAAAGGTAACTAGATAAGTACTTGAAAGCAAAAAATTTGCAGGGCTACAGGGATAGGGTGGGGGAGTGGGACTAGCTGGATTGCTGTGGCAAGGTGCCGGTGCGGACTCGATGGGCCGAATGGTTAATTGGCAACGTACAGGTTACTGATGTGCTAACTGTAGAAAATAGCTCAAGATTTACATTATTGCCTGAACAGGTTGAAAATGATCTATAGAAGTATAATTATAGAGTAGGCAATGCTGGGACTAATGCATATCATAGCACGCCCTTAGTGAGAAATGCAATGGAGCTGCTGAGTGTAACCTGTTTTTGAACCTTTTCTTTCTGCAATCTGTCATTGTTTCTATCAGAAGCTGTTCCGCCCTGAAACTGAGTTTGAACCCATCCAACAGGTTTTTCAGTCCCAGGTTTCTCGAGGCCACAGAGCAGGAAGAAGTTGTTTTTGCAGTGATCCTGAGGGAAAGGACCAAACTTTGGACCGTAACCTCTTCAGATCGGCAGCCAGGTTAGAATTGCTTCAGTTTTCTGGTTTTTGATGGAACGCTCTCCTCTTAACTCTCGTAGTTGTCTCTTGGAAACTAACTAAGGTCTGTTGCCTTGACTCAGTGTATGTGCACACTGTAGCTGCTGGTGATGTGGTATAATTTTTAAACAGGACATTCCCATACACTATGGATTCTGCAAAAGGATCCCAGGGGATCCAAGAGAACATCAGATTTTTATCCGTCTGACATAATTGTATTATTCTGCATTTGCTGACTTAGTGATCTATTACTTTCGTTGTAACTAATGAAAAATGTTTCAGTGATTTCCTTTGAGTAGCTGATACTGTATTTTGGAAGTTAGTTTTGGGGTTTTTTTTCGGAGGGTGTCGATATTTGCAGGGGCTCCCCCACCCAGAAACGTTTGAGAACTACTGGCGCACATCAGCATTAACAGGATTTGACATGTTTCCCAGTTGATGTCATTCCGACAGCTGGAATGTGATAAATGGAGTAAATTTTCATTTTTCGAGCCTCTGATGTAGAACTGTGCATGTCATTAGTGAATATCGGGAACTCAGGAGTGTGCCCTCCACAGCTTTTCATCCATTAAAATTCCCTTGTGAAGTTCTGGGCCAGGAAGGCTTGTTCATTGTATGATTTATATCAATTAGTGTTATTTGTATTCAGGTGGTGGGTATCAACTGGGGACTCTTTTGTATCCTTTCTATAGGAGAGCTTATCGAGAGTGTGGGGTGTTTTAAGGGGAATCTCTGTGAATAAAGGCTTGGAAGCAACTGAAGACCAGGCTCTGGTATTCTATCTTTCACCACCTGGCTATCCAATTTATAACAGGCTAAAACGGAAAGATTGCCGCCTTTTTTTAACAAGTGACTGGGTTAAGAGAGGAATTATTGTGAACTTCTTTAATTCGCAGGGTCACAGCAACTGTGTAAGTACGAGACTGAATCCGAGGGCAGTCCACTGGGGTTCACAAGGGAAGAATGGCTCTCTTCCTCGTGCTGGTTGTGACTTTCCTCATTCCGCAATGTGCCATTTCTCAGAATTGTACAGTAGACCCTCTCCTGTTCCAAAATCTGTCGCTACGTGGCTTCCAGAGGTTGAGTGGAGATGCGGGCTCGATCGAACCTTTGTATGATATGGTGCAGCGATACTTGGACGCAGTGCAGCCCAATGCTTTTCCAACAGGTGTGATTCGTTGTTGATGCATTGCAATTCCTTACTTTGTTCAGTTGCCATGATTGTTAGAGGATAGTATTTTATTTATGATAAGATGTTCTATCTATTGGTTCGGAGGAGAGGCGGGAGGGGGGTAGGAAGTGTCTGGTTATGATGCTCCAGCCAACATGGTGTGTGGGGCAGGCTTGATGGACCAGCTGGCTTTTTCCTGCCAGTCAATTTCATCTGTTCATATGTTCCTATTCCTCAGAATTAATAAGGTTCTTGAAACATTGCGGTCAGACATTCATTGATTTATTCAGTACGTGCATTACTACTTAAGCATACACTTAAAATAGTACTTACAACTACCACAAATGTAGGTTGGTGAATCTAATGCGTCACAGTTCTGAGCTCTGTATTAAGGTTGATCGAACCCTTCCAATCCAAATTCTCATTACAATTTGCCACTTTTTATACCTTTCTCTTAACCCTGTCGTATGACCCTCAGCCTGTCTTCACATTATATAATTACATCAAAAGGTAAAAACAACTCCATATAAAGAGAAACCAATAAGAGCATATACCTTCTCACTAACTCAGTTAAACACTCCTTAACAAGCTCCTTTTCTGTTGAGCTATATGAGACCAATATGACTCCCTGTTTTTGATTATCTTATCACACGTTCCTTTCTTGTTACGTTTAATTGCTGCTTGGCCATGTGAATCTATCTATGAGCTTTACTTTGATTCTGCATCTCTTAGCACTGCTCTGATTCTAAACTCTAATTAAAACTATAATGTTTTACCCCGATATTCTGTGCTTGCACCCACAGATCAGTGCTGCAATGATTCACGTGGGGGAAAATTACTCAACCTTCAATTATCTTTGTTTCTTTTTTTTTATTCGTTCATAGGAAGTGGGCGTCACTGGCGAGGCCGGCATTTATTGCCCATCCCTAATTGCCCCTTGAGAAGGTGGTGGTGAGCCGCCTTCTTGAACCGCTGCAGTCCGTGTGGTGAAGGTTCTCCCACAGTGCTGTTAGGAAGGGAGTTCCAGGATTTTGACCCAGCGACAATAAAGGAACGGCGATATATTTCCAAGTCGGGATGGTGTGTGACTTGGAGGGGAACGTGCAGGTGGTGTTGTTCCCATGTACCTGCTGCTCTTGTCCTTCTAGGTGGTAGAGGTCGCGGGTTTGGGAGGTGCTGTCGAAGAAGCCTTGGCGAGTTGCTGCAGTGCATCCTGTGGATGGTACACACTGCAGCCACAGTGCGCCGGTGGTGAAGGGGGTGAATGTTTAGGGTGGTGGATGGGGTGCCAATCAAGTGGGCTGCTTTGTCCTGGATGGTGTCGAGCTTCTTGAGTGTCCTTCTTGGGTCCAGCTCCCGACAGGTTTTGTCTGACGGGGGAACCGATACTGCCCCTCCCCCTCCCCTATCCCCCCCCCTCCGTTCTTCCCACCCCAGCCCTCCCCCACAGCCCCTCCTGCCCCTCCCACCTCCGCCCCCTCCCCTGCCCTTCAACTGTATTCTCTAGGCTTAGGCAAATGAGGCTCGTGAATACAGGGAGGGCAGGTGGGGCTCGTTACCACAGGGAGATGGTGGGAACTTCCTCGCAGACAGCAAAAAAACTCAACTTCAATAAAAAACATAAAATACCAGAAATCTCTTGTGCACAGAAAAGACAAGGTTCTTATTTCTTATGATAATCTAAATGTGAAATCAAATATTCCCCTGACCACTGCTCCAACAGTTTTATGCAGTCCACTTTCTCTCTACCATGCATTCTCTTGATCTTTCTCTCCAGCAGAAGTGGTTCACTCCACATTATAGCTGCTCCAGTCCTCAGTTTTCCTGAAATGCTAGACTGCCTTTTCCCTGGGCCGATGCTAACTGACTCGCTGTGTATTTCAAGCATTTTCTGTTTTCTTTTAGTTTTACAGTTTTAAAATTAATTTTACTGGAACTCCACTTTTTCATTTCTCGATAGTTTGGTTTGAAAAAGAAGTACTTGTATTTAAATTGCTTTATCAAAGCATCTCAAAATGTTTTCCTTTTGGTGTAAGTGAACATAAGCTCAATCCATTTAGTGAAGATCAACTTCTGTCTGGAGTATGTTATGTTTTAAATTTCTGGTCTGTTTTGTTCCCAGATATCATTCAGGGATTATTGAAAGATTCAAACTTTGTGGCAGAGAATTACCAAGAGGTGAGGATCCAGGGATATATTGTACCGTGTTGATGGTAATGTACAGAAATCCCCCGGCTTTTCTGTTTCCTCTGGTTTCCCTTTCTCCTGGATCTCCCTCTCCCTCAAGTCTCACTCGTCCTTTTGTCATGGTGTCAGCCGCAGCTCTGTGGGCAGCACTCTTGCCTCTGAGTCAGTAGGTCATGAGTTCAAGTCACACTCCGGAGACTTGAGCACAAAATCTAGTCTGACACTCAGTGCAGTGCTGAGGGAGTGCTGCACTGTTGGAGGTGCCGTCTTTTGGACGGGACGTTAAACCATGGCCCCGTCTGCTCTCTCAGAGGGATGCAAAAGATCCCATGGCATTATTTCGAGGAAGAGCAGGGGAGTCCTCTCCAGTGTCCTGCCCAATCTTTACCTCTCAGCCAAGAGCATTGGTTGTTATCACATTGCTGTCTGTGGGATCTTGCTGTGCGCAAATTGGCTGCCACATTTCCTACATTACAACAGTGACTACACTTCAAAAGTATTTCATTGGCTGTAAAGTGCTTTGGGACGTCCCGAGGTCATGAAAGGCATTATATAAATACAAGTCTTTCTTTCTTTAGTCTCCCTGTGCCGAGGATCTCCCTCTCTCTTAAGTCTTGCTCGTTCTCTCAGATCTCCCTCTCTCTCAACTCTCCCTCTTGTTCACGTCTCTCTCTCTCCCCCTCATGTCTTCCTCTCCTTCAGGTCTATCACGTCCTCTCTCTCCCTCTCCCAGACTGAAGTAGCGCAGTGTGTAGTATTACGTTGATCTCACAGTGACTTGGCGTGTAAGACTGGCTACTTCAGTGTGTCTGCCGTTCTGTTGTCAACCCCAACTGGATTGGACTGAAGATGTAACATGAGCTGAAAAGGTTACTTTGTGTTTGTCGATTGCTGTCCAATGCCTCGCTCTGGTTTCTCTATTCCAGGTGTTGCGATATGGTGCAGGGTACCTGGTCTCTTTCATTATTGGAGTGCTTTTCTTTGTCATCATGCCGCTGGTGGGACTGTGTTTCTGTTGTTGTCGATGCTGCAATAATTGTGGAGGACAAGTGAAGGAACGTACAAAGAGCACTGACTGTCAGCGCCAAGGTCTCGTCATATTCCTTCTGATGACAACCATTATTATACTGTGAGTCTGTCATTAAGGTCATCAGGGGATTCAGGACAATTTGAGGGGGATTGGTAGGCAGATTGGTGGATAGACAGATTGGTGAGTACACAGGTTTCTGGGTATGAGAGTTGTTTAGTTGGTGGATAGGCAGGTTCATGGGTGGATTAGTAGGTGCATAGGTGTTTGATGGGTTGGTGAATTGGCAGGTTGGAAATTGGTGGGCAGGCAGGTTAATGGGCAAGTGGCATGATGGATAGATGTGTAAACTGCTAGACAGGTGGGTAGGCTGGTTTGGAGGTTGATGAGTAGGTCATGGGCAGTTAGGTGAGTAGGCTGGTGGACGGGCTGGTGGGCGGGCTGGTGGACGGGCTGGTGGGCGGGCTGGTGGACGGGCTGGTGGGCGGGCTGGTGGGCGGGCTGGTGGACGGGCTGGTGGGCGGGCTGGTGGGCGGGCTGGTGGACGGGCTGGTGGGCGGGCTGGTGGATGGGCTGGTGGGCGGGCTGGTGGACGGGCTGGTGGACGGGCTGGTGGACGGGCTGGTGGGCGGGCTGGTGGACGGGCGGGTGGGCGGGCTGGTGGGCGGGCTGGTGGGCGGGCTGGTGGGCGGGCGGGTGGGCGGGCTGGTGGACGGGCTGGTGGGCGGGCTGGTGGATGGGCTGGTGGGCGGGCTGGTGGACGGGCTGGTGGACGGGCTGGTGGACGGGCTGGTGGGCGGGCTGGTGGACGGGCGGGTGGGCGGGCTGGTGGGCGGGCTGGTGGGCGGGCTGGTGGGCGGGCGGGTGGGCGGGCTGGTGGACGGGCGGGTGGACGGGCTGGTGGACGGGCGGGTGGGCGGGCTGGTGGACGGGCTGGTGGACGGGCTGGTAGGCGGGCTGGTGGGCGGGCTGGTGGACGGGCTGGTGGACGGGCTGGTGGGCGGGCTGGTGGACGGGCTGGTGGACGGGCTGGTAGACGGGCTGGTGGGCGGGCTGGTGGACGGGCTGGTGGACGGGCTGGTGGGCGGGCTGGTGGGCGGGCTGGTGGGCGGGCTGGTGGACAGGCTGGTGGGCGGGCGGGTGGACGGGCTGGTGGACGGGCTGGTGGGCGGGCGGGTGGGCGGGCTGGTGGACGGGCTGGTGGACGGGCTGGTGGACGGGCGGGTGGGCGGGCTGGTGGACGGGCTGGTGGACGGGCTGGTAGACGGGCTGGTGGGCGGGCTGGTGGACGGGCTGGTGGACGGGCTGGTGGGCGGGCTGGTGGACGGGCTGGTGGGCGGGCTGGTGGACGGGCGGGTGGACGGGCTGGTGGACGGGCTGGTGGGCGGGCTGGTGGACGGGCTGGTGGGCGGGCTGGTGGGCGGGCTGGTGGACGGGCTGGTGGGCGGGCTGGTGGGCGGGCTGGTGGACGGGCTGGTGGACGGGCTGGTGGGCGGGCGGGTGGGCGGGCTGGTGGACGGGCTGGTGGACGGGCTGGTGGACGGGCTGGTGGACGGGCGGGTGGACGGGCTGGTGGACGGGCTGGTGGACGGGCTGGTGGACGGGCGGGTGGGCGGGCTGGTGGGCGGGCTGGTGGGCGGGCTGGTGGACGGGCGGGTGGGCGGGCTGGTGGACGGGCTGGTGGACGGGCTGGTGGACGGGCTGGTGGACGGGCTGGTGGACGGGCGGGTGGGCGGGCTGGTGGACGGGCTGGTGGACGGGCTGGTGGACGGGCTGGTGGACGGGCTGGTGGACGGGCGGGTGGACGGGCTGGTGGGCGGGCTGGTGGGCGGGCTGGTGGGCGGGCTGGTGGGCGGGCTGGTGGGCGGGCTGGTGGGCGGGCTGGTGGACGGGCTGGTGGGCGGGCTGGTGGACGGGCTGGTGGGCGGGCTGGTGGACGGGCTGGTGGGCGGGCTGGTGGGCGGGCTGGTGGACGGGCTGGTGGGCGGGCTGGTGGACGGGCTGGTGGGCGGGCTGGTGGGCGGGCTGGTGGGCGGGCTGGTGGACGGGCTGGTGGGCGGGCTGGTGGGCGGGCTGGTGGGTTGACAAGTAGGTGGGTAGCACTTTGGTGGGTAGGCAGGTGCGCGGGTAGGTTGTTTGGCAGGTTAATGGGTAAGGGTATTGGCTCGGCAGGTTGTCATGTGGGTGGGTTAGCGATTAAGCAGGTTGGTGGGTTAGATTGGCTCAGGTTAAGGTGTGTGTGAACAGTATCAGAGTCCATGGGTATCACCTGGGCAAATTCTGCGTGTATCACATGGAAAACGCAATGCAGGATAAATCAGTGGGAGTGTGCACAGGTATGACCCATGTGACTGAGGGCAGAGTGTGTATGATCAGTGGGAGTGTGCATGGGTATGACCCAGGAGACTGAGGGCAGAGTGTGTATGATCAGTGGGAGTGTGCATGGGTATGACCCAGGAGACTGAGGGCAGAGTGTGTATGATCAGTGGGAGTGTGCATGGGTATGACCCAGGAGACTGAGGGCAGAGTGTGTATGATCAGTGGGAGTGTGCATGGGTATGACCCAGGAGACTGAGGGCAGAGTGTGTATGATCAGTGGGAGTGTGCATGGGTATGACCCAGGAGACTGAGGGCAGAGTGTGTATGATCAGTGGGAGTGTGCACGGGTATGACCCAGGAGACTGAGGGCAGAGTGTGTATGATCAGTGGGAGTGTGCACGGGTATGACCCAGGAGACTGAGGGCAGAGTGTGTATGATCAGTGGGAGTGTGCACAGGTATGACCCAGGAGACTGAGGGCAGAGTGTGTATGATCAGTGGGAGTGTGCACAGGTATGACCCAGGAGACTGAGGGCAGAGTGTGTATGATCAGTGGGAGTGTGCACAGGTATGACCCAGGAGACTGAGGGCAGAGTGTGTATGATCAGTGGGAGTGTGCACAGGTATGACCCAGGAGACTGAGGGCAGAGTGTGCCTTGTTTCTGTCTCATTAATGTTTTCTGATCATTGATATTTAGAGCAGGAGTTGCCTGCGCCTTCACTGCCAATCAAAATGTGACAGATGCAATGGAACCAAGTGTGATGGGTATTAATGAGTCGATTACAGATGTGGTAACTTACATCAACCGTACCCTTGAGGTGAGAGTTAATGGTTACTTGATAATTGCATCGAAATTACATCACAGAAATAGAACATTCACTCCTATCAGTCCCCGTTGATGTTTATTCACCACATGAGCTGAAGTCCGAATTTCTCAACCACCTCTCTAACTTATTCTTAAATATTGACCTGGTCTCTGCTTCAATCACTAATTCCCAGAGCGCATCCCACAGCCTCACACCCCTCTGCCTAACAAGAATTCTCCAGCTCTCAGTCCTAAATCTCATACACTTAATCTTGTGTCTGTGTGTCCCTTTGTTTAAGACCCCTCAATCACTGGAAACAGCCTGTTTCTCCCTACTCTGTCCACAATCATCTTTCTTAATTTTACACACCTCTATAAAATCACCTCATAAACTCCTCTGTTCTAATAAAAACAGTCCCAGTTTTTCAAGTCTTCCTTTATATTTGTATTTCCTCAAATCCGGCAGCATCCTCGTGTATCTGTGTTGTACCCTCCCGATTGCCTCAATATCCTTCCTATAATGTAGAGCCCAAAAGTGCACACAGAACTGTAACTGTGGTCTTACGAATGTTTTATATAGATTCACTATTACATCTGAACTTTAATATCAGACCTGGGACATCACTGCAGCTTCTGACAAATTCTGTTTCATTTCAGGCTGCACGTAAAGTTACGGCACAGTTTTCAGTCCCCCAAAACAGGATACTCTCTGAACTTGACAGTGAGTATGAAATCATTTAAATACTCTATAACCTGTTCGTGTATTAAAAGCATGAATTGTACAAAATAAAAACCACACACAATCGATAATCTGATATTGCTGATAATCTGGGTTCTGGGAAATGCAGCTGTTTGATCTGGAAACCTCTGACGAACTTTGGAGTGCTGTTCCAGAGTGAGCTGTGGTTTGAGAACAAGTACCTGATGCATTCAAGGAGTGAAAAGTGCTCGTGCCAGTGTTGGATCCATGGAACTCCTTTCAAGAAACTTTGTCACCTTAAGCTCGGTCCCTTGAATGCTGAAATTCAGATGGAAAGTTCCCTGTTGAAGCAGGGTACTTGGAGCAGGGATTAATCTGCAGAACATCTGGATTTGTCCATCGGTTCCCCCAATACAATTTCTCTGAGTTGTTTCTGTTTCTCTCCCTTTCCTGAAGATGCTAACTCTTGTTGGAGGCTATGGTCTCACAGGCAGTGGATGCTAGCCCCCTACCTGCCGAAGTGACTACTTTTCATGTCTTAACCGAGACATAAACAACAGCTTGCATTTATATAGCACCTTTAACAAAGTAAAACGTCCCAAGGCACTTTGAGTGTCAGAAGGATATTTAATTCTGCGGGGGTTGGGGAGGGGTGCCACAGCTGAACCTAACACTGTCCTCACCTGATATGCATGCGTGCGCACACACATACACACGCACACACACACACACACACATTCACACACACATACACACACACACATTCTCACACACATACACACACACACACACACACACATTCACACACACACACACACGCACACACACACACACGCATTCACACACACACACGCACACACACGCGCGCACACACACACATTCACACACACACACACACGCACACTCACACACACTCACACGCACACACACACACGCGCACACACACACACACGCGCGCACACACACACATTCACACACACACACACACGCACACTCACACACACTCACACGCACATACATACACACACGCGCGCACACACTCACGCACACATTCACACACGCACGCGTACACACACACACACGCACACATTCACACACGCACGCACACACACTCACACGCACACATTCACACACGCACGCACACACACTCACACGCACACATTCACACACGCACGCACACACACATGCACGCACACATTCACACACGCACGCACACACACTCGCATGCACACATTCACACACGCACACTCACACGCACACATTCACGCACACACACATACACACGCGCGCGCACACACACTCACACGCACACATTCACACACGCACGCACACACACACACGCACACATTCACACACGCACGTGCACACACACGCACACATTCACACACGCACGCACACACACACGCACACATTCACACACGCACGCGCACACACACACACGCACACATTCACACACGCACGCGCACACACACACACGCACACATTCACACACGCACGCGCACACACACACACACATTCACACACGCACGCGCACACACACACACGCACACATTCACACACGCACGTGCACACACACACGCACACATTCACACACGCACGCACACACACACTCACACACACACACACACTCACACACACACATTCACACACGCACGCGCACACACACACACACACACGCACACATTCACACACGCACACACACACTCACACACACACATTCACACACGCACGCGCACACACACACACACACACGCACACATTCACACACGCACGCGCACACACACACACGCACACATTCACACACGCACGCACACACGCACACATTCACACACGCACACACACACACTCACACACACACACACACAAAGGCATTCTCCAACAAGAGTCATAAGAACATAAGAACTAGGAGCAGGAATAGGCCATACGGCCCCTCAAGCCTCCTCCACCATTCAATCAGACCACGTCTGATCTACGACCTCAACTCCACTTTCCCGCCCGTTCCCCATATCCCCTGATTCCCTTTGATAGGGCAGACATAAAGAAGATAGCTCTTCTTTTGGAGAGACAAAACTAGGGGCCATAAATATAAGATAGTCACTAATAAATCCAATAGAGATTTCAGGAGAAACTTCTTCACCCAGAGAGTGGTGAGAACGTGGAACTCGCTACCACAAGGAGCACTTCAGGCAATTGCGTGAACAGAGTGCGCCAGAGCTCCGTGTCGTGGGGCCGCGCAGGGTCCCGGAGCTCCATGCTGTGGGGCCGCGCAGGGTCCCGGAGCTCCGTGCCCTGGGGCCGCGCAGGGTCCCGGAGCTCCGTGCCCTGGGGCCGCGCAGGGTCCCGGAGCTCCGTGCCCTGGGGCCGCGCAGGGTGCCGGAGCTCCGTGTCGTGGGGCCGCGCAGGGTCCCGGAGCTCCGTGCCCTGGGGCCGCGCAGGGTCCCGGAGCTCCGTGCCCTGGGGCCGCGCAGGGTGCCGGAGCTCCGTGCTGTGGGGCCGCGCAGGGTCCCGGAGCTCCGTGTCGTGGGGCCGCGCAGGGTGCCGGAGCTCCGTGCCCTGGGGCCGCGCAGGGTGCCGGAGCTCCGTGTCGTGGGGCCGCGCAGGGTCCCGGAGCTCCGTGCCCTGGGGCCGTGCAGGGTCCCGGAGCTCCATGCCATGGGGCTGTGTGTCACCACGCTCAGGAGCAGGAACCCCGGTTGATTCCAATCCCCTCCCCAGCCCAGGGTGGGGCTAAGGGCCGATTGCAGTGACCCAAGCCCCCCCAGACCAGCCCCGGTCTATGTGGCTCAGAATCGACTGGCGGAGGGAGAGGGGTTGGGGGTCAGTGGGTTGTGGAAACCTCCTGTGCAACTCCCAGTAAGATTAGCAGAACCCTGGGAGGGGGATAAAGATTAAAAGACAAGCACCTCGAGTCAGTGCGACTTAAGGTTTATGTAACAGGATACGACACTCAATCGTGCAGTGTCACAGAATGATCACTGTCTGGACGCTGTTGAACTGCAGCAGCATCACAAAGTAAAGTAAACACCGATCTCACCATTTTAAACCAGATTTTCATCTCCCCGCTTCATATAAAATAAAGTAAATCAGACCATCAGTGAATAAGTGAGCAGGAGCAGAAACCTTCCCTATCTGCCTCAGTGCCGCTATGCATGGTGTATTTACCCATTCAGCCATGAGGGCGCGCAGATAATTTGCCTGCAGCAGCAACACCATGTATTTATAAAACATCGCCAACATAGAAAAATGTCCCAAAACACTTTGTGTAGACATGAGGAGAAAAACAGATGCGGAGCCGGGGAAGGAGAGGTGACCAAAAGCTCGGTGAAAGAGGTGGGTTTTAAGGAAGGTCTAAAAGGAGGAGAGGATGGTGGAGAGGCGGAGAGGTTTAGGGAAGAATTTCGGAGATGGGAACCGAGGTGGCTGAAGACACATCGTTGGGCTAAAGGGAGGGGAGATGGACAATAGACCTGAATCAGAGAAAGAGAGAGTTTGGAGGAGAGAGTTTTCAGGCTGGAGCAGGTCACAGAGATAGGCAGCACTGAACTCCAAACCAGGGCACTGAGTCTAAAAGAACAGAATACATTAATTCCGAATGTGTGTGTAATAGTAGTGTTAATAAATAAAACGATAGTGTTCGAGGTGTATATGCTGTTGTATACACTCCCATCGACTGATGGTGTTAATGGATATTCTGCACGGCATGGTATTGGTGTGTGTTCTTCATAAACTGATTATTATGCATTCTGCAGAGATTGACGGTGATGTCTAATCTGCAAACTCTGAGAGTATTAGTGTATATTCTGTATGCACTGATATCTGTGTATATTCAGTATATACTGATTGTGTTACTGGTTTATATTCTGCACACACTGATAGTTTTGCTGTTTACTTATCATGCAGTGATATTGGTGTATGTTCTGACAGGGTTGGTGTATATCCCATATACACTGATCAATTGGTGGGGCACACTCTGCATGCATTGACTGTATTCAGTTTTGTGGTATCATTAATCCTTGTATCTGCGACAATAAAACTGAGCTCTGCTGGATCTTTGTGTCCAACCCTGGCTACTTTCACTCAGCTGCAAGTCTAACTACTGTTTCTAATTAATTTAACACAGATGTTGGCAGATCCCTGGGCTACACGATCAAGGATGCATTGGAACCAATAGTTAACCCTGTGCTGATGATGGTCTCTACAAGTACACGAGGTGAATCATTTGTTTGTAGTGTCTATTTACATCACAGGAACCTTGCTGCATTCACACCTTCCAAGGCCAGAGCCTCAAATCACCATTAAACAAGCTGGCTGCGTGATGATGAGTCTCTTACTGACTCCCAGGTCGGGCATCTGTCACCGTCCAGTTGCTCCTTACAGCATCTCAAGATAAATTTTCTGCTTCTACAACATGATGGCACCTCAAGGGCACAATCTGCCTTGGTCAAGCACAAAGGCCAAAGGCCCATCTCCTCTCATTTGGCCAAGTATCTATAACAGGGTCTGTGATTCCACCCAATTGATTAACAATGGCTCTGATTGTTCTAGAATCTCCTATTTTCCTCCAGCTCTGAAAGCATGAGGAAGCAGGGGCTGCCCATCCCACCAGCTGGGGCTGCCCATCCCACCAGCTGGGGCTGCCCATCCCACCAGCTGGGGCTGCCCTTCCCACCAGCTGGGGCTGCCCTTCCCACCAGCAGGGGCTGCCCTTCCCACCAGCTGGGGCTGCCCTTCCCACCAGCAGGGGCTGCCCTTCCCACCAGCAGGGGCTGCCCTTCCCACCAGCAGGGGCTGCCCATCCCACCATCTGGGGCTGCCCATCCCATCAGCAGGGGCTGCCCATCCCACCAGCAGGGGCTGCCCATCCCACCATCTGGGGCTGCCCATCCCACCATCTGGGGCTGCCCATCCCACCAGCAGGGGCTGCCCATCCCACCAGCAAGGGCTGCCCTTCCCACCAGGAGGGGCTGCCCATCCCACCATCTGGGGCTGCCCATCCCACCAGCAGGGGCTGCCCTTCCCACCAGCAGGGGCTGCCCTTCCCACCAGCTGGGGCTGCCCTTCCCACCAGCTGGGGCTGCCCTTCCCACCAGCAGGGGCTGCCCTTCCCACCATCTGGGGCTGCCCTTCCCACCAGCTGGGGCTGCCCTTCCCACCAGCAGGGGCTGCCCTTCCCACCATCTGGGGCTGCCCTTCCCATCAGCAGGGGCTGCCCATCCCATCAGCAGGGTCTGCCCATCCCACCAGCTGGGGCTGCCCTTCCCACCAGCAGGGGCTGCCCTTCCCACCATCTGGGGCTGCCCATCCCATCAGCTGGGGCTGCCCTTCCCACCAGCAGGGGCTGCCCTTCCCACCAGCAGGGGCTGCCCTTCCCACCATCTGGGGCTGCCCTTCCGACCAGCAGGGGCTGCCCTTCCCACCATCTGGGGCTGCCCTTCCCACCATCTGGGGCTGCCCTTCCCACCAGCAGGGGCTGCCCTTCCCACCATCTGGGGCTGCCCATCCCATCAGCAGGGGCTGCCCTTCCCACCATCTGGGGCTGCCCTTCCGACCAGCAGGGGCTGCCCTTCCCACCATCTGGGGCTGCCCTTCCCACCATCTGGGGCTGCCCTTCCCACCAGCAGGGGCTGCCCTTCCCACCATCTGGGGCTGCCCATCCCACCAGCAGGGGCTGCCCTTCCCACCATCTCGGGCTGCCCTTCCCACCATCTGGGGCTGCCCTTCCCACCATCTGGGGCTGCCCTTCCCACCAGCAGGTGCTGCCCTTCCCACCATCTGGGGCTGCCCTTCCCACCATCTGGGGCTGCCCTTCCCACCATCTGGGGCTGCCCATCCCACCAGCAGGGGCTGCCCTTCCCACCATCTGGGGCTGCCCTTCCCACCATCTGGGGCTGCCCTTCCCACCAGCAGGGGCTGCCCTTCCGACCAGCAGGGGCTGCCCTTCCCATCATCTGGGGCTGCCCTTCCCACCAGCAGGTGCTGCCCTTCCCACCATCTGGGGCTGCCCATCCCACCAGCAGGGGCTGCCCTTCCCACCATCTGGGGCTGCCCTTCCCACCAGCAGGTGCTGCCCTTCCCACCATCTGGGGCTGCCCATCCCACCAGCAGGGGCTGCCCTTCCCACCATCTGGGGCTGCCCTTCCCACCAGCAGGTGCTGCCCTTCCCACCATCTGGGGCTGCCCTTCCCACCAGCAAGGGCTGCCCTTCCCACCATCTGGGGCTGCCCTTCCCACCAGCAGGGGCTGCCCTTCCCACCATCTGGGGCTGCCCTTCCCACCATCTGGGGCTGCCCATCCCACCAGCAGGGGCTGCCCTTCCCACCATCTGGGGCTGCCCTTCCCACCATCTGGGGCTGCCCTTCCCACCAGCAGGGGCTGCCCTTCCGACCAGCAGGGGCTGCCCTTCCCACCATCTGGGGCTGCCCTTCCCACCAGCAGGTGCTGCCCTTCCCACCATCTGGGGCTGCCCATCCCACCAGCAGGGGCTGCCCTTCCCACCATCTGGGGCTGCCCATCCCATCAGCAGGGTCTGCCCATCCCATCAGCAGGGGCTGCCCTTCCCACCATCTGGGGCTGCCCTTCCCACCAGCAGGTGCTGCCCTTCCCACCATTTGGGGCTGCCCTTCCCACCAGCAGGGTCTGCCCTTCCCACCAGCAAGGGCTGCCCTTCCCACCATCTGGGGCTGCCCTTCCCACCAGCAGGGTCTGCCCTTCCCACCAGCAAGGGCTCTCCTTCCCACCAGCAGGTGCTGCCCTTCCCACCATCTGGGGCTGCCCTTCCCACCATCTGGGGCTGCCCGTCCGACCAGCAGGGGCTGCCCTTCCCACCATCTGGGGCTGCCCATCCCACCAGCAGATGCTGCCCTTCCCACCATCTGGGGCTGCCCTTCCCACCAGCAGGGGCTGCCCTTCCCACCATCTGGGGCTGCCCATCCCACCAGCAGGGGCTGCCCATCCCACCATCTGGGGCTGCCCTTCCCACCAGCAGGGGCTGCCCTTCCCACCATCTGGGGCTGCCCTTCCCACCAGCAGGGGCTGCCCTTCCCACCATCTGGGGCTGCCCTTCCCACCAGCAGGGGCTGCCCATCCCACCAGCAGGGACTGTCCCAAATCACTCCCTTGAATGTTAGGTGGTTAAAAAGTGAAAACATTTTTCTTTCAAAAGTAAAACGGCAAAATTAAACTAAAATGCGAAACAAAAACAATAAATGCAACAGAAGCAAACCATGAGATAAAAAACAAGTTCTCAGTCACTCAAAACCTTTGAGAAGATGGAGGAGTCCCTTCTCTGGGCAGAAAACCCACTGGGAAAAGGGGGCAAGAATGTCCCGCAATCATAGATTTGAGGTGAAATGCGGCTTGTGTGCTCCAGTCGGAGAAACACCGGGCGGTTGGGCCCCGTCCCACATTTTCCGCCCCCATTCCAACCGGTCCCCAGAGCACGGGAGTGGAATAATGCCCCTGTCAAGTATTAAGTGCCGTGGATCAGGTGATCAATTACATCCAGGTCAGTCGGACCAGTAGGACAAGATGACCTGGTGAAAAGCAAATTTGAAACAGATCTTGGGAAATTTAAAAAAACGTCTTTACTGAAAAGAAAGTAAATGTTTGGAATGGTGCACCAGGTGACACAGTCAGAGACACGGGGAGTTCGAGGTGAGGTTGGATGCCAGGCGGCATAAGCTAAAATACACGAAGGACAAGCTACATGGGTCATATCACCTTTTCCTATCCTTTGTTTTATGAGGCTGTTGCCTCCAGAGGCCACCGTGTACCCTCCAGTAGTACCAGTGAAAACAGCAACTCGAGCTGGTCTTGGGTTGCTGGTCTCGAGCTGGTCTTGTGCTGGTCTCGAGCTGGTCTTGGGTTGCTGGTCTCGAGCTGGTCTTGTGCTGGTCTCGAGCTGGTCTTGGGTTGCTGGTCTCGAGCTGGTCTTGTGCTGGTCTCGAGCTGGTCTTGTGCTGGTCTCGAGCTGGTCTTGGGTTGCTGGTCTCGAGCTGGTCTTGTGCTGGTCTCGAGCTGGTCTTGGGTTGCTGGTCTCGAGCTGGTCTCGAGCTGGTCTTGGATTGCTGGTCTCGAGCTGGTCTTGTGCTGGTCTTGAGCTGGTCTTGGGTTGCTGGTCTCGAGCTGGTCTCGAGCTGGTCTTGGGTTGCTGGTCTCGAGCTGGTCTTGTGCTGGTCTCGAGCTGGTCTTGGGTTGCTGGTCTCGAGCTGGTCTTGTGCTGGTCTCGAGCTGGTCTTGGGTTGCTGGTCTCGAGCTGGTCTTGTGCTGGTCTCGAGCTGGTCTTGTGCTGGTCTCGAGCTGGTCTTGGGTTGCTGGTCTCGAGCTGGTCTTGTGCTGGTCTCGAGCTGGTCTTGGGTTGCTGGTCTCGAGCTGGTCTCGAGCTGGTCTTGGGTTGCTGGTCTCGAGCTGGTCTTGTGCTGGTCTCGAGCTGGTCTTGGGTTGCTGGTCTCGAGCTGGTCTCGAGCTGGTCTTGGGTTGCTGGTCTCGAGCTGGTCTTGTGCTGGTCTCGAGCTGGTCTTGGGTTGCTGGTCTCGAGCTGGTCTTGTGCTGGTCTCGAGCTGGTCTTGGGTTGCTGGTCTCGAGCTGGTCTTGTGCTGGTCTCGAGCTGGTCTTGTGCTGGTCTCGAGCTGGTCTTGGGTTGCTGGTCTCGAGCTGGTCTTGTGCTGGTCTCGAGCTGGTCTTGGGTTGCTGGTCTCGAGCTGGTCTCGAGCTGGTCTTGGGTTGCTGGTCTCGAGCTGGTCTTGTGCTGGTCTCGAGCTGGTCTTGGGTTGCTGGTCTCGAGCTGGTCTCGAGCTGGTCTTGGGTTGCTGGTCTCGAGCTGGTCTTGTGCTGGTCTCGAGCTGGTCTTGGGTTGCTGGTCTCGAGCTGGTCTTGTGCTGGTCTCGAGCTGGTCTTGGGTTGCTGGTCTCGAGCTGGTCTTGTGCTGGTCTCGAGCTGGTCTTGTGCTGGTCTCGAGCTGGTCTTGGGTTGCTGGTCTCGAGCTGGTCTTGTGCTGGTCTCGAGCTGGTCTTGGGTTGCTGGTCTCGAGCTGGTCTCGAGCTGGTCTTGGGTTGCTGGTCTCGAGCTGGTCTTATGCTGGTCTCGAGCTGGTCTTGGGTTGCTGGTCTTGAGCTGGTCTCGAGCTGGTCTTGGGTTGCTGGTCTCGAGCTGGTCTTATGCTGGTCTCGAGCTGGTCTTGGGTTGCTGGTCTCGAGCTGGTCTCGAGCTGGTCTTGGGTTGCTGGTCTCGAGCTGGTCTTATGCTGGTCTCGAGCTGGTCTTGGGTTGCTGGTCTCGAGCTGGTCTCGAGCTGGTCTTGGGTTGCTGGTCTCGAGCTGGTCTTATGCTGGTCTCGAGCTGGTCTTGGGTTGCTGGTCTTGAGCTGGTCTTGCGCTGGTCTCGAGCTGGTCTTATGCTGGTCTCGAGCTGGTCTTGGGTTGCTGATCTTGAGCTGGTCTTGGGTTGCTGGTCTTGAGCTGGTCTTGCGCTGGTCTCGAGCTGGTCTTATGCTGGTCTCGAGCTGGTCTTGGGTTGCTGGTCTTGGGTTGCTGGTCTCGAGCTGGTCTTGGGTTGCTGGTCTCGAGCTGGTCTTGGGTTGCTGGTCTCGAGCTTATCTCGAGCTGGTCTTGGGTTGCTGGTCTCGAGCTGGTCTTATGCTGGTCTCGAGCTGGTCTTGGGTTGCTGGTCTTGAGCTGGTCTTACGCTGGTCTCGAGCTGGTCTTATGCTGGTCTCGAGCTGGTCTTGGGTTGCTGGTCTTGAGCTGGTCTTGGGTTGCTGGTCTTGAGCTGGTCTTGCGCTGGTCTCGAGCTGGTCTTATGCTGGTCTCGAGCTGGTCTTGGGTTGCTGGTCTCGAGCTGGTCTTGGGTTGCTGGTCTCGAGCTGGTCTCGGGTTGCTGGTCTCGAGCTGGTCTTATGCTGGTCTCGAGCTGGTCTTGGGTTGCTGGTCTTGGGTTGCTGGTCTCGAGCTGGTCTTGGGTTGCTGGTCTTGAGCTGGTCTTATGCTGGTCTCGAGCTGGTCTTGGGTTGCTGGTCTTGCGCTGGTCTCGAGCTGGTCTCGAGCTGGTCTTATGCTGGTCTCGAGCTGGTCTTGGGTTGCTGGTCTTGGGTTGCTGGTCTCGAGCTGGTCTTGGGTTGCTGGTCTTGAGCTGGTCTTATGCTGGTCTCGAGCTGGTCTTGGGTTGCTGGTCTCGAGCTGGTCTCGAGCTGGTCTTGGGTTGCTGGTCTCGAGCTGGTATTATGCTGGTCTCGAGCTGGTCTTGGGTTGCTGGCCTTATGCTGGTCTCGAGCTGGTCTTGGGTTGCTGGTCTCGAGTTGGTCTTATGCTGGTCTCGAGCTGGTCTTGGGTTGCTGGTCTTGGGTTGCTGGTCTCGAGCTGGTCTTGGGTTGCTGGTCTCGAGCTGGTCTTGGGTTGCTGGTCTTGGGTTGCTGGTCTCGAGCTGGTCTTGGGTTGCTGGTCTCGAGCTGGTCTTGGGTGGCTGGTCTCGCCCCGTTTTTTATTGAGGCTGTCAGTCTGGAACACCTGTGGGGTTTTTTTTGAAACTCGATCTTCCTGACTGCCACGAATCTTCCCAGAGCCAATGAAGCCTCTATTGCAAAGGCAGCGGCATGTGTTGCTGGTGACATCGCAATGCAGCATCATGCATTTTCCCCACTACTGATCTAAGGCTAACTGGTCTGTAATTCCCTATTTTTTCTCTCCCTCCTTTTTTAAATAATGGGGTTACATTTGCCACCCTCCAATCTGTAGGAACTGTTCCAGAGTCTATAGAATTTTGGAAGATGATCACCAATGCATCCACTATTTCCAGGGCCACTTCCTTTAGTACTCTGGGATGTGGATTATCAGGCCCTGGGGATTTGTCAGCCTTTAGCCCCATTAATTTCCCAAGCACTATTTTTTTTACTAATACTGGTTTCCTTCAGTTCCTCCCTCTCACTAGACCCTTGGTTCCCCAACATTTCTGGGAGGTTATTTGTGTCCTCCTTTGTGAAGACAGAGCCAAAGTCTGTGTTTAATTGTTCTGCCATTTCTTTGTTCCCCATTATAATTTCCCCCATTTCTGACTGTAAGGGGCCTACATTTGTCTTCACTAATCTTTTTCTCTTGACATATTTATAGAAGCTTTTACAGTCAGTTTTTATGTTCCCTGCTAGTTTACTCTCATACTCTATTTTTCCCCTCTTAATCAATCTCTTTGTCCTCCTTCACTGAATTCTAAACTGTTCCCAATCCTCAGGCTTGCCGCTTCTTCTGACAATTTTATATGTCTCCTCTTTGGATCTAATACTATCCCTAATTTCTTTTGTAAGCCACGATTGAGCCACCTTTCCTGTTTTATTTTTGCGCCAGACAGGGATGAATAATTGTTGTAATTCCTGCACACGTTCTTTAAATATTAGCCATTGCCTATCCACCGTCATCCCTTTTAGTCAAGTTCCCCAATCTATCATAGCCAACTCGCACCTCATACTTTCATAGTTTCCTTTATTTAGATTCAGGACCCTAGTTTCGGATTCAACTACTTCGCTCTCCATCTTAATGAGGAATTCTATCATGTTATGGTCGCTCTTCCCTAAGGGACCCCGCACAACAAGATTGTTAATTAATCCTTTCTCATTGCACAATACCCAGTCTAGAATCGCCTGCTCTTTCGTTGGTTCCTCAACGTATTGGTCTAGAAAACCATCACGTACACACTCCAGGAATTCCTCCCCCACAGTATTATTGCTAATTTGGTTTGACCAATCTATATGTAGATTAAAGTCACCCATGATTATAGTTGTACCCTTCTTGCATGCATCTCTAATTTCCTGTTTAATGCCCTCCCCTACATCTCCACTACTGTTTGGGGGCCTATAGACAACCCCCACCAATGTTTTCTGCCCCTTGGTGTTTCTTAGCTCCACCCATACAGATTCCACATTGTGATTTTCCGAGCCAATATCCTTCCTCACTATTGCATTGATTTCCTCCTTTACTAACAACGCTACCCCACCTCCTTTCCCTTTTTGCCTGTCCTTCCTAAATATTGAATATCCCTGGATGTTCAGTTCCCAGCCTTGGTCACGCTGCAGCCATGTCTCCGTAATCGCAACTATATCATAACTGTTAATATCTATCTGCGCTGTTAATTCATCTACCTTATTGCGAATGCTCCGTGCATTAAGATACAATGCCTTTAGAGTTGTCTTTTTAAGATCGCTAGTCATCTTAGTTTTATTTTGCACTTTGGCCCTATTTGTTTCTCGCCCTTGTTTTCTCTGCCTTCCACTATTGCTTCTTCCCTTTCTGTCTTTTGTTTCTATCCTTGTTTCCCCCTCCTCTGTCTCCCTGCTCAGGTTCTCATCCCCCTGCCATTCCAGTTTAAACCTTCCCCAACAGCACTAGCAAACACCCCCGCGAGGACATTGGTCCCGGTCCTGCTCGGGTGTAACCCGTCCCGCTTGTACAGGTCCCACCTTCCCCAGAACCGGTCCCAATGTCCCAGGAATCTTAATCCCTCCCTCCTGGCAGAACCCAAACTGAGCATCGGTGAGCAGGTTATTGGTGAGTAAGTGCCGCTTGATAGCACTGTCGACGACACCTTCCATCACTTTGCTAATGTTTGACAGTAGACTGATGTGGCGGTAATTGGCCAGATTGAATTTGTCCTGCTTTTTGTGGACAGGACATACCTGGGCAATTTTCCACATTGTTGGGTAGATGCCAGAGTTGTAGCTGGACTGGAACAGCTTGGCTAGAGGCGCAGCTAGTTCTGGAGCACAAGTCTTCAGCACTACAGCCGGGATGTTGCCGGGGCCCATAGCCTTTGCTGTATCCAGTGTACTCAGCCGTTTCTTGATATCACGTGGGGTGAATCGAATTAGGTGAAGACTGGCTTCTGTGATGGTGGGGATATCGGGAGGAGCTGAGATGGATCATCCACTCGGCACTTCTGGCTGAAGATAGTTGCAAACTATTCAGCCTTGCCTTTTGCACTGACGTGCTGGACTCCGCCATCATTGAGGATGGGGATATTCACAGAACCTCCTCCTCCCGTTAGTTGTTTAATTGTCCACCACCATTCACGACTGGATGTGGCAGGACTGCAGAGCTTTGATCTGATCCGTTGGTTATGGAATTGCTTAGCTCTGTCTATAGCATGTTGCTTCCGCTGTTTAGCATGCATGTAGTCCTGAGTTGTCGCTTCACCAGGTTGGCACCTCATTTTTAGGTACGCCTGGTGCTGCTCCCGGCATGCTCTTCTACACTCCTCATTGAACCAGGGTTGATCCCCTGACTTGTTGGTAATGGTAGATTGAGGAATATGCCGGGCCATGAGGTTACAGATTGTGCTGGAACACAATTCTGCTGCTGCTGATGGCCCACAGCGCCTCATGGATGCCCAGTTTTGAGCTGCTAGATCTGTTCTGAATCTATCACATTTAGCACGGTGGTAGTGCCACACAACACGTTGGATGGTGTCCTCAGTGTGCAAACAGGACTTCATCGCCACGAGGTCTGTGGGGTGGTCACTCTTACCAATACTGTCATGGACAGATGCATCTGCGACAGGTAGATTGGTGAGGACGAGGTCACTGTTGCTGGTGACCCTGCGATGCAGCGTCCCGCGTGCATGCATTGCTCGTGACCTTGCGATGCAGCGTCCCAAGTGCATGCATTGCTGGTGACCCAGTGATGCAGCGTAATGCTTGCATGCATTGCTGGTGACCCCACGATGCAGCGTCACGCGTGCACAGAGCAGGCAGTCTATTGGCAGACTGGCTGCACATTAGGTCGGTCACAGTTAGCGCCCTCTCCCAAGACCCAAGCAGCAATATGGAGACTGTTGTTATGTGACTAAAACCCCCGTATAAGTGACGTGCATGAAGTGATGACACTTTGCACTTCGAGCAGAGAGCCTCACCCACTGATGGCCGTATCAGAAATTCGGGCACATGTCATACTGATGGCGCATCTACGACAGTACGCCACTACTATGGTGCAGAAATTCCAGGAAATCACGGTCTGACTGACTTATGCCATTACTTGCGCCACACTATGATTTGCTGGGACTTCTGCGCAGCTCCACAGAAACCCTGGCTGAAAAAGCTGAACAGTTAATTATCACCATGACAGGAAGGGCTGGGGAGGGCTCGGGATCAGCAGAGGATTCAGTCGCTCAGCAGCTTGCTTGAGGGTAACGTTCTTACTGACTTGTTCTAGGAACGTTATTGAAATCTTTAGCCTCAGTTAAGTATTAAAATAAATGCTTTGACTGCCAGGCATTTTCTCATTTTCCCCCTTCGACTGATAATGATTTTAATATTAATCTTTATTGAGCTCGTGCTCTAAGCATGGACTGCAATCAGTAATGAAATATGACAAGTTCGAGAGTCAACCCTATGCAGGAGGGACCCTCCTATATTTATACCGTTTCAGTTATAAGCTCATCGATTAAATGAACCCGACCTGGACATTCTGTCCGTTCAGACGGCGACTCATCCCCACACTATCAGATCGGTGTCATTGCCCCGAAAGGTGTCCCTGTTTAATAACCCATTGTTCCGCTCTGTGTCGGTCCCCGGTACCTGGGATGTGTGAGCACACACTGTTATTGGAATTATTTCTCCAGCAAACTGTGTGGTGAATTTGCCGCTGGAGGATGGAGGAAGGCGATGGTCTAATGTGTGGCATGCGTCGCCGTTCCTGCCAATTGCGGGTCAAACGTTGAGTATTCTGGGGAGAACCTTCAGACATACCGGCTCTTCCTCATCGTGGACTTGCATTGCTTGTTTGTCCTCAGACCTCAGCAGTGTAATAGATCACCTGATGACCATCAACTCCACGCATAGCTCTCTGGTGGAGACACAGCAACAGTTGAGGAGCGTGCAACTTGATATCAAGACCACACTCAACAGTCCAAACTGTCAAAACTGTACGGCAGCCGAGGCAGCAATTGATAACCTGCAGCTGAATGTTACCTTCAGCAAGGTAAGAACTGTCGCAAGAATTGTATTTGTGAGTACTGTATATCAATGATCTGGCCCTGGATCTCTCCTTTCCAAGTCTGACATAGAATTTACAGCACAGAAACAGGCCATTTGGCCCAACTGGTCAATGCCGGCATTTATGCTCCACAGGAGCCTCCTCCTTCCTCTCTTCATCTCACCCAATCTGCATATCCTTCTATTCCTTTCTCCCTCATGTGTTTATCTAGCTTCTCCTTAAATGCGTCAATGCTATTCGCCTCAGCTACTCCTTGTGGTTGCAAATTCCACATTCTAACCACTCTCTGGGTGAAGAAGTTTCTCCTGAATTCCCGATTGGATTTATTAGTGACTGTCTTATCCTTCTGGCCCCGAGTTCTGGTCTCCCCCACAAGTGGAAACATCTTCTCTATATCTACCCTATCAAACCCTGTCATAATTTTAAAGACCTCTATTGGGTCACCCCTCAGCCTTCTATTTTTGAGAGAAAAGAGCCCCAGTCTGTTCAGTCTTTCCTGGTAAGTATAATCCCTCAGTTCTGATATCAACCTTGTAAATCTTTTTTGCACCTTCCCCAGTGCCTCTATTAGTACCCGAGTGACTGCCTGTCGGGTACTTCTGTGCTCTGTCTGTGCCTATCCTCTTTTTACCATAGTGTGTGAATGTTACATAGGAACAAAGGAACATCGGAACAGGAGTAGGCCATTCAGCCCCTCGTGCCTGCTCCGCCATTTGATAAGATCATGGCTGATCTGTGATCTAACTCCATATACCTGCCTTTGGCCCATATCCCTTAATACCTTTGGTTGCCAAAAAGCTATCGATCTCAGATTTAAATTTAGCAATTGAGCTAGTATCAATTGCCGTTTGCGGAAGAGAGTTCCAAACTTCTACCACCCTTTGTGTGTAGAAATGTTTTCTAATCTCGCTCCTGAAAGGTCTGGCTCTAATTTTTAGACTGTGCCCCCTACTCCTAAGGCTAATGGAATTACACAAATTGGGGTTGTATTCTCTGGAGTTTCGAAGGTTAAGGGGTGATCTGATCAGATCACCCCTTAACCTTCGAAACTCCAGAGAATACAACCCCAATTTGTGTAATTCCATTAGCCTTAGGAGTAGGGGGCACAGTAGAAGTTTGGAACTCTCTTCCGCAAACGGCAATTGATACTAGCTCAATTTGTAGAATTCCCAACCAGCGGAAATAGTTTCTCTCTATCCACCCTATCCGTTCCCCTTAATATCTTTTAAACTTCGATCAGATCACCCCTTAACCTTCGAAACTCCAGAGAATACAACCCCAATTTGTGTAATCTCTCCTCGTAACTCAGCCCTTGAAGTCCGGGTATCATTCTAGTAAACCTACGCTGCACTCCCTCCAAGGCCAATATGTCCTTCCGAAGGTGCGGTGCCCAGAACTGCTCACAGTACTCCAGGTGCGGTCTAACCAGGGTTTTGTATAGCTGCAGCATAACTTCTGCCCCCTTGTACTCTCGTCCTCCAGATATAAAGGCCAGCATTCCATTAGCCTTATTGATTATTTTCTGCACCTGTTCATGACACTTCAATGATCGATGTACCTGAACCCCTAAGTCCCTTTGGACATTCACCATTTAGAAAGTACCCTGTTCTATCCTTTTTTGATCCAAAGTGGATGACCTCACATTTGTCTACATTGAATTCCATTTGCCACAGTTTTGCCCATTCACCTAATCTATCAATAGCGCTTTGTAATTTTATGTTTTCATCTCCACTGCTTACAATGCCACCAATCTTTGTGTCATCGACAAACTTAGATATGAGACTTTCTATGCCTTCATCTAAGTCGTGAATAAATATTGTGAATAATTGAGGCCCCAAGACAGATCCCTGCGGGACTCCACTAGTCACATCCTGCCAATGTGAGTACCTACCCATTATCCCTACTCTCTGTCACCTTTCGCTCAGCCAACTTCCTAACCAAGTCCGTACTTTTCCCTCGATTCCATGGGCTTCTATCTTAGCCAACAGTCTTTTATGTGGGACCTTATCAAATGCCTTCTGGAAGTCCATATAAATAACATCCATTGACATTCCCCTGTACACTACTTTAGTCAACTCTTCAAAAAATTCGATCAGGTTTGTCAGGCACAACCTACCTTTCACAAATCCATGCTGGCTCTCTCTGATTTACTGAAAATTCTCGAGGTGTTCAGTCACCCAATCCTTAATTATAGACTCCAGCATTCTCCCCACAACAGATGTTAGGCTAACTGGTCTAAAATTCCCTGGTTTCCCGCTCTCTCCCTTCTTAAAAAGCGGAGTGACGTGCAATTTTCCAATCTAGAGGGACAGTTCCTGAATCTAGAGAACTTTGAAAGATTATAGTTAGGGCATCTGCAATGTGCTCACCTACTTCCTTTAAAACCCTGGGATGGAAACCATCTGGTCCTGGGGATTTGTCACTCTTTCGTGCTATTATTTTCTTCATTACTGTTGCTTTACTTATATTAATTTTATCGAGTCCCTGAACCCGATTCAATATTAGTTTTCTTGGGATTTCTGGCATGCCATCCTCTTTTTCTACTGTAAATACTGACGCAAAGTAATTATTCAACATGTCCGCCATTTCCCCATTGTCAATGACAATATCCCCACTTTCAGTTTTTAAGGGGCCAACACTGCTCCTGACCACCCTCTTTTTCCTAATGTAACTATAAAAGTTCTTCGTATTGGTTTTGATATCCCTTGCAAGTTTCTTTTCATACTCTCTTTTTGTAGCTCTTACTATCTGTTTTGTGATCCTTTGTTGATCTTTGTATCTTTCCCATTCACCAGGATCTGTGCCATTTTTTGCCTTTTTGTATGCCCTTTCCTTATGTCTTATACTGTCCCTTACCTCTTTAGTTGTCCACGGCTGTTTTTTTTTGGCAAGTAGAGTTCTTGCCCCTCAGGGGTATAAACCGGTTCTGTATCACGTTAAATGTTTCTTTAAACATTTCCCACTGATCATCAGTCGTTTTACCCATTAACAGATTTGCCCAGTTTACTGTGGACAGTCTGTGTCTCATCCCATTGAAGTCGGCCTGACCCAAGTCTAGAATCTGAGCAGCTGATTCACTTTTTTCCCTTTCAAACACTACCTTGAACTCGATCATGTTATGATCACTATTGGATTGATGTTCATGCACAGTTAAGCTGTTAACTAAATCTGGTTCATTACTCATTACTAAATCTAGTATGGCTTGCCCCCTTGTTGCCTGTAGGACACACTGCTGTAGAAAACTATCCCGGACACACTCAAGAAATTCACTACCTTTCTGACAGTTGCTAGTCTGCTTTTCCCAATCTATGTGAAGGTTAAAGTCCCCCATTAAGACCACTATGCCTTTCTTACACGCTTGTCTAATCTCTGCATTTATACAATCTCGCACTTCAGAGCTGCTGCCAGGGGTCCTATATACAACTCCCACTATAGTCTTAGATCCTTTCCTATTTCTCAATTCAACCCATAAGGTCTCTGTTGGCTGCTTACCTCTCGTTATATCCTCCTTTATCATTGAAGTGATTTAATCTCTAATCACTAAGGCTACTCCTCCCCCTCTTCCATTTTCCCTGTCTCTCCTGTAGACTATATAACCCGGTATATTTAGTTCCCAATCCTGACCATCCTGCAGCCGTGTCTCAGTAATAGCTGTCATGTCATACCCTCCAATTTGAATTTGAACCTGTAGTTCATTTAATTTATTCCTTATACTCCGTGCATTTGTGTATAGAACTATTCGTTGGGCCACACACCCTCGCCTGACCTTCAGCTTTGATGCTGGGTTAATCGCCTTACGCCTTCTAGTTTTCACTTTATCTGTCGTGCCTAAAGTACACTTTCTTTCTGCTGCTCGACGCTTTTCCCTTTCACTTGTTCTTGAACAACTGTTTGTACTATTTGTATTGTAGATTTCCCCAGGGTCTTCCCCTCTCTTGCTGCTCTCAACCTCACTCCCTTCTGACTCCCCGCTCAGGTTCCCATCCCCCTGCCACTCTAGTTTAAACCTTCCCCAACAGCACTAGCAAACACCCCCGCGAGGACATTGGTCCCGGTCCTGCTCGGGTGTAACCCGTCCCGCTTGTACAGGTCCCGCCTTCCCCAGAACCGGTCCCAATGTCCCAGGAATCTCAACCCCTCCCTCCTACACCATCCCTGCAGCCACGCATTCATCCTGTCTATTCTCCTGTTCCTATACTCACTAGCACATGGCACTGGTAGTAATCCTGAGATCACTACCTTTGAAGTCCTGCTTTTTAATTTATCTCCTAACTCCTAAATTCACCTTGCAGGACCTCATCCCTTTTTTTAATTATGTCGTTGGTACCGATATGGACCATGACTACTGGCTGTTCACCCTCCCCCTCCAGAATGCCCTGCAGCCGCTCCGCAACATCCTTGACCCTAGCACCAGGGAGGCAACGTACCATCCTGGAGTCACGTTTGCGGCCACAGAAATGCCTATCTGTTCCCCTTACAATTGAATCCCCTATCACTATAGCCCTGCCACTCTTCTTCCTCCCCTCCTGTGCAGTTGAGCCACCCGTGGTGCCCCGAACCTGGCTCTTGCTGCTTTCCCCTGATAAGCCATCTCCCCCAACAGTATGCAAAGCGGTATATCTGTTTGAGAGGGAGACGGCCCCAGGGGACTCCTGCTCTTCCTGCCTAGTCCTTTTACTCTGCCTGGCGGTCACCCATTTCCTTTCTGTCTGCGTAATCTTTACCTGCAGTGTGACCACCTCACTGAACGTGCTGTCCACGATAGTCTCAGCATCGCGGATGCTCCACAGCGAATCCACCCGCAGCTCCAGCCCCGAAATGCAGTTAGCGAGTAGCTGCATCGGGACACACTTCCTGCACACATGGTCGCCAGGGACACTGATAGCGTCCATGACTTCCCACATAGTGCAGGAGGAGCATATCACGGGTGCGAGCTGTGCTGCCATGACTTGACTTAGATTTACCCTGCGTTCACCTCTCAGACTCTCCTCCCGCTCTTGGTCTCTCCTTTTATATTGTGCTCACCTCTCGGACTCTCCTGCCTCATTCAATTCTGACATTGTCCAGTGACACTGCAAAGGCAGTGAGAGTTTGATTGATGTATGGACAACGGGAATAGGTAGGGGGGGTGATGGGAAGTTCAGCCTTTCCTGCAGCTGTTATCAGGTTAATGGAGCACACTGAAACAGGAGCGAAAATTGTTGGTGCAAGGAGCATACCCCTTCAATCCTCAAACTCGTCCCATCTCTGCTCTCTACCCTCAAACTAGCCCCACCTCTGCTCTTTACCCTCAAACTAGTCCCATCTCTGCTCTTTACCCTCACACTAATCCCATCTCTGCTCTTTACCCTCAAACTGGTCCCATCTCTGCTCTTTACCCTCACACTAGTCCCATCTCTGCTCTTTACCCTCACACTAATCCCATCTCTGCTCTTTACCCTCAAACTCATCCCATCTCTGCTCTCTACCCTCAAACTAGCCCCACCTCTGCTCTTTACCCTCACACTAGTCCCATCTCTGCTCTTTACCCTCAAACTGGTCCCATCTCTGCTCTTTACCCTCACACTCGTCCCATCTCTGCTCTTTACCCTCAAACTCGTCCCATCTCTGCTCTTTACCCTCACACTCGTCCCATCTCTGCTCTTTACCCTCACACTAATCCCATCTCTGCTCTTTACCCTCAAACTCGTCCCATCTCTGCTCTTTACCCTCACACGAATCCCATCTCTGCTCTTTACCCTCAAACTAGCCCCATCTCTGCTCTTTACCCTCAAACTAGTCCCATCTCTGCTCTTTACCCTCAAACTAGCCCCATCTCTGCTCTTTACCCTCACACTAATCCCATCTCTGCTCTTTACCCTCACACTAATCCCATCTCTGCTCTTTACCCTCAAACTAGCCCCATCTCTGCTCTTTACCCTCAAACTAGCCCCACCTCTGCTCTTTACCCTCAAACTCGTCCCATCTCTGCTCTTTACCCTCAAACTCGTCCCATCTCTGCTCTTTACCCTCAAACTAGCCCCATCTCTGCTCTTTACCCTCACACTAGTCCCATCTCTGCTCTTTACCCTCACACTAATCCCATCTCTGCTCTTTACCCTCAAACTAGTCCCACCTCTGCTCTTTACCCTCAAACTAGTCCCATCTCTGCTCTTTACCCTCACACTAGTCCCATCTCTGCTCTTTACCCTCACACTAGTCCCATCTCTGCTCTTTACCCTCACACTAGTCCCATCTCTGCTCTTTACCCTCAAACTCGTCCCATCTCTGCTCTTTACCTTCAAACTAGTCCCATCTCTGCTCTTTACCCTCACACTAATCCCATCTCTGCTCTTTACCCTCAAACTAGTCCCATCTCTGCTCTTTACCCTCAAACTCGTCCCATCTCTGCTCTTTACCCTCACACTCGTCCCATCTCTGCTCTTTACCCTGAAACTCGTCCCATCTCTGCTCTTTACCCTCACACTCGTCCCATCTCTGCTCTTTACCCTCACACTAGTCCCATCTCTGCTCTTTACCCTCAAAGTAGTCCCATCTACATAAGAACATAAGAACATAAGAAATAGGAGCAGGAGTAGGCCAATCGGCCCCTCGAGCCTGCTCCGCCATTCAATAAGATCATGGCTGACCTGATCCTAACCTCAAATCTAAATTCATGTCCAATTTCCTGCCCGCTCTTTACCCTCAATCTCGTCCCATCTCTGCTCTTTACCCTCAAACTAGTCCCATCTCTGCTCTTTACCCTCAAACTAGTCCCATCTCTGCTCTTTACCCTGAAACTCGTCCCATCTCTGCTCTTTACCCTCAAACTAGTCCCATCTCTGCTCTTTACCCTCAAACTAGTCCCATCTCTGCTCTTTACCCTCAAACTAGTCCCATCTCTGCTCTTTACCCTCAAACTCGTCCCATCTCTGCTCTTTACCCTCACACTAGTCCCATCTCTGCTCTTTACCCTCACACTAGTCCCATCTCTGCTCTTTACCCTCAAACTAGCCCCATCTCTGCTCTTTACCCTCAAACTAGTCCCATCTCTGCTCTTTACCCTCACACTCATCCCATCTCTGCTCTTTACCCTCACACTCATCCCATCTCTGCTCTTTACCCTCAAACTAATCCCATCTCTGCTCTTTACCCTCAAACTAGTCCCATTTCTGCTCTTTACCCTCAAACTAGTCCCATCTCTGCTCTTTACCCTGAAACTCGTCCCATCTCTGCTCTTTACCCTCAAACTAGTCCCATCTCTGCTCTTTACCCTCACACTCATCCCATCTCTGCTCTTTACCCTCACACTCATCCCATCTCTGCTCTTTACCCTCACACTAGTCCCATCTCTGCTCTTTACCCTCAAACTCGTCCCATCTCTGCTCTTTACCCTCACACTAGTCCCATCTCTGCTCTTTACCCTCACACTCATCCCATCTCTGCTCTTTACCCTCACACTAGTCCCATCTCTGCTCTTTACCCTCACACTCATCCCATCTCTGCTCTTTACCCTCAAACTAGTCCCATCTCTGCTCTTTACCCTCACACTCATCCCATCTCTGCTCTTTACCCTCAAACTCGTCCCATCTCTGCTCTTTACCCTGAAACTCGTCCCATCTCTGCTCTTTACCCTCAAACTAGTCCCATCTCTGCTCTTTACCCTCAAACTAGTCCCATCTCTGCTCTTTACCCTCACACTCATCCCATCTCTGCTCTTTACCCTCAAACTCGTCCCATCTCTGCTCTTTACCCTGAAACTCGTCCCATCTCTGCTCTTTACCCTCACACTAGTCCCATCCCTGCTCTTTACCCTCAAACTAGTCCCATCTCTGCTCTTTACCCTCAAACTCGTCCCATCTCTGCTCTTTACCCTCACACTCATCCCATCTCTGCTCTTTACCCTCAAACTCGTCCCATCTCTGCTCTTTACCCTGAAACTCGTCCCATCTCTGCTCTTTACCCTCAAACTAGTCCCATCTCTGCTCTTTACCCTCAAACTAGTCCCATCTCTGCTCTTTACCCTCAAACTAGTCCCATCTCTGCTCTTTACCCTCACACTAGTCCCATCTCTGCTCTTTACCCTCACACTCATCCCATCTCTGCTCTTTACCCTCACACTCATCCCATCTCTGCTCTTTACCCTCACACTAGTCCCATCTCTGCTCTTTACCCTCAAAGTAGTCCCATCTCTGCTCTTCACCCTCAAACTCGTCCCATCTCTGCTCTTTACCCTCACACTAGTCCCATCTCTGCTCTTTACCCTCACACTCGTTCCATCTACATAAGAACATAAGAACATAAGAAATAGGAGCAGGAGTTGGCCAATCGGCCCCTCGAGCCTGCTCCGCCATTCAATAAGATCATGGCTGATCTGATCCTAACCTCAAATCTAAATTCATGTCCAATTTCCTGCCCGCTCCCCGTAACCCCTAATTCCCTTTACTTCTAGGAAACTGTCTATTTCTGTTTTAAATTTATTTAATGATGTAGCTTCCACAGCTTCCTAGTCCCATCTCTGCTCTTCACTCCTCAAACTGCACCTATCTCTGTACCTCACCCCGCTATCTTTACCTCTCAAATTGCCTCAATCCCTTGAGTCCATTGCCTCTGCACCCAAACTGCACACATCTCGGACTACACGTTTCAAACTAGGCCTGTCCCTGCTCGTCACCTCTCGTGGACCTCATTCTCCGCCTGATTTGCCCTTTAATTGATTCGCTGGCTCTGCTGCAGGAATACTGATTGATTTGTCACGAGTTAAGCATTGTTGTTTTTGATCTGTTTGTTTCCATCAGTAATCTGTCTCCACTCTCTATAGCCTATTGAAGTTCAGATCGTGTTAACCAACGCCACGAGCTTCTCTCCAGCAACACTGAATAATTCCCTGCAACAGGTAACTGGTCCACTTTTGGGATTTATTATGTCCTGCATGTGTGACTTGCTGCCAAACTGCTAACACGTGTTCTCCCTTCTCAGGGTAACCGTTCATTTAATGAAATTCCTGGCAAGGTGACCAATCAAACCTCACAGATTATCGCAGGTGGGTATGTCTGGGGGGGCGGGGGGGGGAGGGCGGTGTAGAATCCTTTGATTGGACAGCCTAGGGTGTGGCTTAGTTCCAGGAAACGTGTTGGTCTTTCAACGGTTTCAAAGCCTCGTCCGCTAGTTCCTTTAATTTTTCTGAGTTAGTGTCCTATTCTTGTTGGTTTACGCAGACATCAAGAGAGCTATCGAGGACATCGAAGGGAACCTCTCCTCCATCATTGAAAGGGTCCAATTTCTGGATTCCCTCCAGTCCCAGATTGGGAATCTCAATTCTCAGAAGGTGTTGGCAGTCTCACGGGATGTGAAGCAGTATGATTATTACAGGTACACAATCACCGTCATTACATTTATACAGGAAAGTGATACCTTTCTGAGTTGTATTTCCCCCTCTGAATTTTCTCCCCTCCTTTCCCGAAGATGCTGACTTCTGACAAAAGAACAGGTGTAGGCCGTTCAGCCCCTCGAGCCTGTACCACCATTCACTTAAATCATGGCTGATCTGTATCTTAACTCCATCTATCCACCTTGGTTTCGCAGCCCTTAATATCCTCGCCTAACAAAAATCTATCGATCTCAGCTTTGAAATTTTCAATTGACCCCCAGCCTCAAAAGCTTTTTGGGGGAGAGGGTTCCAGATTTCCTAAGCTTAAAGTAGTGCTTTCTCACATCACCCCTGAACGGCCTAGCTCTAATTTTAAGGTTATGCCTTCTAGTTTCTCTCTATGTACCCTAGCAAATCCTTTAATCATCTTCAACACTTCAATCTTCTATATTCAAGGGAATACCAGCCTTAGTCTATGCAACCTGACCCCATAATTTAACCCTTTTAGCCCCGGTATCATTCCAGTGAAACTGTGCTGCACCCCCTCCAAGGCCAATATATCCTTCCTTAGGAGCGGTGCCCAGAACTTTTGTCGGGGAACGGATCCACTTTCAAGCCCCTGATACCTTCATCTGTGAGTTGGGTCAGTGAGTGTTGTGAGGGTATTTGAGTGTGGGGGCTGTCACAGCTGGCCCAACCCAGTCCTTGTCCAAATGCAGGTGTTCCTGTCTCTTGCACTCATGCTGATTGCTAAAAGTATATTCCTGATTCATGCACTCCCAGATCATGAGTGGGATGGGACAGGGTACTGCCCCCCTGACTCTGTGATTGCTTCCGTTTATTGCAGGGGGGTTAGTGCCGACTGTTGAAAGAGGGACCTGCCCAGTCACACAAGTACTGAGGGCAGGAATTCCCTGAAAGGAGAGTCTTATGTCGATGCCTACAGGTGACGAAGGCATTGAACCCACTGACAGTCGCAGTTACTTTACACCATGATGAGAGAATTAATGTCATTTTTACATGATTTTTATTCCCATTGAGCCTGAGAGCCTCACACTGTCTTCAGAAGCCTTGTGATAGAATCTTGATGTGGATAGTTTTGTTGGGTTTTACAATTTGGGCTACTCTCTGCATGGAGCTTCTGCGCTCGCCTGGTTCCATTCTTATCTATCCAGTCGTTCCCGGTCGTCACCTGCAATGGCTTCCCTTCCCACTCCCGCACCATTACCTCTGGAGTCCCCCGAGGACCTATCCTTGGCCCCTCCTATTTCTCATCCACATGCTGCCCCTCGGCGACATCATCCGAAAACACGACGTCAGATTCCACATGCACGCTGACGACACCCAGCTCGATTTCACCACCACCTCCCTCGACCCCTCCACTCTCTCTCATTTGTCAAACTGCTTGTCCAACATCCAGTGCTGGATGAGCAGAAATTTCCTCCAACCAAATATTGAGAAGACCTAAGCCATTGTCTTCGGTCTTCGCCACAAACTCCGTTCCCGAGCCACCGACTCCGTCTCTCTCCCCGGCCACTGTCCGAGACTGAACCAGACCGTTCGCAACCTTGGCATCCTGTTTGACCCTGAGATGAACTTCCGACCTCATCTGCTCCATCACCAAGACCGCCTACTTCCACCTCCGTAACATCGCCCGTCTCCGCCCCTGCCTCAGCTCATCTGCTCCTGAAACCCTCATCCATGCCTTTGTTACCTCCAGACTGGACTATTAAAATACTCTTCTGGCCAGCCTTCCAACTTGCACCCTCCATAAACTTGAGCTCATCCAAAATTCTGATGCCCGTATCCGAACTCGCACCAAGTTCACCCATCACCCCTGTGCTTGCTGACCGACATTGGGTCCCAATCTGGCATCGCCTCGACTTAAAAATTCTCATCCTTGTTTTCAAATCCCTCCATGGCCTCGCCCCCTCCTTATCTCTGTAACCTCCTCCAGCCCTTTTGCATTCCTCCAATTCTGGCCACTTGCGGATCCCCGATTTTAATCGCTCCACCATTGGGTGGCCGTGCCTTCAGCTGCCTCGGCCCTAAGCTCTGGAATTCCCTCCCTAAAGCTCTCCGCCTCTCCGCCTCTCCGCCTCTCCACCTCTCTCTCCTCCTTTAAGACGTTCCTTAAAACTTACCTCTTTGACCAAGCTTTTGATCACCTGTCCTAATATCTCATTATGTGGCTCGTTGTCAATGGTTGTTTGATAATCGCTCCTGTGAAGCGCCTTGGGAGGTTTTACTGTGTTAAAGACGCTATATTAAAGCAAGTTGTTGTTGTTGTTTATTGGGTTTTGATGTAATTAGGTTTGGGATGTCCTGAGGATGTGAAAGGCGTTATATAAATGCATGTCTTTCTTTTATTGTAGGTGGATAGTGGGCATTGTTCTATGCTGTATCATTCTCTTAATCATCGCATGTAATGTGCTGGGACTGGGGCTAGGAACCATCGGAATTGTGACCAAGGACCATCCCAACAGCGCCAATGGATGTTCAAAGTCTGGAGCCAACTTCCTGATGGCGTAAGGCAACTGCGTTTGTTTCTGGGGGTTGACAATGTTTACGGACACATTGAAAGTAGGAATGCAATTTCAGTATCAGTGTGTTTGTATGTATCAAGAGTTCCAGGAGGAAGCATGTATCTGTTGACAGTTTTAATATCAGTGAGAAGTGACATTTTCAGTATTGACACGGATTGCACCTGTCTGTATCAACAGTTTCAGTGCACCTGTGTGTACAGACTGTTTCCACAACAGTAAGGGGTGTGAATGCAAATATTATCTGTCAGTAAGAGCGAGGAGTGCATCTATGTATTGACAATATCAGAATATCAGCGAGAAGTGAATCAACTTAGTGTGCTTGGGGGGTGTTGGGGAGTGTGCCTGGGGGGTGTTGGGGAGTGTGCCTGGGGGGTGTTGGGGAGTGTGCCTGGGGGGTGTTGGGGAGTGTGCCTGGGGGGTGTTGGGGAGTGTGCCTGGGGGGTGTTGGGGAGTGTGCCTGGGGGGTGTTGGGGAGTGTGCGGGGGGGGTGTTGGGGAGTGTCCCTGGGGGTTGTTGGGGAGTGTGCGGGGGGGGTGTTGGGGATTGTGCCTGGGGGGTGTTGGGGAGTGTGCGGGGGGGGTGTTGGGGAGTGTGCCTGGGGGGTGTTGGGGAGTGTCCCTGGGGGGTGTTGGGGAGTGTGCGGGGGGGGTGTTGGGGAGTGTGCCTGGGGGGTGTTGGGGAGTGTGCGGGGGGGGTGTTGGGGAGTGTGCCTGGGGGGTGTTGGGGAGTGTGCGGGGGGGGTGTTGGGGAGTGTCCCTGGGGGGTGTTGGGGAGTGTGCCTGGGGGGTGTTGGGGAGTGTGCCTGGGGGGTGTTGGGGAGTGTGCGGGGGGGGTGTTGGGGAGTGTCCCTGGGGGGTGTTGGGGAGTGTGCCTGGGGGGTGTTGGGGAGTGTGCCTGGGGGGTGTTGGGGAGTGTGCGGGGGGGGTGTTGGGGAGTGTGCCTGGAGGGTGTTGGGGAGTGTGCGGGGGGGGTGTTGTGGGGAGTGTGCCTGGGGGGTGTTGGGGAGTGTGCCTGGAGGGTGTTGGGGAGTGTGCGGGGGGGGTGTTGGGGAGTGTGCCTGGGGGGTGTTGGGGAGTGTGCGGGGGGGGTGTTGGGGAGTGTGCGGGGGGGGTGTTGGGGAGTGTGCCTGGGGGGTGTTGGGGAGTGTGCGGGGGGGGTGTTGGGGAGTGTGCCTGGGGGGTGTTGGGGAGTGTGCGGGGGGGTGTTGGGGAGTGTGCGGGGGGGGTGTTGGGGAGTGTGCCTGGGGGGTGTTGGGGAGTGTGCCTGGGGGGTGTTGGGGAGTGTGCGGGGGGGGTGTTGGGGAGTGTGCCTGGGGGGTGTTGGGGAGTGTGCGTGGGGGCTGTTGGGGAGTGTCCCTGGGGGATGTTGGGGAGTTTCCCTGGGGGGTGTTGGGGAGTGTGCGGGGGGGGTGTTGGGGAGTGTCCCTGGGGGGTGTTGGGGAGTGTGCGGGGGGGGTGTTGGGGAGTGTGCCTGGGGGGTGTTGGGGAGTGTGCGGGGGGGGTGTTGGGGAGTGTGCGGGGGGGGTGTTGGGGAGTGTGCGGGGGGGGTGTTGGGGAGTGTCCCTGGGGGGTGTTGGGGAGTTTCCCTGGGGGGTGTTGGGGAGTGTGCGGGGGGGGTGTTGGGGAGTTTCCCTGGGGGGTGTTGGGGAGTGTGCGGGGGGGGTGTTGGGGAGTGTCCCTGGGGGGTGTTGGGGAGTGTGCGGGGGGGGTGTTGGGGAGTGTGCCTGGAGGGTGTTGGGGAGTTTCCCTGGGGGGTGTTGGGGAGTGTGCGGGGGGGGGTGTTGGGGAGTGTCCCTGGGGGGTGTTGGGGAGTGTGCGGGGGGGGGTGTTGGGGAGTGTGCGGGGGGGGTGTTGGGGAGTGTCCCTGGGGGGTGTTGGGGAGTTTCCCTGGGGGGTGTTGGGGAGTGTGCGGGGGGGGGTGTTAGGGAGTGTGCCTGGGGGGTGTTGGGGAGTGTCCCTGGGGGGTGTTGGGGAGTGTCCCTGGGGGGTGTTGGGGAGTGTGCCTGGGGGGTGTTGGGGAGTGTGCGGGGGGGGTGTTGGGGAGTGTGCCTGGGGGGTGTTGGGGAGTGTGCGGGGGGGGTGTTGGGGAGTGTCCCTGGGGGGTGTTGGGGAGTGTGCCTGGGGGGTGTTGGGGAGTGTGCCTGGGGGGTGTTGGGGAGTGTGCCTGGAGGGTGTTGGGGAGTGTGCGGGGGGGGTGTTGGGGAGTGTGCCTGGGGGGTGTTGGGGAGTGTGCCTGGGGGGTGTTGGGGAGTGTCCCTGGGGGTTGTTGGGGAGTGTCCCTGGGGGGTGTTGGGGAGTGTCCCTGGGGGGTGTTGGGGAGTGTGCCTGGGGGGTGTTGGGGAGTGTGCGGGGGGGGTGTTGGGGAGTGTCCCTGGGGGGTGTTGGGGAGTGTGCGGGGGGGGTGTTGGGGAGTGTGCCTGGGGGGTGTTGGGGAGTGTGCCTGGGGGGTGTTGGGGAGTGTCCCTGGGGGGTGTTGGGGAGTGTCCCTGGGGGGTGTTGGGGAGTGTGCCTGGGGGGTTTTGGGGAGTGTGCGGGGGGGGTGTTGGGGAGTGTGCCTGTTTTGCTGTCCCTGCTCTTCACTGTTTTGTTCTTTTACAGGGGTGTTGGGTTCAGCTTTATCTTCTCTTCACTACTCATTCTCCTGGTGTTTGTCACGTTTCTCGTGGGAGGGAATGTTCAGACGGTGGTCTGTAAACCTTGGGCAAGCGGAGAAATCTACCAGGTGCGTGAGAGGCCTTCACATCGGCTCTTAATTTTCTGATGGCCTAACTGGGGAGCTGCAAGATCAAAACTCTCCTCTGCCTCTCAGTCGTCTCTCAGCAGTTCGGGCATTTCATCCACTTTATGGGGACACCTCCAGTTTACATATTTTTCGGGCCCTTTATGAGTCTCGCACAGATTGTCAGTGCCGCAGCTCCTTATGAACATACGAACAACGATGGACAGGAAAAGACCCTTTGGTCCATCCAGCCTATCCCACACAATCCTGTTACCTTGTGTATCACAATATCTACACTGCCCACCCCACCCAACACCATGTGATCTCCTGGGAGAGGCAGAAAACCAGATATAAAAACCCAGATCAATTTGGGGAAAAAATCTGGGAAATGCCCCCCCGCCCACATGATCGAAACAAGTCCAGGAGATCACTCTGGCCCTGATAATTCGATGCATTACATTGCCGTCCTTTTGTATGAGGTGATCTCCGGCCCAGCCAGAAACAGGTCCAGCTCTCGCTCGAAGGAATTCAGCGAATCTGCGTTCACCGCACGAGCCGGCAGCCTGTTCCAGAGGGCCACTATTCTCTGGGAAATGAACCACCTCCTGACATCTAACCTCGATCTGGCCTCGTACAACTTAACATTGTGACCCCCTGGTCCTCCCTAACAATTTAGTTAGAACAAACTAACTACTCGAACAAAATCTGTTCCCTTTATCATCATATAAACCTCAATCAAATCGGCCTAAATCTGCGCTTCCCGAAAGTGTAAAGTCTTTGAGCCTATCTTGATAACTAAGGTGCATGAAGCTGGGAATGAGTCTCGTGGCCCTCCTCTGCACCCTTTCTAAAGCCTCAATATCACCCACCATGTGAGGAGACCAAAACTGGACACAGTATTCCAACCGGGGCCCGACCAAGGTCTCGTTCAAGGACAAAATAGTATGCTTTGTCTTATGGTCAATTGTCCTATAAATGCTCCCCAACACCCTATTCCGCTTGTGGAAGATGTTTCGGGAGGCCAATTATGGCTCGGGGCCATAAATATAAGATAGTCACTAATAAATCCAATAAGGAATTCAGGAATTTATTTACTCAGAGAGTGGTTAGAATGTGGAACTCGCTACTACATGGAGTAGTTGAGATGACTCGCATCGATGCCTTTAAGGGGAAGCGAGATGTACACATGAGGGAGAAAGAATTAGAAGGATATGTGGATAGGGTGAGATGAAGTAGGTGAGAGGAGGCTTATGTGAAGCATAAACACCAGCATAGACCAGTTGGGCTGAGTGGCCTGTTTCTGTAATGTAAATTCCATATAATTATTCGCTCTTGCTATCGCTTCACGGCATTGCTCATGAACTTTTAGAGATCCATGTAATAGGCTCACGTTTTATCCCAGTCCGGAATGCTGAGGAGGTCTCAGTGGACCTTATGCAATGAAGTGCACCCAATGTGCAGCAGTAAATCAAGTGCTGAATGTTGTACCATCAGCACAGGAAAGATTTGAATAATTAGCGCTGAATATGTTGTGATTATTTTCTGCAGTTCATCGACACTCTCGCTGCCGAGGACAACAGATTCAACCTCTCCACTTACCTCAATGTGTCAGTCAGCGTCTCTGAGCTCTACAGGTCAGTAATAACTTGTTAGATATCGAGCACAGCCTGTGCCTTGGGGAAATGTCATTGAATCTCACAGGAAGGTGTCATTTCCGAATGCAGGCTGGTTTGACAAAAAGGATCTAGATCTAATCTATCCATTTTCACAGCGGATAAAGAGGACAAAATACCAGTGGTACAAGGGAACTTCAAAATAAGTCACAGGTGGGGAACTTAGTGGATTTAATATAAGGTTTTTTTTAAATGGTAATGCAGAAAATAATGGGACTTAAGAAAGACAAATCTCCAGGACCTGATGATTTCCACCCTGTGAAGCATTAGTTATAATTTTCCTAAGCTTTCTAGATTCAGGAATTATGCCTATGGCTTGGAAAATTGCAAATGTCACTCCATAATTTAAGAAGGGGGAGAAGGAAAAACCAGGAACTACAGACTATCAGTTTAACATCCGTTGTGGGGAAATTACTGAAATCTAACATCAGTGAGGGAGTGACTGAGCACTTGGGCAAGTATGAGCTGATCATTGAGAGTCAGCATGGATTTGTGAAGGCTCGGTCATGTCTGGCTAATCCAGTTGAATGTTTTAGGGAGCTCTCTAGCATAGTGGATCGAGGAGTATCGATGCATGTTGTCTATTTGGACTTTCAGAAGCGATTTGGTAAGGTTCCTCACAAGAGATTATTCGCAAAAATGAAAGCACATGGAATTGGAGGTGATCTTGTGACATGGGTTGGTATTTGGTTGGGAGGTAGGAGACTGAGAGTCGGGATAAAGGGAATGTTCTTTGATTGGCGGAATGTGACAAGTGGTGGGGATCTGTACTGAGGCCACAGCTTTTCACTATAATAATCAATGATTTAGATGAAGGAATAGACAGTGGTATGACACTAAGTTTGGAGGCACAGTTAGTAGTGTAGATGGGAGCAGAAAATTATAGAGGGCCAATGACAGATTAAGTGAGTGGGCAAAACTTGGGCGGATGGAGTTCAATGTGGGGAAATGTGAGGTCATCCGAGAAAGACAAATCGCTATTTTTTTTTTATTCGTTCACGGGATTTGGGCGTCGCTGGCGAGGCCAGCATTTATTGCCCATCCCTAATTGCCCTCGAGAAGGTGGTGGTGAGAAACAAGGAGCTGTGGGGGAAGGAAAGAAAGAATTTGCATTTATATAGCGCCTTTCACGACCTCAGGACGTCCCAAAAAGCTTTGCAGCCAATGAAGTACTTTTAAAGTGAAGTCACTGTTGTCATGTAGAGGAGCAAAGGGATTTGGGTGTCCATGCACTAAAATCGCTAAAAGCTAGTAGTCAGGTGCAAAAAGCAATCGAAAAGGCTAGTGGAATGATGGCCTTTATCTCAAGGGGGCTGGAATACAAAGAGGAGGAAGTTATGCTTCAGTTATATGAAGCTTTGGTTAGACCCTATCTGGAGACTGCGTTCAGTACAGGGCGCCGCACCCCAGGAAGGATATATTGGCCTTGGAGGGGGGGCAGCGCAGATTCACCAGAATGATACCCAAGCTTAAAGGGTTAAATTATGAGGTCAGGTTGCGTAGACCTGGTTTGTATTGCTTGAGTTTAGAAGGTTGAGGGGTGATGTAATTGAGGTGTTTAAAATGATAGAGGTTCAATCGGGTGGATGCAGAGAAACAATTTCCCCTGGTGGAGGAATTCAAAGCAAGGGGGCACAATCTTAAAATAAAAGCCAGGCCGGTTAGGAGGGAAATCAGGAAGCATCTTTTCACACAAAAGGGGAGTGGAAATCTGAAACTCTCTCCCTCAAAAAGCTGTGGATGCTGGGGGTCAATTGAAACGTTCAAGAAAGCGATTGCTGGATTTATGTTGGGTAAGGATATCAAGGGATATGGAGAAAAGGTGGGTTAATGGAGTTCAGATACAAATCAGCCATGATCTAATGGAATCCAGGAACAGGCTCGAGGGGTGAATGGCCTCCTCCTGTTCCCAATGTTCAATGCATCTGCAGAAAATGCTCCACATGGAGAGCACAAGTGTTACTAGGTTCTGTTTCTTGTTTGGTTAGACAATGTGAAGAGGGTGAGTCGCTGTGGAACATCCTTTCAATCGACCGGATCTTGGACGTCGACACTTACCTGAACCTGAGTACGGTATGTATCTTCCGAATCCCACCAGTCAGCTTTTGGCTTTCAGTCTCTTTCTTCTCCAGACCACAACCCACGAGGCATCTTGCCCTAGTCATAGCATTCCAACTTGGCCAGTGCCGGACAGCGGCCAGTGCGAAGGTTCGCACATCGACTGACTGATTTATCTCTGCTTCCACAGCCTAAAGAATCAGCCCCCATCCAATGATCTGATTGAAAATTGACTCAAGTCACACAATAAGAGCAACGAGTTTGAATGTTTTGTGGAGCGGGGTAGTTTCTGCGATGAATAGAGTAATTTCCATCGTGAAGGGGTATAGTTTCGCTAGTCAGTGTAACATTTCTTGTGACGAATGGGTATACTTTTCAGCAGTGAATGGGGCATTTCCTGTGATGAATGGGCATAGTTTTCCATGGTGAATGAGGTTAGTTTCTGTGATGAATGGGGGTAGTTTGTGTGGTGAGTGGAGCGAGTTTCCTTGATGTAAGGGCTAGTTTCTGCAGTGAATGGGGTAATTTCCATAGTGAATGGCTCTGTATCTCTGCTCCAGTACACAGGAGATTTGGTTCGGAAAATCGAGCGATTGAATGTTAACATAACCGGCATCATTTTACTGGACAGCGCTGGAAGGAGGAGCCTGAGGAATTTTGCTAGCAGTGGGATTGATAGAATTGACTACATGAAACTCATCGAGCAGGTAAGTGGCATTGGCAGTGGGGCTTAGTCGTGTCCAACCTCAGATCTAGTGCTCACATTAAGGTACGATACTTTTATTAGTATTAATAAAATGGGCACCAATTTTTGCTCACATGTATCTCACCTCTGAGTCAGAAGGTCGTGGGTTCAAGTCCCACTCCAGAGACTTGAGCACATAATCTAGGCTGACACTCCCAGTGCCAGTACTGAGGGACAGACATAGCAAATTCTGAGGGATGAGGCCATTTAGGGCATTAGAGATGGGGAATTAGGAGGGCATCAGAGATGGGGAATTAGGGGGGGCATCAGAGATGGGGAATTAGGGGGGCATCAGAGATGGGGAATTAGGGGGGCATTAGAGATGGGGGACTAGGGGGGCATCAGAAATCAGAATTAGGGGGGCATTAGAGATGGGGAATTAGGGGGGCATCAGAGATGGGGAATTAGGGGGGCATCAGAGATGGGAATTAGGGGGGCATCAGAGATGGGGAATTAGGGGGGCATCAGAGATGGGGAATTAGGGGGGCATCAAAGATGGGGAATTAGGGGGCATTAGAGATGGGGAATTAGGGGGGCATCAGAGATGGGGAATTAGGGGGGCATCAGAGATGGGGAATTAGGGGGGCATCAGAGATGGGGAATTAGGGGGGCATCAGAGATGGGGAATTAGGGGGGCATCAGAGATGGGGAATTGGGGGGGCATCAGAGATGGGGAATTAGGGGGGGGCACGTTCTGGCTGCGGATTTTAGATGAAATTATGCACCTCTTCCTTACATTCTATTGTACCCCACATTAACTGTCAGTAAACCATATCATGACACCTTCACGTCACTCCTTCTACTCTAAGTTACTCTGCTCATCAGGAACCTGTTGTGACCCCCTTTACAGCCTCTAAATGTTGCCGAGGAAGAATACACAAACCCCAGGACATCCGGCCCTGCCAGCAGTTTAGAGCATGGGCTGTCACTCCCCTGAGTGCCAAAGATATCCACTCCAGGGAGAGAGTAAGAGAGACAGGAATGAACTGGGTGAGGCACAGAGTGCATGTGAGTAGGAGGAGCTGCAGGTGGAACATGAGGCGAAAGGCTTTGCTGGCTAGATGGTCAGGTTGTGTCATCGGCTGAAGATTCCGGGGATCAGGATCTCACAGTTCCGGCTCTTAAAAGAGGGACGCTTGCAGAGTGTCAAGTGTTGGTGTAGGAAGAATTTGCCTTCCAAGTGAGGGAAATTATAGGGCCATATTGGGGGCAATCTATGACTCCATGGACCTTTGGGAATCCTGCCACTCTTAATGGAGAAGGAGATGGAATGATTTGCTTTGGTCAACAATGCACCCATGACTTGCTAAATGCTTCTGTGTACAGCTGATTGGCATGAGAACAGAGAGACGGGATTTGAGAAAGTTAGAGAACGAAGGCACTTTGCAGAAAGGGGAGGTGATGCGGTGAATTGATGATTTGGGATTTCTTACACATTTCATTTGTCTTTGTTCTAACTCCATATTTTTGTGTATTGTCGCTATATTTGTGCAGAGTAAAAACTCGCTGCTGAAAATGAGTCTCCTGGAACTGGTCAACGTCCTGGAAAGTCTCAACTCCAGCCAGGTTAGTGCAATACTCCATTGCTAGTCTCTGAATGCCTGTCCCAGGTATTGATCCACAGACCAGCAATGAGGGAGCCTGAGTGTAAAGCCTAGTCTGTGCTGACGGTGATGTGTTGTCTGATACTGACCAGCCTGGGCTAATCCTGACGTGTCAGTGATAATAGTGATCTGTTTCTTTTGATCAATCTGTGCTGATGATGAGCAGATTGTGTTCATATTGATCCATTCGAAATTGACCAACCTGTGCTGTTGGGATCAGTCCGTGCTGAAAATGACCAGTTTGCTAATGATGACCTACCTTTGCTGATGGTGACCCATCTGTGATTGTGTTCAATACTGACCAGCCTGTGATTGTGTTCAATACTGACCCGCCTGTAATCTGTTCAATACTGACCCGCCTGTAATCTGTTCAATACTGACCCGCCTGTAATCTGTTCAATACTGACCAGTCTGTGATTGTGTGCAATACTGACCAGTCTGTGATTGTATTCAATACTGACCAGTCTGTGATTGTGTGCAATATGGACCAGTCTGTGATTGTATTCAATACTGACGCGCCTGTAATCTGTTCAATACTGACCCGCCTGTAATCTGTTCAATACTGACCCGCCTGTAATCTGCTCAATACTGACCCGCCTGTAATCTGCTCAATACTGACCAGTCTGTAATCTGCTCAATACTGACCCGCCTGTAATCTGTTCAATACTGACCAGTCTGTAATCTGTCAATACTGACCAGTCTGTAATCTGTCAATACTGACCAGTCTGTAATCTGCTCAATACTGACCCGCCTGTAATCTGTTCAATACTGACCCGCTTGACAACCATCTTGGCTGTTGTTTTTTTCCCCAACAGCCTGACGTTGTGATTAGCAGCAATTTAACTCGACAAGCTGAGAAACTGCGAGAAATAGAGAACACTCTGCAACAGAAGCTGGTGGGTCTTAAATAATGCTTTACTTTGTTGTGTGGCAGGTGTTTTTGAGAGTGGCTGCAATAGTCAATATTTCTGTTGTTCCTAAATGTAGTAACGTCAAAAGAAAAATCTGCTCCAATCCTGATAGTGATCCTGTTACTCGAATTCCTGCTGGAATGAGTTCTAAATTGGAATACATCAAGATCTTTCTTTGTTGCATTGGTTCATGCATTTATGCTAATTTCAACAGGTTATTTTAAACAGGTTTATGACCATGGATCAATTCCTGTCTTTGTTATTTTAACAATGTGCTAAAAGTCGCCCACAGATGAACTTTAGCTCAGTGTTGGTGAAACATTTTTGGGTTGGGCCCCACCAAGATAATTTTGTAGCTTCTTGTATTCTGCAGCTGGTTCCTAAATATATCTGCAAAATTTACATTGTCATGCTCCACTTCTGTTTCTCTCTCCTTCACTTCCGTTCTGCTCTTCCTCCTCCAATTCAGAGTCTCTTTTCTTGCCTTCTGTTGTTCTTTCCCTTACTCTCTTTTTCATACCATTCCTCTGTTTCTATTTTTCTCTTTCCTTCACTCCTATTTCTCTTTCTGTCCTCTACTTCTGATATTTTTCTCCTCCTTCACTTGCCTTTCTCTCACTCCCCCTCCACATCTGTTCCCCTCACTCCCCCTTCACATCTGTTCCCCTCAGTCCCCCGTCACATCTGTTCCCCTCACTCCCCCTTCACATCTGTTCCCCTCACTCCCCCTTCACATCTGTTCCCCTCACTCCCCTTTCACATCTGTTCCCCTCACTCCCCCTTCACATCTGTTCCCCTCACTCCCCCTTCACATCTGTTCCTCTCACTCCCCCTTCACTTCTGTTCCCCACACTCCCCCTTCACATCTGTTCCTCTCACTCCCCCTTCACTTCTGTTCCCCACACTCCCCCTTCACATCTGTTCCTCTCACTCCCCCTTCACTTCTGTTCCCCTCACTCCCCCTTCACATCTGTTCCTCTCACTCCCCCTTCACTTCTGTTCCCCTCACTCCCCCTTCACTTCTGTTCCTCTCACTCCCCCTTCACTTCTGTTCCTCTCACTCCCCCTTCACTTCTGTTCCTCTCACTCCCCCTTCACTTCTGTTCCCCTCACTCCCCCTTCACTTCTGTTCCCCTCACTCCCCCTTCACTTCTGTTCCCCTCACTCCCCCTTCACTTCTGTTCCCCACACTCCCCCTTCACATCTGTTCCTCTCACTCCCCCTTCACTTCTGTTCCTCTCACTCCCCCTTCACTCTGTTCCTCTCACTCCCCCTTCACTTCTGTTCCCCTCACTCCCCCTTCACTTCTGTTCCCCGCACTCCCCCTTCACTTCTGTTCCCCTCACTCCCCCTTCACTTCTGTTCCCCACACTCCCCCTTCACATCTGTTCCTCTCACTCCCCCTTCACATCTGTTCCCCTCACTCCCCCTTCACTTCTGTTCCCCTCACTCCCCCTTCACTTCTGTTCCCCTCACCCCCCCTTCACTTCTGTTCCTCTCACTCCCCCTTCACTTCTGTTCCCCTCACTCCCCCTTCACTTCTGTTCCTCTCTCAAACACTGAGTTTGCGGCACAGAAGGAGGCCATTCGTCAGCAAATGTCAATATCATTCTTTCCCTGCCTGTGTCCAATGAAGGTCACAGCCTTGAACAGTATGACCTCTCATGTGCTCTTCACCAGAGGATGAGGAATTGGCGGGGGAACTACAGAGTACTTTATTCTAGGGGCGACATTTTGTGTAAAATAATCTGGAGCACCTTTACCTGAAGCTCGTGTACCCCTGAGTAAATGCTTGTTTCCTTTTCAGGTACAATTGAATACAAGTGCCCAATATTTGGAGTCATTTTCCCCCTCAATACAGGTATGTACTTCTTTTACTGTCTTCTGCCTCCTGTATGCATTGTGGCTAATTTTGCAAGGCTCGTTCCCGATGTGGAGTATCACTTGCTGCAAGCGCAGGCTGGAAAATTAGGACAACAATGTTGTACCTTATTCTAGGTCGGATCAGAGCAGTGCTCTGTAGGGGCAAGATTACTTGAATCTACATTCCAATCCTCTTTTTGTGCAACCTCACACCCCATTAACTGTTTGATTGAAGGACCTAACTACTATGATTCCCAGATCCCTTTTGGTCAATATTTTCCCATTAATCCTGTAATCCTTCTACTTGTTTTGCCCTCGTGCAAGACTTTACTTTATCTACGTTAAACCGAATCCGCCAATTAACTGCTGACTTCCCCAAGTGATCTATGTCCTCCTGTAGCTTGTCACCATTCTCCACCGTGTTAATCACTCCTGCTATTTCGGTGTCATCTGCAAACTTTGAGTTGAAGCTAGCAGTTCCTTCCTTCCTGATCGTGTGTGGAAACGTTGAAGAATACCAGTCAAAACACCTCCATCCAGAGTACTCCCCTTTCACACACACCTTCTGTGTCCTATCACCCAGACACACTTCAGCCCAGCCCAGCACACTGCCGCCAGTACCAAGTCTGATCATTTTCACAACTCGTTTTTTATGACGTATCTTATCAAAAGCCTTATTAAAATTTACGTGTGCCACACCTGCATTCTCACCTTTATCTACATTTCTTTGTTACTTAATCAAAAATCTCTAGTGAATTACTTTGACTTCACTTCCTTTTTATAAATCCACGGTGACTCTTCCAACTCAGCTTCTATTTCTGTAAATGCTTCACTACCTTGTCCTTAATAATTGATTCGAGAATTTCTTCTGTGCTAATGTGAGATTAACCGGCCAACAGTAGCCTGGACCCTCCCAGATCCCTTTTTTAAATAAGGGGACTATATTTACCATTGTTCAGCCCTCTGATCCCACCACCTTTTCAAATAAATCCCTGAATATTTCTGCTCATAGTTCAGCTAGCACATCCTTGAGTTAGGAACATAGGAATTACTAGACGAAGAAAGACTGAGGTCCATCGAGTTGGCCTTCTACCACCCTGGTAGTTGCATGATACAATGATAATGGAGCTATTGACTAATCATAGCGATCGATCTCCATCAATGAGTCTCCAATAGACCCAGGCATGAGGTGAGGAAACCCCCAGTGATGGAGAGCTTTGGGAACCATCGGTCCAGAGTCACCTCAGAAAGGTATATACGACAGTAAACGGTATAGAAAAGGTAAATTGGGAACACTACTTCAACTTAAACTGACGGTAAGACAAGAGGCACAAAATCAAACCAGTGAAAGACAGATTTAGGAATGATGTAAGAGGTTTACATAAGGACCATGATGAATACGTGGAATGGATTTCCAGATCGGGTATTGGAAGCAAAAATCCTGGAATCCTTTAAGTGCTAGATGCTGTGGTGGGAATGCTGTAGGTTGGAAACTGTGGTGGGGATAATGTAGTTTGGATGATATGGGGATACTGTAGGTTGGATAATGCGGTGGGGATACTGTAGGTTGGATATTGTAGATTGGATACTGTAGATTGGATACAGTATTGGGATACTGTGGTGAGGATACTATTGGTTGGATAATGCGGAGGGGATACTGTGGTGGGGATATTGTAGGTTGGATACTGTGGTGGGGATACTATTGGTTGGATAATGCGGAGGGGATACTGTGGTGGGGATACTGTGGTGGGGATACTGTGGGTTGGATACTGTGGTGGGGATACTGTGGTGGGGATACTGTGGTGGGGATACTGTGGTGGGGATACTGTGGGTTGGATACTGTGGGTTGGATACTGTGGTGGGGATACTGTGGGTTGGATACTGTGGGTTGGATACTGTGGTGGGGATACTGTGGTGGGGATACTGTAGGTTGGATACTGTGGTGAGGATACTATTGGTTGGATAATGCGGAGGGGATACTGTGGTGGGGATACTGTCGGTTGGATACTGTGGTGGGGATACTGTGGTGGGGATACTGTGGTGGGGATACTGTGGTGAGGATACTATTGGTTGGATAATGCGGAGGGAATACTGTGGTGGGGATACTGTAGGTTGGATACTGTGGTGAGGATACTATTGGTTGGATAATGCGGAGGGGATACTGTGGTGGGGATACTGTGGGTTGGATACTGTGGTGGGGATACTGTGGTGGGGATACTGTGGTGGGGATACTGTGTGTTGGATACTGTGGTGGGGATACTGTGGTGGGGATACTGTGGTGGGGATACTGTGGTGGGGATACTGTGGGTTGGATACTGTGGTGGGGATACTGTGGTGGGGATACTGTGGTGGGGATACTGTGGTGGGGATACTGTGGGTTGGATACTGTGGTGGGGATACTGTGGTGGGGATACTGTGGTGGGGATACTGTGGTGGGGATACTGTGGGTTGGATACTGTGGTGGGGATACTGTGGTGGGGATACTGTGTGTTGGATACTGTGGTGGGGATACTGTGGTGGGGATACTGTGGTGGGGATACTGTGGTGGGGATACTGTGGGTTGGATACTGTGGTGGGGATACTGTGGAGGGGATACTGTGGTGGGGATACTGTGGTGGGGATACTGTGGGTTGGATACTGTGGTGGGGATACTGTGGGTTGGATACTGTGGGTTGGATACTGTGGGTTGGATACTGTGGTGGGGATACTGTGGGTTGGATACTGTGGTGGGGATACTGTGGGTTGGATACTGTGGTGGGGATACTGTGCTGGGGATACTGTGGTGGGGATACTGTGGTGGGGATACTGTGTGTTGGATACTATGGTGGGGATACTGTGGTGGGGATACTGTGGTGGGGATACTGTGGTGGGGATACTGTGGGTTGGATACTGTGGTGGGGATACTGTGGGTTGGATACTGTGGTGGGGATACTGTGGGTTGGATACTGTGGGTTGGATACTGTGGTGGGGATACTGAGGGTTGGATACTGTGGTGGGGATACTGTGGGTTGGATACTGTGGTGGGGATACTGTGCTGGGGATACTGTGCTGGGGATACTGTGGGTTGGATACTGTGGTGGGGATACTGTGGTGGGGATACTGTGGTGGGGATACTGTGGGTTGGATACTGTGGTGGGGATACTGTGGTGGGGATACTGTGGGTTGGATACTGTGGTGGGGATACTGTGGTGGGGATACTGTGGGTTGGATACTGTGGTGGGGATACTGTGGGTTGGATACTGTGGTGGGGATACTGAGGGTTGGATACTGTGGTGGGGATACTGAGGGTTGGATACTGTGGTGGGGATACTGTGGTGGGGATACTGTGGTGGGGATACTGTGGTGGGGATACTGAGGGTTGGATACTGTGGTGGGGATACTGTGGGTTGGATACTGTGGTGGGGATACTGTGCTGGGGATACTGTGGTGGGGATACTGTGGTGGGGATACTGTGGGTTGGATACTGTGCTGGGGATACTGTGGGTTGGATACTGTGGTGGGGATACTGAGGGTTGGATACTGTGGTGGGGATACTGTGGGTTGGATACTGTGGTGGGGATACTGTGCTGGGGATACTGTGCTGGGGATACTGTGGGTTGGATACTGTGGTGGGGATACTGTGGTGGGGATACTGTGGTGGGGATACTGTGGGTTGGATACTGTGGTGGGGATACTGTGGTGGGGATACTGTGGGTTGGATACTGTGGTGGGGATACTGTGGTGGGGATACTGTGGGTTGGATACTGTGGTGGGGATACTGTGGTGGGGATACTGTGGGTTGGATACTGTGGTGGGGATACTGTGGGTTGGATACTGTGGTGGGGATACTGTGCTGGGGATACTATGCTGGGGATACTGTGGTGGGGATACTGTGGGTTGGATACTGTGCTGGGGATACTGTGGTGGGGATACTGTGGGTTGGATACTGTGGTGGGGATACTGTGGTGGGGATACTGTGGGTTGGATACTGTGGTGGGGATACTGTGGTGGGGATACTGTGGGTTGGATACTGTGGTGGGGATACTGTGGGTTGGATACTGTGGTGGGGATACTGTGCTGGGGATACTGTGGGTTGGATACTGTGGTGGGGATACTGTGGGTTGGATACTGTGGTGGGGATACTGTGCTGGAGATACTGTGGTGGGGATACTGTGGGTTGGATACTGTGGTGGGGATACTGTGGGTTGGATACTGTGGTGGGGATACTGTGGTGGGGATACTGTGGGTTGGATACTGTGGTGGGGATACTGTGGTGGGGATACTGTGAGTTGGATACTGTGGGTTGGATACTGTGGTGGGGATACTGTGCTGGGGATACTGTGCTGGGGATACTGTGCTGGGGATACTGTGGGTTGGATACTGTGCTGGGGATACTGTGGTGGGGATACTGTGGGTTGGATACTGTGGTGGGGATACTGTGGTGGGGATACTGTGGTGGGGATACTGTGGGTTGGATACTGTGCGTTGGATACTGTGGTGGGGATACTGTGGTGGGGATACTGTGGGTTGGATACTGTGGTGGGGATACTGTGGTGGGGATACTGTGGGTTGGATACTGTGGTGGGGATACTGTGGTGGGGATACTGTGGGTTGGATACTGTGGTGGGGATACTGTGGTGGGGATACTGTGGGTTGGATACTGTGGTGGGGATACTGTGGTGGGGATACTGTGGGTTGGATACTGTGGTGGGGATACTGTGGTGGGGATACTGTGTGTTGGATACTGTGGTGGGGATACTGTGGTGGGGATACTGTGCTGGGGATACTGTGGTGGGGATACTGTGGTGGGGATACTGTGGTGGGGATACTGTGGGTTGGATACTGTGGTGGGGATACTGTGGTGGGGATACTGTGGGTTGGATACTGTGGTGGGGATACTGTGGTGGGGATACTGTGGGTTGGATACTGTGGTGGGGATACTGTGGTGGGGATACTGTGGGTTGGATACTGTGGTGGGGATACTGTGGTGGGGATACTGTGGGTTGGATACTGTGGTGGGGATACTGTGGTGGGGATACTGTGGGTTGGATACTGTGGTGGGGATACTGTGGTGGGGATACTGTGTGTTGGATACTGTGGTGGGGATACTGTGGTGGGGATACTGTGCTGGGGATACTGTGGTGGGGATACTGTGGTGGGGATACTGTGCTGGGGATACTGTGGTGGGGATACTGTGGTGGGGATACTGTGGTGGGGATACTGTGGGTTGGATGTTCAGGCTGAAACAATTGACAGTGTTTTTTTACTGATAATTCCTGTGACTTTTTTTCAGAATGTGATTAATAACACCATCCAGAGCATTGACACAGCCCAGAGGGAGATTATTTCCACCACCCTGACAGTTGTGAAGAATGTGAGTTGGTACAACTTCGATACATATGCTCAAATAAGGAGTGATCTGGGAATTACGCTAAATCTTTATAAATCACTGGTTAGGTCTCAGCTGGAGTATTGTGTCCAATTCTGGCAGCACATTTTAGGAAGGATTTCAGGGCCTTGGAGAGGGTGCAGAGGAGAATTACCAGGATGATACCAGGGATAAGGGAATTCAGTTATGTGGAGAGACTGGAGAAGCTGGGATTATTCTCCTTAGAGCAGAGACAGTTAAGGGGAGACCTAATAGAGGTGTTCAAAATAATGAGGGGTTTTGATAGAGCAAGTAGGGAGAAACTCTTTCCTCAGGCAAGTAGGTCGGTAACCAGAGGCCATAGATTTAAAATAATTGGCAAAGGAACGGGAGGGGAAATGAGGAGAAATGTTTTCACACAGAGGATCTGGAACACACCACCTGAAAGGGTGATGGAAGCAGATTCCATAGGATTGTGGGTCGAAGTTGGACTCTTTCAAAGAGCCGGCGCAGGCATGATGGGCCGAATGGCCTCCTTCTGTGCTGTATGATTGTCTGATTCAATTTGGAGATAGATAAAGAAACAGAGCCTGAAAATCGAGAGTTGGAGACTGAGAGATCCAGAGAAATCGATAGAGAGAGAGCAACAAAGAGCGATTACAGACAGGGAAACAGAGAGAGAAAATAGGCAGGCGGAGAGACAGTAAGAGATGCACAGAGAGATAGTAAGACACAGTGAAAGAGAATGAGAATGTGAGAGAAGCTGTCGGAGGAGAGCGAAAGATACAGAGTAGGAGGGGAAACTCATTTTGCAGAAGGAGGGGAGAGAGATGAGGAAATGATAGAACGAGGGGGAATTAAGGCATCAGGTGGGTTTGTGTATTATCTGTTGCAGCAATGTGAATATTTTTGTTACAAACAGAGTACATGTTGTTTCAGGTCACTGGGTGTCTCACCAATAGAGGACTCGGATACTTCGATCAGTATCTACAATGGGTCCGAAAAACAGTGAGTATCTTTGTGTGCAGAGACACAAACCAGTTCCTCCAACTCTGCCCTCTTGTGAATCTCCTCCCCCCTTCACCCCATCCCTTGGCGGCTGTGCCTTCAGCTGTCTAGGCCTCATGCTCTGTAATTTCCCTCCAAACCTCTCCACCTCTCTCTCTCTCCTCCTTCAAGACCCTCCTTAAAACCCTCCTCTTCGACCAAGATTCTGGTCACCCCTCCTAATATCTCCTTATGTGGCTCGGTGTCCATTTTTGTCTGATTACACCTCTGTGAAACACCTTGGGAGATTTTTCTACATCAAAGACAGTGTATATAAATGCCAATTGTTGTGTACAAGCACACAACTGTGGCCATTTAAATCGGTGTGTGCAGGCTGATAATTAGTGAAACACAGCCAGGCATTGTAGCCAGTGATGTCACACGAGCTGAATGTGATAGCTCTGATTCACTTTCGGGTGCGGTATGTAGAGAACCGGTCGGGTATACTGGCTGAGCACGGAGACCCTGACCCTGCTTCAGGTACCGAGATCAGAGAGCAGTATGAGTGAGTGAGCAGTGACGCACAACGCCATAAGGACCAGTGCGTGCCGAAGGCAGGTATATGGAGTTAGATCACAGATCAGCCAGGATCTTATCAAATGGCGGAGTGGCTCGAGGGGCTGAATGGCCTACTCCTGTTCCTAACTGATCTCAGCCAGGATGCCAATTGGAGGGCTGGAATTGGGCTCGGGTGTAGAAGGGGAAATCAGTCAGGGTTCCTGCTCCTGGTTACTATCCGGCGGGCCCCAAAGTAACGCTCACCGATGCCATCCGTACCGAAGTTTGCAGGGTCACCCGGTGCTTGGCCAACTCTGGCTGGGGGGTGGGGGAGTTTGCCCAGGCCCCCCACTCTCCAAGACTCCATGCAGAGTTCCATTGGTCCCTTGTTTAAGGAGGCTGATGGGGTCAGTGGGACAGGGTGTGTGCAGTGGGCAGTCAGTGCCTCATGCGGTCAGTGGGTCAGGATGTGTGGAGTGGGCAGTCAGTGCCTCATGGGGTCAATGGGACAGAATGTGGAGAGTGGGCAGTCAGTGCCTCATGGGGTCAATGGGACAGAATGTGTGGAGTGGGCAATCAGTGCCTCATGGGGTCAATGGGACAGAATGTGTGGAGTGGGCAGTCAATGCCTCATGGGGTCAGTGGGACAGAATGTGGAGAGTGGGCAGTCAGTGCCTCATGGGGTCAATGGGACAGAATGTGTGGAGTGGGCAGTCAATGCCTCATGGGGTCAGTGGGGCAAGATGTGTGAGTGGGCAATCAGTGCCTCATGGGGTCAATGGGACAGAATGTGGAGAGTGGGCAGTCAATGCCTCATGGGGTCAATGGGACAGAATGTGTGGAGTGGGCAGTCAATGCCACATGGGGTCAGTGGGGCAAGATGTGTGAGTGGGCAATCAGTGCCTCATGGGGTCAATGGGACAGAATGTGGAGAGTGGGCAGTCAATGCCTCATGGGGTCAATGGGACAGAATGTGTGGAGTGGGCAGTCAATGCCACATGGGGTCAGTGGGGCAAGATGTGTGAGTGGGCAATCAGTGCCTCATGGGGTCAATGGGACAGAATGTGGAGAGTGGGCAGTCAATGCCACATGGGGTCAGTGGGGCAAGATTTGTGAGTGGGCAGTCAGTGCCTCATGGGGTCAGTGGGACAGAATGTGGAGAGTGGGCAGTCAATGCCACATGGGGTCAGTGGGACAGAATGTGTGAGTGGGCAGTCAGTGCCTCATGGGGTCAGTGGGACAGAATGTGGAGAGTGGGCAGTCAGTGCCTCATGGGGTCAGTGGGACAGAATGTGTGAGTGGGCAGTCAGTGCCTCATGGGGTCAGTGGGACAGAATGTGTGAGTGGGCAGTCAGTGCCTCATGGGGTCAGTGGGACAGAATGTGTGGAGTGGGCAATCAGTGCCACATGGGGTCAGTGGGGCAAGATGTGTGAGTGGGCAATCAGTGCCACATGGGGTCAGTGGAACAAGCAACGAGCTTCTGTTTTGTTTTATCGAGGATTTGTTGTCCTGCAGATTATCGACGATTTGCTTTCCTGCCGGCCAGCAGTGATCCTTCTCAACAATCTCCGTGTCATACTTTGTGACTACATCACAGACCCTTGGGTAAGACTTATTGTGAATCGTGACACTGCTGCAGGTTTTCAGCCTTACGTTTTTACCTTTCAGAATCTCCCGGTCCTGCATTCTGGATTTGTGTCTGTCAAAGAAAGGGCTTCAGTGTCCAAGAGTGCCCTCGCTTGGAGGTGAGAGCTCCAGTCTCTCCGCCAGCACATACAGGAGGAGGAGAAGGGACCAAGGGACCTACCTCCTGCTGGGTGGAGCAAGGAGGGGTGCGGGTGGGAATGTTTAGCTCCACGACTAGCTAAAGTGTGAAAACTGGGGCTAAGTCAGGGGTGGGGGAAAATGAGCAAACAAAAAGGTGAAAGAAAGGTCATTGCTAGAAGCTGGAATAATTAGAATTAGTTTAAATAAATGAGTACAGCAGTTAACCTTGTTAAAATCAGTTGTTTCACTGACTTAAATCAAGAAAATTGACATTGTCATTGATTGAACTTTTTACCCCTTAATCTCACAGAATGCCTTTTGGTTCTGCCTGGGATGGTGCACTCTCTTCCTCATCCCCAGTATCATCTTCGCAGTGAAGACTGCAAAGCACTACCGACCCATCAAGACCAAAGCCAGCAGGTAAAACACATCGAAACGGTTGGATGGATGGCGCTGGGTGAAATGGTTAAATGAACCTTGCAAGGTCAGGTGACCTTTCCTCCCCCACTCCATATAAGGGTGTGCTGCGGTGCAATTGTTCCCTTTTGTTCTCTTGCCCACCCACCCAATCTCCAATCACTGTCTGTTATTGCAACCCAATGGGAGGATATTGGCAATCATGACTTGCACTCCACCAAGCTCCAACACCTGGGCATTGAAGAGACGAATCCATCCCAGGGTCCAGTGCCCTCGATCAAACAGCCAAACCCTGAAACCATCTGGAATCACTTACAGAACCGAGGTTCCCATTGTCTGGTATATCTCTTTCTAAGAAGTTATATTTCCTCCCTCGAACCACAACATCAAGACACCAACCATTTCTATCACTAGTTCTTTGTGATTACTGTCCTGAGCATTTCCATATCTTACTGTTATATGTACAGTCCTTCTACATGTGAAAACACAGTAAACGCTTTGCTGCCACGTGACGCTGCCTGCTTCTTCTTTATCCCATTTATGGTGCTTGCTAACAATTCAGAAGTCCCAAAAGATCTGTTATGTTGTCCTCCTCTTCAAAATTTGGCAGAAGGTTAGATTTAATGAAATTATTCCATGCAGTGTTATGGGCTAAATTAACTGGACCGTTACCGACGGGTGTTGTAGTCGATAAGCCTTCCTCTCCTGTCCTGACCTCGCCTCGCCCTCCTCACCTCTCCTCGCGCCCACCCCCCCCCCCCGCCCGCCTCTCCTCTCCTTCTCCTCCTCCTCACATCGCCTGTCCTCGCATCGCCTGTCTTCATATCGCCTGTCCTCGCCGTGATTATAGTTCTGTGATCCTACTGATAAGGGATATTTCCAGAAACCGAGAACTGCTGCTGATGTGTAACAATCAGAATCCAATGGTACAGGTAATTATTCATTCCTGTTTCTCCTGCTTTTTTCTGTTTTACAGTTATGAGATTTCGGAAATGATCAACTTTAAATTTCCACGGATACAAAATGTGCATGGTCCCCCAGTAATCCCACCGTAAGAACAATGCATCATTCAGTCTTACCATTGTGAGTCCTGTTCGGAAAATTCTTTTTAATTCCATGTATTTGTTCCAGTTTTGATGCTTTTGTTTTTTTATTTAATTTACTTTTACCCACAGACTTCCCAAAGTAAATGCCCAGGATATGTGTGTTCCTGATGGGCACACATTGCTTGTTGTTTCAGAGCAATTTCAGTCTCAAGCGGTTTTATTGGAGAACCCTGCTACTTGTCACTTACACCATCATGACTGTTAGACTGAGAGATTGCAGTGACATTGAGCCCTGACAGCTCACTGGGTAAAACCACGTCCAGGGTCAGAATGAACTGTTCCGGTTAAGATGGCCCCAGGTTTGACTCCTCATGGTCTGTGCGGAGTTAGCTGATATCTGTCACAGTCCCAGGTTCCCATTGATCAGTGGGTATTACTGTCACAGTCCCGGGTTCCCATTGATCAATGGGTATTACTGTTACAGTCCTGGGTTCCCATTGATCAATGGGTATTACTGTCACAGTCCCAGGTTCCCATTGATCAATGGGTATTACTGTCACAGTCCCGGGTTCCCATTGATCAATGGGTATTACTGTCACAGTCCCAGGTTCCCATTGATCAATGGGTATTACTGTCACAGTCCCAGGTTCCCATTGATCAGTGGGTATTACTGCCACAGTCCCAGGTTCCCATTGATCAGTGGGTATTACTGCTACAGTCCCGGGTTCCCATTGATCAATGGGTATTACTGTCACAGTCCCAGGTTCCCATTGATCAGTGGGTATTACTGTCACAGTCCCGGGTTCCCATTGATCAATGGGTATTACTGTCACAGTCCCAGGTTCTCATTGATCAATGGGTATTACTGTCACAGTCCCAGGTTCCCATTGATCAGTGGGTATTACTGCCACAGTCCCAGGTTCCCATTGATCAGTGGGTATTACTGCTACAGTCCCGGGTTCCCATTGATCAATGGGTATTACTGTCACAGTCCCAGGTTCCCATTGATCAATGGGTATTACTGTCACAGTCCCAGGTTCCCATTGATCAGTGGGTATTACTGCCACAGTCCCAGGTTCCCATTGATCAGTGGGTATTACTGCTACAGTCCCGGGTTCCCATTGATCAATGGGTATTACTGTCACAGCCCCAGGTTCCCATTGATCAGTGGGTATTACTGCCACAGTCCCAGGTTCCCATTGATCAGTGGGTATTACTGCCACAGTCCCAGGTTCCCATTGATCAGTGGGTATTACTGCCACAGTCCCGGGTTCCCATTGATCAATGGGTATTACTGCCACAGTCCCTGGTTCCCATTGATCAGTGGGTATTACTGCCACAGTCCCGGGTTCCCATTGATCAGTGGGTATTACTGCTACAGTCCCGGGTTCCCATTGATCAATGGGTATTACTGTCACAGTCCCAGGTTCCCATTGATCAGTGGGTATTACTGCCACAGTCCCAGGTTCCCATTGATCAGTGGGTATTACTGCCACAGTCCCAGGTTCCCATTGATCAGTGGGTATTACTGCCACAGTCCCAGGTTCCCATTGATCAGTGGGTATTACTGCCACAGTCCCAGGTTCCCATTGATCAGTGGGTATTACTGCCACAGTCCCAGGTTCCCATTGATCAGTGGGTATTACTGCCACAGTCCCAGGTTCCCATTGATAAGTGGGTATTACTGCCACAGTCCCAGGTTCCCATTGATCAGTGGGTATTACTGCCACAGTCCCTGGTTCCCATTGATCAATGGGTATTACTGCCACAGTCCCAGGTTCCCATTGATCAGTGGGTATTACTGCCACAGTCCCGGGTTCCCATTGATCAATGGGTATTACTGTCACAGTCCCTGGTTCCCATTGATCAGTGGGTATTACTGACACAGTCCCAGGTTCCCATTGATCAATGGGTTTTACTGCCACAGTCCCAGGTTCCCATTGATCAGTGGGTATTACTGTCACAGTCCCTGGTTCCCATTGATCAGTGGGTATTACTGCCGCAGTCCCAGGTTCCCATTGATCAATGGGTATTACTGCCGCAGTCCCAGGTTCCCATTGATCAATGGGTATTACTGCCACAGTCCCAGGTTCACATTGATCAGTGGGTATTACTGTCACAGACCCTGGTTCCCATTGATCAATGGGTATTACTGTCACAGTCCCAGGTTCCCATTGATCAATGGGTATTACTCTCACAGTCCTGGGTTCCCATTGATCAATGGGTATTACTGTCACAGTCCCGGGTTCCCATTGTTCAGTGGGTATTACTGTCACAGTCCCTGGTTCCCATTGATCAATGGGTATTACTGTCACAGTCCCTGGTTCCCATTGATCAATGGGTATTACTGTCACAGTCCCAGGTTCCCATTGATCAATGGGTATTACTGTCACAGTCCCTGGTTCCCATTGATCAGTGGGTATTACTGCCACAGTCCCAGGTTCCCATTGATCAGTGGGTATTACTGTCACAGTCCCAGGTTCCCATTGATCAGTGGGTATTACTGTCACAGTCCCAGGTTCCCATTGATCAATGGGTATTACTGTCACAGTCACTGGTTCCCATTGATCAGTGGGTATTACAGCCACAGTCCCAGGTTCCCATTGATCAATGGGTATTACTGTCACAGTCCTGGGTTCCCATTGATCAATGGGTATTACTGTCACAGTCCCAGGTTCCCATTGATCAATGGGTATTACTGTCACAGTCCCGGGTTCCCATTGATCAGTGGGTATTACTCCCACAGTCCCAGGTTCCCATTGATCAGTGGGTATTACTGTCACAGTCCCAGGTTCCCATTGATCAATGGGTATTACTGTCACAGTCCCAGGTTCCCATTGATCAATGGGTATTACTGTCACAGTCCTGGGTTCCCATTGATCAATGTGTATTACTGTCACAGTCCCTGGTTCCCATTGATCAGTGGGTATTACTGCCACAGTCCCAGGTTCCCATTGATCAGTGGGTATTACTGTCACAGTCCCAGGTTCCCATTGATCAATGGGTATTACTGTCACAGTCCCTGGTTCCCATTGATCAGTGGGTATTACTGCCACAGTCCCAGGTTCTCATTGATCAGTGGGTATTACTGTCACAGACCCAGGTTCCCATTGATCAATGGTTATTACTGTCACAGTCCTGGGTTCCCATTGATCAATGGGTATTACTGTCACAGTCCCGGGTTCCCATTGATCAATGGTTATTACTGTCACAGTCCTGGGTTCCCATTGATCAATGGGTATTACTGTCACAGTCCCGGGTTCCCATTGATCAATGGGTATTACTGCCACAGTCCCAGGTTCCCATTGATAAATGGTTATTACTTTCACAGTCCCGGGTTCCCATTGATCAATGGGTATTACTGCCACAGTCCCAGGTTCCCATTGATAAATGGGTATTACTGCCACAGTCCCTGGTTCCCATTGATCAGTGGGTATTACTGTCACAGTCCTGGGTTCCCATTGATCAATGGGTATTACTGTCACAGTCCCTGGTTCCCATTGATCAGTGGGTATTACTGCCACAGTCCCGGGTTCCCATTGATCAATGGGTATTACTGTCACAGTCCCAGGTTCCCATTGATCAGTGGGTATTACTGTCACAGTCCTGGGTTCCCATTGATCAATGGGTATTACTGTCACAGTCCCTGGTTCCCATTGATCAGTGGGTATTACTGTCACAGTCCTGGGTTCCCATTGATCAGTGGGTATTACTGTCACAGTCCCTGGTTCCCATTGATCAGTGGGTATTACTGTCACAGTCCCAGGTTCCCATTGATCAGTGGGTATTACTGTCACAGTCCCAGGTTCCCATTGATCAATGGGTATTACTGTCACAGTCCTGGGTTCCCATTGATCAGTGGGTATTACTGTCACAGTCCCAGGTTCCCATTGATAAATGGGTCTTACTGCCACAGTCCCAGGTTCCCATTGATCAATGATTATTTATAATTTATATGCTTCCATGTGCCGTTGCTGTCTGTTACACCAAGGGGAATCAGATACCTGTGCTATACAGAAACACACAGGGTCATTCCATGATCCAGCAGTCCAAGCGGGAAAAGGTGTTTGGAGGTGGCCAGATGCACTCCCCGGGAGCACCAGATCAGAAATTACGCCTATAAAATATAGCTTGCCGCAACTGATAAAAGAATCTGAATCAAAATCAGCACATAGCTATGTGAGTAGGTGATTTAACATGGGGGCAGTTGACGAAATGTTCATATGGAGGACAGTAGATGTTGGGAGATGGGGAGTGGGCACTCCCAGCTAGATAATAACCCACCCTTTTTATTACTTCCTGTCACGAGTGAATGAAACACAACACTTTCCCATCGGTGGGGTCGGACAGCGTTTCTTTGATACTCAGCATTAAAATATCAGACGGAGATAGAGTTTGATACTGGTGCAGGGTTCGAGATTTCTGCTGCTTCACTACTTACATTCTGCATCACTTTATCCAGTAAATTTATGTTGATTGTATGGAATAAAACATTTTCTATTTATGATAGCTGATTGTTTTTATTTCTATTTATTAATTTTGATTCCAGTTCCTATAAAAGTTCTTTTTTATGCAATGGAATCAGAAATGTATTCACCTGAAACCAAGGCTGCTGCAAAAACAGAAAGTGCTGTGAACAATCAGCGGGCTAAGGAGCATCTGTGCAGACAAGTTAACACTTCACATCTGGACCCGTCAACAGAACAGTTCACACCAAGGATTTATTTTCATTTTTCAATACCATCACCACTGCAGAACTGCCCTGTGTCATAGTACCAACTGCTATAGAGCCTGTGTACTTTAATTACAGCTACAACACTGGCATCCACCCGACAATGTGGAAAATTGCCCAGGTATGTCCTGTCCACAAAAAGCAGGACAAATCCAATCCGGCCAATTACCGCCCCATCAGTCTACTCTCAATCATCAGCAAAGTGATGGAAGGTGTCGTCGACAGTGCTATCAAGCGGCACTTACTCACCAATAACCTGCTCACCGATGCTCAGTTTGGGTTCCGCCAGGACCACTCGGCTCCAGACCTCATTACAGCCTTGGTCCAAACATGGACAAAAGAGCTGAATTCCAGAGGTGAGGTGAGAGTGACTGCCCTTGACAGTAAAATTGAAGTCAATGGGAATCAGGGGGAAAACTCTCCAGTGGCTGGAGTCATACCTAGCACAAAGGAAGATGGTAGTGGTTGTTGGAGGCCAAGCATCTCAGCCCCAGGGCATTGCTGCAGGAGTTCCTCAGGGCAGTGTCCTAGGCCCAACCATCTTCAGCTGCTTCATCAATGACCTTCCCTCCATCATAAGGTCAGAAATGGGGATGTTCGCTGATTACTGCACAGTGTTCAGTTCCATTCGCAACCCCTCAGATAATGAAGCAGTCCGAGCCCGCATGCAGCAAGACCTGGACAACATCCAGGCTTGGGCTGATAAGTGGCAAGTAACATTCGCGCCAGATAAGTGCCAGGCAATGACCATCTCCAACAAGAGAGAGTCTAACCACCTCCCCTTGACATTCAATGGCATTACCATCGCCGAATCCCCCACCATCAACATCCTGGGGGTCACCATTGACCAGAAACTTGACTGGACCAGCCATATAAATACTGTGGCTACGAGAGCAGGTCAGAGGCTGGGTATTCTGTGGCGAGTGACTCACCTCCTGACTCCCCAAAGCCTTTCCACCATCTACAAGGCACAAGTCAGGAGTGTGATGGAATACTCTCCACTTGCCTGGATGAGTGCAGCTCCAACAACACTCAAGAAGCTCGACACCATCCAAGATAAAGCAGCCCGCTTGATTGGCACCCCATCCACCACCCTAAACATTCACTCCCTTCACCACCGGCGCACTGTGGCTGCAGTGTGCACCATCCACAGGATGCACTGCAGCAACTCGCCAAGGCTTCTTCGACAGCACCTCCCAAACCCGTGACCTCTACCACCTAGAAGGACAAGGGCAGCAGGCGCATGGGAACAACACCACCTGCACGTTCCCCTGCAAGTCACACACCATCCCGACTTGGAAATATATCGCTGTTCCTTCATTGTCGCTGGGTCAAAATCCTGGAACTCCCTTCCTAACAGCACTGTGGGAGAACCGTCACCACACGGACTGCAGCGGTTCAAGAAGGCGGCTCACCACCACCTTCTCAAGGGTAATTAGGGATGGGCAATAAATGCCGGCCTTGCCAGCGACGCCCACATCCCGTGAACGAATAAAAAAAAAAATTACATCCCAAGGAAAAGGTACAGCTCGCGTCTGATTCCACGTGTCTTGTACATGCCCTGGTGCCATGTATCTCGCCCCTGAGTCAGAAGGTCGTATGTTCAAGTCCCACTCCAGAGACTTGAGCACAAAATCTAGGCTGACACTCCCAGTGCAGTCCTGAGGGAGTGCTGCACTGTCGGAGGTGCTGTTCTTCAGATGAGACATCAAACCAAGGCCCCTTCTGCCCTTTCGGGTGCATGTAACAGATCCCATGGCACTATTTCGAAGAAGAGCAGGGGAGTTCTCCTGGGTGTTCTGGCCAATATTTATCCCTCAACAAACATCACTGAATACAGATTACCTGATCAATATTACATTGCTGTTTGTGGGATCTTGCTGTGCACAAATTGGCTGCTGCGTTTCCTACATTACAACAGTGACTACACTTCAAAAGTACTTCATTGGCTGTAACGCGCGTTAGGACGTCCCGAGGAAGTGAATGAGCGACAGAAATGGGAGTCTGTCTTTTTCTTTCTTTCATACCTCGAAAACTCTCCCTCAGACAAACAGGCTCTTCCCAGAAATACATTCCAATTATAAAAGGTCACATTCCCCATTGACAATGACATACGATGCTCGCAATTCAATGTGAAATATGCAGCCATTTATCTCAATTGGTACCTTTAAACTTCCCATTGTGCCTTCCCTAACAATTCATACTTTGCGAAGATTATCGCAGCCAGCATGTCTGAAGGTTCTCAAGGTTCACACATGAATGGCCACTTGAGTGAGATTGGGAGCTCGCTCAGGACATAGGAACTAGGAATTGCTCGACTCAAAATGACCAAGGTCCATCTAGTTCGCCTTTAACCCCCCCTGGTAGTCGCATGACATGATAATGGAGTTGCTGACTGATCATAGCAATCAATCTCTATCAACTAGCCTACAACAGACCCAGATATGAGGCGAGGAAAACCCCCAGTGATGGAGAGCTTTGGGGAACAAAGTCACCTGTTGCTCCCAAGCCTGTTACACTAACCATATGTCATGTTTCAAATTACTCATACTGTATCCCAAAATGTTATGTTCTGAAAGAGATCTATCTGATTTGCCTTTGAATGAATCAACACCATCTGTTTCCACCGTCTTCCCAGGGAGCCTTTCTGCAGATTGATTACTTGCTCACTGAAATACTTTTGGAAACAAAAGTCCAAACGAAAGGCAGTGGGAGAGTGCCTCTATCTTCGCTCTCTGGCAGGGCAAAGCCATCAGGGATAGTTGGAATTCACACTTCCCGTTCAGGGTCCACCTCTTGGAGGAACTGCAGGGAGTTCCTGGAGTGGTTTGCACGCATTCTCTAAGTATCGTGTCTTACTCTGACACCTCAGGATGATAAGTGCTGTGCTCCAAGTTATCTTGGAGTTGCAGGACCCCAGCTCCAGTTTGATGTGACCTTATTGTTCATAGATGTTTAAGGAATGAGGAAGAACTTCAGACCGAGCCGTCTTTATTGAAGGTCCACGTACAAACCTCCTGCCTGCTCTCACTTTTGTTTCTCTTTCTGACCGGGAGCTGCATACTTCTGCCGCGTTGTTCACACAGGAACAGAAGGAGGCCATTCAGCCCCTCGAGCCTGTTCCACCATTCAATTCAATCACGACTGATCTGGACCTCAACACCCACCTTTGCTCCATCTCCTTTGATGCCCTAACCCAACAAAAATCCATCGATCTCAGTCTTGAAAATTCCAATTGATCCCCCAGCATCCCCATCTTTTCCAGAGAGTTCCAGATTTCCACTACCCTTTGTGTGAAGAAGCTTCCTGATTTCCCTCCTCAATGGCCCGGCTCTAACTTTCAGATTGTGTTCAGGTCTTGATGTTGATTCCTCTGGTCAAATACCTAAGTGCGTGCCCAGGACAAGGGGTCTTATTATTTGCAGTGGGGAGGCTACCCCGTCAATGCAGCTCTGTGCGATGTGGAGCTCTTAAAGGGACAGCATGCTATGTGATTTTTTTATTTCCCTCACGGGATTGCTGTGATTCCATTTTGCAAGCAGAGATTGAACCTTTACTATAGAGTGTACCATACGTATATCAGGTAATCTGACGTTCCTCATTTAATACAATCGCGCCATCACTGAATAAAGGACAGCTTCTGGCTAATGTGCGGGAATAAAGAGTCACCGCACTCAGTGATTATTCTGAAATTATGCATAAAGTACAAGAGCAAGGAAGTTATGCTCAACCTTTATAAATCACTGGTTAGGCCTCAGCTGGAGTATTGTGTTCAATTCTGGGCATCGCACTTTAGGAAGGATGTCAAGGCCTTAGAGAGGGTGCAGAGGAGATTTACTAGAATGATTCCAGGGATGAAAGACTTCAGTTATGTGGAGAGACTGGAGAAGTTGGGCGACATGGACATGTTGGGCCGAAGGGCCTGTTTCCATGTTGTAAACTTCTATGATTCTATGATTCTATAAGCTGGGGTTGTTCTCCTTAGAGCAGAGAAGGTTAAGGGGAGATTTAATAGAGCCGTTCAAAATCATGAGTGTTTTTGATAGAGTAGATAGGGAGAAACTGTTTCCAGTGGCGGGAGGGTCAATAACCAGAGGATACAGATTTAAGATAATTGGCAGAAGAGCCAAGGGGGAGATGAGGAGAATTTTTTTTTTACACAGCGAGTTGTAATGATCTGGAATGCACTGCCTGAAAGGAAGCAGATTCAGTTGTAACTTTCGAAAGGGATAAATACTTGAAGGGGAGAAAATTTGCAGGGGAGTGGGACTAATGGGATAGCTCTTTCAAAGAGCTGGCACAGGCACGATGGGCCGAATGATGGCCTCCTGTGCTGTAAGATTCTGTGATTCTATCCCTTAATGCAGCTTCTCGAATAATTCAGTGCCCAAATTTTGAGGTGGAAAATTGGGACGCAGGCAGTGCTCGGCTGCTGATGTATTGAGGCCTCTTGCTGTTGCTGGGAATTGATGTGAATTACAGGACAAGCACTGGCTTGTTTTTTTTTGTAGGTAAGAACTACAGTTTTATCCTGACCTCACCTGCTGGCATTGCTTTAATGTTTGTGTGACATACGGTTGATTGCTAGATCATGTCAGCATCTTGTGCTTCAGATTAATCTTTTACATGAATAAACAATGTGCCTGTTTCTGCTCGGTCTGCAATGATTCTTTATTCACAGGCTGCTCATGTTTGTAATATTAGCCAGTAATTGTTCCAAAGAATGATTGTCCCTCCCCCATTCCATCTCTCTCTCGTAGCGTCTCTGCACTTAATTCTTTACCATGCAGGATTTGTACTCCCTCTCTCCATCTCGAACTGTAAGTCTGACTGCTTGCCTGTCTCTCTCTCTCTCTTTCTCTCCCCGTCTGTCGATTTCTGCATGAGCCTTTGTCTTTTCTTTTTTCTATCTTAACTATTTTGTGCCAATTGTCCTTGACATCTGGCTTCAACTAGCAATCGTACCATAACATAGATTTCCCAATTCGACAGAGGCCAATCAGAAGCTACTTGCACCAACCCCACTTGCTATAAGATGAAAGCATTGTGACAGTTCCTGGCAACAACAAATACTTGCATTTATACAGCGACTTTAACTTAAAATGTCCCAGGACGCCTCACGGGAGCAGTTATCAGTCAAAATTTGACACCGGGCCACACAATGAGATATTAGAACAGGCTTGGTCAAAGAGGTAGGTTTTAAGGAGGGTTTTAAAGGAGGAGAGAGAGTTGGAGAGGGGGAGAGTTTTGGTGCGGGTGGGATGCAATTCCAGAGATTAGGGCCGAGGCAGCTGAAGGCACGGCAGCCAATGGTGGGGTGAAGGAAATCGGGGATGTGCAAGAGGCCAGAATTGGAGGAGCGCAGAGATCTCGGAGTGTTGTCGGGCTGGAGGAGGTTACAGAGATGGGGAGGGGTGAGGTCATGGAGGGATTTGATAACAAGGATGAGAATTTTAAAATCGAGGCGTTCCTGGACTGGGAGCCAGTGTAGGTCAGCGAGCACAGGGCAATGGGTGAACGGGACTTGGTGAGAGTTAGGATACGGGCAGCAGAGTTTTGGATGAGTTCAAGTTTAAGGAGGGTGGGAGGCAGGCCAGGGAATCATTGGAATAGTGCAGGAGAATTATGCATGTGCCATCAGCTGTACCTCATTTACTGTCAAACTGCCATAAACTACAGCAATAGACTATTCCAATCAGTCATCAAGTAAAAGGAAAATAGTTACTGCAGTTTCAGGAACTCGGATCATGTTGTTCTCATCCGTCTCTGTACTTTGCTGTAAAGCATTCTCGAAAGGGAAATATCCATCTCTCATGGAGGAACTTGCCTCTTTTCAGGGAAAGGGGAAATCTGCCCCAGTCGAGGGGTAATCGACCCACTTCTGTGGTGATTCTGGTGGTGTTATGTGAAAGTCTGAACAACTCCTCAGCCCTCACCACTGCACATAAATCAGCAGTAATTATTTCAGGGGATCATTGTGAAACATGATATGCTGAGCAGGCTCCCAACAATCTGCCACACCAGATGTGACTCGACGGTTTTTTGCAGTGTCCTGCGATGAGTTTTGTTAAATACTTAAATTGTGTTTTTGGTATGTTCTGCATTATAAGCTGTTCAGTGTACTCGTGTCACTGCGATGTAGGAAATGTAACCAATATGTGCATCTGGTTGAAACCTTAACAGCTTGTATTCATTGTAAGGAGTTGTCAGGCTGAGCTTGATGTTGTAGCTGTGCTCAGCTCTGCACAGCGATGGTGCAGGGCAGCTGCACTGATCGAGCTTTTTATTCAATGAGTATCATTTCGGAAAGTGCTGGTGCTCTGGTATAAGTATCACAACACGTGGCTTTGGGAGACTGGGCACTGAGAACGTACGGCCAGCAGACAGGCGTGAGGTACAAAGGGCGGGGGGGGGGGAAGGATATTACTGGGGAACAAGCAGAGAATGTACAACACGGGAATGGGGGGAGATTCATTACATAGGAACGGGTAGCAAACAGGGGCAAGTGGGAGACGAATGAAAGGGGGACGCCATCGATTGCCGCCAATAGGAAGAAGAATTCTCAGTACCGGCAGACTGCGGTTAAATATCCGTCCTTAACCCCACACTGTGATCTTGAAGTTCATGCATTTTAATGCTACTATTAAGAGCAGTTTTGTGCTGTGGGAGAGATGTTGCACTCCCGCCCCCTGCCAATAGTGGAGCAAATTTTAGTACCCGTTACACTCCGGAAATAAGTGTGTGTTGAATTGTAAAAATGGGTGGAGGTTATTGTCGACGGATGTCTGCCATTGAACTTCTGACTCAAGCTTCTGGTGGATCTTGATGTCGGACGGCTGGAGCTTCATAATAATATTAAAATCAAGGCAAAGTAACAACATTTCAATGTCTCTGGTATTTTGTGGCATTTACATTGAAAGTGGACTTATGACTTATCACAGTAATGGGTGCCCAGGGTTGCTAAGGATTGAGGCCGAGACAAAAGGAGCTTCAAGGGCCTGAGTCAGAAGATTCATTCATCATTTTACGGACCTTTCTGCAGCCATTTCTTTTCTTTCGCTGTTCCATGTTCTCGAGAGCCTTTGTGGGACTTGTTCTCAGGTTTTATCCCCATCACCACCATTAATGTCACCATTGAGCTTCCCATTGGGAATTTCTCCTCAGTATTTATTTTTTGACCTCGATGGAAGAAAAGGAGGGTTAACAGAAGCAGGTCAGGCAACATTGGAGGTATTGTGTACACATCCATCGGCAGGAGGGGAATCTCGTGATATTAGTGGGTCGCTCACTAAAACCAACCGTGCTGTTTGGTGGCAGTAACAAGGAAAGCTAACTGGATCTTGGGATGTATTGCCGGGGGACATGGAGCAGAGATCCTAGAAGGTGCTAGTAAGTCTGAACAAGGCTCTGGTGTGGCCACATCTGGAGTACTGGAGTACAGCACGGGTATCAGAACTTTAAATGCTGAGGAAAGTTAAGGAAACAGGACTGTTTTCTTTGGAAAAGAAGAGACCTGAAGTGACCTAATTGAAGTTTTAAAGATTGTGAAGAGAACTAACAAAATGGTTCAAATACCAGGGAACAGAGGTCAATATTAACAAGTTAGGGGTAAGAGGGGAAGTTGGGTCGCAACTTTTTCAACCAAAGTCTAATCAAGTTGTGGAATAAGTTACATGGGGGAGTCATTGGAGCAGACATTGGGTGGATAATATGGAGCTGGTGTGCACTCGCACCCCGGTGAACAGACTTTGCACGATAATGCAATGCTAGCCCATTGTGTGTGCAAGGAATGGACTGCAGAAACTCGCCATGGCATCTTCAGCAACACCTCCCAAACCCGCGACCTGAAAGACAAGGGCAGCAGGTGAATGGGGACACCATCACCTCCAAGTTCCCCATAAAGTCACACGCCATCCCAACTTGGACATATCTCGGCCGTTCCTTCATCGTCACTGGGTCAAAATCCTGGAGCTCCCTACCTAACAACATTGTGGGAGCGACTTCACCACATGGACTGCAGCGGCTCAAGAAGGCGGCTCACCACCACTTTCTCAAGGGCATCTAGGGATGGGCAATAAATGCCGGCCTTGCCAGTGATGCCCGCATCCTGAGAATGAATTCTTTTAAAAGTAAAATAATTGATTAGCTGGATACGCACCATGGGTTAGAGAGAGGAATGTTGGGGACCAGCAGACAGTGAAGGGCTGCTGCTGCCCTGAAGAACGGCTCCACCTTTTCTTTGGATTAAGGCGGTGGGGACCTACGTCCTCTTTCAGGATCTGGCAGCTGGAGCCCAGAAAAGGGCAACGGCAGCTAGGAAGGCTGGCGGGAGGCCAAAGAGAGGGGTCACCCAAGGGCAAACGCTCCATCTTTTGGACAGGCCTCCTGTAAAATGCTGCTCAGGTGCTGCAGCCCAAACTGGGGCCGAACGAGCCTTGCGGACATTTGCTACATGGATCCAGTGCGCTGACGGTGACCATTTTTAAAAATTCATTCACGGGACGTGGGCATCGCTGGCGAGGCCGGCATTTATTGCCCATCCCTAATTGCCCTTGAGAAGGTGGTGGTGAGCCGCCTCCTTGAGTCACTGCAGTCCCGATGGTGTGGACCATTGGCGCTGAATAAGCCTTTGCGCTCGATAATGGCGGACTCGGCAACTGAAGCTTTTCATAGTTTTGGGGACTCTGCACTGATGTCCCACCATAGATGGGTTCAAGAAACAGAGACAAGCGATTAAGGGTTGTGGTGAGATGGTGGGTGGAGGGGATTGAAATACGAAAGAAGGGCAGGCTTGATCTCATTTTTCTGTTGCTAAAAATTCTTAGAAACAGAGGCATTGGAGAGGATGCAAAAAAAGATTCACAAGGATGATGCCAGAACTGAGAGGGTACCCCTTATGAGGAAAGGCTGAACAGAGAAAAGAGAAGGCTGAGGGGTGACCTGATAGAATCATAGAAAGGTTACAGCACGGAAGGAGGCCATTCGGCCCATCGAGTCTGCACCAGCTCTTATGCAAGAGCAATCCAGCTAGTCCCACTCCCCCGCCCTATCCCCATAGCCCTGCAAATTTTTTACTTTCAAGTACTTATCCAATTCCCATTTGAATCTGCCTCCACCACCCCCTCAGGCAGTGCATTCCAGATCCTAACCATTCGCTGTGTAAAAAAGTTTTTCCTCATTTCATCTTTGGTTCTTTTGCCAATCACCTTAAATCTGTGTCCTCTGGTTCTTGACCCTTCCGCCAATGGGAACAGTTTCTCTCTATCTACTCTGTCTGGACCCTTCATGATTTTGAATACCTCTATCAAATCTCCTTGCAACCTTCTGTGTTCCAAGGAGAACAACCCCAGCTTCTCCAGTCTATCCACGTAACTAAAGTCCCTCCTCCCTGGAATCATTCTGGTAAATCTCTTCTGCACCCTCTCTAGGGCCTCCACATCTTTCCTAAAGTGCGGTGCCCAGAACTGGACACAATACTCCAGTTGTGGCCGAACCAATGTTTTATAAAGGTTCATGATGACTTCCATACTTTTGTACTCGATGCCTCTATTTATAAAGCCCAGGATCCTGCATGCTTTTTTAAACACTTTCTCAACCTGTTCTGTCACCTTCAACGATTTGTGCAGATATACCCCCAGATCTCTCTGTTCCTGTACCCCTTTTAGATTTGTGCCCAATATCGTTTATATTGCCTCTCATCGTTCTTCCTACCAAAATGTATCACTTTGCATTTTTCTGCGTTAAATTTCATCTGCCACGTGTCCGCCCATGCCACCAGCCTGTCTATATCCTCTTGAAGTCTATCACTATCCTCCTCACTGTTCACTACCCTTCCAAGTTTCGTGTCATCTGCAAATTTTGAAATTGTGCCCTGTACTCCCAAGTCCAAGTCATTAATATATTATCAAGAAAAGCAGTGGTCCCAGCACCGACCCCTGGGGAACACCACTGTACACCTCCCTCCAGTCCGCAAAACAACCGTTCACCACTACTCTCTGTTTCCTGTCCCTTAGCCAGTTCTGTATCCATGTTGCTACTGCCCCCTTTATTCCATGGGCCGCAATCTTGATGACAAGCCTACCGTGCAATACTTTATCAAATGCCTTTTGTAAGTCCATATACACCACATCAACTGCATTGCCCTCATCTACCCTCTCTGTTACCTCATCAAAAAACTTTATCAGGTTAGTTAAATATGATTTGCCTTTAACAAATCCGTGCTGGCTTTCCCTAATCAATCCACACTCGTCCAAGTGACTGTTAATTCTGTCCCGGATTATCGTTTCTAAAAGTTTTCCCACCAGCGAGTTTAAACTGACTGGCCTGTTGTTGCTGGGTTTATCCTTACACCCTTTTTTGAACAAGGGTGTAACATTAGCAATTCTCCAGTCCACTGACACCACCCCCGTATCTACGGATGTTTGGAAGATTAAGGCCAGTACCTCCGCAATTTCCACCCTTACTTCCCTCAGCAACCTAGGATGCATCCCATCCGGACCGGGTGACTTATCTACTTTAAGGACAGCTATACTTTCTAGTACCTTTTCTTTATCAATTTTCAGCCCATCCAGTATCTCAACTATATCTTCCTTTACTGAGACTGTGGCAGCGTCTTCTTCCTTGGTAAAGTCAGATGCAAAGTACTCATTTAGTACCTCGGCCATGCCCTCTGCCTCCACGAGTAGATTCATCGTCGCTGGGTCAAAATCCTGGAACTCCCTCCGTAACAGCACAGTGGGAGAACCTTCACCACACGGACTGCAGCGGTTCAAGAAGGCGGCTCACCACCACCTTCTCAAGGGCAATTAGGGATGGGCAATAAATGCCGGCCTCGCCAGCGATGCCCACATCCCATGAACGAATGAAAAAAAAGATCTCCTTTGTGGTCCTTAATCGGCCCCACCCCTCCTCTTACTCCCGTTTACTATTTACAGGCCTGTAGAAGACTTTTAGATTCCCTTTTATGTTGGCCGCCAGTCTATTCTCATTCCTTAAGATAATGACAGGGATTGATAGGGTAGATGTAGAGAAAATGTTTCCACTTATGGGGGAGTCCAAAACTAGAGGTCATAAATATAAGACAGTCACTAATAAATCCAATCGGGAATTCAGGAGAAACTTCTTCACCCAGAGAGTGGTGAGAATGTGGAACTCAGTACCACAAGGAATAGTTGAGGTGAATATCACAGATGCATTTAAGGGGAAGCTAGTTAAACACATGATGGAGAAAGGAATAGAAGGATTTGCTGATAGGATGAGATGAAGTTGTGAGGGAGGAGGCTCGTGTGGAGTATAAACCTGTTGGGCCGAATGGCCTGTTTCTGTGCTGTTGTTTCGATGTAGCCCGATGTAAATGCGTTGGACGGTTAAAACCAAACATGTCCCACCAGAATAATTCATCTTTGCTTTCAGATTCAGCTTTGTGGTTAACTTGCCCCTTGTAAAGTTTTGCAAAGTGTTTATTTGGGTTGTCCATTCTCACCACTGCTGTACGGTGTGTGATGTTCGAACACCAGCTGTGTCCCAAAACAGGGACTGTCTGAGTCGCTGCCTGGTTCCGCGTCAGCTTTCATGTTGTGCTTTGAGTTTCCAGATAAAAGGATTTAAAAAAATCACATGAAGGGCAGGAGTGCTGTTGCAGTAACCTTAACTTGAAAGGACGAGATGAGTGGGCAAAGATGGGGAGGGGCGTTTAACCCTGTCATTACCGAACCTCTAACACCACCATCAGTGAAGGCTAGGGCGAGCTTTCCTCATTCCACAGGAAAGTGCCGGTACGAACTGGGAACAGTCAGGGGCACGGACAGGGGCACGTGCCATTGTGATCAAAGTTAATAGAATCATTGCAGAAATTAGGTTTCAGTAATAGCAGGGGAGAACTAAATAATTACCGGTCAGTAACAGGCCAGGGCCAATAACAACAACTTGCATTTATATAGTGCCTTTAACCTAGTAAAACGTCCCAAGGTGCTTCACAGGAGCGATTATCAGTCAAAATTTGACACCAAGCCACGTAAGGAGATATTAGGACAGGTGACCAAAAGCTTGGTCAAGGAGGTAAGTTTTAAGGTGGGTCTTAAAGGAGGAGAGAGAGGCGGAGAGGTTTAGGGAGGGAATTCCAGAGCTTAGGGCCCAGGCAGCTGAAGGCACGGCCGCCAATGGTGGAGCGATGGAAATCAGGGATGCACAAGGGGACAGAATTGGAGGAACGCAGAGATCTCGGATTGTTGTAGGGCTGGAGGAGGTTGCGGAGATAGGGAGAGGGCGAGGCCATGGAGGGATTTGTAAACAAGGACAAAAATTCTGAAATCAAGGTGTTGCCAATGTAGGTCAGTCAGCGAGCATGGGGAGTGATGAGGGAACAGGACTTGGTGCGAGTTAGGATACGAGCAGCAGAGTTTTGGACGAGCTCAAGTTTATGGAGGGTGGAAGATGGGAGGCCGGCCAGGAGAGGGTTGGAATAGTCCAGTCTGGAAGTAACAAAAGCAGAGTTTCAGCATCACATGGTCTGAGGCGGGGGCGGAGACGGGCAATGTTACAGAGGTGGAAGTAGGTGGTCTTGGTGATGGAGAGGATATGGGATTGGAAGCTGATCTCAGGGTCAAGGTTGCGAACGGTCTGCTTCAGCCTCAGACAGTGGCTGGGGAGAGGGATGGAGTCGGTGACTAGGGAACGGAGTTTGCAATGGGGACCAAAGACAATGGCTCCGGTCTTCCCAATATTTAATTGGAGGAAATTTCTGCTCATCCAATACTGGATATCGGACAAGCAGCGTGACAAATGAGAGACAGTGAAGGGGTCGAGGGAGGTGGTTGTGAGGTAGAGCTGGGTGTCGTCAGCGTACATGTGGAATCTGACATTGTGTTTTCAGATGATGTCGCTGAGGGGCAGCATGTGGATGAGAAATAGGTTGGGCCAAGGATAAATCCTTGGGGGACTCCAGAGGTAATGGTGCAGGAGCGGGAAGAGATGTCATTGCAGGTAATTCTCTGGCTATGACTGGATGGATAAGAACACTGAATAGCAACCTGCCAGAAACAAACAGGGCAGACGAGCACTGGATAATACTCCATCAGTATCAGGCTGGGGCATTAACACTGGATCATTGCCTATAAATAAGAAGAAAGAGAACATTAGCGTTGAAACAAGACTTTATTACATGCTCAGAACACCGCAAAGTGCTGAAGTGCAGTTCTTGATACGTAGACAGACACGACAGCCAAATTGTGCACAGCAAGATTCCATAAACAGCAAGTTAGATCAGTGACCAGTTCATCTGTTTTTGGTGGTATTGGTTGAGGGAAAATGTCGGCCACTAACAGGCAGGAGATGAAAATACTGGGTGACAAAGCTGTCAACAATTTTTCCATTTTCCTTATACTTATCTGTGAAATACCTTCGGACTCTGTTCATGGTAAAGGTGACGTTTTGATGCAAATTGTTGTTGTTCATTGTTGTCAATAAATGGGCAGAAACTCTGCATCATAACTGGTCAGAAATGATCAGGGGCAGAAACACTGGATAATTTGCCAGATAAAGGTCAGCTTGTCTGTTTCACGAGACAGCTCCTGAGCCAGTCTGGACTGACAGTCTCTCTGATTCACTCTGTGTGGACATGGGGGGAGTCGCAGCAATGCTGCCCGCAGAGGCACGGCACAGGTTCAGTTGGAGAGGGAGACGATGTCTGTCAACCAGTGAATCCCGAAAATTGAGCAGCTCCAGATATCGGCACTCAGGTAGAAGGGGCTGTTGGGTGGCTGGGTGCTTGCACTGAGTTATTGTAAGTGAGTCACTCAGCACTGGGCTTTTATCAAACTCCGAATAAGAATAGGTGGATTAATCGTGAGGGCAGATTGTTTGACTTTTTAATAACGTGGTCACTCCGTGAGTGCACACAGAGAGTGGTGAGAATGTGGAACTCGCTGCCATATGACCTACACTGGCTCGCAGGCTGACAATGTCTCGGTTTTAAAATTCTCATCCTCGTCTTCAAATCCCTCCATGGCCTCGCCCCTCCCTATCTCTGTAACCGCCTCCAGCCCTACAACCCTCCGAGATCTCTGCGCTCCTCCAATTCTGGCCTCGTTGCATCCCTGATTTTCATCACTCCACCATTGGCGGCCGTGCCTTCAACTGCCTAGACCCTAAGCTCTGGAATTCCCTCCCTAAACCTCTCCGCCTCCCGACCTCTCCTCCTTTATGATGCTTCTTATAACCTACCTCTTTGACCAAGCTTTTGGTCACCTGTCTTAAATCCCTGTATGTGGTTCAGTATCAAATTTTCTTTGATAACACTGCTGTGAAGCACCTTGGGACATTTCACGATGTTAAAGGCGCTATATAAATGCAAGTTGTTATTGTTGGATTGGTTGAAGCAGATTGCATTGATGCATTTAAGGGGAGTTCGATGAGGGAGAAGGTAATAGAGGGATACGGGGGCAAGATGGGAAGAGGTAATTGGAGAGGGAGGAGGCTCGTGTGGAGCATAAACACCGGCATAGACCATTTGGGCCAAATGTTTCTGTGCTGTGGATTCTCTGTAATTCTGTACTACGAAATCATCAGGCAATCCTGCTTCCTAAACCACTGAAAAATTCCCAAGCGTCCTGGAACTTTGTTTTTTAACCAGTGTTGAAATGGGATCTGACCTTCTCTACCAAGACATTTGCAGGTTGACATGCTTCCTAACGACACTGTGTATGGGTTGATTGCCGAGTGTACGCAGCAGGAATCAGACTTGCACTGACGTGTGATTGAGCTTCTTTTGCGGGAAAGATATTGTAAAGTCTTCGCTGGGTCGGCTTTTCGCTGCTGGACTTTGACATGCTTATTTTAGTCAAACGTGGCCAGGCTTTTAAAGGACAGGGATTTGCATCTGTGAGGACAACAGAATTCTAATATTCCGATCATTCACTGCTGGCGTTAAAGATACGAAGTTCAGTTTGAAATTGCATTGTTGCCGGGTCCTGATCAGGCTTTTCCGACTTCTTCCTCACATTTTCATCTTGGTTTTCCTGTGAATTTTCATGAACATACACAGGGGGAGACCGGGAACAGTTGTAGAAAGTAAAACAAAGACTTGCATTTATACAGCGCCTGTCACAACATCCCAAAATGCTTCGCAGCCAATGAAGTACTTTTTTGAAGTGTGGTCACTGTTGTAATGTAGGAAACGCCGCAACTAATTTGCGCACAGCAAGATCCCACAAACAGCAGTGAGGCAAATGACCAGGTAATCTGTTTCAGTGATGTTGGTCAAGGGATGAATATTGGCCAGGACACCAGGAGAACTCCCCTGCTCTTCATCAAAATACTGCCATGGGACCTCTCACATCCACCTGCGAGGGCAGTCAGGGCCTCAGCTTAACGTCTCTCCGAAAGGCAGCAGCTCCCTCAGTGCCTCACTGGAGTGCCAGCCTAGAGTCTGTAGAGGTGGGGCTTCCACCCACAATCTTCTGACTCAGAGGCGAGAGTGCGACCCACTGAGCCACGGCTGACACCTGACTGAAGGAAAGAAAGAATGTTGCTTGAATTCCTTATTCAGCATTCTGAGTGGGTGGAGGGGAGAGGAGGAACTGGTCTCGGCTTGGGTTACTGTACACAAACAGCGGTGATTTACAAGAATGATATGGGTCATCCTTCGCATTCCTGGGATGGCAGGGCTGATGTATGAGGAGAGATTGGGTCGACTAGGCCTATATTCACTAGAGTTTAGAAGAATGAGAGGTGATCTCATCGAAACATATAAAATTCTAACAGGACTAGACAGACTAGATGCAGGGAGGATGTTCCTGATGGCTGGGGAGTCCAGAACCAGGGGTCACAGTCTCAGGATACAGGGAATGCCATTTAGAACCGAGATGAGGAGAAATATCTTCACTCAGAGGGTGGTGAACCTGTGGAATTCTCTACCACAGAAGGCAGTGGAGGCCAAGTCATTAGATGTATTCAAGAAGGAGCTAGATATATTTCTTAATGCTAAAGGGATCAAGGGATATGGGGAAAATGCGGGAACAGGGTACTGAGTTAGACGATCAGCCATGATCATTTTGAATGGCGGAGCAGGCCCGAGGGGCCGAATGGCCTACTCTTGCTCCTATTTTCTATGTTTCTATGTTTCCAATCGCCTGTGTGAGGTTGCACTAATTGTGCTGCCATTAAAATTAATGGACAGAAAATCCCACATACTCCAGCAGTGCTGGGGTGGAAAATCTCTCCCGCAAGCCTCTCCCCTTAAGTTCCTTGACTGCTCATTGTTCCTGCCTGTGGCTATTGCCACAAATGGCTAAATCCCAAACCAGGTTCACAGAGACAGAAGTGGATCGAATTGTAGATGGGGTTGGGGCTGCGGCATTTCCTACATTACAACAGCGACTATGCTTGAAAAGTACTTCATTGGCTGTAAAGCACTTTGGGACGTCCTGAGGTTGTGAAAGGCATTATAAAAATGTACGTTCTTACTATTTTTCCAGTGATTGAACACAACAGAAACTGGTGATGAGCGATTTGATCAATTATCATTACATTTGATCAATTATCATTGGAGCCCATCCCGTTTGTGTATGAGTGGTCTGAAGTGAGACTGATATTACCGTTTAATGAGTATGGAGTGGCAGATCCTGTGTATAAAACCTATTTATATATCCTAACATTGTCAAGTAAGTCAAGTTGAGAAGCAATTCACGAAAACTGCTCTGAGCTCCAGTCTTCTCAGTGTTCAGCTCTTCAAATTGGCAGTCTGAGCAGTTCAGTGAATTGCTTATTAAAAAAAAACCCTCTTAATCTTTCAATGTTTGGATGTGTAACTTGTATAAAGGTGTATTAAATTTAGAATCTCCCATTTTATGACTGGATATTTTCACATCACGTAGCCTGTTTAAATTGCCACTTAGCAACGAGGAGCCCCACAGATAATCACAGGATTCCCGGAGAAACTGAACTGCTCGGCTGAAGGAAAATCTATGCCTTTCCAATCGATTTTGGCGGCCGAGATTTAAGACGTATTATCGTCTGATCACGACAAGCAGACTTTATTGTGTCAAATTCCACCTTTATCAGATGGGATTCCAGAATTTTCACCAGTGTTTTGGGATTGAGTTAAACAAGTCTGTCCATTTTTCCATGAGAATCATAATTCAGTGACCTTCATGGATCACCAGTCGGAAAGTTTAAACCAAATTGCACAAAAATAGTGATTACCCTCAATCTTCAGTTCCATGTTGTTGATAGAGGTGTCATATCATTTTAAAATACAGAAGTGTGTCCGAAATTAAATTCCCAAGCAGCTGATGCATTGTCATTATGTAAATATTGACAACAACAGCAATTTGCATTTATGTAGTGCCTTTAACATCGAAAGAATCCCAAAACACTTCACAGAAGGTGCAATCAGATAAAAACGGGCTCTGAAACTAAGAAGGAGATGGGAGATGGGGCGATTGAAAGCTTGATCAAAGAGATGGGTTTTAAGGAGGGTCTTAAAAAAAGGAGAGATGGTGAGGCGGAGGGATTTAGGGAGGGAAATCCAGAGCATGGGGCCGAGACAGGTGAAGGCATGGCCACCAATGGTGGGACGAAGGGAGGGGAGATGCCCAAGAGGGCAGAGTCAGAGGAACGGGGGTTTAGGGAGGGGGGGTTTGTAGGGCTGGAGGAGGTTACAGAAATAGGGAAGCCATGAAGGAATTTGAACATGAGGATGAGAATTTTAAATTCGAGGTGTTGGGAGCCCAGGAACCAATGTAGGACAGCCAGCACAGGGATGTTGAGCAGGGCTTGGTGTGGAATAGGATCCGGGGCAGCAGAGTTTTGGATGAGCTGAAGTTCACTGAGGGTGGAGGATGGGTTGCCAGGCAGGAGAGCGTTGGAATAGTCACGTGTGGAGGTGATAAAGGCATGGGTGACGGTTTCAGTGATCAGTGGGCTGAGGCAGGAGTGGAGAGGGACGATGTCACGGAGGTGGAAGGAGGCGGTCTTTGTGATGGAGCTGATAATGGGATCAGAAACTCGGGATGCCGAGATTGCGAACAGTCTGGTTCAGCGGGAGACAGTGGCCTCCCACAACAAAAGAGCTGATGAATTGCTGACTCATAAGGAAATGCAGGGTGATGTGTTTGATGCATACCAAAGAAAAACACATTGATGGAGACCAAAGTGCGAAACTGGTCGTGCACTGTGCGTGTGAAATTCCTGCCACATTGAAGGGACGTCTGGAGGAAGTAATTGTTGAAGTGGTCGTGTGGAGGTGCTTGTTCCTGCAAATTACCCCCCAGACTGAGAATCGGATAAATATCATTGTGGAGAACAGCACGAGACGCAGTCAATCATTTCCCATCAGGCAGCAATTGTGTCCCAGATGGAGACAGTTTACCACATGACAAGAGTCACTGACCTTTAAAAGTAATTTATTGTGTGAAGCTTTTTGAGACATTTGAAGGTGATACGGTGCTATCTAAATGTACCATTTCTATTTTTATTTCAAATCTATTTGAGCGAAATGATTGCCATCCTGTTATCTCGGGACTCGCCACCAGATGGAATCACTTACGAGCCAGCTCCCCGGCGGTCCCACTGTACTGTTGTGCAGGAATGCACCACCGGACAGAGCTACTTACAGTCTGTTGGCCCTGGATTCTGCCCATTCTTTTTGCACCAGTCTGTACCTCATTCCAGAGAGCTTGCTAAGCAGGGCAGGACAGGGCGTCTTACAGCATGCGTTCCTTACAGACAGCAGGTGCTTCTCGCAATATTTGAGTGAATCCAGACATTCAAAGGCTGAATCATAAGGTTATGTTTTCAGTTCTTTTAAGCAAATGAGAGATTTAATTAGTTTGATTTGATTGAATGTTCATACAGCTGATGTTGCAAGTCAAATTGTTACACTGACAGCAGGCACAGAAGTCCAGAAAGCTCGAAATGTTATGAGATCATATGGAATGCATTACCACAAGTCAGTCCCAACATTTCAGTTGAATCAGATAAAGACTTGAAGAAAAATATTTTTAAAATACTGGGAAACGGCAGGAACATAGGATCCATGGAGTTAGTCGTGATGTGGAGCTGGCACACACAGGCAGGATGAGACCAATCATCTTCTAGTGTGTCTAAATTTTGATGATTATACAAGGGGCTGCATTTATATAACCCGTTTCGCAACCTCAGGACGTCCCAAAGTGTTTCACAGCCAATTAAGTACTTTTTGAAGTGTACTCACTGTTGTAATGTAGGAAACACAGAAGCCAATTTGCTCACAGCAAGCTCCCACAAACAGCAATGAGTTTATGACCAGATCATCCGTTTTTAGGTCTTGGGTGAGGGATAAAAATTGGTCAGAACACCAGGGAGAACTCTGCTGCTTTTGTTCAAATAGTGCTGTGGAATCATTTACATCCACCTAAGAGGGCAGACGGTATCGGTTTAATGTCTCAACCAACAGTGCAGCACTCCCTCAGCACTGACCCTCGGACAGTGCAGCGCTCCCTCAGTACTGCCCCTCCCACAGTGCGGCGCTCCCTCAGTACTGACCCTCCCACAGTGCAGCGCTCCCTCAGTACTGACCCTCCCACAGTGCGGCACTCCCTCAGTACTGACCCTCCCACAGTGCGGTGCTCCCTCAGTACTGACCCTCCGACAGTGCAGCGCTCCCTCAGTACTGACCCTCCCACAGTGCGGCGCTCCCTCAGTACTGACCCTCTGACAGTGCGGCGCTCCCTCAGTACTGCCCCTCCGACAGTGCGGCGCTCCCTCAGTACTGCCCCTCCCACAGTGCGGCGCTCCCTCAGTACTGACCCTCCCACAGTGCGGCACTCCCTCAGTACTGCCCCTCCCACAGTGCGGCACTCCCTCAGTACTGACCCTCCGACAGTGCGGCGCTCCCTCAGTACTGCACCACTCCCCCTCCCTCAGTACTGCCCCTCCATCAGTGCAGCACTCTCTCAGTAATGTCCCTCCGACAGTGCAGCGCTCCCTCAGTACTGCCCCTCCCACAGTGCAGTGCTCCCTCAGCATCAGTACAAACCACCCGACAGTGCAGCGCTCCCTCAGTACTAACCCCCCGATAGTGCAGCACTACCTCAGTACTCCCCCTCCATCAGTGCAGCGCTCCCTCAGTACTGCCCCTCCGACAGTGCAGCACTCCCTCAGTACTGACCCTCCGATAGTGCAGCGCTCCCTCAGTGCTGACCCTCCGACAGTGCAGCGCTCCCTCAGTGCTGACCCTCCCATAGTGCAGTACTCCCTCAGTACTGCCCCTCCATCAGTGCAGTACTCCCTCAGTACTGCCCCTCCATCAGTGCAGTACTCCCTCAGTACTGCCCCTCCGTTAGTGCAGCGCTCCCTCAGTAATGTCCCTCCATCAGTGCAGTACTCCCTCAGTACTGCCCCTCCGTTAGTGCAGCGCTCCCTCAGTAATGTCCCTCCAATAGTGCAGCGCTCCCTCAGTACTGCCCCTCCCACAATGCAGCGCCCTCTCAGTTCTGACCCTCCAACACTCCCTCAATACTGACCCTCCGACAGTGCGGCGCTCCCTCAGTACTGACCCTCCGACAGTGCGGCGCTCCCTCACTACTGACCCTCCGACAGTGCGGCGCTCCCTCAGTACTGACCCTCCGACAGTGCGGCGCTCCCTCAGTACTGACCCTCCGACAGTGTGGCGCTCCCTCAGTACTGACCCTCCGACAGTGCGGCGCTCCCTCAGTACTGACCCTCCGACAGTGCGGCGCTCCCTCAGTACTGACCCTCCGACAGTGCGGCACTCCCTCAGTAATGTCCCTCCGATAGTGCAGCGCTCCCTCAGTGCTGACCCTCCAACAGTGCAGTGCTCCCTCAGTACTACCCCTCCCATAGTGCAGTACTCCCTCAGTACTGCCCCTCCATCAGTGCAGCACTCCCTCAGTAATGTCCCTCCGATAGTGCAGCGCTCCCTCAGTACTGACCCTCCAACAGTGCAGCGCTCCCTCAGTACTAACCCCCCGATAGTGCAGCACTCCCTCAGTACTGCCCCTCCATCAGTGCAGTGCTCCCTCAGTACTGCCCCTCCGTTAGTGCAGCGCTCCCTCAGTACTGCCCCTCCGACAGTGCAGCACTCCCTCAGTACTGACCCTCCCACAATGCAACGCTCTCTCAGTTCTGACCCTCCAACACTCCCTCAATACTGACCCTCCGACAGTGCGGCGCTCCCTCAGTACTGACCCTCCGACAGTGCGGCGCTCCCTCAGTACTGACCCTCCGACAGTGCGGCGCTCCCTCAGTACTGACCCTCCGACAGTGCAGCGCTCCCTCAGTACTGACCCTCCGACAGTGCGGCACTCCCTCAGTACTGACCCTCCGACAGTGCGGCGCTCCCTCAGTACTGACCCTCCGACAGTGCGGCGCTCCCTCAGTACTGACCCTCCGACAGTGCGGCGCTCCCTCAGTACTGACCCTCCGACAGTGCAGCACTCCCTCAGTACTGACCCTCCGACAGTGCAGCGCTCCCTCAGTACTGACCCTCCGACAGTGCGGCGCTCCCTCAGTACTGACCCTCCGACAGTGCGGCGCTCCCTCAGTACTTCACTGGGATGTCAGCCTGGATTATGAACTGAAGTCAGACTTGAACCCACGCCTTTCTGACTCAGAGGTGAGAGTGCTTCCCACCGAGCCACAGGAACACCTTTCAATCCTCTGCTCTCCCCTGTATCACACACCTACCACCTTTCAGTTAATCATCAAAATTCCAAATAGGAATGAAGTCCTGTTTTAATTCCCTCCTCATCTCTCCTGAAAGCACTGACTGCTGAGTTGTGTTTGGTTCCAAACGGAGTCCGTGCTCTGGCACTTCACGCAAATGGGCATTATTTACGTGTGAGCCTCGACTGTCAGCTAGCTGTTTGACCATGGGAGGCATCACTGCTGAGCCTGATCCTGTCCTCGACACCCACGTACACACAGACTCGGACAATGCTTGTAGCCAGGAGTAGGAACCTGTTCTAATTTTAGTTCCAGTAGCCTAGAGGTGCTGAACATAATTGTACCACTTCCGACTGAAGTCATCTGAATCAGATTGGACGGCGAGTCAAATGGATTAATTACTGAACAAACACATCATCACCAATGTGCAGTTATTTGTGATAGAAATAGCGCTGAGTGAGATTTCAACCCCGAGAGAAAAGCATGAAAATGGAGAACCAGCAGACAGCCAAAGAGGCATTGAATAAATGACACACAGAGCAAGTCAGGGATGGTGGGAGAGAATCCATAGGGCAGGGAGCAGAGTAATGATATAACACCCTCAGTGCTACGAAGACCAGGACGGTAACTTTTGCAATGATTGTCCATATTTTGACCAACTGTCTATCTCCATGAGGCCTAAGAAGTTCTCATCGTTTATAAGTATTTAACTTGGCTTCGTAATCACATCCATCGGACCAAAGTCCTACTTACCAACGTTGGCACCCTTAAGTGATCTACAAATCCTACATCCCATATAGTGGTTGTTGGAGGCAAATCATCTCAGCCCCATGGCATTGCTGCAGGAGTTCCTCAGGGCAGTGTCCTAGGCCCAACCATCTTCAGCTGCTTCATCAATGACCTTCCCTCCATCATAAGGTCAGAAATGGGGATGTTCGCTGATGACTGCACAGTGTTCAGTTCCATTCGCAACCCCTCAGATAATGAAGCAGTCCGTGCCCGCATGCAGCAAGACCTGGACAACATCCAGGCTTGGGCTCATAAGTGGCAAGTAACATTCGCGCCAGACAAGTGCCAGGCAATGACCATCTCCAACAAGAGAGAGTCTAACCACCTCCCCTTGACATTCAATGGCATTACCATCGCCGAATCCCCCACCATCAACATCCTGGGGATCACCATTGACCGGAAACTTAACTGGACCAGCCATATAAATACTGTGGCTACAAGAGCAGGTCAGAGGCTGGATATTCTTCGGCGAGTGACTCACCTCCTGACTCCCCAAAACCTTTCCACCATCGACAAGACACAAGTCAAGAGTGTGATGGAATACTCTCCACTTGCCTGGATGAGTGCAGCTCCAACAACACTCAAGAAGCTCGACACCATCCAGGACAAAGCAGCCCGCTGGATTGGCACCCCATCCACCACCCTAAACATTCACTCCCTTCACCACCGGTGCACAGTGGCTGCAGTGTGTACCATCCACAGGATGCACTGCAGCATCTCGCCAAGGCTTCTTCGACAGCACCTCCCAAACCCATGACCTCTACCACCTAGAAGGACAAGGGCAGCAGGCACATGGGAACAACACCACCTGCACATTCCCCTCCAAGTCACACACCATCCCGACTTGGAAATATATCGCCGTTCCTTCATCATCACTGGGTCAAAATCCTGGAACTCCCTTCCTAACAGCACTGTGGGAGAACCTTCACTACATGAACTGCAGCGGTTCAAGAAGGCGGCTCACCACCACCTTCTCAAGGGACAATTAGGGATGGGCAATAAATGCTGGCCTTGCCAGCGACGCCCACATTCCATGAACGAATAAAAAAAAACCGTGATGGAATAATAAGATGTTTTGCAGGCAGCTGAAAAAATGCCATTTCTTGCTCTGGAGCGATGCAGATCAACGGAAGTGGCCGAATCCCGTGCCAGAATCCACCATCCTTGACCTTGGTCAATGCTGTGGAAATCTATGACTTGATTAGCATCACAGAAAAGGCTAGCATTCATCGATTTTATGCTAGGAAAGCAAGAACTATTGTGAATGCAGATCAATCTGAACAATCTGTAGAGAATGCCAGTACTGCAACTTCACAAACTGCTTTTCCTGCCCGTGGAATTCTCCTGAGGAGCCTAGATTTTCGCTTTGGGCATAAGCCCTATTGGAAATGGGGCAGTCTGTGGTTGCCCTGACTTACAGATATGTCCAGGATCTCAAAGAGTTCCTGGCATGGTAAGTGCCTCTGATCAGGGGCTCACACATTGGAGGTTGGGAGATCGCATTGCGTTTCAGCATTTGAAGGACTGCAGCAGCCTACTGGAGTGGGAGTTGTGGCTTTCAAGCAACTCGGCAAGACGCAGAACACCCTTTTCTGCAGTGGGGCCCCAGGAAGTCTGATGGAGGCAGTGAGGGACGGGAGTGGGGGGGGGGGGCGGGGTGTGAATGGGGACTGGCTGGCTTTGGGATGGAGCGCTGTAGGACAAGAATGGCAGGAGGCAGCAATCAGCTGCTTGAGTAATATACTGTGGACCTGGAGGCAATAAAGGAAGAAGTTTAATGACCTGACCAGTTCAGCTAAGGTAAGAGAACCCACTGTTACCCTCCATTCATTCAGTGTACTAAACCCTATGACAACATTAGCTCCCACTGCATGCTCTCCGACTTTCCATGCCTGTCATGAATGCCAATTAAGTACGAGACACACATAGCAGCACCAGCCTTTCGCTGGAAGTATTCCTTCACATATCCTTGCTTGGATTCAGGCCAATGCCATTGTCTGATTTAACGTAACTAGATGCTAACGTAAGAACATAAGAACATAAGAAATAGGAGCAGGAGTAGGCCAATCGGCCCCTCGAGCCTGCTCCGCCATTCAATAAGATCATGGCTGATCTGATCCCAACCACAAATCTAAAGAACACAAGAAGTAGGAGCAGGACCCGGCCACTCAGCCCCTGGGCCCGCTCCACCACCCACAGGGCCTTGACCGATCCGAACTCAGCTTCATGTCCAATTTCCTGCCCGCTCCCCATAACCCCTAATTCCCTTTACTTCTCGGAAACTGTCTATTTCTGTTTTAAATTTATCTAATGATGTAGCTTCCACAGCTTCCTGGGGCAGCAAATTCCACAGACCTACTACCCTCTGAGTGAAGAAGTTTCTCCTCATCTCAGTTTTGAAAGAGCAGCCCCTTATTCTAAGATTATGCCCCCTAGTTCTAGTTTCACCCATCCTTGGGAACATCCTTACCGCATCCACCCGATCAAGCCCCTTCACAATCTAATATGTTTCAATAAGATCGCCTCTCATTCTTCTGAACTCCAATGAGAAGAGTCCCAATCTACTCAACCTCTCCTCATATGTCCGCCCCCTCATCCCCGGGATTAACCGAGTAACACTTGGGTATCACTATAGAACATAAAGACAATTGCAACCCCTTCACTTCTACCACTGTGGTTGCAGGAGAACAAAGCATATTCAAGAGGAGGACATTCTTACATTTGGGTCCTACACATGCTGGTGAGAGAAGCTATGGGGAGCTGGAGATGGGGAAGTGAGAGACTCTACCCCATCTCATGGACCCCACTAACCACTTTCTGCTGCTCTCTCTCTTCTCATGCTATTCCATCACTCACTGACTAGTGAAATACCATATAATGGAACACTTTATCACATCACCGTTGGAGGTCAGACGTGAAGGCTTCTCATAAGGATACCATTGTAATGCCTCTTCCTGTTCTGTTTCCCGAGGTATACCTGAGCTAGACCACAGTGACACCAGGCCCACCAGCACTTTGTAACTAACACCACCACGCCCAAGCAATGGCTCAGATACGTCCACCCCAGTTCCCCCATCAGATTTTTCTATTTCTAACTAGAACTAGGTGGGATTATTTTCAATTGACTTTTAGCTCAATGGTTTTAAATATATTTCCATGCTTATTGCCCCTCTTAAAATCTTTTTCATTCCCTCTTTGTGTTGCTGGAGGTACAGTGACTAAAACTGGGCACAATACTCCCAATTACACTGTCTCCAAAGATTCATGATGCGTCAGATTTTCTGAAATTCGATTGACTGTATTACTTCCAGAGTTGCCTTTGGATATCACCATACCATCACATGGTGCCAAACTATTAAACCAGGGCAATCTCACCCCGCCATGCTATGACAGCCAACCAAATCGTCGACCAAACCATGACACCAACTAAATCACTATGATCAAAAGAAAAACTCACTGATCCAAATATTTATACAAGGGCAAACCATCGAACCTGGTCAAACAATTGTAACCAGTTAAACCATCGAACTGAGTCTAACTATGTCACCCAGCCAAACCATCAAACCTGGTCAAACAATTGTAACCAGTTAACCCATCGAACTGAGTCTAACTAGGTCACCCAGCCAAACCATCGAACCTGGTCAAACAATTGTAACCAGTTAAACCATCGAACTGAGTCTAACTATGTCACCCAGCCAAACCATCAAACCTGGTCAAACAATTGTAACCAGTTAAACCATCGAACTGAGTCTAACTATGTCACCCAGCCAAACCATCGAACCTGGTCAAACAATTGTAACCAGTTAAACCATCGAACTGGGTCTAACTATGTCACCCAGCCAAACTACCACATTAAACCAAACCATTGAATCTGGTCAAACCATCCCACCCAATTAAATCATGATTCTGGACCAAACCATTCCATGCAATAGGTTCAACCAAGATACTAATATCATTATTGATCCTTTTGCTTTGGACTGTGCTTCTGTAAACTGCTTACTCATCTGTCGGATTGCTTCTTTTTCTCTTCAATAATTAACTCAGGTGTAGTCTATTAAACAAAACAATTAACCAGTCAATTGCAGCTTGAAATGAAATTCCCAGCGATTATATATGCCATTAGTAATGACAACAATTTTATTGAATTAAGCAACCTCTTTCACAGCATATCTTCAAGGTATAAAGGCCAAACAATGCTCAGGTTACATGGCAATTACCTTATTAACAGCCAGAAAATGCATCTCCTTGGATAAGAGCATAACTCAAGCACCAAATGTGCACAAAAAGCATTTTTAACTGCACTTGACAGTGACCTCATTTCAATTCCACATTCAATGTGATTAGATTCCAAATCTGTAACATTCAAGATTGTAAATGTTGACATATTAGCAGTCTTCGGAATTATAAAACTGCAAGTTAGTCTATCTATTTATATTATAAAAATGTAGCCTGTCTGTACCGGTTCAGATACAGGCCCCACACTACCTGTATCTGTCGCACATGGATGGGGAGAGAAAGTGTCAAAATCAAAAGCAGCCATTTGTAATACACAAATTCTCCACCAACACAACACAACACACCGCAACATCACACTTCGGAACACAGGAACAGGAGGAGGCCATTCAGCCCCTCGAGCCTGTTACACCATTCAAATAGATCATGGCTGATCTGTATATCTTAACTCCACTTATCAGCCTTTGCTCCCTATCCCTCGGTACTCTTACCCACAAAAAAATCCTTAAAAAACAGGAAACTGAAGCCAATCTTCTGACCTGCAGCTTCAATAGCAACTAAACTATGAATGCACTCATCCAGTATTTACCGAACAACAATTGAACTTTGTACAGTTAAAATGTCATCTTGGCAGTGGAGAAATTCATTCCATGTTCTTATACTAATCATCCAAGTTATTGGGAGCAATGCCACAGGAGGTTGGCTTGTAAAGATGAAAATTAAGATGGAGCTTTTGGGAGAGGGGAGGCACTGATGTATTTACACTTTTTCGATCCACTACCCAAGGGCTTAAGTTGCATTAGTCATTTTCTTGTGATTTACAATTATCCTGCTGCTCTCTTGGCCGGGCCTCCCAGCTTCCGTCCTCCATAAACTTCAACTCATCCAAAACTCTACTGCCCCGTATCCTAACTCGTACCAAGTCCCCTTCGCCCAACACCCCAGTGTTCGCTGACCTACATTCGCTGCAACCCTTCAATTTTAAAATTCTCATCCCTGTTTTCAAATCCCTCCATGGCCCTCGCCCCTCCCTATCTCTGTAACCTCCTCCAGCCCTACAACCCTCCGAGATCTCTGCGAGATCTCCTGCAATTCTGGCCTCTTGCGCATCCCTGATTTCCTTCGCCCTTCCATTGTTGGATCATGCTGTGCGTAAATTGGCTGCCGCGTTTCCTACATTACGACAGTAGGGATGTCACATAGAATTGAAACAGTTGAAGTAACACCATCACCCCTGTACTTGCTGACCAACATTGGCCTCTTGTGCATCCCCGATTTTCTTCATTCCACCACTGGAGACGTGCCATCAGCTGCCTAGGTCCAAAGCTCTGGAATTCCCTCCCTAAATCTCTCTGCCTCTCTCTCTCCTCCTTTAAGATGTTCCTTAAAATCTATCTCTTTGACCAAGCTTTTGATCATCTGCCCTAAAATCTCCTTCGTGGCTCGGTGTCAAATTTTGTTTGATAATCGCTCCTGTGAAGCGCCTTGGGACATTTTACTACATTAAAGGCTCTACGTAGTTGCCAATTGTTGTTATTGTAAAGAGGGGGTTGACATAAGGGGAATATGTGATGGTGAGCAAGTAACTAAATACCAGTTGGTGTCTGCTGGTGTCTGAACTAGCACCAGCATGAGTCAGTCCCCTCAGGGGAGGTTGGTTTACACCAGCATTACTTTGGAACTCACAAATCAAACAGCTTACGTTGTCAAGTGGAAGAGAAATTTCAAGCTTCCTTCCATTATTATAGAAAGGTCACAAAATATGATAAACTTAGCAAAGTGTGGGTGAAAGTGTGAGCCCGTCTGTACTATGTTAGCCTGTCCTTCAGTATCAGCCCATGGTTACCTGCTAGATATTCCTGGGCAGTGACCCTTAATTGTACCCTGACTCACCAGGTTCTCTTTGTGGGTTCGAGGTGCTGCTTCATGTCACCAGGATCACCAACCCCACCACCTCTCTCCTACACTGACCCCAGCTGAGGAATGGGTGGGACCTTGCAGACCACCCACTGAGATTGGCCCTTCAGCCTCTAACACCCTTGGAGTTGCTTAATAATTGATGATATTATTGTTAACATGGAACCTGTCAACTGAAGACCAACAGCAACAGAATTTCTAATGTAAAATGTAGTTATTGATATTATTTACTGAATAATTTAAAGTTTGTAGATACCAGTTTCCTATGTTAAAGACCTATACTCCTGCTTTTAGATTGGAACCACTCCAGATTTGAACATTTTATTGCTCTCTTTCCGCTCTCCTTTTGTCTGCCTGTTGTGTTTTTTCTCTCGTTGTTTTACTGATTTTAATCGCCCCACCATTGGCGGCCGTGCCTTCAGCTGCCTAGACCCTAAGATCTGGAATTCCCTCCCTAAACCTCTCCACCTCACCACCTCTCTCTCCTCCTTTAAGACACTCCTTAAAACCTACCTCTTTGACCAAGCTTTTGGTCACCTGTCCTAATATCTCCTTATGTGGCTCGGTGTCAAATTTATTTTTGATATTTGCTCCTGTGAAGCGCCTTGGGACGTTTTACTACATTAAAGGCGCTGCAGAAACACAAGTTGTTGTTGTTTCTCCTTGTTATAACTGATGACTTATGGAGATTCACAATAGATCTAAATTCATCAAATCTAATCATTTATTGAAATGAAGAGTGAAAAAGTGATAAATCTGTCTTTATTAAATCACAGTACAAGGGACCCAAGGTCAAGTCCATTACAATATCTCTGCACTCAGCTCTATCCAACAATTGCCTTTTAAAGTTTTACAAACTCATTATAACCGCTGCGTTGACTCAGGGCTTTATTCTGAAATATTAAACATCACTGGATCAATAAGAGGTTTTAGCATACTCTGATCCTGCATTAGTCAAAGCAGTTAAATATTGATCACAGTTAATGGGGCCTAAGGACCACATGTCTGGTGTGTCTGAGCTCACCCCCTTGCTCTTCTGCTGAGGGTAGCTTCTATCCTGAGCTCAAGGACTCCAGTCATGGGCACTGTTTGTAACAGTCTTGACTCCTTCAGTGGAGGCCATTGGCAGTTAACCATTTCAGCCTGCCATCACGGACAGAGTTCTGACTAGGCAGAGCTGCAATGTCTCCGAGTCGTCTCCACAATCCTTGGAGCTGTAGTCACCATTTCCATTCGGAGCAAATTGGAGGTTAATTTGGAATGTGTTTGGCTCAGATTCAGCGTGTTTGTAGTGGATCAAAATCTCTCTGCTCTATTTATTTATTTTTATGTTTTTCAGTTACTTAAAAAGCTTCCCACACTGAGGAACTCCCAGCTCATATATAATGTGGGCTAGATATAGAATGAAGCTCCCTCAAAACTGTTCCATCAGTCACTCCCAGAGCACATGTAATGTGGACTAGATGAAGAGAAGGCCTTTCTCAACACCATGCCATCAAGCAGATTGCTGATTTTGATTTCCTCTATGATGACCTGCATCCATTCCTACAACTCGTAGAGAATATTTTGAACTGAACAACAGGTTACATCCATCAAGGGTTAGATTCATAGGAACATAGGAACAGGAGGAGGCCATTTGGCCCCTCGAGCCTGTTCCGCCATTCAATGAGATCATGGCTGATCTGTGATCTAACTCCATATACCTGCCTTTGGCCCATATCCCTTAATCCCTTTGGTTAACAAAAATCTATCAGTCTCAGATTTAAAATTAACAATTGAGCTAGTATCTACTACCGTTTGTGGAAGAGAGTTCCAAACTTCTACCACCCTTTGTGTGTAGAAATGTTTCCTAACTTCACTCCTGAAAGTCCTGGCTCTAATTTTTAGGCTATGTCCCCTGGTCCTGGACTCCCCAACCAGTGGAAATAGTTTCTCTCTATAGACCCTATCAGTTCTCCTTAATATCTTGAAAACTTCAATCAAATCACCCCCTAATCTTCCAAATTCCATGGAATACAACCCTAGTTTGTGTAATCTCTCCTCGTAACTTAACCCTTGAAGTCCGGGTATCATTCTAGTAAACCTACGCTGCACTCCCTCCAAGGCCAATATATCCTTCCTAAGGTGCAGTGCCCAGAACTGCTCACAGTACTCCAGGTGAGGTCGAACCAGGGTTTTGTATAGCTGCAGCATAACTTCTGCCCCCTTGTATTCTAGTTCTCCAGATATAAAGGCCAGTATTCCATTTGCCTTTTTGATTATTTTCTGCACCTGTCTGTGATATTTTAATAATCTATGTACATGGACCCTGAGTCTCTTTGGACCTCCACTGTTTCGAGCTTTTCACCATTTAGAAAGTACCCTGATCTATCCTTTTTAGGTCCAAAGTGGATGACCTCACACTTGCCGACACTGAAATTCATTTGCCACAGTTTTGCCCATTCACTTAATCTATTAATATCTCTCTGTAATTTCATGCTTCCATCCACACTGCTTATAATGCTGTCTAGATTCAGAGTAAAGCTCCCTCTACACTGTCCCATCAAACACTCCCAGGGCGGGTACAGCACGGGTTAGGTACAGAGTAAAGCTCCCTCTACACTGTCCCATCAAACACTCCCAGGGCAGGTTCAGCACGGGTTAGATACAGAGTAAAGCTCCCTCTACACTGTCCCATCAAACACTCCCAGGGCAGGTACAGGGTTATTTACAGAGTAAAGCTCCCTCTACACTGTCCCATCAAACACTCCCAGGGCAGGTACAGTGTTAGATACAGAGTAAAGCTCCCTCTACACTGTCCCATCAAACACTCCCAGGGCAGGTACAGGGTTATTTACAGAGTAAAGCTCCCTCTACTGTCCCATCAAACACTCCCAGGGCAGGTACAGCACAGGTTAGATACAGAGTAAAGCTCCCTCTACTGTCCCATCAAACACTCCCAGGGCAGGTACAGCACAGGTTAGATACAGAGTAAAGCTCCCTCTACACTGTCCCATCAAACACCCCCAGGGCAGGTACAGGGTTAGATACAGAGTAAAGCTCCCTCTACACTGTCCCATCAAACACTCCCAGGTCAGGTACAGGGTTAGATACAGAGTAAAGCTCCCTCTACACTGTCCCATCAAACACCCCCAGGGCAGGTACAGGGTTAGATACAGAGTAAAGCTCCCTCTACACTGTCCCATCAAACACCCCCAGGGCAGGTACAGGGTTAGATACAGAGTAAAGCTCCCTCTACACTGTCCCATCAAACACTCCCAGGTCAGGTACAGGGTTAGATACAGAGTAAAGCTCCCTCTACACTGTCCCATCAAACACCCCCAGGGCAGGGACAGGGTTAGATACAGAGTAAAGCTCCCTCTACACTGTCCCATCAAACACCCCCAGGGCAGGTACAGGGTTAGATACAGAGTAAAGCTCCCTCTACACTGTCCCATCAAACACTCCCAGGGCAGGTACAGGGTTAGATACAGAGTAAAGCTCCCTCTACACTGTCCCATCAAACACCCCCAGGGCAGGTACAGGGTTAGATACAGAGTAAAGCTCCCTCTACACTGTCCCATCAAACACTCCCAGGTCAGGTACAGGGTTAGATACAGAGTAAAGCTCCCTCTACACTGTCCCATCAAACACCCCCAGGGCAGGTACAGGGTTAGATACAGAGTAAAGCTCCCTCTACACTGTCCCATCAAACACCCCCAGGGCAGGTACAGTACGGGTTAGATACAGAGTAAAGCTCCCTCTACACTGTCCCATCAAACACCCCCAGGGCAGGTACAGGGTTAGATACAGAGTAAAGCTCCCTCTACACTGTCCCATCAAACACCCCCAGGGCAGGTACAGGGTTAGATACAGAGTAAAGCTCCCTCTACACTGTCCCATCAAACACTCCCAGGTCAGGTACAGAGTTAGATACAGAGTAAAGCTCCCTCTACACTGTCCCATCAAACACCCCCAGGGCAGGTACAGGGTTAGATACAGAGTAAAGCTCCCTCTACACTGTCCCATCAAACACTCCCAGGTCAGGTACAGGGTTAGATACAGAGTAAAGCTCCCTCTACACTGTCCCATCAAACACCCCCAGGGCAGGTACAGGGTTAGATACAGAGTAAAGCTCCCTCTACACTGTCCCATCAAACACCCCCAGGGCAGGTACAGGGTTAGATACAGAGTAAAGCTCCCTCTACACTGTCCCATCAAACACTCCCAGGTCAGGTACAGGGTTAGATACAGAGTAAAGCTCCCTCTACACTGTCCCATCAAACACCCCCAGGGCAGGTACAGGGTTAGATACAGAGTAAAGCTCCCTCTACACTGTCCCATCAAACACCCCCAGGGCAGGTACAGGGTTAGATACAGAGTAAAGCTCCCTCTACACTGTCCCATCAAACACTCCCAGGGCAGGTACAGGGTTAGATACAGAGTAAAGCTCCCTCTACACTGTCCCATCAAACACTCCCAGGGCAGGTACAGGGTTAGATACAGAGTGAAGCTCCCTCTACACTGTCCCATCAAACACCCCCAGGGCAGGTACAGGGTTAGATACAGAGTAAAGCTCCCTCTACACTGTCCCATCAAACACTCCCAGGGCAGGTACAGTGTTAGATACAGAGTAAAGCTCCCTCTACACTGTCCCATCAAACACTCCCAGGGCAGGTACAGGGTTAGATACAGAGTAAAGCTCCCTCTAAAAAAAATAAAGAGCGAGGCCTGGGGAGTAGGCCTCAATCGGAGCGCCTGAGGTAAGGAGCGGACCTGTTCGGAGTCGGGGGCCGTGTGTCGGAGTCGGGGGCCGTGTGTCGGAGTCGGGGGCCGTGTGTCGGAGTCGGGGGCCGTGTGTCGGAGTCGGGGGCAGTGTGTCGGAGTCGGGGGCCGTGAGTCGGAGTCGGGGGCCGTGTGTTGGAGTCGGGGGCCGTGTGTCGGGGGCCGTGTGTCGGAGTCGGGGGCAGTGAGTCGGAGTCGGGGGCCGTGAGTCAGAGTCGGGGGCCGTGTGTCGGAGTCGGGGGCCGTGTGTCGGAGTCGGGGGCCGTGTGTCGGAGTCGGGGGCAGTGTGTCGGAGTCGGGGGCGGTGAGTCGGAGTCGGGGGCAGTGTGTCGGAGTCGGGGGCAGTGTGTCGGAGTCGGGGGCCGTGTGTCGGAGTCGGGGGCAGTGAGTCGGAGTCGGGGGCCGTGTGTCGGAGTCGGGGGCCGTGTGTCGGGGTCGGGGGCCGTGTGTCGGAGTCGGGGGCCGTGTGTCGGGGTCGGGGGCCGTGTGTCGGAGTCGGGGGCCGTGTGTCGGAGTCGGGGGCCGTGTGTCGGAGTCGGGGGCGGTGAGTCAGAGTCGGGGGCCGTGTGTCGGAGTCGGGGGCCGTGTGTCGGAGTCGGGGGCCGTGTGTCGGAGTCGGGGGCAGTGTGTCGGAGTCGGGGGCGGTGAGTCGGAGTCGGGGGCCGTGTGTCGGAGTCGGGGGCGGTGTGTCGGAGTCGGGGGCGGTGAGTCGGAGTCGGGGGCCGTGTGTCGGAGTCGGGGGCCGTGTGTCGGAGTCGGGGGCCGTGTGTCGGAGTCGGGGGCCGTGTGTCGGAGTCGGGGGCGGTGAGTCGGAGTCGGGGGCAGTGTGTTGGAGTCGGGGGCCGTGTGTCGGAGTCGGGGGCAGTGTGTCGGAGTCGGGGGCGGTGAGTCGGAGTCGGGGGCCGTGTGTCGGAGTCGGGGGCGGTGAGTCGGAGTCGGGGGCCGTGTGTCGGAGTCGGGGGCCGTGTGTCGGAGTCGGGGGCAGTGAGTCGGAGTCGGGGGCAGTGTGTCGGAGTCGGGGGCGGTGTGTCGGAGTCGGGGGCAGTGTGTCGGAGTCGGGGGCAGTGTGTCGGAGTCGGGGGCCGTGTGTCGGAGTCGGGGGCAGTGAGTCGGAGTCGGGGGCCGTGTGTCGGAGTCGGGGGCCGTGTGTCGGGGTCGGGGGCCGTGTGTCGGAGTCGGGGGCCGTGTGTCGGGGTCGGGGGCCGTGTGTCGGAGTCGGGGGCCGTGTGTCGGAGTCGGGGGCCGTGTGTCGGAGTCGGGGGCGGTGAGTCAGAGTCGGGGGCCGTGTGTCGGAGTCGGGGGCCGTGTGTCGGAGTCGGGGGCCGTGTGTCGGAGTTGGGGGCAGTGTGTCGGAGTCGGGGGCGATGAGTCGGAGTCGGGGGCCGTGTGTCGGAGTCGGGGGCGGTGTGTCGGAGTCGGGGGCGGTGAGTCGGAGTCGGGGGCCGTGTGTCGGAGTCGGGGGCCGTGTGTCGGAGTCGGGGGCCGTGTGTCGGAGTCGGGGGCCGTGTGTCGGAGTCGGGGGCCGTGTGTCGGAGTCGGGGGCGGTGAGTCGGAGTCGGGGGCGGTGTGTTGGAGTCGGGGGCCGTGTGTCGGAGTCGGGGGCAGTGTGTCGGAGTCGGGGGCGGTGAGTCGGAGTCGGGGGCCGTGTGTCGGAGTCGGGGGCGGTGAGTCGGAGTCGGGGGCCGTGTGTCGGAGTCGGGGGCCGTGTGTCGGAGTCGGGGGCGGTGAGTCGGAGTCGGGGGCAGTGTGTCGGGGGCCGTGTGTCGGAGTCGGGGGCAGTGTGTCGGAGTCGGGGGCGGTGAGTCGGAGTCGGGGGCCGTGTGTCGGAGTCGGGGGCGGTGAGTCGGAGTCGGGGGCCGTGTGTCGGAGTCGGGGGCAGTGTGTCGGGGGCCGTGTGTCGGAGTCGGGGGCCGTGTGTCGGAGTCGGGGGCAGTGTGTCGGAGTCGGGGGCAGTGTGTCGGAGTCGGGGGCCGTGTGTCGGAGTCGGGGGCCATGTGTCGGAGTCGGGGGCCGTGTGTCGGAGTCGGGGGCAGTGTGTCGGAGTCGGGGGCCGTGTGTCGGAGTCGGGGGGCAGTGTGTCGGAGTCGGGGGCCGTGTGTCGGAGTCGGGGGCCATGTGTCGGAGTCGGGGGCCGTGTGTCGGAGTCGGGGGCAGTGTGTCGGAGTCGGGGGCCGTGTGTCGGAGTCGGGAGCGGTGAGTCGGAGTCGGGGGCGGTGAGTCGGAGTCGGGGACCGTGTGTCGGAGTCGGGGGCCGTGTGTCGGAGTCGGGGGCCGTGTGTCGGAGTCGGGGGCCGTGTGTCGGAGTCGGGGGCCGTGTGTCGGAGTCGGGGGCAGTGAGTCGGAGTCGGGGGCAGTGAGTCGGAGTCGGGGGCAGTGAGTCGGAGTCGGGGGCAGTGAGTCGGAGTCGGGGGCCGTGTGTCGGAGTCGGGGGCCGTGTGTCGGAGTCGGGGGCCGTGTGTCGGAGTCGGGGGCAGTGAGTCGGAGTCGGGGGCCGTGTGTCGGAGTCGGGGGCCGTGTGTCGGAGTCGGGGGCCGTGAGTCGGAGTCGGGGGCCGTGTGTCGGAGTCGGGGGCAGTGTGTCGGAGTCGGGGGCCGTGTGTCGGAGTCGGGGGCCGTGTGTCGGAGTCGGGGGCGGTGAGTCGGAGTCGGGGGCCGTGTGTCGGAGTCGGGGGCCGTGTGTCGGAGTCGGGGGCCGTGAGTCGGAGTCGGGGGCCGTGTGTTGGAGTCGGGGGCCGTGTGTCGGGGGCCGTGTGTCGGAGTCGGGGGCAGTGAGTCGGAGTCGGGGGCCGTGAGTCAGAGTCGGGGGCCGTGTGTCGGAGTCGGGGGCCGTGTGTCGGAGTCGGGGGCCGTGTGTCGGAGTCGGGGGCAGTGTGTCGGAGTCGGGGGCGGTGAGTCGGAGTCGGGGGCAGTGTGTCGGAGTCGGGGGCAGTGTGTCGGAGTCGGGGGCCGTGTGTCGGAGTCGGGGGCAGTGAGTCGGAGTCGGGGGCCGTGTGTCGGAGTCGGGGGCCGTGTGTCGGGGTCGGGGGCCGTGTGTCGGAGTCGGGGGCCGTGTGTCGGGGTCGGGGGCCGTGTGTCGGAGTCGGGGGCCGTGTGTCGGAGTCGGGGGCCGTGTGTCGGAGTCGGGGGCGGTGAGTCAGAGTCGGGGGCCGTGTGTCGGAGTCGGGGGCCGTGTGTCGGAGTCGGGGGCCGTGTGTCGGAGTCGGGGGCCGTGTGTCGGAGTTGGGGGCAGTGTGTCGGAGTCGGGGGCGGTGAGTCGGAGTCGGGGGCCGTGTGTCGGAGTCGGGGGCGGTGTGTCGGAGTCGGGGGCGGTGAGTCGGAGTCGGGGGCCGTGTGTCGGAGTCGGGGGCCGTGTGTCGGAGTCGGGGGCCGTGTGTCGGAGTCGGGGGCCGTGTGTCGGAGTCGGGGGCCGTGTGTCGGAGTCGGGGGCGGTGAGTCGGAGTCGGGGGCAGTGTGTTGGAGTCGGGGGCCGTGTGTCGGAGTCGGGGGCAGTGTGTCGGAGTCGGGGGCGGTGAGTCGGAGTCGGGGGCCGTGTGTCGGAGTCGGGGGCGGTGAATCGGAGTCGGGGGCCGTGTGTCGGAGTCGGGGGCCGTGTGTCGGAGTCGGGGGCAGTGAGTCGGAGTCGGGGGCAGTGTGTCGGAGTCGGGGGCAGTGTGTCGGAGTCGGGGGCAGTGTGTCGGAGTCGGGGGCAGTGTGTCGGAGTCGGGGGCCGTGTGTCGGAGTCGGGGGCAGTGAGTCGGAGTCGGGGGCCGTGTGTCGGAGTCGGGGGCCGTGTGTCGGGGTCGGGGGCCGTGTGTCGGAGTCGGGGGCCGTGTGTCGGGGTCGGGGGCCGTGTGTCGGAGTCGGGGGCCGTGTGTCGGAGTCGGGGGCCGTGTGTCGGAGTCGGGGGCGGTGAGTCAGAGTCGGGGGCCGTGTGTCGGAGTCGGGGGCCGTGTGTCGGAGTCGGGGGCCGTGTGTCGGAGTTGGGGGCAGTGTGTCGGAGTCGGGGGCGATGAGTCGGAGTCGGGGGCCGTGTGTCGGAGTCGGGGGCGGTGTGTCGGAGTCGGGGGCGGTGAGTCGGAGTCGGGGGCCATGTGTCGGAGTCGGGGGCCGTGTGTCGGAGTCGGGGGCCGTGTGTCGGAGTCGGGGGCCGTGTGTCGGAGTCGGGGGCCGTGTGTCGGAGTCGGGGGCGGTGAGTCGGAGTCGGGGGCGGTGTGTTGGAGTCGGGGGCCGTGTGTCGGAGTCGGGGGCAGTGTGTCGGAGTCGGGGGCGGTGAGTCGGAGTCGGGGGCCGTGTGTCGGAGTCGGGGGCGGTGAGTCGGAGTCGGGGGCCGTGTGTCGGAGTCGGGGGCCGTGTGTCGGAGTCGGGGGCGGTGAGTCGGAGTCGGGGGCAGTGTGTCGGGGGCCGTGTGTCGGAGTCGGGGGCAGTGTGTCGGAGTCGGGGGCGGTGAGTCGGAGTCGGGGGCCGTGTGTCGGAGTCGGGGGCGGTGAGTCGGAGTCGGGGGCCGTGTGTCGGAGTCGGGGGCAGTGTGTCGGGGGCCGTGTGTCGGAGTCGGGGGCCGTGTGTCGGAGTCGGGGGCAGTGTGTCGGAGTCGGGGGCAGTGTGTCGGAGTCGGGGGCCGTGTGTCGGAGTCGGGGGCCATGTGTCGGAGTCGGGGGCCGTGTGTCGGAGTCGGGGGCAGTGTGTCGGAGTCGGGGGCCGTGTGTCGGAGTCGGGGGGCAGTGTGTCGGAGTCGGGGGCCGTGTGTCGGAGTCGGGGGCCATGTGTCGGAGTCGGGGGCCGTGTGTCGGAGTCGGGGGCAGTGTGTCGGAGTCGGGGGCCGTGTGTCGGAGTCGGGAGCGGTGAGTCGGAGTCGGGGGCGGTGAGTCGGAGTCGGGGACCGTGTGTCGGAGTCGGGGGCCGTGTGTCGGAGTCGGGGGCCGTGTGTCGGAGTCGGGGGCCGTGTGTCGGAGTCGGGGGCCGTGTGTCGGAGTCGGGGGCAGTGAGTCGGAGTCGGGGGCAGTGAGTCGGAGTCGGGGGCAGTGAGTCGGAGTCGGGGGCAGTGAGTCGGAGTCGGGGGCCGTGTGTCGGAGTCGGGGGCCGTGTGTCGGAGTCGGGGGCCGTGTGTCGGAGTCGGGGGCAGTGAGTCGGAGTCGGGGGCCGTGTGTCGGAGTCGGGGGCCGTGAGTCGGAGTCGGGGGCCGTGTGTCGGAGTCGGGGGCAGTGTGTCGGAGTCGGGGGCCGTGTGTCGGAGTCGGGGGCCGTGTGTCGGAGTCGGGGGCGGTGAGTCGGAGTCGGGGGCCGTGTGTCGGAGTCGGGGGCCGTGTGTCGGAGTCGGGGGCCGTGTGTCGGAGTCGGGGGCAGTGTGTCGGAGTCGGGGGCCGTGTGTCGGAGTCGGGGGCAGTGAGTCGGAGTCGGGGGCCGTGTGTCGGGGTCGGGGGCGGTGTGTCGGAGTCGGGGGCGGTGAGTCGGAGTCGGGGGCAGTGTGTCGGAGTCGGGGGCAGTGTGTCGGAGTCGGGGGCCGTGTGTCGGAGTCGGGGGCAGTGAGTCGGAGTCGGGGGCCGTGTGTCGGAGTCGGGGGCCGTGTGTCGGGGTCGGGGGCCGTGTGTCGGAGTCGGGGGCCGTGTGTCGGGGTCGGGGGCCGTGTGTCGGAGTCGGGGGCCGTGTGTCGGAGTCGGGGGCCGTGTGTCGGAGTCGGGGGCGGTGAGTCAGAGTCGGGGGCCGTGTGTCGGAGTCGGGGGCCGTGTGTCGGAGTCGGGGGCCGTGTGTCGGAGTTGGGGGCAGTGTGTCGGAGTCGGGGGCGGTGAGTCGGAGTCGGGGGCCGTGTGTCGGAGTCGGGGGCGGTGTGTCGGAGTCGGGGGCGGTGAGTCGGAGTCGGGGGCCGTGTGTCGGAGTCGGGGGCCGTGTGTCGGAGTCGGGGGCCGTGTGTCGGAGTCGGGGGCCGTGTGTCGGAGTCGGGGGCGGTGAGTCGGAGTCGGGGGCAGTGTGTTGGAGTCGGGGGCCGTGTGTCGGAGTCGGGGGCAGTGTGTCGGAGTCGGGGGCGGTGAGTCGGAGTCGGGGGCCGTGTGTCGGAGTCGGGGGCGGTGAGTCGGAGTCGGGGGCCGTGTGTCGGAGTCGGGGGCCGTGTGTCGGAGTCGGGGGCGGTGAGTCGGAGTCGGGGGCAGTGTGTCGGAGTCGGGGGCGGTGAGTCGGAGTCGGGGGCAGTGTGTCGGAGTCGGGGGCAGTGTGTCGGAGTCGGGGGCCGTGTGTCGGAGTCGGGGGCAGTGAGTCGGAGTCGGGGGCCGTGTGTCGGAGTCGGGGGCCGTGTGTCGGGGTCGGGGGCCGTGTGTCGGAGTCGGGGGCCGTGTGTCGGGGTCGGGGGCCGTGTGTCGGAGTCGGGGGCCGTGTGTCGGAGTCGGGGGCCGTGTGTCGGAGTCGGGGGCGGTGAGTCAGAGTCGGGGGCCGTGTGTCGGAGTCGGGGGCCGTGTGTCGGAGTCGGGGGCCGTGTGTCGGAGTTGGGGGCAGTGTGTCGGAGTCGGGGGCGGTGAGTCGGAGTCGGGGGCCGTGTGTCGGAGTCGGGGGCGGTGTGTCGGAGTCGGGGGCGGTGAGTCGGAGTCGGGGGCCGTGTGTCGGAGTCGGGGGCCGTGTGTCGGAGTCGGGGGCCGTGTGTCGGAGTCGGGGGCCGTGTGTCGGAGTCGGGGGCGGTGAGTCGGAGTCGGGGGCAGTGTGTTGGAGTCGGGGGCCGTGTGTCGGAGTCGGGGGCAGTGTGTCGGAGTCGGGGGCCGTGTGTCGGAGTCGGGGGCGGTGAGTCGGAGTCGGGGGCGGTGAGTCGGAGTCGGGGGCCGTGTGTCGGAGTCGGGGGCGGTGAGTCGGAGTCGGGGGCCGTGTGTCGGAGTCGGGGGCCGTGTGTCGGAGTCGGGGGCGGTGAGTCGGAGTCGGGGGCAGTGTGTCGGGGGCCGTGTGTCGGAGTCGGGGGCAGTGTGTCGGAGTCGGGGGCGGTGAGTCGGAGTCGGGGGCCGTGTGTCGGAGTCGGGGGCAGTGTGTCGGAGTCGGGGGCAGTGTGTCGGGGGCCGTGTGTCGGAGTCGGGGGCCGTGTGTCGGAGTCGGGGGCAGTGTGTCGGAGTCGGGGGCCGTGTGTCGGAGTCGGGGGGCAGTGTGTCGGAGTCGGGGGCCGTGTGTCGGAGTCGGGGGCCATGTGTCGGAGTCGGGGGCCGTGTGTCGGAGTCGGGGGCCGTGTGTCGGAGTCGGGGGCAGTGTGTCGGAGTCGGGGGCCGTGTGTCGGAGTCGGGAGCGGTGAGTCGGAGTCGGGGGCGGTGAGTCGGAGTCGGGGACCGTGTGTCGGAGTCGGGGGCCGTGTGTCGGAGTCGGGGGCCGTGTGTCGGAGTCGGGGGGCAGTGTGTCGGAGTCGGGGGCCGTGTGTCGGAGTCGGGGGCCGTGTGTCGGAGTCGGGGGCAGTGAGTCGGAGTCGGGGGCAGTGAGTCGGAGTCGGGGGCCGTGTGTCGGAGTCGGGGGCCGTGTGTCGGAGTCGGGGGCCGTGTGTCGGAGTCGGGGGCAGTGAGTCGGAGTCGGGGGCCGTGTGTCGGAGTCGGGGGCCGTGTGTCGGAGTCGGGGGCAGTGAGTCGGAGTCGGGGGCCGTGTGTCGGAGTCGGGGGCCGTGTGTCGGAGTCGGGGGCCGTGAGTCGGAGTCGGGGGCCGTGTGTCGGAGTCGGGGGCAGTGTGTCGGAGTCGGGGGCCGTGTGTCGGAGTCGGGGGCCGTGTGTCGGAGTCGGGGGCCGTGTGTCGGAGTCGGGGGCCGTGTGTCGGAGTCGGGGGCCGTGAGTCGGAGTCGGGGGCCGTGTGTCGGAGTCGGGGGCCGTGTGTCGGAGTCGGGGGCCGTGTGTCGGAGTCGGGGGCCGTGTGTCGGAGTCGGGGGCCGTGTGTCGGAGTCGGGGGCCGTGTGTCGGAGTCGGGGGCAGTGAGTCGGAGTCGGGGGCCGTGTGTCGGAGTCGGGGGCCGTGTGTCGGAGTCGGGGGCCGTGAGTCGGAGTCGGGGGCCGTGTGTCGGAGTCGGGGGCCGTGTGTCGGAGTCGGGGGCCGTGTGTCGGAGTCGGGGGCCGTGTGTCGGAGTCGGGGGCCGTGTGTCGGAGTCGGGGGCCGTGTGTCGGAGTCGGGGGCCGTGTGTCGGAGTCGGGGGCAGTGTGTCGGAGTCGGGGGCCGTGTGTCGGAGTCGGGGGCCGTGTGTCGGAGTCGGGGGCAGTGAGTCGGAGTCGGGGGCAGTGTGTCGGAGTCGGGGGCCGTGTGTCGGAGTCGGGGGCCGTGTGTCGGAGTCGGGGGCCGTGTGTCGGGGTCGGGGGCCGTGTGTCGGAGTCGGGGGCAGTGTGTCGGAGTCGGGGGCCGTGTGTCGGAGTCGGGGGCCGTGTGTCGGAGTCGGGGGCCGTGTGTCGGAGTCGGGGGCCGTGTGTCGGAGTCGGGGGCAGTGAGTCGGTGTCGGGGGCAGTGTGTCGGAGTCGGGGGCCGTGTGTCGGAGTCGGGGGCAGTGTGTCGGAGTCGGGGGCCGTGTGTCGGAGTCGGGGGCCGTGTGTCGGAGTCGGGGGCCGTGTGTCGGAGTCGGGGGCGGTGAGTCGGAGTCGGGGGCCGTGTGTCGGAGTCGGGGGCAGTGAGTCGGAGTCGGGGGCCGTGTGTCGGAGTCGGGGGCAGTGTGTCGGAGTCGGGGGCGGTGAGTCGGAGTCGGGGGCCGTGTGTCGGAGTCGGGGGCCGTGTGTCGGAGTCGGGGGCCGTGTGTCGGAGTCGGGGGCAGTGAGTCGGTGTCGGGGGCAGTGTGTCGGAGTCGGGGGCCGTGTGTCGGAGTCGGGGGCAGTGTGTCGGAGTCGGGGGCCGTGTGTCGGAGTCGGGGGCCGTGTGTCGGAGTCGGGGGCCGTGTGTCGGAGTCGGGGGCGGTGAGTCGGAGTCGGGGGCCGTGTGTCGGAGTCGGGGGCAGTGAGTCGGAGTCGGGGGCCGTGTGTCGGAGTCGGGGGCAGTGTGTCGGAGTCGGGGGCGGTGAGTCGGAGTCGGGGGCCGTGTGTCGGAGTCGGGGGCCGTGTGTCGGAGTCGGGGGCCGTGTGTCGGAGTCGGGGGCGGTGAGTCGGAGTCGGGGGCAGTGTGTTGGAGTCGGGGGCCGTGTGTCGGAGTCGGGGGCAGTGTGTCGGAGTCGGGGGCGGTGAGTCGGAGTCGGGGGCCGTGTGTCGGAGTCGGGGGCGGTGAGTCGGAGTCGGGGGCCGTGTGTCGGAGTCGGGGGCCGTGTGTCGGAGTCGGGGGCGGTGAGTCGGAGTCGGGGGCAGTGTGTCGGGGGCCGTGTGTCGGAGTCGGGGGCAGTGTGTCGGAGTCGGGGGCGGTGAGTCGGAGTCGGGGGCCGTGTGTCGGAGTCGGGGGGCAGTGTGTCGGAGTCGGGGGCCGTGTGTCGGAGTCGGGGGCCGTGTGTCGGAGTCGGGGGCAGTGTGTCGGGGGCCGTGTGTCGGAGTCGGGGGCAGTGTGTCGGGGGCCGTGTGTCGGAGTCGGGGGCCGTGTGTCGGAGTCGGGGGCAGTGTGTCGGAGTCGGGGGCCGTGTGTCGGAGTCGGGGGGCAGTGTGTCGGAGTCGGGGGCCGTGTGTCGGAGTCGGGGGCCGTGTGTCGGAGTCGGGGGCCGTGTGTCGGAGTCGGGGGCAGTGTGTCGGAGTCGGGGGCCGTGTGTCGGAGTCGGGGGCAGTGTGTCGGAGTCGGGGGCGGTGAGTCGGAGTCGGGGGCCGTGTGTCGGAGTCGGGGGCCGTGTGTCGGAGTCGGGGGCCGTGTGTCGGAGTCGGGGGCAGTGAGTCGGTGTCGGGGGCAGTGTGTCGGAGTCGGGGGCCGTGTGTCGGAGTCGGGGGCAGTGTGTCGGAGTCGGGGGCCGTGTGTCGGAGTCGGGGGCCGTGTGTCGGAGTCGGGGGCCGTGTGTCGGAGTCGGGGGCGGTGAGTCGGAGTCGGGGGCCGTGTGTCGGAGTCGGGGGCGGTGAGTCGGAGTCGGGGGCCGTGTGTCGGAGTCGGGGGCAGTGAGTCGGAGTCGGGGGCCGTGTGTCGGAGTCGGGGGCAGTGTGTCGGAGTCGGGGGCGGTGAGTCGGAGTCGGGGGCCGTGTGTCGGAGTCGGGGGCCGTGTGTCGGAGTCGGGGGCCGTGTGTCGGAGTCGGGGGCGGTGAGTCGGAGTCGGGGGCAGTGTGTTGGAGTCGGGGGCCGTGTGTCGGAGTCGGGGGCAGTGTGTCGGAGTCGGGGGCGGTGAGTCGGAGTCGGGGGCCGTGTGTCGGAGTCGGGGGCGGTGAGTCGGAGTCGGGGGCCGTGTGTCGGAGTCGGGGGCCGTGTGTCGGAGTCGGGGGCGGTGAGTCGGAGTCGGGGGCAGTGTGTCGGGGGCCGTGTGTCGGAGTCGGGGGCAGTGTGTCGGAGTCGGGGGCGGTGAGTCGGAGTCGGGGGCCGTGTGTCGGAGTCGGGGGGCAGTGTGTCGGAGTCGGGGGCCGTGTGTCGGAGTCGGGGGCCGTGTGTCGGAGTCGGGGGCAGTGTGTCGGGGGCCGTGTGTCGGAGTCGGGGGCAGTGTGTCGGGGGCCGTGTGTCGGAGTCGGGGGCCGTGTGTCGGAGTCGGGGGCAGTGTGTCGGAGTCGGGGGCCGTGTGTCGGAGTCGGGGGGCAGTGTGTCGGAGTCGGGGGCCGTGTGTCGGAGTCGGGGGCCGTGTGTCGGAGTCGGGGGCCGTGTGTCGGAGTCGGGGGCAGTGTGTCGGAGTCGGGGGCCGTGTGTCGGAGTCGGGGGCGGTGAGTCGGAGTCGGGGGCCGTGTGTCGGAGTCGGGGGCCGTGTGTCGGAGTCGGGGGCCGTGTGTCGGAGTCGGGGGGCAGTGTGTCGGAGTCGGGGGCCGTGTGTCGGAGTCGGGGGCCGTGTGTCGGAGTCGGGGGCAGTGAGTCGGAGTCGGGGGCAGTGAGTCGGAGTCGGGGGCAGTGAGTCGGAGTCGGGGGCAGTGAGTCGGAGTCGGGGGCCGTGTGTCGGAGTCGGGGGCCGTGTGTCGGAGTCGGGGGCCGTGTGTCGGAGTCGGGGGCAGTGAGTCGGAGTCGGGGGCCGTGTGTCGGAGTCGGGTGCCGTGTGTCGGAGTCGGGGGCCGTGAGTCGGAGTCGGGGGCCGTGTGTCGGAGTCGGGGGCCGTGTGTCGGAGTCGGGGGCCGTGTGTCGGAGTCGGGGGCCGTGTGTCGGAGTCGGGGGCCGTGTGTCGGAGTCGGGGGCCGTGTGTCGGAGTCGGGGGCCGTGTGTCGGAGTCGGGGGCCGTGAGTCGGAGTCGGGGGCCGTGTGTCGGAGTCGGGGGCCGTGTGTCGGAGTCGGGGGCCGTGTGTCGGAGTCGGGGGCCGTGTGTCGGAGTCGGGGGCCGTGTGTCGGAGTCGGGGGCCGTGTGTCGGAGTCGGGGGCCGTGTGTCGGAGTCGGGGGCCGTGTGTCGGAGTCGGGGGCAGTGTGTCGGAGTCGGGGGCCGTGTGTCGGAGTCGGGGGCCGTGTGTCGGAGTCGGGGGCCGTGTGTCGGAGTCGGGGGCAGTGAGTCGGAGTCGGGGGCCGTGTGTCGGGGTCGGGGGCCGTGTGTCGGAGTCGGGGGCCGTGTGTCGGAGTCGGGGGCCGTGTGTCGGAGTCGGGGGCAGTGTGTCGGAGTCGGGGGCCGTGTGTCGGAGTCGGGGGCCGTGTGTCGGAGTCGGGGGCCGTGTGTCGGAGTCGGGGGCGGTGAGTCGGAGTCGGGGGCAGTGTGTTGGAGTCGGGGGCCGTGTGTCGGAGTCGGGGGCAGTGTGTCGGAGTCGGGGGCGGTGAGTCGGAGTCGGGGGCCGTGTGTCGGAGTCGGGGGCGGTGAGTCGGAGTCGGGGGCCGTGTGTCGGAGTCGGGGGCCGTGTGTCGGAGTCGGGGGCGGTGAGTCGGAGTCGGGGGCAGTGTGTCGGGGGCCGTGTGTCGGAGTCGGGGGCAGTGTGTCGGAGTCGGGGGCGGTGAGTCGGAGTCGGGGGCCGTGTGTCGGAGTCGGGGGGCAGTGTGTCGGAGTCGGGGGCCGTGTGTCGGAGTCGGGGGCCGTGTGTCGGAGTCGGGGGCAGTGTGTCGGGGGCCGTGTGTCGGAGTCGGGGGCAGTGTGTCGGGGGCCGTGTGTCGGAGTCGGGGGCCGTGTGTCGGAGTCGGGGGCAGTGTGTCGGAGTCGGGGGCCGTGTGTCGGAGTCGGGGGGCAGTGTGTCGGAGTCGGGGGCCGTGTGTCGGAGTCGGGGGCCGTGTGTCGGAGTCGGGGGCCGTGTGTCGGAGTCGGGGGCAGTGTGTCGGAGTCGGGGGCCGTGTGTCGGAGTCGGGGGCGGTGAGTCGGAGTCGGGGGCCGTGTGTCGGAGTCGGGGGCCGTGTGTCGGAGTCGGGGGCCGTGTGTCGGAGTCGGGGGGCAGTGTGTCGGAGTCGGGGGCCGTGTGTCGGAGTCGGGGGCCGTGTGTCGGAGTCGGGGGCAGTGAGTCGGAGTCGGGGGCAGTGAGTCGGAGTCGGGGGCAGTGAGTCGGAGTCGGGGGCAGTGAGTCGGAGTCGGGGGCCGTGTGTCGGAGTCGGGGGCCGTGTGTCGGAGTCGGGGGCCGTGTGTCGGAGTCGGGGGCAGTGAGTCGGAGTCGGGGGCCGTGTGTCGGAGTCGGGGGCCGTGTGTCGGAGTCGGGGGCCGTGAGTCGGAGTCGGGGGCCGTGTGTCGGAGTCGGGGGCCGTGTGTCGGAGTCGGGGGCCGTGTGTCGGAGTCGGGGGCCGTGTGTCGGAGTCGGGGGCCGTGTGTCGGAGTCGGGGGCCGTGTGTCGGAGTCGGGGGCCGTGAGTCGGAGTCGGGGGCCGTGTGTCGGAGTCGGGGGCCGTGTGTCGGAGTCGGGGGCCGTGTGTCGGAGTCGGGGGCCGTGTGTCGGAGTCGGGGGCCGTGTGTCGGAGTCGGGGGCCGTGTGTCGGAGTCGGGGGCCGTGTGTCGGAGTCGGGGGCAGTGTGTCGGAGTCGGGGGCCGTGTGTCGGAGTCGGGGGCCGTGTGTCGGAGTCGGGGGCCGTGTGTCGGAGTCGGGGGCAGTGAGTCGGAGTCGGGGGCCGTGTGTCGGGGTCGGGGGCCGTGTGTCGGAGTCGGGGGCCGTGTGTCGGAGTCGGGGGCCGTGTGTCGGAGTCGGGGGCAGTGTGTCGGAGTCGGGGGCCGTGTGTCGGAGTCGGGGGCCGTGTGTCGGAGTCGGGGGCCGTGTGTCGGAGTCGGGGGCAGTGAGTCGGAGTCGGGGGCCGTGTGTCGGAGTCGGGGGCCGTGTGTCGGAGTCGGGGGCCGTGTGTCGGAGTCGGGGGCGGTGAGTCGGAGTCGGGGGCCGTGTGTCGGAGTCGGGGGCAGTGAGTCGGAGTCGGGGGCCGTGTGTCGGAGTCGGGGGCCGTGTGTCGGAGTCGGGGGCCGTGTGTCGGAGTCGGGGGCAGTGTGTCGGAGTCGGGGGCCGTGTGTCGGAGTCGGGGGCAGTGAGTCGGAGTCGGGGGCCGTGTGTCGGAGTCGGGGGCCGTGTGTCGGAGTCGGGGGCCGTGTGTCGGAGTCGGGGGCAGTGTGTCGGAGTCGGGGGCCGTGTGTCGGAGTCGGGGGCCGTGTGTCGGAGTCGGGGGCGGTGAGTCGGAGTCGGGGGCCGTGTGTCGGAGTCGGGGGCAGTGAGTCGGAGTCGGGGGCCGTGTGTCGGAGTCGGGGGCCGTGTGTCGGAGTCGGGGGCCGTGTGTCGGAGTCGGGGGCAGTGTGTCGGAGTCGGGGGCCGTGTGTCGGAGCGCCGGATCAGCGATAAAGAGTTCAGGGCTTCAAGGAGCGAGGTAAGACAATCAAAAGTGACGTCAGCACAAGGGGACGAGCTGACTGGCTGCTAGCGAGTGAGGGTTTCTTTTACTGTCTATTTTTTAAGTCTTTAGTTTATTTCAGCTGCAGCTGCTGGAGGCACGAAGTCACTGCCAACAGGTAAGTGATTGGCTGGTGACTGGTTAGTTGTTTTTCTTTCCTTTTTTTTCTTGACATTGTAGTTGTTCTTAAGCTAACTTAAGGGTTAAGTCATGGCAGGAGATCCCAGACCCGTGTCATGTTCCTCTTGTGGGATGTGGGAATTCAGGGATCCTTCCTGTATCCCTGATTCCTTCACCTGCGGGAAGTGTGTCCAGCTGCAGCGACTGTTTGACCGCTTGACGGCTCTGGAGCTGCGGATGGACTCACTTTGGAGCATCCGCGATGCTGAGGAAGTCGTGGATAGCACGTTCAGTGAGTTGGTCACACCACAGATAAAAATTACTGAGGGAGATAGTGAATGGGTGACCAACAGACAGAGGAAGAGTAGGAAGGCAGTGCAGGGGTCCCCTGCGGTCATCTCCCTCCAAAACAGGTATACCGTTTTGGATACTGTTGGGGGAGATGGCTCACCAGGGGAAGGTGGCAGTGGCCAGGTTCATGGCACCGTGGCTGGCTCTGCTGCACAGGAGGGCAGGAAAAAGAGTGACAGAGCTCTCGTGATAGGGGACTCGATTGAAAGGGGAATAGACAGGCGTTTCTGCAGACGCGACCGAGACTCCAGGATGGTATGTTGCCTCCCTGGTGCAAGGGTCAGGGATGTCTCGGAGCGGCTGCAGGACATTCTGGAGGGGGAGGGTGAACAGCCAGTTGTCGTGGTGCATATAGGTACCAACGATATAGGTAAAAAACAGGATGAGGTCCTACAAGCTGAATTTAGGGAGTTAGGAGTTAAACTAAAAAGTAGGACCTCAAAGGTCGTAATCTCAGGATTGCTACCAGTGCCACGGGCTAGTCAGAGTAGGAATGACAGGATAGCTAGGATGAATATGTGGCTTGAGAGATGGTGCAAGAGGGAGGGATTCAAATTCCTGGGCCATTGGAACCGGTTCTGGGGGAGGTGGGACCAGTACAAATTGGACGGTCTGCATCTGGGCAGGACTGGAACCAATGTCCTAGGGGGAGTGTTTGCTAGTGCTGTTGGGGAGGGTTTAAACTAATGTGGCAGGGGGATGGGAACCGATGCAGGAAGTCAGTGGGAAATAAAGTGGTGTCAGAAACAAAAGGCAGTAAGGGAGAGTGTACAAAACATGACCGAACAGATGGTCTGAGAAAGCAGGGCAAAGACCAAGGGAAATCGAGATTAAACTGCATTTATTTCAATGCAAGAAGTCTGATGGGCAAGGCAGATGAACTCAGGGCATGGATGGGTACATGGGACTGGGATGTTATAGCTATTACTGAAACATGGCTAAAGGAGGGGCAGGACTGGCAGCTCAATGTTCCAGGGTACAGATGCTATAGGAAAGATAGAGCAGGAGGTAAGAGAGGAGGGGGAGTTGCGTTCTTGATTAGGGAGAACATCACGGCAGTAGTGAGAGGGGATATATCCGAGGGTTCGCCCACTGAGTCTATATGGGTAGAACTGAAAAATAAGAAGGGAGAGATCACTTTGATAGGATTGTACTATAGACCCCCAAATAGTCAACGGGAAATTGAGGAGCAAATATGTAAGGAGATTACAGACAGCTGCAAGAAAAATAGGGTGGTAATAGTAGGGGACTTTAACTTTCCCAACATTGACTGGGACAGCCATAGCATATGGGGCTTGGATGGAGAGAAATTTGTTGAGTGTATTCAGGAGGAATTTCTCATTCAGTATGTGGATGGCCCGACTAGAGAGGGGGCAAAACTTGACCTCCTCTTGGGAAATAAGGAAGGGCAGGTGACAGAAGTGTTCGTGAGGGATCACTTTGGGACCAGTGATCATAATTCCATTAGTTTTAAGATAGCTATGGAGAATGATAGGTCTGGCCCAAAAGTTAAAATTCTAAATTGGGGAAAGGCCAATTTTGATGGTATTAGACAGGAACTTTCAGAAGTTGATTGGGAGAGTCTGTTGGCAGGCAAAGGGACGTCTGGTAAGTGGGAGGCTTTCAAAAGTGTGTTAACCAGGGTTCAGGGTAAGCACATTCCTTATAAAGTGAAGGGCAAGGCTGGTAGAAGTAGGGAACCTTGGATGACTCAGGAGATTGAGGCCCTAGTCAAAAAGAAGAGGAAGGCATATGACATGCATAGGCAGCTGGGATCAAGTGGATCCCTTGAAGAGTATAGAGATTGCCGGAGTAGAGTTAAGAGAGCAATCAGGAGGGCAAAAAGGGGACATGAGATTGCTTTGGCAGATAAGGCAAAGGAGAATCCAAAGAGCTTCTACAAATACATAAAGGGCAAAAGAGTAACTAGGGAGAGAGTAGGGCCTCTTAAGGATCAACAAGGTCATCGATGTGCGGAACCACAAGAGATGGGTGAGATCCTAAATGAATATTTCACATCGGTATTTACGGTTGAGAAAGGCATGGATGTTAGGGAACTTGGGGAAATAAATAGTGATATCTTGAGGAGTGTACATATTACAGAGAGGGAGGTGCTGGAAGTCTTAACGCGCATCAAGGTAGATAAATCTCCGGGACCTGATGAAATGTATCCCAGGACGTTATGGGAGGTTAGGGAGGAAATTGCGGGTCCCCTAGCAGAGATATTTGAATCATCGACAGCTACAGGTGAGGTGCCTGAAGATTGGAGGGTAGCAAATGTTGTACCTTTGTTTAAGAAGGGCGGCAGGGAAAAGCCTGGGAACTACAGACCGGTGAGCCTGACATCTGTAGTGGGTAAGTTGTTAGAGGGTTTTCTGAGAGATAGGATCTACAGGCATTTGGAGAGGCAGGGACTGATTAGGAACAGTCAGCATGGTTTTGTGAGAGGAAAATCATGTCTCACGAATTTGATTGAATTTTTTGAAGGTGCAACCAAGAAGATAGATGAGGGCTGTGCAGTAGACGTGGTCTACATGGACTTCAGCAAAGCCTTTGACAAGGTACCGCATGGTAGGTTGTTACATAAGGTTAAATCTCACGGGATCCAAGGTGAGGTAGCCAATTGGATACAAAATTGGCTTGACGACAGAAGACAGAGGGTGGTTGTAGAGGGTTGATTTTCAAACTGGAGGCCTGTGACCAGTGGTGTGCCTCAGGGATCGGTGCTGGGTCCGCTGTTATTTGTTATTTATATTAATGATTTGGATGAGAATTTAGGAGGCATGGTTAGTAAGTTTGCAGATGACACCAAGATTGGTGGCATTGTGGACAGTGAAGAAGGTTATCTAGGATTGCAACGGGATCTTGATAAATTGGGCCAGTGGGCCGATGAATGGCAGATGGAGTTTAATTTAGATAAATGTGAGGTGATGCATTTTGGTAGATCGAATCGGGCCAGGACCTACTCCGTTAATGGTAGGGCGTTGGGGAGAGTTATAGAACAAAGAGATCTAGGAGTACAGGTTCATAGCTCCTTGAAAGTGGAGTCACAGGTGGATAGGGTGGTGAAGAAGGCATTCGGCATGCTTGGTTTCATTGGTCAGAACATTGAATACAGGAGTTGGGATGTCTTGTTGAAGTTGTACAAGACATTAGTAAGGCCACACTTGGAATACTGTGTACAGTTCTGGTCACCCTATTATAGAAAGGATATTATTAAACTAGAAAGAGTGCAGAAAAGATTTACTAGGATGCTACTGGGACTTGATGGTTTGACTTATAGGGAGAGGTTGGATAGACTGAGACTTTTTTCCCTGGAGAGTAGGAGGTTTAGGGGTGATCTTATAGAAGTCTATAAAATAATGAGGGGCATAGATAAGGTAGATAGTCAAAATCTTTTCCCAAAGGTAGGGGAGTCTATAACGAGGGGGCATAGATTTAAGGTGAGAGGGGAGAGATACAAAAGGGTCCAGAGGGGCAATTTTTTCACTCAAAGGGTGGTGAGTGACTGGAACGAGCTGCCAGAGGCAGTAGTGGAGGCGGGTACAATTTTGTCTTTTAAAAAGTATTTGGACAGTTACATGGGTAAGATGGGTATAGAGGGATATGGGCCAAGTGCAGGCAATTGGGACTAGCTTAGTGGTATAAACTGGGCGACATGGACATGTTGGGCCGAAGGGCCTGTTTCAGTGTTGTAAACTTCAATGATTCTATGATTCTACACTGTCCCATCAAACACTGCCAGGGCAGGTACAGCACGGGTTAGATACAGAGTAAAGCTCCCTCTACAATGTCCCATCAAACACTCCCAGGGCAGGTACAGCACAGGTTAGATTCAGAGTAAAGTTCCTTCTCCACTGTCCCAGAAAACACTCCCAGGGCAGGTACAGCATGGGTTAGATACAGAGTAAAGCTCCCTCTACACTGTCCCATCAAACACTCCCAGGAAGTGGTAACAGGGCACTTAGAAAATCATAATATGATTCGGCAGAGTCAACATGGTTTTATGAAAGGGAAATTGTGTTTGACAAATTTATTAGTGTTTTTTGAGGATGTAACTCGCAGGGTCGATAAAGGGGAACCAGTGGATGTGGTATATTTGGATTTTCAAAAGGCATTCAATAAGGTGCCACATAAATGTTGTCCTTTATTGCAAGGGGGCTGGAGTAAGGAAGTCTTACTCCAGTCGTACAGGGCTTTAGTGAGACCTCACCTGGAGTACTGCGTAGAGTTTTGGTCTCCTTATCTCAGGAAGGATATACTTGCCTTGGACGTGGTACAACAAAGGTTCACTAGATTGATTCCTAGAATAGGAGGGTTGTCCTATGAGGAGAGATTGAGTACAATGGGCCTATACTCTCTGGAGTTTAGAAGAATGAGAGGTGATCTCATTGAAACGTGTAAGATTCTGAGGGGACTTGACAGGGTAGATGCTGAGAGATTGTTTCCCCTGGCTGGAGAGTCTGGAACTTGAGGGCTTAGTCGCAGGATAAGGGGTCGGCCATTCGAGACTGAGATGAAGAGGAATTTCTTCACTCAGAGGGTTGTGAATCTTTGGAATTCTCTGCCCCAGAGGGCTGTGGATGCTGAGTCATTGAGTATATTCAAGGCTGAGATCGATAGATTTTTGGACTCTAGGGGAATAAAGGGATATGGGGATCGGGTGGGAAAGTGGAGTTGAGGTCGAAGATCAGCCATGATCTTATTGAGGGGCCGTGTGGCCTACTCCTGCTCCTCGTTCTTATGAGATCAGAGCATGGTATCTAATTACACTCAGCCCTGCTGCCATTCAATCTCACTGACAGGTCCGCGGCAATGGCAGGGATGTGGGGGGATCCGCGGTACAGCAACCGAAGAGGAAAGAGTCAAACTGGACTCCTCCGGAGGGTCGCTGCCCTCAGCTGGACATGTATGCTCAAGCTGTCAGGAAATGCGTCAATGCCAGATTCATCAGCCGCACTCAGAAGACAGTCCAGAATGTCACCCGAGCACAACGCAACGCCATCAACGCTCTCAAGACCAACCGCAACATCGTCATCAAACCAGCGGACAAAGGAGGAGCCATAGTCATACAGAACAGAACAGACTATTGCAAAGAAGCATACCGACAACTGGACAACCAGGAACACTACAGACGGTTACCCGCAGATCCGACCAAAGAACACACCCACCAGCTCAACAAACTGATCAAGACCTTCGATCCAGACCTTCAAAGCATCCTACGCATTCTCATCCCACGTAATCCCCGCGTGGGAGACTTCTACTGCCTCCCAAAGATACACAAAGCCAACACACCCGGACGTCCCATCGTATCAGGCAACGGAACCCTGTGTGAGAACCTCTCTGGATACATCGAGGGCATCCTGAAACCCATCGTACAGGGAACCCCCAGCTTCTGTCGTGACACTACAGACTTCCTACAAAAACTCAGTACCCACGGACCAGTTGAACCAGGAACACTTCTCACCACGATGGACGTCTCGGCACTATACACCAGTATCCCCCACGATGACGGCATCGCTGCGACAGCATCAATACTCAACACCAACAACAGCCAATCTCCGGAAGCCATCCTACAACTCATCCGCTTCATCCTGGATCACAATGTCTTCACCTTCGATAACCAGTTCTTTACCCAAACACACGGAACAGCCATGGGGACCAAATTCGCACCCCAATACGCCAACATTTTCATGCACAAGTTCGAGCAGGACTTCTTCACTGCACAAGACCTCCAACCAACACTATACACCAGATACATTGACGACATTTTCTTTCTATGGACCCACGGCAATGAATCACTAAAGAGACTACACGATAACATCAACAAGTTCCATCCCACCATCAAGCTCACCATGGACTACTCCTCAGAATCAGTTTCTTTCTTGGACACACGAATCTCCATCAAAGACGGGCACCTCAGCACCTCACTCTACCGCAAGCCCACGGACAACCTCACGATGCTCCACTTTTCCAGCTTCCACCCTAACCACGTCAAAGAGGCCATCCCCTATGGACAGGCCCTGCGAATACACAGGGTCTGCTCAGACGAGGAGGAACGCGATGGACACCTACAGACGCTGAAAGACGCCCTAGTAAGAACGGGATATGACGCTCGACTCATCGATCGACAGTTCCGACGGGCCACAGCAAAAAATCGCATAGACCTCCTCAGGAGACTAACACGGGACGCAACCAACAGAGTACCCTTTGTCGTCCAGTACTTCCCCGGAGCGGAGAAACTACGCCATGTTCTCCGCAGCCTTCAACATGTCATCAATGAGGACAAACACCTCGCTATGGCCATCCCCACACCTCCACTACTCGCCTTTAAACAGCCACCCAACCTCAAACAGACCATCGTTCGCAGCAAACTACCTAGCTTTCAAGAGAACAGCGTCCACGACGCCACACAACCCTGCCACGGTAACCTCTGCAAGACATGCCAGATCATCGACACAGATACCACCATCACACGAGATGACACCACCCACCAGGTGCATGGTTCATACTCCTGTGACTCAGCCAACGTTGTCTACCTCATACGTTGCAGGAAAGGATGCCCCAGAGCATGGTACATTGGCGAGACCATGCAGACGCTGCGACAACGGATGAACGGACACCGCGCAACAATCGCCAAACAGGAGGGTTCCCTCCCAGTCGGGGAACACTTCAGCAGTCATGGACATTCATCCACCGACCTTCGGGTAAGCGTACTCCAAGGCGGCCTTCGAGACACACGACAACGCAAAATTGTCGAGCAGAAATTGATAGCCAAGTTCCGCACCCATGAGGACGGCCTCAACCGGGATCTTGGGTTCATGTCACGCTACACGTTACCCCACCAGCGAACAAATGTTATCTGTTTTTAATATAATGGGTCATTTGCTGGCTCTCTCTGCCTTCCGGATGTTTCTGCCTCTCTCTGTGTTTTTTTTTCTCTGTTTTTTTTTCCCTGTTTGTTTTTTTGTTGAATGTGTATTCGGAGGTTCTGCAGGTAACACCTCTCTGTCTGAACACGGTGATTGCCTTGGCAACGGGCAGTTGCAGGGGCAGTCTGTAAACACCATGTTTTATTGTTCAATATGTATAAATGCGTAGGCTTCAAGGAGATCTTGAAACATTTGCCTGAGGAAGGAGAAAATCTCCGAAAGCTTGTGAATTTAAAATAAAATTGCTGGACTATAACTTGGTGTTGTAAAATTGTTTACAATTGTCAACCCCAGTCCATCACCGGCATCTCCACATCATGACTACCATCGACACCACAAACTGCCGGCTCACAGTGGAAAGGATATCCAAGAAGATCGCGCATTTAGACACAGACATCAAGTTTTTACAGAGCTGCAAGAAAGCAGACAAGATCCCGAAAGGACTCCAGATCACGAACCCACTCAAGTCCACATACAACTCGGATTACGCTGAGAGACTCTGCCGCCGTACCTCTCGCACACTCCGCAACCATCTCATACACCAACTCTACAGCAGACGCCACAACCTCGAAACCAAGATAGAGTCCATACTCTCAACCTGTACTCAGGACACAGCAGACCAGCTACGTTATACCGCCAAACAGACGAGGCAACGGAACTACGCTGCCTACATGAAAACCAAGAGCAGGAAGCTTGAGAAACTCGGCATCACCACCAGCAACGACCAAGCTTCCCCTGGTACCACGGTTGCAACCACAGGGAAGTCTATTGTCAATTTATCCGACCACACCCTTCAACCAGACGAAATCGAAGTTCTCAGCCGAGGGCTCAATTTCTGCCCCACTACCAAAATGGACCCCACTAGTCTCGCGGCGGATACAGAGGAATTCATCAGGAGAATGAGGCTCCGGGAATTCTACCACAAACCCCAAGATTTCAGCAGCGAACCCAATGAGACAATCGACGATCCGGAACAGCAGACAGAGGGATCCGCGGTACAGCAACCGAAGAGGAAAGAGTCAAACTGGACTCCTCCGGAGGGTCGCTGCCCTCAGCTGGACATGTATGCTCAAGCTGTCAGGAAATGCGTCAATGCCAGATTCATCAGCCGCACTCAGAAGACAGTCCAGAATGTCACCCGAGCACAACGCAACGCCATCAACGCTCTCAAGACCAACCGCAACATCGTCATCAAACCAGCGGACAAAGGAGGAGCCATAGTCATACAGAACAGAACAGACTATTGCAAAGAAGCATACCGACAACTGGACAACCAGGAACACTACAGACGGTTACCCGCAGATCCGACCAAAGAACACACCCACCAGCTCAACAAACTGATCAAGACCTTCGATCCAGACCTTCAAAGCATCCTACGCATTCTCATCCCACGTAATCCCCGCGTGGGAGACTTCTACTGCCTCCCAAAGATACACAAAGCCAACACACCCGGACGTCCCATCGTATCAGGCAACGGAACCCTGTGTGAGAACCTCTCTGGATACATCGAGGGCATCCTGAAACCCATCGTACAGGGAACCCCCAGCTTCTGTCGTGACACTACAGACTTCCTACAAAAACTCAGTACCCACGGACCAGTTGAACCAGGAACACTTCTCACCACGATGGACGTCTCGGCACTATACACCAGTATCCCCCACGATGACGGCATCGCTGCGACAGCATCAATACTCAACACCAACAACAGCCAATCTCCGGAAGCCATCCTACAACTCATCCGCTTCATCCTGGATCACAATGTCTTCACCTTCGATAACCAGTTCTTTACCCAAACACACGGAACAGCCATGGGGACCAAATTCGCACCCCAATACGCCAACATTTTCATGCACAAGTTCGAGCAGGACTTCTTCACTGCACAAGACCTCCAACCAACACTATACACCAGATACATTGACGACATTTTCTTTCTATGGACCCACGGCAATGAATCACTAAAGAGACTACACGATAACATCAACAAGTTCCATCCCACCATCAAGCTCACCATGGACTACTCCTCAGAATCAGTTTCTTTCTTGGACACACGAATCTCCATCAAAGACGGGCACCTCAGCACCTCACTCTACCGCAAGCCCACGGACAACCTCACGATGCTCCACTTTTCCAGCTTCCACCCTAACCACGTCAAAGAGGCCATCCCCTATGGACAGGCCCTGCGAATACACAGGGTCTGCTCAGACGAGGAGGAACGCGATGGACACCTACAGACGCTGAAAGACGCCCTAGTAAGAACGGGATATGACGCTCGACTCATCGATCGACAGTTCCGACGGGCCACAGCAAAAAATCGCATAGACCTCCTCAGGAGACTAACACGGGACGCAACCAACAGAGTACCCTTTGTCGTCCAGTACTTCCCCGGAGCGGAGAAACTACGCCATGTTCTCCGCAGCCTTCAACATGTCATCAATGAGGACAAACACCTCGCTATGGCCATCCCCACACCTCCACTACTCGCCTTTAAACAGCCACCCAACCTCAAACAGACCATCGTTCGCAGCAAACTACCTAGCTTTCAAGAGAACAGCGTCCACGACGCCACACAACCCTGCCACGGTAACCTCTGCAAGACATGCCAGATCATCGACACAGATACCACCATCACACGAGATGACACCACCCACCAGGTGCATGGTTCATACTCCTGTGACTCAGCCAACGTTGTCTACCTCATACGTTGCAGGAAAGGATGCCCCAGAGCATGGTACATTGGCGAGACCATGCAGACGCTGCGACAACGGATGAACGGACACCGCGCAACAATCGCCAAACAGGAGGGTTCCCTCCCAGTCGGGGAACACTTCAGCAGTCATGGACATTCATCCACCGACCTTCGGGTAAGCGTACTCCAAGGCGGCCTTCGAGACACACGACAACGCAAAATTGTCGAGCAGAAATTGATAGCCAAGTTCCGCACCCATGAGGACGGCCTCAACCGGGATCTTGGGTTCATGTCACGCTACACGTTACCCCACCAGCGAACAAATGTTATCTGTTTTTAATATAATGGGTCATTTGCTGGCTCTCTCTGCCTTCCGGATGTTTCTGCCTCTCTCTGTGTTTTTTTTTCTCTGTTTTTTTTTCCCTGTTTGTTTTTTTGTTGAATGTGTATTCGGAGGTTCTGCAGGTAACACCTCTCTGTCTGAACACGGTGATTGCCTTGGCAACGGGCAGTTGCAGGGGCAGTCTGTAAACACCATGTTTTATTGTTCAATATGTATAAATGCGTAGGCTTCAAGGAGATCTTGAAACATTTGCCTGAGGAAGGAGAAAATCTCCGAAAGCTTGTGAATTTAAAATAAAATTGCTGGACTATAACTTGGTGTTGTAAAATTGTTTACTATATTCAGAGTGGGTTGGGTGGCTGTGAGGGTGTTGCTCAGGGCAATGTGTGTTATCTGTAGTGATTTTGTGAGAGAAAGCTTTGTGCCTGGGGCAGTTGCTGTGCCCTTGGACTCAGTGTAAGAAGCTGTGATTTGGTTTCTGGAGTGCCCTGTGTGAGAGGGAGACTCGATTCTGCAGAGAGCGGATCAGCTTTGTGCTGACGCTGCCCTCTGGGCAGTGTGTTTTCTCAGTCAGTCACCTGATGCCTTTCAATCACCGTCTCCATGCAGTTTAAGTGAAACTCTGGCAGTCAAGTTGAAGCGTTGAAAAGAAGCGTTCCCGAGATCAGGCTCAGGGAACTGAGGTAAGCCTCTGCCTCTCCTTCACTTGTCGTCATCCGAGCCCGATTGCCACAATCAATGCGGAGGATCCCAGAGGCTGGACCTTTAACCACACTCTCACAGCCGGTCCTCCCTCTGCAGTCTGGAGCCTGGGGGGGTTTGGTGTGTGTGTGTGTGTGTTGTTTTTTTTTTGCTCTGTAACCAGTGGGAGTGTTAGTGCGGGATGGGACAGCCTCAGTGAGCCTCCCAGCTCAGTGCAGGGAGCGGTGCCCTGGCTGGAGCGAAAAGTTGTGGCTGGAAAGTTTGCGGAGACTCTGAGTGCCATGGAGTTCATTGCAGCGGCTGTGGTCATTCTCCTGTTCATCGGAGTTCTCAAACAGTTTGGGATCCTGGAGCCCATGTCCATGGAAGGTACTTTCGTGTTTTCTTTTCCTAGAATGTTAGACTCCAGGAGATGGTAAATATGATGTGGCTGGAGGATTGCCGCTGGAGCTCGCACCACAGCTGGCCAGGTGTGAGAAGGAAACCCAATCATTGTGCTCTCTGCTCCCTGCCATTCTCCACCAATGATCTGAACCGGGATAGCATCGTCTGGAGTGAGACCTCCGCCTGGCCAACAAGGGCAGGGAGATCCCTCGGCTCCCTCGTCCACATCCTGGTTCAAACCATCTGCCTCGACTGGAAGGAGCACGTGGAGCCGATTTGTTTTAAATCTGAGCCCCCTTTCGACACCTTGACCAGGTCTCAGGTTGTGTGTGTCGATGGTTCTGAGCGATTCCTGCTGAAACATTTGTGGGATTGTAAAGAAGGAACTTGCATTTCTGTAGCGCCTTTCACCACCTCAGGATGTCCCAAAGCTCTTTACAGCCAGTGAAGTATTTTTTGAAGCGTAGTCGCTGCTGTAATGTGGGAGAGGGAAGGTTTCAGGAGTCAGGAGTTGGCAGACTTGGGTTGAGTGCTGAGAAAGTACACTCTGAAATATAACCTTCAATTACCAGCTCATTGTAACTCAATTCTCTGGGAGATCATTGAATAAAGCAAATCTAAATGCACTCAGAATAAAGTGGCGAGAAGCTGCTGCTGAATCTTCCCTGTGGCTTGGCCAATTTTCAAACACTGTCATTAAATGGAGGTTTCACCTCACACTTGTTGCAGTCGGGGTGAATTGGGGAGGGGGGTACTTTCCTCTGTGTGTCAAGTAATGGAAAACGGAGTCGGAATTCAGCGGGGGCGGGGATTGTCTCGCAGGAACCTCGGGGGGTATGGACCTGTTGGGCCGAATGGCCTGTTTCTGTGCTATACATTCTGTGTCAATGGCCCTTTGCTGAGTTTCTCTGCGGTTTCCACCCGAGCTATGGTGGGGTGGACCCTGTGGAAATTCTCGGCCAAACTAACTGGGCGTAAGAAACGAATGGGAACTTGATAAAAGAATGTTTCTGAAATGTCATTCACAGGGAGATGTCCCCCTGGGTGAGTGAGATGAGCAGAGACTGAGGAGGTTGTGATTCACAGTGAGAAAAATCCAGTGGCAGGCAGACAGGAATGAATAATGAGTTGCACAGGAGAGTATTCCTATTTACAGTCTTACTGGGTTGCTTGTAGTGTCCAAAAAACGATGATAGATCCCAGGGTCTGCAGCATACTGAACACAGAATTCTGGAATGCAGTGCGTGAAAGGGCGGCGGAAGCAGATTCAATCGCAACTTTCAAAAGGGAATTGGATAAATACTTGAAAAGGAAAAATTTACAGGGCTATGGAGAAAGAGCAGGGGAGTGGGACTAATTGGACAGCTCTTTCAAAGAGCCGGCACAGACACGATGGGCCGAATGGCCTCCTTCTGTGCTGGATGGTTCAATGAACTCATACCATGCTTCAGGTTGGTGTTGTGGGTTTGATATTCACAATCCTATAACAATCCTGCACAGATTTAGGTTGTAAATTCAACCAGCAGAAACACTCCAAGGCGGATTTCCCGATGGGATGCACTAGCAAAAGAAAGGTTTGTGTTTCTCTCGCGCCTTTCACATCCTCAGGACGTCCCAAAGTGCTTCACAGCTAAAGAAGTACTTTTTGAAGTGTAGTCACTGTTGTAATGTGGGAAACGCAGCCGCCAATTTGCGCACAGCAAGATCCCACAAGCAGCAATGTGACAATGAGCAGATCATCTGTTTTGAGGGATAAATATTGGCCAGGATACTGGGGAGAACTCCCCTGCTCTTCTTCACAATAATGCCATGGGATCTTTTACATCCGCCTGGGAGAGCAGATAGGGCCTCGGTTTAATGTCTCATCTGAAAGACGATATCTCAGACCGTGCAGCACTCCCTCAGTACTGCCCTGGGAGTGTCAGGTTAGATTTTGTGCTTTAGTCTCTGGAGTGGGACTGTGAACTCATATCCGTCTGACTCAGAGGCGAGAGTGCTACCCACTGACCCACGGCAGGTAGACAGCAATCAGACAAGAAGGCCTGAAGTTGCTAACCCTCCCGGATTGTCTGGGTGTCCCCTAGAATGGGAGATTGCTCTCTCGGGCACTGCTGCTCGCGTCCCCCTGGGACAAAAGGACTTTGCGCTCGCGGTTCGTGCCTGCAACTCTTTCACCTCTCGAGCTCGAATACTCTGAGGGCTGCCTCCAGGTTTTGCCGGCAGGAGCTCGTCAGTGGGCTTTGGGACCCGGTAGCCGGTGGTCAGGCCAACGCCGGGAAACCCCCCCTGCTTCCTGGCCGAGCAGCTGAGGTTGGTGTGGGTTCTACCCGCCCAACGGCTCAAACATTGACAGGCCGTTCCTGAAGCTGGCCAACGCGATGCTGATCTCCCCGTGGCCCGGCTGGGGGGGGGGGCGACAGGGGATTCCAGGGACTGAGATTGAAACGGTGTACGTGTAGATCCGAATCAGCGAGTTTGAGCTCCTCACTAACACTTTGGACCACAGGAACAGGAAGATCAGCAACACAGCACCTCTTAAAGGGACAGCGTGTATGCAAATACTCCAGAATTTAAAGGGGAATCCCTCCTTGCGATATAATCATCACCCTTCCCAACCATTTATTTTTTGTCCTTTTCACCAATTTTCTTCCTCCTCTCATGAAGATACTGACTCTCGGTAGGGTGCAGTTCAGAGGTGCCGTCTTTCGGATGAGACATTAAACTGAGGCCCCGTCTGCCGCTCTCAGGTGGATGTAAAAGATCCCATGGCCACTATTTCCAAGAAGAGCAGGGGAGTTCTCCCAGGTGTCCTGGGCCAATATTTATCCCTCAATCAATATCACTAAAAACAGATGATCTGGTCATTATCTGATTGCTGTTTGTGGGATCTTGCTCTGCGCAAATTGGCTGCCGTGTTTCCCTACATTCCAACAGTGACTACACTTCAAAAGTACATGATTGGCTGTAAAGAGCTTTGGGACGTCCTGAGGTCGTGAAAGGCGCTATATGAATGCAAGTCTTTCTTTCTTTCTGACTGATGACTTCTTTTAGACAACTACAAACAGGAAGAGATATTGGTGTAATAAAGCACAGGCCCCCGCTAGGACCCTTCCAGAACATACAACCTGCTGCTCCGAGGCTTGGACAGGGCAGAGGTGCCTTGCAGCATTGGCTGGCAAAGGTCTCCAAAGTCATGGCAGTATGTTGCATGTTGCACAATTTTGCTTTACAGAGCAGAGTTAACAGGCAACATAATGAGAACGGGGCCCAGCCACGATATTGGTAGAGGTGGACGATGCTGAAGAAATCATAACATCATAGAATTTACAGTGAAAATGGCCATTCGGCCCATCATGCCTGTGCCAGCACTAATTCTTCAATTGGAACTATCTACTCTGATGCGACATTCCTGCCCTTTTCAAATACTAATCCAATTTGCTTCTAAATGGTTAATGTCTTCTCTTCCTCAATAGCCATTTGTGATAAAACATTCCATGTTCTAATGATCCTTTGAGTGACAAAAAAATCTAATTTCCCCCTTCCTTGTTGCTGTGATACCCCTGAATCTTTGATCCTTTGTGACCAATTCGCCCTCCAATGGCAAAAACATTTTACTGTGTGTTGCCCCAAAACTTTGCATAACTTTTGAAAAGTTCTCCCAGATCCCTCCTTAACCTTCTGCGTCCCAGTGGGAAAAGCTCCAATTTTTCAAACCTTTCTTCACAAGTATATCCTCTCATCCTGGATATCAATGAAGTGAATTTTTGCTGTATCCCTTCCATCACTCCAATGAGGCCGAGGGTCGTGGAGTAGCCTTGGATAGAAAATCGGCATAAAAGCGGGAAAGGGGATCGGCATAAATGAGAAATTCTCAAGTCGGAAAGAGTTTATGACTTGAGGTCCGTCTTGTGACAGACAGGAACTGCGTGCATAGGTAAAGTTATTGTACTATTACCAGATACTGATCACTTGGATGGAAGGGAGCAGAAGCAAAGTCTCCAAGTTTGAAGGTGATAAGGATGGTTGGGTCATGTCACTGTTTTAGAAATTTAAATGGTGATGAATGTGTTTGTTCCAATGCTCATTCCGGTTGGGGGTTTTTTTTTTGAAGTTGAAGATATCCTGATTTTTGTATCAAAGGTTCAAATTGAGATGTTCAGTTGTATGACTGTGTTCAGAATGGGAGCGTTTCCCTTAGTGCTGCATTCGGTTACTCACTTTGCTCGGGTTGTGCCTGGCTCAGAGACAATCTGGTAGTGTTGATGAGATTAGCTTTATCAGCTCATTAATAATACAGCAGGGTTTGTCGCAGCTCGGGTTGCTGTCTCTGTTTTTTGCAGACGGGAATAGATCAGCAAAGAGCTGAAGGACACATGGAATCTGGGGCTCTGCTCTTCACTAATTCAACTGAGGCCACAGCACTTCTTGCAGGGTCATGGGGGAAAAGCATGGGAAGGGGGACTAAATTTGGACAGCTTGTTCAAAGAGCCAGCACAGGCACGAGGGGTCGAATGGCCTCCTTCAGTGCTGTAGGATTCTATGATTTCACTGCGGAACTAAAATCCATGTCAACAATTACCAGCTCCCCACCGCCGTGCTAGAACTTTCCCCATCAGCCTGTGTTTATCAACCCCCCCATTCAATTAAAGAAAAGCTGCAGGTAAACCAGACGGTGATGTAACCAGAAGGGAGGGGGGGAGGGCGAGAGAGAGGGAGAGGGGAGGGAGAGAGAGAGAGAGAGGGAGGGGGCGAGGGAGAGGGGGGGAGGGCAAGAGAGAGGGAGGTGGGGAGAGGGGAGGGAGAGAGAGAGGGAGGTGGGGAGAGGGGAGGGAGAGAGAGAGGGAGGTGGGGAGAGGGGGGAGAGAGAGAGAGAGGGAGGTGGGGAGGGGGGGAGAGAGAGAGAGGGAGGTGGGGCGAGCGGGGAGGGAGACAGAGAGGGAGGTGGGGAGAGGGGGGAGAGAGAGAGAGGGAGGTGGGGAGAGCGGGGAGGGAGACAGAGAGGGAGGTGGGGAGAGGGGGGGAGAGAGAGAGAGGGAGGGGGCGAGGGAGAGGGGGGGAGGGCAAGAGAGAGGGAGGTGGGGAGAGGGGAGGGAGAGAGAGAGGGAGGTGGGGAGAGGGGGGAGAGAGAGAGAGGGAGGTGGGGAGAGCGGGGAGGGAGACAGAGAGGGAGGTGGGGAGTAGGGGGGGAGAGAGAGAGAGGGAGGTGGGGAGGGGGGGAGAGAGGGAGGTGGGGCGAGCGGGGAGGGAGACAGAGAGGGAGGTGGGGAGTAGGGGGGGAGAGAGAGAGAGGGAGGTGGGGAGGGGGGGAGAGAGAGAGAGGGAGGTGGGGCGAGCGGGGAGGGAGACAGAGAGGGAGGTGGGGAGAGGGGGGAGAGAGAGAGAGGGAGGTGGGGAGAGCGGGGAGGGAGACAGAGAGGGAGGTGGGGAGAGGGGGGGAGAGAGAGAGAGGGAGGTGGGGAGAGCGGGGAGGGAGACAGAGAGGGAGGTGGGGAGTAGGGGGGGAGAGAGAGAGAGGGAGGTGGGGAGAGCGGGGAGAGAGACAGAGAGGGAGGTGGGGAGTAGGGGGGGAGAGAGAGAGAGGGAGGTGGGGAGAGCGGGGAGAGAGACAGAGAGGGAGGTGGGGAGTAGGGGGGGAGAGAGAGAGAGGGAGGTGGGGAGAGGGGAGGGAGAGAGAGAGAGGGAGGTGGGGAGTGGGGGGGGAGAGAGAGAGAGGGGAGGGGGGTGGGGAGAGGGGAGGGGGTGGGGAGAGGGGAGGGGAGAGGGGAGGGGGGTGGGGAGAGGGGAGGGGGGTGGGGAGAGGGGAGGGGAGTGGGGAGAGGGGGTGGGGAGAGGGGAGGGGGCTGGGGACACACACAAACAACGAGAGGCAGAGAAAGGCAGGAGATGTGAGGAATACTGCTACAGACGACAGAGAACTATGTGGAAAAGCTGGAGTTACACAGAGACCCGCACACAAACCACAGGGAGAAATGCACACACAAAACTACAAAGATAGAGAGTGAGTACACAAAGAAAGAAATAATTTGCATTTAAATTGCATCTTTCACATCCTTGGGTGTCCCAAAGTACTTCACAATCAACAATCAATTAAATACTTTTGAAGTGTAGTCATTGTTGTCAGGCATGCAAACAGGCAGCTAATTTACACAGCAAGGTCCCACAAACAGCAGGGAGGTCAATGACCAGTTTTGGTGGTGTTGGTTGAGGGAGAAGTGATGGCCGTCCCAGCTGAATAACTCCCTTACTGTTCTTGGAATAGTGCCATGGGATCTTTCACATCCAGCTGCACAGGCAGACAGGGCCTCTGTTTAACATCGTGTCTGAATGAAGGCACCTCCGACAGTGCAGCGCTCCCTCAGTACTGACCCTCCGACAGTGCAGCGCTCCCTCAGTACTGACCCTCCGACAGTGCAGCGCTCCCTCAGTACTGACCCTCCGACAGTGCAGCGCTCCCTCAGTACTGACCCTCCGACAGTGCAGCGCTCCCTCAGTACTGACCCTCTGACAGTGCAGCGCTCCCTCAGTACTGACCCTCCGACAGTGCAGCGCTCCCTCAGTACTGACCCTCTGACAGTGCAGCGCTCCCTCAGTACTGACCCTCCGACAGTGCAGCGCTCCCTCAGTACTGACCCTCCGACAGTGCAGCACTCCCTCAGTACTGACCCTCCGACAGTGCAGCGCTCCCTCAGTACTGACCCTCCGACAGTGCAGCGCTCCCTCAGTACTGACCCTCCGAGAGTGCAGCGCTCCCTCAGTACTGACCCTCCGACAGTGCAGCGCTCCCTCAGTACTGACCCTCCGACAGTGCAGCGCTCCCTCAGTACTGACCCTCCGACAGTGCAGCGCTCCCTCAGTACTGACCCTCCGACAGTGCAGCGCTCCCTCAGTACTGACCCTCCGATAGTGCAGCGCTCCCTCAGTACTGACCCTCCGACAGTGCAGCACTCCCTCAGTACTGACCCTCCGACAGTGCAGCGCTCCCTCAGTACTGACCCTCCGACAGTGCAGCGCTCCCTCAGTACTGACCCTCCGAGAGTGCAGCGCTCCCTCAGTACTGACCCTCCGACAGTGCAGCGCTCCCTCAGTACTGACCCTCCGACAATGCAGCGCTCCCTCAGTACTGACCCTCCGACAGTGCAGCGCTCCCTCAGTACTGACCCTCCGACAGTGCAGCGCTTCCTCAGTTCTGACCCTCCGACAGTGCAGCACTCCCCCAGTAATGCACTGAAGTGTCAGCCTAGATTTTGTGCTGAAATCCCTGGAAAGAGACTTGACCCCACAACCTTCTGACTCGGGCAGTCGTGCAACCAGTGAGCCAAGCTGACACACACAGCGAGAGACAGACACAAACGATGATTTAGACGAAGGGATATCAGGAGGGGGGAGATTTCTCCAGATAAATATTTCGAGAAAAATCACAAAGATGTTGTGAACTCTCTGCCACATTCTCTCCCTCACACAGACTCTCTGGTACACACTCTCTCACCTGAACTCCCTGCTACAGTCGTGTGCCCTTTCTCCCTGTCTCTCATTTCACATCGTTCACCTGAGGAAGGGGGAAGCCTCCGAAAGCTTGTGAATTTAAAATAAAATTGCTGGACTATAACTTGGTGTTGTAAAATTGTTTACAATTCTCACATACAAGCACAAGAATTCCTGGCCACACGCTCTGTCCCACACAGACTCCCTGTCACATTATCTCTCACACTGCCTCCCGGACACCCTGGTTATGCATGGATTAGCCATACGGTGAGGGCTCTCACGCTGATTCCATGCATGTTTGCTGGTTTCTTTTGGAACATCTCAACGCAATAACATCTGTCCAACTCAATAAGCACATGCGTATAATGGGGATCGTGTTTCTCAGTTATTTACAGCGCAGCAATTGATGAACAGACAGATGAGATTCCTCTGCTGCACGGCAGTTCTATTTACAGTAAAATGTGGAATAAAAATAGAACGTCTGAGTTGTAGGTGAAATTTGAACGGACGAGAATGCAAAGAGATGGAAATTATATCAAAAATCAATGAAACCCAGGGTTCGCTGCTCATTTTAGCTACGAGCCTGTGCGGCTGATATGGCTCAGTTATACAGTCTCTGATCTCTATTGACCCTAACCCAGGGCCTCCTCTGCCTATGGTTAGGTTCGAGCCCTTCAGTACGTGAGCACATAATCTAGTGCTGCATTGTTGTCCTTTGGATCACACATTAAATCAAGGCCCCACCCACCTGTTTCATTGGAGTTAGATGGATGTTAAAGTTCTCAGGGCACTATTGAAGGAAGAGAGGGGAATTCTCTTGGTGTCCTGGCCAACATTTCCCCCCTGAACTAACTTTTTTTTTTCCTGCTGAATTGTTGTTGCAACGACAGGGCTCCTTTTGCAAAGACCTCTGGCCACAAACAGTACAATTAAGCTCTCACGCCTCGACTCAAATTCTCATGGAACGTACAATTGGCCTGTTGAACAGAGACTCCATTGCCTGGAAAGATCAAATGGGGTGTCTTAGGATTATTCGTAAATCCATCGTCATTTTGCTGTTCTGACAGAGGAAACCCTTAACCGGAGGGACAGGAAAATCACTCTGCGGCACTGGCAGAGGAGGAGGAGGTGGAGGAGGTGGAGGAGGAGGAGGAGGAGGAGGTGGAGGTGGAGGAGGAGGAGGAGGTGGAGGAGGACATCATTGGGGAAGGTGCAGCTCAGAAGACCTGTGCGTCGGTCATTAATTGACAAGACAATCACATAAAAGCTGCACTTGTGGCCCTGGCTTATCAAACCTATGGGCCTTTCCATAATGCGCTAGTTCCGTGAACAACATTATCGAATCAGCACCACCTCTACAATCATTCCCAGCCTGTGTCCCACCACCTGCAACATTACTATGGCCCTTCTGACAGTGCACAGTACATTCCAAAGTGGGTGCAACCAGTAATTTCCCCCCTCAAAGCCTGCGTCTCTGCTTTTAGTTCTCCAGTGCTTGCCCTTGCTGAGAGTGTCGGCTGTGCGTTGTCTGCTTCTTAGGCTTGTGCTCCTCGTAGGTGCCATCTCAGTGGGAGGAACAAGGGCGATGGTCAGCTGCTGCTCCTCCATGGGGACTATGTGACTTGGCTCTCAGTTATAATCGTCCCCCAGCACCCACAGGCTTTTTTTGGGGGAGAGAGTTCTAGATTTTCACTCCCCTTTGTGCGAAGAAGCTTCCTGACATCACCCCTGAATGGCCTCAATCTAATTTTAAGGTTATTGCCCCCTTGTTCTGGACTCCCCACCAGAGGAAATAGTTTCTCTCCATCCACCCTATCAAATCCTTTAATCATCTTTAAACCCCTCGATTAGATCACCTCTCAATCTGTTATGCTCAGGGGAATACAACCCAAGTTTATGCAATCTGTCCCCATGTTTAAACCCTTTAATATCCGCTATCATTCTGGTGAATCTGCGCTGCACCCCCTCCAAGGCCAGGATATCCTTTTCAACAGTTATGAGAGGCAACTGTCATGTTGCAGTTCTGGAGATTAAACAGCGAGCAGACTGTAGCATCAAGTACACAGCACACAGATTCATTCTCACAGTTACACACATGGTGAGTCCCTGATCTCACAAGGTCAAAATATCCAATTACCACCAACAACGCAGCAGGAGCTGGACGGGATGCAAATAAAAATGGGGGACAGAAACCTGCAGATACTGGTATTACTCAATCAGAATCTGTAAAACGAAAAGACAGGTTAATGTTTCAGGACTAAACCCTCCACATCAGATGAAAGGTTCACACCTGAATCATTAATTGGCCGTTTCTCTTTACAGATGTTGACGAACCTACTTTGTCTTTCTGTATTTTCTGTTTTATTTCGGGTTAATAGGAGTCTGTACCCTCTAACATTGTGTTCAATGCCTCTGTACCCTCTAACACTGTGCTCACTGCCACTGTGCTCACTGCCACTGTAACCTCTAACACTGTACCCTCCAACACTGTACTCATCGCCACTCTGCCCTCTAACATCGTATCACTACCACTGTACCCTCTAACACTGTACCTCTAACACTTTATTCAGCACCACTGTACCCTCTAACACTGTACCTCTAACACTTTATTCAGCACCACTGTACCCTCTAACACTGTACCCTCCAACACTATACTCAGCACCACTGTACCCTCTAACATTGTACCATCTAACACTGTACTCACTGACACTGTATCCTCTAACACTGTCACTGCCACTGTAACCTCTAAAACTGTACCCTCTAACACTGTACTCATTGCCACTGTGCCCTCTAACATTGTATCACTGGCACTGTACCCTCTAACACTGTACCCTCTAACACTGTACCCTCCAACACTATACTCACCACCACTGTACCCTCTAACACAGTACCCTCTAACACTGTACTCACTGCCACTGTGCTCACCGACACTGTACTTTCTAACACTGTACCCTCTAACACTGTACTCACCACCACTGTACCCTTTAGTCCTGTGTTCACCACCACTGTAACCTCTACCACTGTACCCTCTAACACTGAATTCGCCACCACTGTACCCTCTAACACTGTACCCTCTAACATTGTACTCACTGCCACTGTACCCTCTAACACTGTACTCACTGACACTGTACCTTCTAACACTGTACCCTCTAACACTTCACTCACCGCCACTGTACCCTCCAACAGCGTACTCTCTAACACTTTACTCACTGCCACTGTACACTATAACACTGTGTCCTCTAACACTGTACTCACTGTCACTGTACCCGCTAACACTGTATCCTCTAACACTGAACCTCTAATACTGTACTCACTGTCACTGTGCCATCTAACACTGTATCCTCTAACACTCTACTCGCTGCCACGGTATCCTCTAACACTGTGCCCTCTAACACAGTACCCACTGACACTGTACCCTCGGACACTGTATCCTCTAACACTGTACTCACCGACACTGTACCCTCTTAACACTGTACTCATGGCCACTGTACCCTCTAACAGTGTACTCACTGCCACTGTATCCTCCAACACTGAACCTCTAATAGGGTACTCTCTGTCACTGTACCCTCTAACACTGTACCCTCTAACACTGTACTTACTGTCACTGTACCCTCTCACACTGTATCCTCTAACACTGTACTTACTGTCACTGTACCCTCTCACACTGTACCATCTAACACTTCACTCACTGCCACTGTACCCTATAACACTGTATCCTCTCACACTGTACCGTATAGCACTTTACTCACTGTCACTGTACCCTCTAACACTGTGTCCTCTAACACTGTACTCGCTGCCATGGTATCCTTTAACACTGTATCCACTAAGACTGTATCCTCTAATACTGTACTCACTGTCACTGTACCCTCTAACACTATGTCCTCTAACACTGTACACGCTGCCGCTGTATCCTCTAACACTGTACCCTCTAACACTACTCACTACCGCTAACACTGTTTCCTCTAACACTGAACCATCTAACACTGTACCCACCGCCACTGTATCCTCTAACAGTGTACTCACTGACACTGTATCCTCTAACACTGTACTCACTGACACTGTATCCTCTAACACTGTACTCACTGACACTGTATCCTCTAACACCGTACTCACTGACACTGTATCCTCTAACACTGTACTCACCACCACTGTACCCACCACCCCGTGCCCTCTAACAGTGTACCCTCCAACACTGTACTCACTGCCACTGTACCCTCTAAAACTGTACTCACCTCCACTGTACCCTCTAACACTGTACTCACCACCCCTGTGCCCTCTAACAGTGTACCCTCCAACACGGTACTCACTGCCACTGTACTCACCTCCACTGTACCCTCTAACACTGTACCCTCTAACACTGTACCCTCTAACACTATTATATTTGAATTCAAATTCTCAAACTGCCATGGTGGGGAATTGAACTCACATTCTCTGGATTATTAGTCCAGTAACAGTAACCACTGGACCACCGTACTCCTTTTACCAGCAGAGACTTTCCAAGAGTTTGTCAGAATGCACTGCAGTTGTCCGTGATTATAAATCACCCATTGTGCTGGGTATTATTTTGTTAGTGTTTTTGTTTCCGTGAATCATTTTAATTGTAAATGAGTTTGGAAAGTAGCTTTATCCTGTGCCGAGCTGTCTAACATTGTGAGTGTTTCCTGGGATGAGAGATTGAGTAGAATGGGCCTATACTCTCTGGAGTTTAGAAGAATGAGAGGTGATCTCATTGAAACATGTAAAACTCTTAGAGGGCTTGACAGGGTAGATGCTGAAAGGCTGTTTCCCCTGGCTGGAGAGTCTAGAACCAGGGGGCATAGTCTCAGGATAAGGGGTCGGCCATTTAAGACTGAGATGAGGAGGAATTTCTTCACTCAGAGGATTGTGAATCTTTGGAATTCTCTACCCCAGAGGGCTGTGGATGCTGAGTCATTGAATATATTCAAGGCTGAGATCGATTGATTTTTGGACTCGAGGGGAATCAAGGGATGTGGTGATCGGGCGGGAAAGTGGAGTTGAGGTCGAAGATCAGCCATGATCTGATTGAATGGCGGAGCAGGCTCAAGGGGCCGTGTGGCCTACTCCTGCTCCTAGTTCTTATGTTCTTATGTTCCCACCTGCTAAGTTGAGAGGAGACAATGTGGCCATAGAACGTGGTGTCCAGTAAATAATTTAAAGTGACTGGGGTTATCAGACTGTGAGGCCCGAGTAAAAGGCACAGATTGGAATCTGGCCTGTTGAAACTTTCATCAAGCTGTTTACACAAGAGGCAGATATTGGAAAAAGCCCAAACTCTAACTGAAATCACCACTCAATCGAACAGTCTGTCTCCCTTCCCTCTTCTGAGCTTGAGTTTGTTTCCCCTGTCACAAAGTTTGTGGTTTTGTCAAACATACTTTGGTGTAAATTTATCTGCACCCCTTAAATCTTCAATACTCTCCATGGGGAATTCCTGAGCCTTCCTTTTCTTTGATTTCATTTATCCAATAAGATCGATGTTTGACAATATATAGTTCGTATCAAATTAATATATAAAAAATAAAAGTGAATCGAATCTCCCGATTTTTCCTCATGAGTTTTAATCATTTCAGGTGCTTTTGCGATAATTGTCAGGCCAAAGGTTGGGAAGATGACACATGCCTCTTCCAAACTACTCTCTAGCCAGATGCTGAAGGTAGTTTCAGGCTCACTTCATCAGTCCCCTGCTCCCTCTCCCTCTGAATCAAACGCACCAGAATTATATCACTTCTGGCACTAACTGCAAAGTTGTTGTCTCAGCTGGAAGTGAAGGAAGGACAGAACGATATCTTCCAACTACATGGGAGAGTTTGGACAGTGAAGGATGGTGTGTGAGGCCTGGGTCAGTGAGATGTCATGCAGGGCTCACTTCAACAATGCTTTCTTTACAGACAGCAGTGAGAGTGACGAGGAACTGTCAACAGTGCGTCACCAGCCTGAGGGAGTGGATGAACTTCAAGCACAGACCAAGTTTTCCAAGAAAGAAATCCAGTCACTTTACAGGGGCTTCAAAAACGTATGTAAGATCTGTCTGTGTTGTCTGTATGTAAGATGTGTCTGTGTTGTCTGTATGTAAGATGTGTCTGTGTTGTCTGTATGTAAGATCTACCTGTCTGTATGTAAGATCTGTCTGCGTTGTCTGTCTGTGTTGTCCATATGTAAGATGTGTTGTATTGTCTGTATGTAATATCTTTCTGTGTCTGTATGTAAGATCTATCTGTGTTGTCTGTATGTAAGATGTGTCTGTGTTGTCTGTATGTAAGATGTGTCTGTGTTGTCCATATGTAAGATGTGTTGTATTGTCTGTATGTAAGATCTGTCTGTGCTGTCCGTATGTAAGATGTGTTGTATTGTCCATATGTAAGATGTGTTGTATTGTCTGTATGTAAGATCTGTCTGTGCTGTCCGTATGTAAGATGTGTTGTATTGTCCATATGTAAGATGTGTTGTATTGTCTGTATGTAAGATCTGTCTGTGCTGTCCGTATGTAAGATGTGTTGTATTGTCCATATGTAAGATGTGTTGTATTGTCTGTATGTAAGATCTGTCTGTGTTGTCCGTATGTAAGATGTGTTGTATTGTCCATATGTAAGATGTGTTGCATTGTCTGTATGTAAGATGTATCTGTGTTGTCTGTATGTAAGATGTGTCTGTGTTGTCTGTATGTAAGATGTGTTGTATTGTCCGTATGTAAGATCTGTCTGTGTTGTCTGTATGTAAGATCTATCTGTGTTGTCTGTATGTACGATCTGTCTGTGTTGTCCGTATGTAAGATGTGTTGTATTGTCCGTATGTAAGATCTATCTGTGTTGTCTGTATGTAAGATCTATCTGTGTTGTCTGTATGTACGATCTGTCTGTGTTGTCCGTATGTAAGATGTGTTGTATTGTCCGTATGTAAGATCTATCTGTGTTGTCTGTATGTAAGATCTATCTGTGTTGTCTGTATGTACGATCTGTCTGTGTTGTCCGTATGTAAGATGTGTTGTATTGTCCGTATGTAAGATCTATCTGTGTTGTCCTGTGGTTTATTACCCCCTGACCTTTGTGTTGTCAATGTTTCCCATTATAAATTCCTGTTGCCAATGCCGACCCATCAGGCTGTAATTCCCCCTCTCCCCAGTAAAGGTGCTGTATGTCCTCCCACCACTGGTCAGAAGGTGTGATCACAGTCTGACATGTTTGCATCGGCAGTTTCCATTACAAATATGGATGTAGGAACTTTTAATGGAAATATTAAAATAAGGACAGAACGTATGACTTTAAAATGGAGACTGAATTCTGTGCGGGTGCCTTGGTTCAATCAGCCCCACTGTCTAACCCCATTTCAACTGAAGATTACACTTGGTCTCGTCTGTATAATTAATCACATATATAATTAATATAAACAGTCCTTGAATGCAATAAAATGTTTTAAAAGCACAAAAATCATTCAATTGACAGCAGTGCAACATCAGGATTTAAATATCAGGAGCCATATTTCTGACATTGTGAAATTCACATTCAATGTAAGTCTGTTTTATCTCCTTACATGGTGCTTTCCGAGGGGTTTGGGGAGAAATTCCTCTGTAGCTGTCATTCACGTCACCCCCGGAACAGGGGGTGGGACATGATCCAAGGTGATACAAGTAAAACCCCAGCATTGCCCCTTAAAACGGGCTTTCACAGACTCTATCCAGCTCTGTGCTCTGACATCGAGGTAGGGGGAAGAGGGGGATTCTCATTGTAGGTGTTTGGCTTTCTGTGCCCAGGAATAACTCTATTGATTTGAGAGCTTGTTAAACACTTTCAGTGCGACACGGGGTGACACGTATCTGCGTTTGATTCCATCCTCTGCCCTGAGCTGCCTGTGTGAGTGGGGACAAGTTGTTTAAGAGAGGTCACAGGTCATTCTCTGGTACTTCAAGTGCTGATTTCCAATTATTGCAACTTAATTCTGATTGGGCGCCCTATTTTTATGCAGCTTTTTACTGGTGAAATGTCAAATGATTTGGTGGGGACCATTTACCGAATTGAGGCTGGATTCTCCTCTGAGTTACTGCTTGTTTTGGGGTGGATTCGGGGTGTAAAACAATAGTTAAAGGCGACTGCCTGAAAACCGCTGCACCAGAATCATCTTCCCAAAAAATCGCCAGTTCCCTTTAAGGCTCAAAAAGAGACCAAACGACAAAGGGGGGCATGGCTTAACCCCTCACCACCCCATTTTCCCCAACTCCGACCCCAAATAAGTGTTGGTCGGATCTGCAGTAAAGTATCCTTGAGGTGCATCCCACATTGAGGAGGCCATTTTGTGTGCTGCTCCTGAAGGTTGGCCTTACTTTGCCTGAATATTGATCACTTTAGTACTTTGGAGGTTGACTCAGGGCTTTTACTGTCAGTACTGCTTTGCAGTGCGGCCATGGATTTCATAGTGGGAATCTCTCTGTTCTTATGCTACGAGAAAGGGGAGGATGAGGACATTGAAAAGGCCGGACTGGAGACTCTTCGATTGAGACATCGCAGAAGGCGGTAAACTTATTAGGAACCGTATTCCTGCTTCAGGCCCGTTCTGCATTGCAAAGCGGGTCCAGGAGTCAGTGGATTTGCAGTGGGAGGAGAATTCAGCCCTTCTTTTCTTAAACACTGTTCTAAAATCCACTTATGTTTCCACAATTTTGACATTTCTGCACTTCTGTAAAGTGTTTATGAGCAACTGCCTTGATAATTTCCACAATCGAGAGGCTAAAAGAAATCATTAATTTGCAGCAGCTGCCCCGCGGAGGGCTCGGAACGATCCCACAAAAAGATGTAAGTTTACCCTAAGAAGTGGACGTCTCTGTTCTGTTGAAACACAGTTTCATGGATGAAATCTTGCTTCAAACAGCGTTGGGTTATCTGGACTCAGGGTTTCTTTGTTCACACTCCCTCACTTCCTACCTCATCTTTCAGTTCATGTACTGTCTCAATTAGCAATTTCAGGCAAACAGTTTGTGACAATCTGATATTACAGCTTATTTAAAAGATAAAATCTAACGATGGACTTCTACATTTACAGGAATGCCCCAGTGGGATGGTGGATGAGGAAACGTTTAAAGTAATTTATTCCCAGTTCTTCCCACAGGGAGGTAAGAGATTGAACTAACTCCAGAATATATAACCGATTAACAAAAAGAAAGAACATGCATTTATATAGCGCCTTTCATAACCTCAGGATGTCCCAAAGCGTTTTACAGCCGATGAAGTATTTTTGAAGTGTAGTCACTGTTGTAATGTAGGGAGCAGATGAATTGCTGGTAAAATTTATTATTGAGAAATATAAAGTAATACAATTAACGCCAAGCAGTAAGTACTGACTTGGCTAAGTATTCGAAAGGGAGTTGGAACAAACAGTTATGTATCTGGATTTTTAAAAACATGAAACATCACTGTAGTAACAAAGTGGCCTGCACAGGCTGAATGGCCTTAACTTGTTCCTGAATTCTGGTTTAATTAGTCCACCAGGATTTTACAGCAGAATGTTTGAAAGACCTGCAGAGTAGATCTTCATTCATGTGTGTCAGAAGGACACCACACTTGCAAAAGGAACTGAGGGAGTGTTACCTTAATAGCAGTCTGCATTCTGGAATATTTGAGTAGTGACAAAGTTGACTTTATCATGAATTTGCCAATGTATTGGCTGTCTCTCCAACCCTGTGAAAGGTTAGGGAAATGGAATTAGCTCTAGTTGATGAACTAGCACCGGCATGGGCATGATGGGCTGAATGGCCTCCTTCTGTGCTGTAATGTCTGTAATTCTTCCTGTGCTCCCTTTTGGGCAGAGCTTCTTTTCTTTTCAGGTGTGCAATACTATCGATCGAAAATCGGAGGTAACCTTGTGACATGGGCCGGTAACTGGTTGGGAGTTAGGAGACAGAAAGTGGGAATAAAGGGTTCATTCTCTGATTGGCAGAATGTGGGATGTGACGTTCTCCAGGGATCTGTACTGGGGCCTCAGCTTTTCATCACATAGATTAATGGTGTGGGCGAAGGAATCGAGTGTTGTGTATCCGAGTTTGCAGATGACAATAAGTTGTGTGGATGGGAGCAGAAAGTTACAAAGGGACAGATTAAGTGAGTGGGCAAGACTATGGCAGATGGAGTTCAATGTGGGGAAATATGCGGTCATCCCCTGGGGATGCGAGAAAGACAAATCGGACTATTTTCTTATTGGGGATAGACTAGGTGCTGTGGAGGAGCAAAGGGATTTAGGTGTCCAGGTACACAAATCACTAAAATCTAGTGCACAGGTACAAAAAGGAATCATAACGTCCAATGGAATGTTGGCCTTTATCTCAAGGGGGTCAGAATACAAGAGTGAGGAATTGATGCTTCAGTTGTACAGAACCCTGGTCAGGTCCCATCTGGAGGTACTGTGTTCAGTTTTGGGCACTGAAGCTCAGGAAAGATATATTGGCCTTGGAGGGGGCACAGCGCAGATTCACCAGAACGATACCAGGGCTTAAAGGGTTAAATTATGAGGACAGGTTGCATAAACTTGGTTTGTATTCCTTGAGATTAGAAGGTTCAGGGGTGATCTAATTGAGATCTTTAAAATGATAAAGGGATTCGATAAGGTAGATACAGAGAAACAATTTCCTCTGATGGGGGAATCCAGAACGAGGGCATAATCTTAAAACAAGAGCTAAGCCTTTCAAGAGTGAAATCAGGAAGCACTTCATCACACAAAGGGGAGTGTAAATCTGGAACTCTCTCCCCCCCAAAAGGCTGTGGATGCTGGAGGTCAATTGGAGCTTTCAAGACCGAGATAGATAGATTTTTATCAGGTAAGGGTATCAATGGAAATGGAGCAAAGGAAGGTAAATGGAGTTAAGATGCAGATCAGCCATGATCTAATTGAATGGCGGGACAGGCTCGAGGGGCTGAACGGCCTCCTCCTGTTCCTATGTTCCTTCTGGGATACAGTGCATCACCATAGAAATCTTTGGCCCTTCCCTGCGTACAGGGTACTCCTCGAACCATCTGAAGGATATTGCTGTGGCCACAGGTCTCTGTTCCAGGTACGGAGGGCCACTGTATCCTTTGTCATCTTTGCAGACAGCAGCAAAGCAAATTAATAATCAAATCAGAAATTGTAACTGGGCAGCATTTGCAAATGCTACAAGATTTGGAGCTCTCATTTGGGATTCATTTGAATCCTTCCTCTGCTCCTCCAGAATCATCGACTGTTATAAGTATAGAATGAAACTCGGGACCTAAAGTGAAGGATATTCTTTCTGTTCTTGTTTCAGATGCGACAACTTATGCACATTTCCTGTTTAATGCATTTGATACAGATAAGCGTGGAGCAATCCGATTTGAGGTAAGAAAAAGATTGATGGAAATGAATGTTGGGAATACAGGGTAAAGACAGGGAATTGGGACTAGGTTCGAAAACTCCAGTTAAAGAGGAGTGTCCGCTGGTACAGGTACAAAGAACAAAGTGGCCTCCTTCTCTGCTATAAGCTCGATCATTCCATGATACATCTTTGTTGACCATCTCCCCTTCTTAACATCAATCCCTCTCCAGCTAACTTTATTTCATGATAAGCCAAGCTCCACAGAACAGATCACCATCCAGGTTGAAAAGAATAAAAGTAAAAAATGAGATAAATAGGGAGTGGTAATCAGGTGATGCCAAACGTGGATTGTAAATAACCTGCAGGCCGTTAGAGGAAAGAAAGACTTTGCTTCTCCCGACAATCTGCTGTTTCAAATCTATTCAAAGGTCCTTTCATGGAGTTAGGATAGAGATCAGCCATTGAATGGCGGAACAGGCTCGAGGGGCTGAATGGCCTGCTCATGTTTCCTGCTCTTTGAAGCTCCTGCTGATTCCATGTGCAAAGCCAGCTTCAGCAGCTTTGGATTTCAGCTCTTCAAAGTTCCAGGGCGTGGAGGACTTTGCGATACTTGTCACTTGAATGCTTCTACTTGATCCCAAGTCAAGAAAAGAAAACAAGTTTGTTTTTGTGCAGGAGCATCGAGTTAACAGGAATCCAACGCAAAGGAAGAGATCCAGTGAGTGGGATCTCCAAGATAAACTCATGTCCATTGGAGACACCTTGTGGTAGATTCCCTGTAATGTCTGCTCAATCCAATGTAGTCATGATGTGGAGATGCCGGTGATGGACTGGGGTTGACAATTGTAAACAATTTTACAACACCAAGTTATAGTCCAACAATTTTATTTTAAATTCCACAAGCTTTCGGAGGCTTCCTCCTTCCTCAGGTGACATCGTTCACATCGTTCACCTGACGAAGGAGGAAGCCTCCGAAAGCTTGTGAATTTAAAATAAAATTGCTGGACTATAACTTGGTGTTGTAAAATTGTTTACAGGAGATAAAAGTGACTGCTATGTACAAAGATAAACTAAGGCAGGAGATACAAATGACAGAACCATGGCCGCTAAATTGGGCCATCTTGGTATAGGAGTTTGTGCAGGCGCAGATAACGAACGCTGGAATCATGTAAAGTAGGGAGAAAATGGCTTCAATCAGTGCACAACGCTGATTTAAAGTGATAGACACCATTTTGGGACTTAACGCTCAACTCAACGCACAGTCTTAACCCCGAGCATCTGAACGTGTCTTAGAGTGCCTGGAAGACCCCCCACCAGCGCTATTTAAAGGGACCATGCAAGATTTACAGGTTAGTGGCTGGATTATTGCTTCTGGCTGCCGAGACATTTGTAACTGTTTTTGGAGGTCTCCTACACTTCAACACTAGGACGTGGGGACATAGCCTAACATTTAGAACCAGGACGTGCAGAAGTGAAGTTAGAAAATGCTTCTACAGGCAAAGGGTGGGAGACGTTTGGAATGCTCTTCTGCAAACGGCAGGTGATGCTAGCTCGCTTGTGAAAGTTAAATCTGAGATTGATAGATTTCTGTGAACCAAGGGTATTAAGGGATGTCGGGCTAAGGCGGGTATATGGAGTTAGGTCACAGGTCCACCATGATCTCATTGAATGGTGGAACAGGCTCGAGGGGCTAAATGCCACGGCCACTTGCTGCCTCTTGATATGCGCCACCTTCTCCTGCAAGAAAGCAGGACGTGTGTCTGGGTGATGTGCATGTTATGGTTGAATAGTTGCCAGTGTGTGTGGCCTGTGAGTTGTGGGTGAGTGGCTTGAAGTAGTGGTAATGTTTAAGGGTGAGAGGAAGCATCTGATTGGAAGAGATGAGTACTGATGGAAAGAGTTTGTTGGTATGTGGGTGATGGGGGGTGTAGTGCATGGTGCAGTTGGTAGGAGACGCCACTTGACAGGTGACCTCACTCACCCTGACCACTCATGTCAAAGCATTGAACTTCTTCCTGCACTGCATCCATGTTCATGATGCTGTGTGCCTGGCATTGACTTCGTCCCCCGCTGCCTCCCACTGCCTTTTGAGTTTGTCTGGAGGGCCTCTTGTTCCCCCCTCCCTGCGGATATACGATGTCCCTCCTTCTGTCCATCTCTTGCACCAAGGTCTCTGGTGCATCAGCAGAGAACCTTGGTGCATGCACTCTCACAGGTCTGGTACCAACTCAGATCGGCAGATTGGTGAGGCCTGGCGTGCAGATTGGAGGATGTGGGATTTAGTAGTGCACAACCTTTATTTATATTTTAACATAACTCATCAGTGTGTAAACATAGGGACGGGACCTGCATCTGTGTTTTACGTGTGCGATGTCTGATCTCCGTTCAGACTCCGTGCAGACGGCAGGCTGTTATTTCCAGCAAATAACAGGTACCTTTAAGACATTTCGAAGAAACATGCTCCCTTTAAGAGATTGAGCTCCCCTGGTGGTGGAAAGTGTGAATTGCATTGATTCCAGTGTGAGGCCCAGAATGGAATGGCCAAAACTTCCATCCTGCCTGTGGAGAGGACATTGGGCGCAGGGTGACAGCACATCACACGACCTGCTCCCAGAAACAGCCCGGATCCAATTGATCCCCCATATCTACAGCACACACCCTCAGATCAACCCGTGCTTACTCTTTTCATCTTCAGTTATTTTCTGAACAAATTATCCATTCAGCTTTCTTTCTTTCGACACACTGAGTCTGTTCCAAATATTTACCAGTCTTTGAGGAGGGTAATCGACTCTGTCTCATGCTTGAAATTCCATGTTATTGGGAGGGAGACCAATGCTGACTTATTCTGGATTATCCATTTCTTCTTGTCTCATGATCCATTTTTCCATCTCTCTGTTATTCAGGATTTTGTGATTGGTTTGTCCTTGTTGTTGCGTGGGACTGTAAATGAGAGACTAAACTGGGCGTTCAACCTGTATGACATCAACAATGATGGTTACATCACCAAGGAGGTACAGTGTACGCACACCCACCATTACCTGTAGGTACAGTGTACGCACACCCACCATTACCTGTAGGTACAGTGTACGCAAACCCACCATTACCTGTAGGTACAGTGTACGCACACCCACCATTACCTGTAGGTACAGTGTACGCACACCCACCATTACCTGTAGGTACAGTGTACGCACACCCACCATTACCTGTAGGTACAGTGTACGCACACCCACCATTACCTGTAGGTACAGTGTACGCACAAGCACCATTACCTGTAGGTACAGTGTACGCACAACCACCATTACCTGTGGGTACAGTGTACGCACACCCACCATTACCTGTAGGTACAGTGTACGCACAACCACCATTACCTGTAGGTACAGTGTACGCACACCCACCATTACCTGTAGGTACAGTGTACGCACACCCACCATTACCTGTAGGTACAGTGTACGCACACCCACCATTACCTGTAGGTACAGTGTACGCACAACCACCATTACCTGTAGGTACAGTGTACGCACAACCACCATTACCTGTGGGTACAGTGTACGCACACCCACCATTACCTGTAGGTACAGTGTACGCACAACCACCATTACCTGTAGGTACAGTGTACGCACAACCACCATTACCTGCAGGTACAGTGTACGCACACCCACCATTACCTGTAGGTACAGTGTACGCACAACCACCATTACCCGTGGGTACAGTGTACGCACACCCACCATTACCTGTAGGTACAGTGTACGCACAACCACCATTACCTGTAGGTACAGTGTACGCACAACCACCATTACCTGTAGGTACAGTGTACGCACAACCACCATTACCTGTAGGTACAGTGTACGCACAACCACCATTACCTGCAGGTACAGTGTACACACACCCACTATTACCTGTAGGTACAGTGTACGCACACCCACCATTACCTGTAGGTACAGTGTACACACACCCACCATTACCTGTAGGTACAGTGTACACACACCCACTATTACCTGTAGGTACAGTGTACGCACACCCACCATTACCTGTAGGTACAGTGTACGCACACCCACCATTACCTGCAGGTACAGTGTACACACACCCACCATTACCTGTAGGTACAGTGTACACACACCCACCATTACCTGTAGGTACAGTGTACACACACCCACCATTACCTGTAGGTACAGTGTACACACACCCACTATTACCTGTAGGTACAGTGTACGCACACCCACCATTACCTGTAGGTACAGTGTACGCACACCCACTATTACCTGTAGGTACAGTGTACACACACCCACCATTACCTGTAGGTACAGTGTACACACACCCACAATTACCTGTAGGTACAGTGTACACAAACCCACCATTACCTGAAGGTACAGTACACTCACCCACCATTACCTGTAGGTACAGTACACTCACCCACCATTACCTGTAGGTACAGTGTACACCCACCCACCATTACCTGTAGGTACAGTGTACACAAACCCACCATTACCTGTAGGTACAGTACACTCACCCACCATTACCTGTAGGTACAGTGTACACACACACCATTACCTGTAGGTACAGTATACACAAACCCACCATTACCTGTAGGTACAGTACACTCACCCACCATTACCTGTAGGTACAGTGTACACACACACACCGTTACCTGTAGGTACAGTGTACACAAACCCACCATTACCTGTAGGTACAGTGTACACTCACCCACCATTACCTGTAGGTACAGTGTACACACACCCACCATTACCTGTAGGTACAGTGTGCACAAACCCACCATTACCTGTAGGTACAGTACACACACCCACCATTACCTGTAGGTACAGTGTGCACAAACCCACCATTACCTGTAGGTACAGTACACACACCCACCATTACCTGTAGGTACAGTGTACACTCACCCACCATTACCTGTAGGTACAGTACACACACCCACCATTACCTGTAGGTACAGTGTACACCCACCATTACCTGTAGGTACAGTACACACACCCACCATTACCTGTAGGTACAGAGTACACCCACCATTACCTGTAGGTACAGTACACACACCCACCATTACCTGTAGGTACAGTGTGCACAAACCCACCATTACCTGTAGGTACAGTGTACACTCACCCACCATTACCTGTAGGTACAGTACACACACCCACCATTACCTGTAGGTACATTGTACACTCACCCACCATTACCTGCAGGTACAGTACACACACCCACCATTACCTGTAGGTACAGTGTACACTCACCCATCATTACCTGTAGGTAAAGTACACTCACCCACCATTACCTGTAGGTACAGTGTACACACACACACCATTACCTGTAGGTACAGTGTACACCCACCCACCATTACCTGTAGGTACAGTGTACACCCACCATTACCTGTAGGTACAGTGTACACACACTCACCATTACTTGTAGGTACAGTACACTCACCCACCATTACCTGTAGGTACAGTGTACACTCACCCACCATTACCTGTAGGTACAGTGTACACTCACCCACCATTACCTGTAGGTACAGTGTACACTCAGCCACCATTACCTGTAGGTACAGTGTACACTCACCCACCATTACCTGTAGGTACAGTGTACACACACACCATTACCTGTAGGTACAGTACACTCAGCCACCATTACCTGTAGGTACAGTGTACACTCACCCACCATTACCTGTAGGTACAGTGTACACACACCCACCATTACCTGTAGGTACAGTGTGCACAAACCCACCATTACCTGTAGGTACAGTGTACACCCACCATTACCTGTAGGTACAGTGTGCACAAACCCACCATTACCTGTAGGTACAGTGTACACTCACCCACCATTACCTGTAGGTACAGTACACACACCCACCATTACCTGTAGGTACAGTACACACACCCACCATTACCTGTAGGTACAGTGTGCACAAACCCACCATTACCTGTAGGTACAGTGTACACTCACCCACCATTACCTGTAGGTACAGTACACACACCCACCATTACCTGTAGGTACAGTGTGCACAAACCCACCATTACCTGTCGGTACAGTGTGCACTCACCCACCATGTGTACTGAGGTGTTAAACATCCAACAGTGATTTTTGGCTGATTCACTTTGGCGTTTTGTCCATGAACTGGCTCCCGTTGCCTGGGATGATGTCACAGTTGCTCCTGTTCTGCTTTCAGGAAATGTTGGCTATTATTCAATCAATCTACGACATGATGGGCCGATACACATACCCCATTCTACACCAAGACACTCCATTCGAACATGTGGAAAAGTTCTTTCAGGTACTCTGGCGCTGAAACAAGAGCGGGTGCTGGAAATCTGAAATAAAACCAGAAAATGCTGGAAAACGCTCAGCAGGTCAGGCAGCATCTGTGGAGAGAGAAACAGAGTTAACCTTTCAGGTCAATGACCTTTCGTCAGAACTGGAAGATGTTCGAGGTGCACAGCTTCTACACAAGTTCAGGGGTCCGGGGAGAGGCAGGGAAAGAACAAAGGGGAAAGGTCTGTGATGGGGTGGAGGGTAGGGGTGATTAAATGACAAAAGGGATGATGGTGCAAGGCAAAAGGGGATGGTAATGGGACAAGTAAAGACACAAATGATGGGTCCAGAAGAAGTGTAAATGGTTACAGCAGAATAGCAGAGGGCTGTGGGAAGCATGGAAAACCTGGCAAAGTGGAAAGGTTTCCACGGCCTGGGATTGTGGTGCCGAACTTGTTTTGTCAGGTACACATTTGGAAGCTAAGTCTCAAAACTAATTGGTATTTTGTTCCTCAGAAGATGGACAGAAACCAAGATGGAGTGGTGACAATTGATGAGTTCCTGGAGTCCTGTCGAAAGGTTGGTGACACATCATCACTGGATCCCTTCAAATATTATTCGAGCAAACACAAGTCCTAACAAGGTCATTCTGTCAAGTTCATTTTCGGTAAAATCTAAGGGTTTCTTTTCATCGAATCATAAAGCACAGAAGGAGGCCACTCGGCCCATCATGCCTGTGTTGGCTCTTTGAAAGAGCTATCCAATTAGTCCCCACTCCCCCCCCCCCGGTCTTTCCCCACAGCCCTGCAATTTTTTCTTTTTCATGTTTTTATCCGATTCCCTTATGAGAGTTACTATTAACTCTGCTTCCACTGCCCTTTCAGGCAGATCAGAACAACTCGCTGAGTAAAAAAAAAATTCTCCTCATCTCCCCTCTGGTTCTTTTGCCAATTATCTTAAATCTGTGACCTCTGGTACCGACCCTCCCGACATAAGATATTAAGGGGAACAGATAGGGTGGATAGAGAGAAACTATTTCCGCTGGTTGGGGATTCTAGGAGTCGGGGGCACAGTCTAAAAATTAGAGCCAGACCTTTCAGGAGCAAGATTAGAAAATATTTCTACACACAAAGGGTGGTCGAAGTTTGGAACTCTCTTCCGCAAACGGCAATTGATACTAGCTCAATTGCTAAATTTAAATCTGAGATAGAGAGGTTTTTTGGCAACCAAAGGTATTGAGGGATATGGGCCAAAGGCAGGTATATGGAGTTAGATCACAGATCAGCCATGATCTTATCAAATGGCGGAGCAGGCTCGAGGGGCTGAATGGCCTACTCCTGTTCCTATGTTCCAGTGGAAACAGTTTCTCCTTATTTACTCTATCAAAACCACTCATGAGTTTGAACGCCTCTATTAAATCTCCCCTTAACCTTCTCTGCTCTCAGGAGAACAATCCCAGTCCTTCACTCCAAAGTGCATCACTTCACACTTCTCTGCATTAAATTTTATCTGCCACTTGTCTGCCCATTTCACCGGTCTGTCCATGTCCTCCTGAAGTCGGCTACTGTTCTGTTCAATGTTTACGATATTTCCAAGTTTTGTATCATCTGCAAACTTTGAAATTACGCCCTTTATACTGAAGTCCAGGTCATAATTATATATCAAAAAGAGCAGTGGTTCTAATACCGACCCCTGGGGGACACTTCCCTCCAGTCTGAAAAACAACCGTTCACCACCACTCTCTGCTTTCTGTCCCTTATTCAATTTTATATCCACGCTGCCACTGTCCCTTTCATCCCATGGGCTTCCATTTTGCTAACAATTTCTTTTATCTGTTGTCTCTTTTACAGGATGAAAACATTATGAAATCAATGCAACTCTTTGAAAATGTTATCTAGAAGCACTTGTATCCCACACCCAATGGGAGAACCATGTGCAGGAACCTTAATCCATTGTTTGACACACTTTGTAGAAGTAAAAATCTAGAGGATTTACAAGTATGCTATTTCATCTAGGAAACTTTTTAAAAACAGTGCAGTTAACAATTAGAGATAATTGTGTCTCTGTATCTCAAAGCTTTTCTCAACAAGGTCTGACTAGTTAAGGACTGCTCCAATATGGTGGAAGATATTTTTCCAATGGAAAAACAGACATTTTGGAAATGATATGGTAATTCCCAACACGATCCTGAAAGCGGAATCTGACATAGACTGCACAGCTCTCCATAATTTAAAGGGATGAGATGGGACAGAAGGATGCACACATCACACACAAGCGTTTGCCTCACCACTGGACCTATTTCACCAACACACTGCCCTCTCACTGTGCTCATGGTTTACTGGAACGGCAGAATGTCGGACGCAGGCTCTGTTAAAAGCCGTCATCCATTGGCAACTCTTTCAAATGAAACCTGTTCTGCTGATCAGGAGGAACTGAGCCTTTAATCTGGAATTTAATTAAGCCCTGAAAAACTGACAGTCCCACTCGAGACTCTTTCTCTTCAGTTTTAGAGGCTAATTGCCCTGCTATTTAATGCCACGTTATGTGTGATGCTTCTCGCTGAGGGAAAGATAATTTTCAGATCACGATTTTCAGCCTGTAATGTGTCAGTAATGTTATTTTGCATTCTATTTTAAACATTGATTAAAGGCTTATCGGCTGTCTCAGTTTACAGTACAGTCGTGTTAGTTTGTTATTGTCTATTTGATGTTAGTGCAGACTGTATTGTCAGAATACCACCAGTAGATCTGATCTCTCAAACCTCGCCACAGTTGCCTGTATCACAGTTATAATACTCAACCTGCCCAGGAACACGGTCAGCTTCACTTGAGGCTGTGAGTGTGTCAGTGTTAGAGCCAGTAAAGCTGTGCAGAAAGGAAGCTGTCTCATGTGGGATGGTTACAGCTTTCTTTCATTTCCAAAAGCTTACCAGATGTGAAAACTCTTATATTAACATTGAATTTACCGTGTGATTTTTAAACCGGTTATTTTTGGATTGTCCCCAATTAATCTTCAGTGTTTAACACATTAACGTGGAACTTTGTGGTTACGTCAGCAAATATTATCACTACTTTTTATCGTGAAACCAAGTTCAAGGACCAAGGGCCCGAGTGCAGGACACCAGCGAACCTGCACAAGAATAAAAAATAAAACAAAGTAAACCAAGAATTGGGTGACACCAAGCTCAGACTTTGAAAGTCTGTAGATTGGAGGAGTGAGTGAAGACTGAGGGAAGAAAAGAGTTCTACAGTTTGAGGTCCTGGGAAATGAATGTTAAAGTAGGAGATGGTATGATTCTCGATGGTGTGAGTCTCGATGGTGTGAGTCTCGATGGTGTGATTCTGGATGGTGTGATTCTGGATGGTGTGATTCTCGATGGTGTGAGTCTCGATGGTATGAGTCTCGATGGTGTGAGTCTCGATGGTGTGAGTCTCGATGGTGTGAGTCTCGATGGTGTGATTCTGGATGGTGTGATTCTCGATGGTGTGAGTCTCGATGGTATGAGTCTCGATGGTGTGAGTCTCGATGGTGTGATTCTCGATGGTGTGATTCTCGATGGTGTGAGTCTCGATGGCGTGAGTCTCGATGGTGTGATTCTCGATGGTGTGAGTCTCGATGGTGTGAGTCTCGATGGTGTGATTCTCGATGGTGTGAGTCTCGATGGTGTGATTCTCGATGGTACGATTCTCGATGGTGTGAGTCTCGATGGTGTGATTCTCGATGGTGTGATTCTCGATGGTGTGAGTCTCGATGGTGTGATTCTGGATGGTGTGATTCTCGATGGTGTGAGTCTCGATGGTGTGATTCACGATGGTGTGATTCTCGATGGTGTGATTCTCGATGGTGTGATTCACGATGGTGTGATTCTCGATGGTGTGACTCTCGATGGTGTGATTCACGATGGTGTGAGTCTCGATGGTGTGAGTCTCGATGGTGTGATTCTCGATGGTGTGATTCTCGATGGTGTGATTCTCGATGGTGTGATTCTCGATGGTGTGAGTCTCGATGGTGTGATTCTCGATGGTGTGATTCTCGATGGTGTGATTCTCGATGGTGTGATTCTCGATGGTGTGATTCTCGATGGTGTGAGTCTCGATGGTGTGAGTCTCGATGGTGTGACTCTCGATGGTGTGACTCTCGATGGTGTGATTCTCGATGGTGTGATTCTCGATGGTGTGATTCTCGATGGTGTGAGTCTCGATGGTGTGATTCTCGATGGTGTGATTCTCGATGGTGTGATTCTCGATGGTGTGATTCTCGATGGTGTGATTCTCGATGGTGTGAGTCTCGATGGTGTGACTCTCGATGGTGTGATTCTTGATGGTGTGATTCTCGATGGTGTGATTCTCGATGGTGTGATTCTCGATGGTGTGATTCTCGATGGTGTGATTCTCGATGGTCTGAGTCTCGATGGTGTGATTCTCGATGGTGTGATTCTCGATGGTGTGATTCTCGATGGTGTGATTCTCGATGGTGTGATTCTCGATGGTATGATTCTCGATGGTGTGAGTCTCGATGGTGTGACTCTCGATGGTGTGATTCTCGATGGTGTGAGTCTCGATGGTGTGATTCTGGATGGTGTGATTCTCGATGGTGTGATTCTCGATGGTGTGATTCTTGATGGTGTGAGTCTCGATGGTGTGATTCTCGATGGTGTGATTCTCGATGGTGTGATTCTCGATGGTGTGATTCTTGACATTATAATTCTTGACGGTATAATTCTTGATGAACAGTGACTAGATTGACAAACTTGGAGCTTAAAAGGAATGAGAGGAAAGTTCAAAAGAGCACTCAGCATTACTACTATCGACAGATTTGAATTTTTTTTATTCGTTCATGGGATGTGGGCGTCGCTGGCGAGGCTGGCATTTATTGCCCATCCCTAATTGCCCTTGAGAAGGTGGTGGTGAGCCGCCTTCTTGAACCGCTGCAGTCCGTTTGGTGAAGGTTCTCCCACAGTGCTGTTAGGAAGGGAGTTCCAGGATTTTGACCCAACGACGATGAAGGAACGGCGATATATTTCCAAGTCGGGATGGTGTGTGACTTGGAGGGGAACGTGCAGGTGGTGGTGTTCCCATGTACCTGCTGCTCTTGTTCTTCTAGTGGTAGAGGTCGTGGGTTTGGGAGGTGCTGTCAAAGAAGCCTTGGCGAGTTGCTGCAGTGCATCCTGTGGATGGTACACACTGCAGCCACGGTGCGCCGGTGGTGAAGGGAGTGAATGTTTAGGGTGGTGGATGGGGTGCCAATCAAGCGGGCTGCTTTGTCCTGGATGCTGTCGAACTTCTTGAGTGTTGATGGAGCTGCACTCATCCAGGCAAGTGGAGAGTATTCCATCACACTCCTGACTTGTGCCTTGTAGATGGTGGAAAGGCTACAACAGAGAGGGAGGAAGAATTTGGAGGCTAGGGTGAGGGAGATGAATCACTCATCAGATAATGAGCTTTTTCTTGTTTGGAGTAAAAGAGATGCCAGAAGAGGCTGTCGAGATGTGGGAGCAGTTTTCAAGTCTTGGATGTTCTCGGGTTTTACACAGCTTTACAAGCTGTTGAGGGGAATAGAAGCTATTGACACAAAGGAAGAAACCAAGCTCCCAAGGGGGAGATATGGGAGTTACGGAGTTACATCTCCCGAGGGGGAGATATGGGAGTTACGGAGTTACATCTCCCGAGGGGGAGATATGGGAGTTACGGAGTTACATCTCCCGAGGGGGAGATATGGGAGTTACGGAGTTACATCTCCCGAGCGGGAGATATGGGAGTTATGGAGTTACATCTCCCGAGGGGGAGATATGGGAGTTACGGAGTTACATCTCCCGAGCGGGAGATATGGGAGTTATGGAGTTACATCTCCCGAGGGGGAGATATGGGAGTTACAGAGTTACATCTCCCGAGCGGGAGATATGGGAGTTATGGAGTTACATCTCCCGAGGGGGAGATATGGGAGTTATGGAGTTGTATCGCCCAAGGGGGAGATATGGGAGTTATGGAGTTACATCTCCCGAGGGGGAGATATGGGAGTTATGGAGTTGTATCTCCCGAGGGGGAGATATGGGAGTTACAGAGTTACATCTCCCGAGGGGGAGATATGGGAGTTATGGAGTTACATCTCCCGAGGGGGAGATATGGGAGTTATGGAGTTACATCTCCCGAGGGGGAGATATGGGAGTTATGGAGTTATATCTCCCGAGGGGGAGATATGGGAGTTACGGAGTTATATCTCCCGAGGGGGAGATATGGGAGTTATGGAGTTACATCTCCCGAGGGGGAGATATGGGAGTTATGGAGTTATATCTCCCGAGGGGGAGATATGGGAGTTACAGAGTTACATCTCCCGAGGGGGAGATATGGGAGTTACGGAGTTACATCTCCCGAGGGGGAGATATGGGAGTTACGGAGTTACATCTCCCGAGGGGGAGATATGGGAGTTACATCTCCCGAGGGTGAGATATGGGAGTTACGGAGTTACATCTCCCGAGGGGGAGATATGGGAGTTACGGAGTTACATCTCCCGAGGGGGAGATATGGGAGTTACGGAGTTACATCTCCCGAGGGGGAGATATGGGAGTTACGGAGTTACATCTCCCGAGGGGGAGATATGGGAGTTACGGAGTTACATCTCCCGAGGGGGAGATATGGGAGTTACGGAGTTACATCTCCCGAGGGGGAGATATGGGAGTTACATCTCCCGAGGGTGAGATATGGGAGTTACGGAGTTACATCTCCCGAGGGGGAGATATGGGAGTTACAGAGTTACATCTCCCGAGGGGGAGATATGGGAGTTACGGAGTTACATCTCCCGAGGGGGAGATATGGGAGTTACGGAGTTACATCTCCCAAGGGGGAGATATGGGAGTTACGGAGTTACATCTCCCGAGGGGGAGATATGGGAGTTATGGAGTTATATCTCCTGAGGAGGAGATATGGGAGTTATGGAGTTATATCTCCCGAGGAGGAGATATGGGAGTTATGGAGTTATATCACCCGAGGAGGAGATATGGGAGTTACAGAGTTACATCTCCCGAGGGGGAGATATGGGAGTTATGGAGTTATATCTCCCGAGGAGGAGATATGGGAGTTACAGAGTTACATCTCCTGAGGAGGAGATATGGGAGTTATGGAGTTACATCTCCCGAGGGGGAGATATGGGAGTTACAGAGTTACATCTCCCGAGGGGGAGATATGGGAGTTATGGAGTTACATCTCCCGAGGGGGAGATATGGGAGTTACGGAGTTACATCTCCTGAGGGGGAGATATGGGAGTTACAGAGTTACATCTCCCGAGGGGGAGATATGGGAGTAACGGAGTTACATCTCCCGAGGGGGAGATATGGGATTTACGGAGTTACATCTCCCGAGCGGGAGATATGGGAGTTACAGAGTTACATCTCCCGAGGGGGAGATATGGGAGTTATGGAGTTATATCTCCCGAGGGGGAGATATGGGAGTTACGGAGTTATATCTCCCGAGGGGGAGATATGTGAGTTACAGAGTTACATCTCCCGAGGGGGAGATATGGGAGTTATGGAGTTATATCTCCCAAGGGGGAGATATGGGAGTTACAGAGTTACATCTCCCGAGGGGGAGATATGGGAGTTATGGAGTTACATCTCCCGAGGGGGAGATATGGGAGTTATGGAGTTGTATCTCCCGAGGGGGAGATATGGGAGTTACAGAGTTACATCTCCCGAGGGGGAGATATGGGAGTTATGGAGTTACATCTCCCGAGGGGGAGATATGGGAGTTATGGAGTTACATCTCCCGAGGGGGAGATATGGGAGTTATGGAGTTATATCTCCCGAGGGGGAGATATGGGAGTTACGGAGTTATATCTCCCGAGGGGGAGATATGGGAGTTATGGAGTTACATCTCCCGAGGGGGAGATATGGGAGTTATGGAGTTATATCTCCCGAGGGGGAGATATGGGAGTTACAGAGTTACATCTCCCGAGGGGGAGATATGGGATTTACGGAGTTACATCTCCCGAGGGGGAGATATGGGAGTTACGGAGTTACATCTCCCGAGGGGGAGATATGGGAGTTACATCTCCCGAGGGTGAGATATGGGAGTTACGGAGTTACATCTCCCGAGGGGGAGATATGGGAGTTACGGAGTTACATCTCCCGAGGGGGAGATATGGGAGTTACGGAGTTACATCTCCCGAGGGGGAGATATGGGAGTTACGGAGTTACATCTCCCAAGGGGGAGATATGGGAGTTACGGAGTTACATCTCCCGAGGGGGAGATATGGGAGTTACGGAGTTACATCTCCCGAGGGGGAGATATGGGAGTAACGGAGTTACATCTCCCGAGGGTGAGATATGGGAGTTACGGAGTTACATCTCCCGAGGGGGAGATATTGGAGTTACGGAGTTACATCTCCCGAGGGGGAGATATGGGAGTTACGGAGTTACATCTCCCGAGGGGGAGATATGGGAGTTACGGAGTTACATCTCCCAAGGGGGAGATATGGGAGTTACGGAGTTACATCTCCCGAGGGGGAGATATGGGAGTTATGGAGTTATATCTCCTGAGGAGGAGATATGGGAGTTATGGAGTTATATCTCCCGAGGAGGAGATATGGGAGTTATGGAGTTATATCACCCGAGGAGGAGATATGGGAGTTACAGAGTTACATCTCCCGAGGGGGAGATATGGGAGTTATGGAGTTACATCTCCCGAGGGGGAGATATGGGAGTTACGGAGTTACATCTCCTGAGGGGGAGATATGGGAGTTACAGAGTTACATCTCCCGAGGGGGAGATATGGGAGTAACGGAGTTACATCTCCCGAGGGGGAGATATGGGATTTACGGAGTTACATCTCCCGAGCGGGAGATATGGGAGTTACAGAGTTACATCTCCCGAGGGGGAGATATGGGAGTTATGGAGTTATATCTCCCGAGGGGGAGATATGGGAGTTACGGAGTTATATCTCCCGAGGGGGAGATATGGGAGTTACAGAGTTACATCTCCCGAGGGGGAGATATGGGAGTTATGGAGTTATATCTCCCAAGGGGGAGATATGGGAGTTACAGAGTTACATCTCCCGAGGGGGAGATATGGGAGTTATGGAGTTATATCTCCCGAGGGGGAGATATGGGAGTTATGGAGTTATATCTTCCGAGGGGGAGATATGGGAGTTACAGAGTTACATCTCCCGAGGGGGAGATATGGGAGTTATGGAGTTATATCTCCCGAGGGGGAGATATGGGAGTTACAGAGTTACATCTCCCGAGGGGGAGATATGGGAGTTATGGAGTTACATCTCCCGAGGGGGAGATATGGGAGTTACGGAGTTACATCTCCCGAGGGGGAGATATGGGAGTTACGGAGTTACATCTCCCGAGGGGGAGATATGGGAGTTATGGAGTTATATCTCCTGAGGAGGAGATATGGGAGTTATGGAGTTGTATCTCCCAAGGGGGAGATATGGGAGTTATGGAGTTACATCTCCCGAGGGGGAGATATGGGAGTTATGGAGTTGTATCTCCCGAGGGGGAGATATGGGAGTTACGGAGTTACATCTCCCGAGGGGGAGATATGGGAGTTACATCTCCCGAGGGTGAGATATGGGAGTTACGGAGTTACATCTCCCGAGGGGGAGATATGGGAGTTACGGAGTTACATCTCCCGAGGGGGAGATATGGGAGTTACGGAGTTACATCTCCCGAGGGGGAGATATGGGAGTTACGGAGTTACATCTCCCAAGGGGGAGATATGGGAGTTATGGAGTTACATCTCCCGAGGGGGAGATATGGGAGTTATGGAGTTATATCTCCTGAGGAGGAGATATGGGAGTTATGGAGTTGTATCTCCCAAGGGGGAGATATGGGAGTTATGGAGTTACATCTCCCGAGGGGGAGATATGGGAGTTATGGAGTTGTATCTCCCGAGGGGGAGATATGGGAGTTATGGAGTTACATCTCCCGAGGGGGAGATATGGGAGTTATGGAGTTATATCTCCCGAGGAGGAGATATGGGAGTTATGGAGTTGTATCTCCCGAGGTGGAGATATGGGAGTTATGGAGTTACATCTCCCGAGGGGGAGATATGGGAGTTATGGAGTTGTATCTCCCGAGGGGGAGATATGGGAGTTACGGAGTTACATCTCCCGAGGGGGAGATATGGGAGTTAAGGAGTTATATCTCCCGAGGGGGAGATATGGGAGTTACAGAGTTACATCTCCCAAGGGGGAGATATGGGAGTTATGGAGTTACATCTCCCGAGGGGGAGATATGGGAGTTACGGAGTTACATCTCCCGAGGGGGAGATATGGGAGTTAGGGAGTTATATCTCCCGAGGGGGAGATATGGGAGTTACAGAGTTACATCTCCCGAGGGGGAGATATGGGAGTTATGGAGTTACATCTCCCGAGGGGGAGATATGGGAGTTACGGAGTTACATCTCCCGAGGGGGAGATATGGGAGTTATGGAGTTATATCTCCCGAGGGGGAGATATGGGAGTTACGGAGTTACATCTCCCGAGGGGGAGATATGGGAGTTACGGAGTTACATCTCCCGAGGGGGAGATATGGGAGTTACGGAGTTACATCTCCCAAGGGGGAAATATGGGAGTTATGGAGTTACATCTCCCGAGGGGGAGATATGGGAGTTATGGAGTTATATCTCCTGAGGAGGAGATATGGGAGTTATGGAGTTGTATCTCCCAAGGGGGAGATATGGGAGTTATGGAGTTACATCTCCCGAGGGGGAGATATGGGAGTTATGGAGTTACATCTCCCGAGGGGGAGATATGGGAGTTATGGAGTTGTATCTCCCGAGGGGGAGATATGGGAGTTATGGAGTTACATCTCCCGAGGGGGAGATATGGGAGTTATGGAGTTATATCTCCCGAGGAGGAGATATGGGAGTTATGGAGTTGTATCTCCCGAGGGGGAGATATGGGAGTTATGGAGTTACATCTCCCGAGGGGGAGATATGGGAGTTATGGAGTTGTATCTCCCGAGGAGGAGATATGGGAGTTATGGAGTTGTATCTCCCGAGGGGGAGATATGGGAGTTATGGAGTTACATCTCCCGAGGGGGAGATATGGGAGTTACTGAGATGTATCTCCCGAGGGGGAGATATGGGAGTTACGGAGTTACATCTCCGGAGGGGGACTTACGGAAGTTCCATTAGAAAACAGAGGAGACAGTGAGGCCAAGAGCATCATGAGATGAAGAAGGCCATCAGAGGAAAGCGGTGGGAGTTATTGGTTGGACTTGTGAAAGATACTGTAGGGAAGATTTACCACTTTGGAACTTATCAGAAAATTGTGCATCCCCCACCCCCCCAATCTGGAATGGTCCTTCCATGAATTTGAATGGATGGGAAACGTGCTGAGGGGGCGGAATTTTCCAATTTTCATTCCTACCGGACGGGGCCAGTCACTGAAGCATAAAATCTCCTCCTTTGTCTTTGAAGAATTGAATGTAATTGGATTTCATTGACTCATCAAAGGACAGGGAGGAGGTGAAGATGTGGAGAATGAACCATCGCAATTCAAGGACAGTGTGGGAGGTTGTGAGCTCGGTGGGTCGGTGGCGATACATTGAAAACTTGCCTCCCGGACGTAAAACTTACTTTGTGGATCGGCTGGCCGTTATAGAAACCACTGGGTTTTTATTTCTGTTGATTTCAGTGGATTTAAAGGAGGAAACACAGACATTATGAGAAATGACTTTGGCAAAAGACCAGAAGGAGTCACTGCTGGAAATGCAGAAAGATGAAAATTGACACTTCTTTTCAATAAGGTTGTGTTTAGTAGCTCGAATTGTGGATTTATATATTATTATAGTGAATATTGACTGTACTAATGGAAAACCATAACATCAATCAATTGCTGTCTAATCTATTTTAAATATAATGCACTGCAGGTCGATAATGAATAGAGTACAGGCAGTCCCCAAATATGATCCCCGAGACACTCGTAAACATCCCATTCAAACATTTAAAAAAAGCAACTTTGTCATTCAGTCACCATAATCCAACAGCCCTGAGTATAGCTTTAAATGGAACTGATATTAGGGGAATGGGGTGATGCACTGGGTAAGACAATGATGCACTGGGTAAGACAGTGATGCACTGGGTAAGACAGTGATGCACTGGGTAAAACAATGATGCACTGGGTAAGACAGTGATGCACTGGGTAAAACAGTGCAGTAAGACAATGATGCACTGGGTAAGACAGTGCAGTAAGACAGTGATGCACTGGGTAAGACAATGATGCACTGGGTAAGACAGTGCAGTAAGACAGTGATGCACTGGGTAAGACAATGATGCACTGGGTAAGACAGTGCAGTAAGACAGTGATGCACTGGGTAAGACAGTGCAGTAAGACAGTGATGCACTGGGTAAGACAATGATGCACTGGGTAAGACAGTGCAGTAAGACAGTGATGCACTGGGTAAGACAGTGCAGTAAGACAGTGATGCACTGGGTAAGACAATGATGCACTGGGTAAGACAGTGCAGTAAGACAGTGGTGCACTGGGTAAGACAGTGATGCACTGGGTAAGACAGTGCAGTAAGACAATGATGCACTGGGTAAGACAGTGCAGTAAGACAGTGATGCACTGGGTAAGACAATGATGCACTGGGTAAGACAGTGCAGTAAGACAGTGATGCACTGGGTAAGACAATGATGCACTGGGTAAGACAATAGCCTTTGAACTCTGGGACTTCAAATTCAGCTCAGACTGATGGGATAAAAATTTCTTTACTGGACACATGGTCTTGGTATAAAGGAAGTTTGGGCAGATTCAATCTTTTTTTTTAGAAAATATGATCCCACAGAACAAAAGGCCACAGACGGGCTGTTGTGGGAAAAAGAAAGATGCACCACTGGTGTAGTAAGAGTTTCTATCTGAGGTACATTGCTGGCAAAGAGTGTGGAACTTTACAATCTCTACATCCAATAGTGTTGTATCTGATGTGGGAGTGTTTGATGGGACAGTGTAGAGGGAGCTTTACTCTGTATCTAACCCTGTACCTGCCCTGGGAGTGTTTGATGGGACAGTGTAGAGGGAGCTTTACTCTGTATCTAACCCGTGCTGTACCTGCCCTGGGAGTGTTTGATGGGACAGTGTAGAGGGAGCTTTACTCTGTATCTAACCCTGTACCTGCCCTGGGAGTGTTTGATGGGACAGTGTAGAGGGAGCTTTACTCTGTATCTAACCCGTGCTGTACCTGCCCTGGGAGTGTTTGATGGGACAGTGTAGAGGGAGCTTTACTCTGTATCTGACCCTGTACCTGCCCTGGGAGTGTTTGATGGGACAGTGTGGAGGGAGCTTTACTCTGTATCTAACCCGTGCTGTACCTGCCCTGGGAGTGTTTGATGGGACAGTGCAGAGGGAGCTTTACTCTGTATCTAACCCTGTACCTGCCCTGGGAGTGTTTGATGGGACAGTGTAGAGGGAGCTTTACTCTGTATCTAACCCTGTACCTGCCCTGGGAGTGTTTGATGGGACAGTGTAGAGGGAGCTTTACTCTGTATCTAACCCTGTACCTGCCCTGGGAGTGTTTGATGGGACAGTGTAGGGGGAGCTTTACTCTGTATCTAACCCGTGCTGTACCTGCCCTGGGAGTGTTTGATGGGACAGTGTAGAGGGAGCTTTACTCTGTATCTAACCCGTGCTGTACCTGCCCTGGGAGTGTTTGATGGGACAGTGTAGAGGGAGCTTTATTCTGTATCTAACCCGTGCTGTACCTGCCCTTGGAGTGTTTGATGAGGCAGTATAAAGGGAGCTTTACACTATGTTTAACTATTCCTGACCTGTGAGTGCCCAAAATGGATAGGTTTCTAAAAAGAAATAACTAGAAATTTTGGAAATCTGAAATAAAATGAGAGAATGTTAGAATCACACATCAGGCTGTCATTACCCAAAAGGAGAAAGACAGGTTAAGACCCCAGGATCAGACACCCACCAGGGCTGTGTTCTGATGATGGATTGACAGCTGCGATATCAACCTGCTTCCCCCAGTGCGGGACTGGGGAACTGCAAGATGGGAGTCTCGGCATGGAGTCAAAGGGAGCAGAAGAAGAGGTCAGCATCATGTCGAGCTTGGATTTTGTGGAGGTGAGGGCGTAGACGATGAAGATTAGGATCTTGCTGAGGACAGATTGTTCACAGTCGGAAAGGGAAAGATTGGGCAGTTTGGCAGAAACCAGGCAAACTAATGTCTGGACAAGAGTAAGGCGAGAGGCAGAGATAAAGTTAGACAGAAGTGAACGGGACAAGGGATCAGAGGATTGTCTGGTACCCAAGAGATATTCCAGCTTCTCGTTCTCCAGGGGGAGTTTTCTGATCCCCGTCACTAACATCCCTCACTTTGATAAGCACCAAAAAAATAAAGGGTTCTTATCATAATACTGAGCTGGAATTTGGTTAACTCAACTAATAAGTTCCTTTTCTTGTCTCTGATCTAACCCCAACTGAGAACGCTGCAGAGGAAACCTGTAAACTGCAGGAAGATATCAATGGACTGGTCAGGTGGGCAGAAAAGTGGCAATGGAATTCAATCCAGAGAGGTGTGAGGTAATGCATTTGGGGAGGGCAAACAAGGCAAGGGAATACACAATAAATGGGAGGATACTGAGAGGTGTAGAGGAACAAAGGGACCTTGGAGAGCATGTCCACAGATCCCTGAAGGTAGCAGGACAGGTAGATAAGGTGGTTAAAAATGCAAACAGGATACCTTCCTTTATTAGCCAAGGCATAGAATATAAGTAAGGAGTCACAGAACACCAGGTTATAGTCCAACAGCTTTATGTGAAATCACAAGCTTTCGGAGCTTTGCTCCTTCGTCACAATAGAAATGTTTACTATCTATATATAAGAACATAAGAAATAGGAGCAGGAGTTGGCCAATCGGCCCCTCGAGCCTGCTCCGCCATTCAATAAGATCATGGCTGATCTGATCCTAACCTCAAATCTAAATTCATGTCCAATTTCCTGCCCGCTCCCCGTAACCCCTAATTCCCTTTACTTCTAGGAAACTGTCTATTTCTGTTTTAAATTTATTTAATGACGTAGCTTCCACAGCTTCCTGGGGCAGCAAATTCCACAGACCTACCACCCTCTGAGTGAAGAAGTTTCTCCTCATCTCAGTTTTGAAAGAGCAGCCCCTTATTCTAAGATTATGCCCCCTAGTTCTAGTTTCACCCATCCTTGGGAACATCCTTACCGCATCCACCCGATCAAGCCCCTTCACAATCTTATATGTTTCAATAAGATCGCCTCTCATTCTTCTGAACTCCAATGAGTAGAGTCCCAATCTACTCAACCTCTCCTCATATGTCCACCCCCTCATCCTCGGGATTAACCGAGTGAACCTTCTTTGTACTGCCTCGAGAGCAAGTATGTCTTTTCTTAAGTATGGACACCAAAACTGTATGCAGTATTCCAGGTGCGGTCTCACCAATACCTTATATAACTGCAGCAATACCTCCCTGTTTTTATATTCTATCCCCCGAGCAATAAAAGCCAACATTCCGTTGGCCTTCTTGATCACCTGCTGCACCTGCATACTAACTTTTTGATTTTCTTGCACTAAGGAATTGGTACTCAGTAAATTAATGGGACTCAAGGCGGATAAATCCCCTGGACCTGATGGCTTACATCCGAGGGTCTTGAGGGAAGTACTGCAGTACTTTCCAGTTTCTCGCCATTAAGATAATAACTTGCTCTCTGATTTTTCCTGCCAAAGTGCATAACCTCACATTTTCCAATATTGTATTGCATCTGCCAAATCTCCGCCCACTCACCCAGCCTGTCGATATCCCCCTGTAGGTTTTTTATGTCCTCCTCACTCTCCACTTTCCCTCCCATCTTTGTATCATCTGCAAACTTTGATATGTTACACTCGGTCCCCTCCTCCAAATCGTTAATATAGATTGTAAAGAGTTGGGGACCCAGCACCGACCCCTGCGGAACACCACTGGCTACTGGTTGCCAGTCCGAGAATGTACCATTTATCCCAACTCTCTGCTTCCTGTTAGATAACCAATCCTCCACCCATGCCAGAATATTACCCCCAATCCAGTGATTCTTTATCTTGAGCAATAATCTTTTATGTGGCACCTTGTCGAATGCCTTCTGGAAGTCCAAATACACCACGTCCACTGGTTCCCCTTTATCCACCCTGTACGTTATATCCTCAAAGAACTCAAGCAAATTTGTCAGACATGACTTCCCCTTCGTAAAGCCATGCTAACTTTGTCCTATTAAATTATGTTCTGCTACTGTCTCCTTAATAATAGACTCCAAAATTTTACCCACCACAGATGTTCGGCTAACTGATCTATAATTTCCAGCCTTCTGCCTACTACCCTTTTTAAATAAGGGTGTTACATTAGCAGTTTTCCAATCTGCCGGGACCTTTGCCGAGTCCAGAGAATTTTGGAAAATTATTACCAAAGCATCCACAATCCCTACTACCACTTCCCTCAAGACCCTAGGATGCAAGCCATCGGGTCCAGGGGATTTATCCGCCTTGAGTCCCATTAATTTACTGAGTACCAATTCCTTAGTGATTTTAATCGTATTAAGCTCCTCCCCCCCTAGAGCCCCCTGTTTGTCCAGTGTTGGGATATTCTTAGTGTCCTCTACCGTAAAGACTGAAACAAAATATTTGTTCAGCATTTTTGCCATCTCCATGTTTCCCACCATTAATTTCCCGGTCTCATCCTCTAAGGGACCTATGTTTGCCTTAGCCACCCTTTTTCTTTTTATATAACTGTAGAAACTCTTGCTATCTGTTTTTATATTTTTTGCTAATTTATTTTCATAATCTATCTTCCCTTTCTTAATCAATCCTTTAGTTACTTTTTGCTGTCTTTTGAAGAATTCCCAATCTTCTATCCTCCCAGTAAGTTTGGCTACCTTATATGTCCTTGTTTTTAGTTGGATACTATCCTTAATTTCTTTACTTAGCCACGGATGGCTGTCATTTCTTTTACACCCTTCTTTCCTCAGTGGAATATATATTTTTTGAAAGTTGTAAAATAACTCCTTGAATGAACACCACTGCTCATGTACCATCTTCCCCTTTAATCTATTTTCCCAGTCCACTTTAATCAATCCTGCTCTCATACCATCATCGTCTCCTTTATTCAAGCTCAGTACGCTTGTTTGAGAACCAACCTTCTCACCCTCTAATTGGATATGGAATGTAACCATGTTATGGTCACTCATTCCAAGGGGATCCTTAACTAGGACATTATTAATTAATCCTGGCTCATTACACAGGACCAGGTCCAAGGTTGCTTGCCCCCTTCAAGGATCAGTTACATACTGCTCAAGAAATCCATCCCTAATACACTCAATAAACTCTTCCTCAAGGCTGCCCTGCCCAATTTGATTTGTCCAGTTAATATGATAGTTAAAATCCCCCATAATTATAGCTGTTCCCTTATTACATGCCCCGACTATTTCCTGATTAATACTTCTTCCAGCAGAGTTGCAACTATTAGGAGGCCTATATACTACGCCCACTCGTGCGTTTTTCCCCTTATTATTCCTTATCTCTACCCAAACTGTTTCATTATCCTGATCCTTTGTCCCAATATCATTTCTCTGTATTACAGTGATTCCTTCCTTTGTTAACATAGGCATTTATAAATCACAGAACAATACATGATGATTACAGATAGTCTTTGCAACTGCCCGTTGCCACGGCAATCACAGTGTTCAGACAGAGAGGTGTTACCTGCAGAACCCCCGAATATACAGTCAACAAAAAAAAACAAACAGAAAAAAAACAGAGAGAGAGAGGCAGAAACATCTGGAAGGCAGAGAAAGCCAGCAAATGACCCGTTATATAAAAAACGGATAGCTTTTGTTCGCTGGTGGGGTTACGTGTCGCGTGACATGAACCCAAGATCCCGGTTGAGGCCGTCCTCATGGGTGCGGAACTTGGCTATCAATTTCTGCTCGACGATTTTGCGTTGTCGTGTGTCTCGAAGGCCGCCTTGGAGTACGCTTACCCGAAGGTCGGTGGCTGAATGTCCCTGACTGCTGAAGTGTTCCCCGACTGGGAGGGAACCCTCCTGTCTGGCGATTGTTGCGCGGTGTCCGTTCATCCGTTGTCGCAGCGTCTGCATGGTCTCGCCAATGTACCATGCTCTGGGGCATCCTTTCCTGCAACGTATGAGGTAGACAACGTTGGCCGAGTCACAGGAGTATGAACCATGCACCTGGTGGGTGGTGTCCTCTCGTGTGATGGTGGTATCTGTGTCGATGATCTGGCATGTCTTGCAGAGGTTACCGTGGCAGGGATGTGTGGTGTCGTGGACGCTGTTCTCCTGAAGGCTGGGTAATTTGCTGCGAACGATGGTCTGTTTGAGGTTGGGTGGCTGTTTAAAGGCGAGTAGTGGAGGTGTGGGGATGGCCTTAGCGAGGTGTTCATCGTCATCGATGACATGTTGAAGGCTGCGGAGAACATGGCGTAGTTTCTCCGCTCCGGGGAAGTACTGGACGACGAAGGGTACTCTGTTGGTTGCGTCCCGTGTTAGTCTTCTGAGGAGGTCTATGCGATTTTTCACTGTGGCCCGTCGGAACTGTCGATCGATGAGTCGAGCGTCATATCCCGTTCTTACTAGGGCGTCTTTCAGCGTCTGTAGGTGTCCATCGCGTTCCTCCTCGTCTGAGCAGACCCTGTGTATTCGAAGGGCCTGTCCATAGGGGATGGCCTCTTTGACGTGGTTAGGGTGGAAGCTGGAAAAGTGGAGCATCGTGAGGTTGTCCGTGGGCTTGCGGTAGAGTGAGGTGCTGAGGTGCCCGTCTTTGATGGAGATTCGTGTGTCCAAGAAAGAAACTGATTCTGAGGAGTAGTCCATGGTGAGCTTGATGGTGGGATGGAACTTGTTGATGTTATCGTTGTTGATGTTGACTATCTGTAATCACCATGTATTGTTCTGTGATTTATAAATGCGTAGGCTTCGAGGAGTTCCTGACATTTACCTGAGGAAGGAGGAAGCCTCCGAAAGCTTGTAAATTTCAAATAAAATCGTTGGACCATAACTTGGTGTTGTAAAATTGTTTACAATTGTCAACCCCAGTGCATCACCGGCATCTCCACATCATTATTAACATAGCCACCCCACCTCCCCTTCCTTCCTGCCTGTCCTTCCTGATTGTTAAATACCCTGGCATATTTAATTCCCAGTCGTTGTCACCCTGCAGCCATGTTTCTGTAATGGCCACAAGATCATACCCATACGTCGTTATTTGTGCCGTTAACTCGTCCATTTTGTTACGAATGCTACGTGCATTCAGATAAAGAACTTTCAAATATGTTTAGTGATACTTAGTTCCTGCTTTTTCCTTTTTTAACACTTTACCTTTTACTCCATACCTTCTGTCCCTTCCTGACACGCTTTCCTCTGTCTCCCTGCTCAGGTTCCCAACCCCCTGCCACAGTTTTGATGCTGGGTTAATCGCCTTACGCCTTCTAGTTTTTATTTTATCTGTCGTGCCTAAAGTACACTTTCTTTCTGCTGCTCTACGCTTTTCCCTTTCACTTGTTCTTGAACAACTGTTTGTATTATTTGTATTGTAGATTTCCCCTGGGTCTTCCCCTCTCTTGCTGCTCTCAACTTTATTCCCTTCTGACTCCCCGCTCAGGTTCCCATCCCCCTGCCACTCTAGTTTAAACCCTCCCCAACAGCACTCGCAAACACCCCCGCGAGGACATTGGTCCCGGTCCTGCTCGGGTGTAACCCGTCCCGCTTGTACAGGTCCCACCTTCCCCAGAACCGGTCCCAATGTCCCAGGAATCTCAATCCCTCCCTCCTACACCATCCCTGCAGCCACGCATTCATCCTGTCTATTCTCCTGTTCCTATACTCACTAGCACATGGCACTGGTAGTAATCCTGAGATCACTACCTTTGAAGTCCTGCTTTTTAATTTATCTCCTAACTCCTTAAATTCACCTTGCAGGACCTCATCCCTTTTTTTACCTATGTCGTTGGTACCGATATGGACCACGACTACTGGCTGTTCACCCTCCCCCTCCAGAATGCCCTGCAGCCGCTCCGTGACATCCTTGACCCGAGCACCAGGGAGGCAACATACCATCCTGGAGTCACGTTTGCGGTCACAGAAATGCCTATCTGTTCCCCTTACACTTATAGGGTGTGTATATATATGTGTGTGTGTGTGTGTGTATAGTGTGTATATATATAAATATATATCAAGCGTGTGTGTACATATAGATATAAAGTGTGTGTATATAGTGTATATATGTATAGTGTGTATATATAGAGTGTCTATATATATAATCACACATATACACACATATATATACATTTGCATTGTTCATAAATTTTATATGTTATTAAGAATCTTGGGGATGGTGTGCATTTCCTGCACACATTGCCCTTCCTTCCTGGGTCAGGGTCTTGCAGTCATGTTGTGTGGGGCTGACTCTGTGATGGATCATGGGCACCTCTCCCTCCTCCAGCAATGCTCATGGTCTGTGGAGGCAGGAACAGAGGCCTCAGCATCGAACCCCCCGGTTCCACAGATGGAAAGGGCACCAATTGCTCGCCCTCTGCATCTTGCCGTCCGGCGGAGGCCGGGGGTCCCCGGTGGAGGGCTCTCTACGCGCGAGTCCTCCCCTGTCCCATTGGGGATCTGGGGTGGAGGGTGTTGCACGGAGCAGCCCCCACAAACCGGCTTTTAAAACCATTTCACGGACTCCAAGGCCGCCTGTATTTTCTGCCTGTGGGGGGGGGCGGGGGAGGGGCGGGCGTGTCGGAGGTCGTCCTCGTGGGTCAGCTCCTGGGCCTGTCCAAAGTGGCCACCTGCAGGTCCAGGCTAGACGCGGCCCGTGGAGACAGTCGCTCCGAGCGTCTGCCTCTCTTCCGACGCATTCTCCACGCCCGGGTGGCCCTGGGAGAGGGAGCAGGCCGTGTCTGCCAGTACGCTTGAGGCTTTCCGCGACTGGTGGGCACCGCAGGGAGTGCAGCGCGTCCTTGACCAGTGTAATAAAATTATTATTTGACTTTGTTTATTATTTGATTTCGATTTGCTTTTCAAAAAAATAAAGCATCCCCGAACCCCCCACCCTCTTATAACAAAAAAATAATTGCTCGCCCTCTGAATTCCGCGGGTCTTTTTACTGCGCAGCTCTTGAGTCGCTGAGTACCTGTTTAAAATGGGTGTTGGCTGGTCTGCAGGATGTTTGTTGACGAACTCCCACCATTTAAAACTAGGTTGGACCTTCATTGGACAGTTGCATTCTGACTGCTGCTTTTTGGACCACACCAAGTGAACTTTGACCATCAGGGCTGGTGTTTTCCGCTGGTTTCCTTCAATCTGGGAAAGCCTGCGGAGGAGGGTGACGCAGAAAGTTGCACCATTTTGAGGGATAGGGTGAGCGTTGAGGGGCCTGACTGGAGGTTATAAATTAGAGATTATTGAGGAAAACCCACCAGTAAATATACAAACAAACTAAAACCAGTGTTGATGTACTTCATTAAATAATCCAGGTGAGACGTCTGCCCTCTCAGGTGGACATTTAAGATCCCATCTCACTAAGTTCTCCCCAGTGTCCCGGCCAATATTTATCCCTCAACCCAAGATCAAGAAAACAGATTATCTGGTCATTTATTGCTGTTTGTGGGATCTTGCTGTGCGCAAATTGGCTGCCGCGTTTCCTACATTACAACAGTGACTGCACTTCAAAAAATACTTCATCTGGCTGTAAAGGTCTTTGGGACGTCCTGAGGTTGTGAAAGGCGCTCGAGAAATGCAAGTTTTTCTTTCTTTCGATGTGTTTCCTGCATTTTCTGGTTTTATTTCAGACACTCTGGATTTCCAGGTTGGTGTTTTTCCCCCCTGTTGGGTACAGTGTGAGTGATGGGAGAGGAGGGCTGGATCTGAGTGCTCTCACTCTGGGGAAGGGTTTTCTCAGTCTGGGGAAGGGTTTTCTCCCTCTGGGGAAGGGTTTTCTCAGTCTAGGGAAGGGTTTTCTCAGTCTAGGGAAGGGTTTTCTCACTCTGGGGAAGGGTTTTCTCACTCTGGGGAAGGGTTTTCTCACTCTGGGGAAGGGTTTTCTCACTCTGGGGAAGGGTTTTCTCCCTCTGGGGAAGGGTTTTCTCAGTCTGGGGAAGGGTTTTCTCCATCTGGGGAAGGGTTTTCTCAGTCTAGGGAAGGGTTTTCTCAGTCTAGGGAAGGGTTTTCTCACTCTGGGGAAGGGTTTTCTCCCTCTGGGGAAGGGTTTTCTCCCTCTGGGGAAGGGTTTTCTCAGTCTGGGGAAGGGTTTTCTCCCTCTGGGGAAGGGTTTTCTCAGTCTAGGGAAGGGTTTTCTCAGTCTAGGGAAGGGTTTTCTCCCTCTGGGGAAGGGTTTTCTCCCTCTGGGGAAGGGTTTTCTCCCTCTGGGGAAGGGTTTTCTCAGTCTGGGGAAGGGTTTTCTCCCTCTGGGGAAGGGTTTTCTCAGTCTAGGGAAGGGTTTTCTCAGTCTAGGGAAGGGTTTTCTCCCTCTGGGGAAGGGTTTTCTCCCTCTGGGGAAGGGTTTTCTCACTCTGGGGAAGGGTTTTCTCCCTCTGGGGTAGGGTTTTCTCACTCTGGGGAAGGGTTTTCTCAGTCTAGGGTAGGGTTTTCTCACTCTGGGGAAGGGTTTTCTCACTCTGGGGAAGGGTTTTCTCACTCTGGGGAAGGGTTTTCTCCCTCTGGGGTAGGGTTTTCTCACTCTGGGGAAGGGTTTTCTCAGTCTAGGGAAGGGTTTTCTCAGTCTGGGGAAGGGTTTTCTCACTCTGGGGAAGGGTTTTCTCCCTCTGGGGTAGGGTTTTCTCACTCTGGGGAAGGGTTTTCTCAGTCTAGGGAAGGGTTTTCTCAGTCTGGGGAAGGGTTTTCTCACTCTGGGGAAGGGTTTTCTCCCTCTGGGGTAGGGTTTTCTCACTCTGGGGAAGGGTTTTCTCACTCTGGGGAAGGGTTTTCTCCATCTGGGGAAGGGTTTTCTCCCTCTGGGGTAGGGTTTTCTCCCTCTGGGGAAGGGTTTTCTCACTCAGGGGAAGGGTTTTCTCACTCTGGGGAAGGGTTTTCTCAGTCTAGGGAAGGGTTTTCTCCCTCTGGGGAAGGGTTTTCTCCCTCTGGGGTAGGGTTTTCTCACTCTGGGGAAGGGTTTTCTCACTCTGGGGTAGGGTTTTCTCACTCTGGGGAAGGGTTTTCTCCCTCTGGGGTAGGGTTTTCTCCCTCTGGGAAGGGTTTCCTCCCTTTGGGGAAGGGTTTTCTCCGTCTGGGGAAGGGTTTTCTCACTCTGGGGTAGGGTGTTCTCCCTCTGGGGAAGGGTTTCCTCCCTCTGGGGAAGGGTTTGCTCCCTCTGGGGAAGGGTTTTCTCCCTCTGGGGAAGGGTTTGCTCCCTCTGGGGAAGGGTTTTCTCCCTCTGGGGTAGGGTTTTCTCCCTCTGGGGAAGGGTTTGCTCCCTCTGGGGTAGGGTTTTCTCCCTCTGGGGAAGGGTTTTCTCCCTCTGGGGTAGGGTGTTCCCAGTCTGGGGAAGGGTTTTCTCCCTCTGGGGAAGGGTTTTCTCCCTCTGGGGAAGGGTTTTCTCAGTCTGGGGATGGGGTTTTATCCCTCTGGGGAAGGGTTTTCTCAGTCTGGGGAAGGGTTTTCTCCCTCTGGGGAAGGGTTTTCTCCCTCTGGGGAAGGGTTTTCTCAGTCTGGGGAAGGGTTTTCTCCCTCTGGGGAAGGGTTTGCTCCCTCTGGGGTAGGGTTTTCTCCCTCTGGGGAAGGGTTTTCTCCCTCTGGGGTAGGGTGTTCTCAGTCTGGGGAAGGGTTTTCTCCCTCTGGGGAAGGGTTTTCTCAGTCTGGGGAAGGGTTTTCTCCCTCTGGGGAAGGGTTTTCTCAGTCTGGGGAAGGGTTTTCTCCCTCTGTGGAAGGGTTTTCTCCCTCTGGGGAAGGGTTTTCTCAGTCTGGGGAAGGGTTTTCTCCCTCTGGGGAAGGGTTTTCTCAGTCTGGGGAAGGGTTTTCTCCCTCTGGGGTAGGGTTTTCTCAGTCTGGGGAAGGGTTTTCTCCCTCTGGGGAAGGGTTTTCTCAGTCTGGGGAAGGGTTTTCTCCCTCTGGGGTAGGGTTTTCTCAGTCTGGGGAAGGGTTTTCTCAGTCTGGGGAAGGGTTTTCTCCCTCTGGGGAAGGGTTTTCTCCCTCTGGGGAAGGGTTTTCTCAGTCTGGGGAAGGGTTTTCTCCCTCTGGGGAAGGGTTTTCTCAGTCTGGGGAAGGGTTTTCTCCCTCTGTGGAAGGGTTTTCTCCCTCTGGGGAAGGGTTTTCTCAGTCTGGGGAAGGGTTTTCTCCCTCTGGGGAAGGGTTTTCTCAGTCTGGGGAAGGGTTTTCTCCCTCTGGGGAAGGGTTTTCTCAGTCTGGGGAAGGGTTTTCTCCCTCTGGGGAAGGGTTTTCTCAGTCTGGGGAAGGGTTTTCTCCCTCTGGGGAAGGGTTTGCTCCCTCTGGGGTAGGGTTTTCTCCCTCTGGGGAAGGGTTTTCTCCCTCTGGGGTAGGGTGTTCTCAGTCTGGGGAAGGGTTTTCTCCCTCTGGGGAAGGGTTTTCTCAGTCTGGGGAAGGGTTTTCTCCCTCTGGGGAAGGGTTTTCTCAGTCTGGGGAAGGGTTTTCTCCCTCTGTGGAAGGGTTTTCTCCCTCTGGGGAAGGGTTTTCTCAGTCTGGGGAAGGGTTTTCTCCCTCTGGGGAAGGGTTTTCTCAGTCTGGGGAAGGGTTTTCTCCCTCTGGGGTAGGGTTTTCTCAGTCTGGGGAAGGGTTTTCTCCCTCTGGGGAAGGGTTTTCTCAGTCTGGGGAAGGGTTTTCTCCCTCTGGGGTAGGGTTTTCTCAGTCTGGGGAAGGGTTTTCTCAGTCTGGGGAAGGGTTTTCTCCCTCTGGGGAAGGGTTTTCTCCCTCTGGGGAAGGGTTTTCTCAGTCTGGGGAAGGGTTTTCTCCCTCTGGGGAAGGGTTTTCTCAGTCTGGGGAAGGGTTTTCTCCCTCTGTGGAAGGGTTTTCTCCCTCTGGGGAAGGGTTTTCTCAGTCTGGGGAAGGGTTTTCTCCCTCTGGGGAAGGGTTTTCTCAGTCTGGGGAAGGGTTTTCTCCCTCTGGGGAAGGGTTTTCTCAGTCTGGGGAAGGGTTTTCTCCCTCTGGGGAAGGGTTTTCTCAGTCTGGGGAAGGGTTTTCTCCCTCTGGGGAAGGGTTTTCTCAGTCTGGGGAAGGGTTTTCTCCCTCTGGGGAAGGGTTTTCTCACTCTGGGGAAGGGTTTTCTCCCTCTGGGGAAGGGTTTTCTCAGTCTGGGGAAGGGTTTTCTCCCTCTGGGGAAGGGTTTTCTCACTCTGGGGTAGGGTTTTCTCACTCTGGGGTAGGGTTTTCTCACTCTGGGGAAGGGTTTTCTCCCTCTGGGGTAGGGTTTTCTCAGTCTGGGGAAGGGTTTTCTCCCTCTGGGGTAGGGTTTTCTCACTCTGGGGAAGGGTTTTCTCCCTCTGGGGTAGGGTTTTCTCACTCTGGGGAAGGGTTTTCTCCCTCTGGGGAAGGGTTTCTCCCTCTGGGGTAGGGTTTTCTCACTCTGGGGAAGGGTTTTCTCCCTCTGGGGAAGGGTTTTCTCACTCTGGGGTAGGGTTTTCTCACTCTGGGGAAGGGTTTTCTCCCTCTGGGGTAGGGTTTTCTCCCTCTGGGGAAGGGTTTTCTCCCTCTGGGGAAGGGTTTTCTCACTCTGGGGAAGGGTTTTCTCCCTCTGGGGTAGGGTTTTCTCACTCTGGGGAAGGGTTTTCTCCCTCTGGGGAAGGGTTTCTCCCTCTGGGGTAGGGTTTTCTCACTCTGGGGAAGGGTTTTCTCCCTCTGGGGAAGGGTTTTCTCACTCTGGGGTAGGGTTTTCTCACTCTGGGGAAGGGTTTTCTCCCTCTGGGGTAGGGTTTTCTCACTCTGGGGAAGGGTTTTCTCCCTCTGGGGAAGGGTTTTCTCCCTCTGGGGAAGGGTTTTCTCAGTCTGGGGAAGGGTTTTCTCACTCTGGGGAAGGGTTTTCTCCCTCTGGGGAAGGGTTTTCTCAGTCTGGGGAAGGGTTTTCTCCCTCTGGGGAAGGGTTTTCTCCCTCTGGGGTAGGGTGTTCTCAGATGCTCTCTGCAGTCCCACACACAGGAAGTGTGTGAAGGTTTGAGCAGTTTGAAGGGGGGTGGAGTCAGCCTGGAGCAAAAAGGCGGAAAACAGAAAGTTGATTTTACAGAAGGAACAAAAAGAAAAGAGAAGCGTCCGGCGGTCGAGCCCCGGGTGAAGTGGGTTCAATCCATGTGGAAGGGGCGAGAGAGACTCTGACTGAGAATTCGGAGCAGGGAGGGGGGGTTTGAAGAGTTTGATCGCTGACTTTTCTCCTTGAAGGGGTCACTCGGCGACCCTGCCCCGATGGACCTTCTCCTGCTCACAGCCAATGTCGGCTCCCTTTTCGACAACGTGAGTAAACCCCCTTGAGCTCAGTTTGTGGTCGCGACATTGCTTCTTCTTTCCATGTTCCCCGTGTCTGTCCTCAAGGCACTTTCAGACAGAGTGTGACTCGGGGCTGGGCTGGCCTGGCCTTTACCCGGGGGGTGGGGGCTGCTGTCAGACCCTCTCCCCCGGGACATACTTCAGATTCTCTCCCTCTTCCAGCTCAGGCCTTAATTCCAGGGCAGGAATCCCACTGCCTCAGTCAGACAGACCTGGGCTGAAGAGCTGGGAATGTTTCTCCTCATGTGGCCCAGAGTTTCTGGTTCAGCATTTTTTTGGTGTGGTTTTCAAAAGACTGATTCCAGGCACTGGTCACCCTCTGGTTCTTTCCTTGTGAACTGGACATTGAGTGTTGACAGGCTATTCAGCTCTAGAGGCATCACTGCTGAGACAGATCCTGATCTCATCTGACGCACATACTTTCCAGCAGGGGTCATTGGATGGTGCTCGGGAGTGACCTGCCCGGAGTTCACCAATGCCAATTGTAGCAGTCTGTCTCTCATCTGGTTGAGATGAAATAATTCACAGCTCAAAGTGAAGATGAAACACAAGACCACCAAGTCTGCATGACCCCACACTAGAGCACGGCCCAATGCCAGGTCTGCATGGCCCAATATTAGAGCGTGGCCCAATATTAGAGTGCAGCCGAGTGCCAGGCCTGCAGGGCCCACTATTGGAGCACGGCCCAATATGAGAGCGCGGCCCAATATTAGAGTGCGGCCCAGTGCCAGGCCTGTATGGCCCAATATTAGAGTGTGGCCCAATATTAGAGTGCGGCCCAGTGCCAGGCCTGTATGGCCCAATATTTGAGCGTGGCCCAATATTAGAGGGTGGCCCACTGCCAGGCCTGTATGGCCCAATATTAGAGTGTGGCCCAGTGCCAGGCCTGTATGGCCCAATATCAGAGCGCAGCCCAATGACAGGTCAGGTCCCAATACATTTTCACACAAAGCCAACAAAGGAACTGCAGTGTGGTGTGAGGACAGTAGTGGCACCTGACCTCTTGAGACCTGGTTGTACTGTGTGCCCTGCATTCTTCCCCCTTGGTACTGAAATCACATGAACTCAGTTCGGCCTGTTTTATATTTCTTTGTTACTGGGTATTAAAAGCATGAGGAACAGAGCCGTGCGATGTACACGCGTGTTTGGAAAGTGGAAGCTCTTGGCAGTAGATGGGGGAAGGGTTATTTCAAGTGCCAGGCAATGACCATCTCCAACAAGAGAGAGTCTAACCACCTTCCCTTGACATTCAACGGCATTACCATCGCTGAATCCCCCACCATCAACATCCTGGGGGTCACCATTGACCAGAAACTTAACTGGACCAGCCATATAAATATTGTGGCTACAAGGGCAGGTCAGAGGCTGGGTATTCTGCGGCGAGTGACTCACCTCCTGACTCCCCAAAGCCTTTCCACTATCTACAAGTCAAGAGTGTGATGGAATACTCTCCACTTGCCTGGATGAGTGCAGCTCCAACAACACTCAAGAAACTCGACACCATCCAAGATAAAGCAGCCCGCTTGATTGGCACCCCATCCACCACCCTAAACATTCACTCCCTTCACCACCGGCGCACAGTGGCTGCAGTGTGTACCATCTACAGGATGCACTGCAGCAACTCGCCAAGGCTTCTTCGACAGCACTTCCAAACCCGCAACCTCTACCACCTAGAAGGACAAGGGCAGCAGGCACATGGGAACAACACCACCTGCACGTTCCCCTCCAAGTCACACACCATCCCGACTTGGAAATATATCGCCGTTCCTTCATCGTCGCTGGGTCAAAATCCTGGAACTCCCTTCCTAACAGCACTGTGGGAGAACCGTCACCACACGGACTGCAGCGGTTCAAGAAGGCAGCTCACCACCACCTTCTCGAGGGCAATTAGGGATGGGCAATAAATGCCAGCCTCGCCAGTGATGCCCACATCCCATGAATGAATAATAATTTTAAAAAAGCACTGATCACTCATTGGTCTTGGCTGGCTGATGAAAAGCCTCATCTTTCTGTCAGCAGCAAGGGCTCTAAGTGAGAGTGGGTAGGATTAATTCGTGGCTCTGTGGGTAACACTCTCACCTCTGAGTCAGAAGGTCGTGGGTTCAAGTCCCACTCCAGGGACATGAGCATAAAATCCAGGCCGACTCTCCCAGTGCAGTACTGTGGGAGTGCTGCGTTATCAGAGGTGCCGTCTTTTGGATGAGACATTAAGCCGAGGCCCTGTCTGCTCTCTCAGGTGGATGTAAAAGATCCCATGACCACTATTTCAAAGAAGAGCAAGGGAGTTCTCCCCAGTGTCCTGGCTAATATTTATCCCTCAACCAACATCACGAAAACAGATGATCTGGTCATCATCACATTGCTGTTTGTGGGATCTTGCTGTGCGCAAATTGGCGGCTGCGTTTCCTACATTACAACAGTGACTACACTTTAAAAAGCTCACAGGGTAATTTTGACTTTGGGTGACAGTGTAAAACGGGTGATATTGATTCAGCTGCCCATTATACATCTCTCCCTGAAGTCATTATAGTCAAGACTTCAGTGGAAATGAAAATGAGGAGAGATGTACAGCAGTTAGCAGTGGACACTGGAAAGAGACTGGAAAAGGGCTGGATAGATATCTAGTTAGGACCATATGTTCAGGTTCTAAGATAAGTGCCGGCATTGATGATCAGATATTTTATGGAACACAGCAGTTCTCACACTGGGGCCATGGAAAATAACTGGAATGCAGGAAATCAGGAATGAAAACGCAAAGTTATACCAGTGGATCAGTGTAGAGTTTCACTAAGTTAGCCTTGAGAGTTGGGGAGAAATTTCAGCTTTCGTTTGTGGTTGCACACTTCCTTCGGAAATTCGATAAACTGTGGGCAGTATGTGACACTGCCAAATCTCCACCGTTTATTGGAACAGGAGGCCGAATGGGTCCAATGGGATTTTTTTGTTCCATGCTTTTATTTCCTTGGCTTCTAAACCTATTATTCTCTACCCCCAGCCCCCTGTGACTGACAGAGAGGGCAATCACTAATTTCTTTTGCCAATTTTCTCGACCCTTTTGCTCCTCTTCGGAAGGCACTGCGTGGGGTTGTATCCTCTAGAGTTTCGAAGGTTAAGGGGTGATCTGATCGAAGTTTATAAGATATTAAGGGGAACAGATAGGGTGGATAGAGAGAAACTATTTCCGCTGGTTGGGGATTCTAGGAGTAGGGGGGCACAGTCTAAAAATTAGAGCCCGACCTTTCAGGAGCGAGATTAGAAAACATTTCTACACACAAAGGGTGGTAGAAGTTTGGAACTCTCTTCCGCAAACGGCAATTGATACTAGCTCAATTGCTAAATTTAAATGTGAGATAGATAGCTTTTTGGCAACCAAAGGTATTAAGGGATATGGGCCAAAGGCAGGTATATGGAGTTAGATCACAGATCAGCCATGATCTTATCAAATGGTGGAGCAGGCACGAGGGGCTGAATGGCCTACTCCTGTTCCTATGTTGCTATGTAACTGCACTTCAAAAGCACTTAATTGGCTGTAAAGCACTTTGGGACGTCCTGAAGTTACGAAAGGCGCTATATAAATGCAAGTTCCTTCTCTTTTTTCATGCAGTGTTGTTCCACGGCAACTGGCAGCTCTGGGATATCCAGATGAAGCCAATTGCTGATTGGTAAATAAAACATGAGCAATCGACATGGTCGATGGGCCTGTGATCTCAACACTGATATTCACACAGTGGACGCATTGTGAACTTTAACCTTTTTGTGAGTTTGTTGGTAAGGTGAAAAGCAGAGTGTGAGTGTTTTTTTGATCATTGAATGCTTTACTTCCTTGGTTAGTGAATGGTGGATGATTTTTGGTTCATTAAACATACACTTGTGAGGTACATTTTACCAGTATTGTGTGCAAGGTGTTTTCTACTAAAATTCCTGCATGTGGCTAAAATGTTGTCCTCGCTGTCGGCAGCTTCAGACCCATGAGTCGTTGAGATCAGAAACTCGCAAGTGAGGAATGCAAATCTCAGCCTCCCTCAGTCCGAGGAAGGAGCAGTGTAACTGTTGCAAACATGGGTGCCGCTGGTCGGTACCAATGCTGGTGTTTTGGTAATGTAGCTATCCTGGTCAACCTGCATCTGAAGGTATTTCACACACAGTCAGCCAGCAGTGCCAAATGAGCTGGGCGGTAAAACTGTGAAAGAGCCTGTGGTTCAGTTGGCGATGGATGTGATGATTCCACCTCTTGCTAATCACATTGCCGAAATGAAGACTTGCAAAAAATCTGCCTGCGAGAAATGGGACTGCATCGGTCGCTAAGGTCCTGTTCCAGCTGGTGGAATAGTACAGGTGTGTTACACACCATCAGTCTCTCCAACTCTGACAAATGGATGGGTTTGTACTGGGCCAAATGATTGGAAATGGACCCTCTCAGGGACACGAGAAACTTTCATCAAAAAGAATAAGTGTGTACGGTACAGGGCTTGTTTAAAACCGGGTGCTCCTGAAGGCGTCAGTGTCTCAGACCCTGATTGCACCAGGACTGACAGATTTGATGAAACCAAGAGCGGTCGGATTCGGGGAAGTTGCTGCAAGCAGCTCCCTCTGGAACTGATTGATTCAAGCTCCCCGCAGTGGTTTTGGCCACAGTGTGGTGCTGAGTCACTCTGAGGATGTTGTCAAGTGAAGGGCAGACAAGGAATAGAAGCTGTCAGACCCAGCAGCTTTATTGAACACTTCTACTTTAATTGGGTCCTTTCACTTCCCTTGCAGGAGCGGAGATGAATCTACCTCCCTCCTAATGTAATCGCCTTGCCTTTTATTTTGCTGCAGAGAAAAAAATACGGAAAGGGGACAGCGCTCAATGCCAGGTTAGGCTGGTTCCAATAGAAGCCCACAGGCCGAGGAATACCAAGAAGTGTGGGGTAAAGGAGAATTGGATCACAAATGTCCCCTCTGTAGTTTTTTTATTTCAAAATATTCTTTATTTCATAGAATTTAAAGGTGCACACTGTTCAATGTAAATATCACAATTCCAGACCAGTCCATTTCAAACCAAGAACACCACAGATCGTCCACTAAGTGATCTCAATATTACAATTCAAACACACTATTTCTTATAATTCATGGTGGGGTGGCCTTTCCCCATGGAGCCTTTTTTTTTCAAAAAATATACTTTATTCATAAAATTTGCAACAATGCAATTGTCACATCACATTTCAAACGGACACAATGCAGATTGTACAATTTGCAGCTTACATCAAGTACAGTTCAAATCATTCCAACATTACAGTTACACATTGTACATCATTACAGTTCATGACACTCTCGGGTGCCTCATTGCATTACAATCAAAAAAGATTTTTTTTATTTGTTCATGGGATGTGGGCGTCGCTGGCGAGGCCGGCATTTATTGCCCATCCCTAATTGCCCTCGAGAAGGTGGTGGTGAGCCGCCTTCTTGAACCGCTGCAGTCCGTGTGGTGAAGGTTCTCCCACAGTGCTGTTAGGAAGGGAGTTCCAGGATTTTGACCCAGCGACGATGAAGGAACGGCGATATATTTCCAAGTCGGGATGGTGTGTGACTTGGAGGGGAACGTGCAGGTGGTGTTGTTCCCATGTGCCTGCTGCCCTTGTCCTTCTAGGTGGTAGAGGTCGCGGGTTTGGGAGGTGCTGCCGAAGAAGCCTTGGCGAGTTGCTGCAGTGCATTCTGTGGATGGTACACACTGCAGCCACTATGCGCCGGTAGTGAAGGGAGTGAATGTTTAGGGTGGTGGATGGGGTGCCAATCAAGCGGGCTGCTTTATCCTGGATGGTGTCGAGCTTCATGAGTGTTGTTGGAGCTGCACTCATCCAGGCAAGTGGAGAGTATTCCATCACACTCCTGACTTGTGCCTTGTAGATGGTGGAAAGGCTTTGGGGAGTCAGGAGGTGAGTCACTCGCCACAGAATACCCAGCCTCTGACCTGCTCTTGTAGCCACATTATTTATATGGCTGGTCCAGTTGAGTTTCTGGTCAATGGTGACCTCCAGGATGTTGATGGTGGGGGATTCGGCGATGTTAATGCCATTGAATGTCAAGGGGAGGTGGTTAGACTCTCTCTTATTGGAGATGGTCATTGCCTGGCACTTGTCTGGCGCGAATGTTACTTGCCACTTATCAGCCCATGCGGGCACGGACTGCTTCATTATTTGAGGGGTTGCGAATGCAACTGAACACTGTGCAATCATCAGCGAACATCCCCATTTCTGACCTTACGATGGAGGGAAGGTCATTGATGAAGCAGCTGAAGATGGTTGGGCCTAGGACACTGCCCTGAGGAACTCCTGCAGCAATGTCCTGGGGCTGAGATGATTGGCCTCCAACAACCACTACCATCTTCCTTTGTGTTAGTGTGACTCCAGCCACTGGAGAGTTTTCCCCCTGATTCCCATTGACTTCAATTTTACTCGGGCTCCTTGGTGCCACACTCGGTCAAATGCTGCATTGTTGTCAAGGGCAGTCACTCTCACCTCACCTTTGGAATTCAGCTCTTTTGTCCATGTTTGGACCAAGGCTGTAATGAGGTCTGGAGCCGAGTGGTCCTGGCGGAACCTAAACTGAGCATCGGTGAGCAGGTTATTGGTGAGTAAGTGCCGCTTGATAGCACTGTCGATGACACCTTCCATCACTTTGCTGACGATTGGGAGTAGACTGATGGGGCAGTAATTGGCCGGATTGGATTTGTCCTGATTTTTGTGGACAGGACATACCTGGGCAATTTTCCACATTGTCGGGTAGATGCCAGTGTTGGAGCTGTACTGGAACAGTTCTGGAGCACAAGTCTTCAGCACTACAGCCGGGATACTGTCAGGGCCCATAGCCTTTGCTGTATCCAGTGCACTCAGCCATTTCTTGATCTCACATGGAGTGAATCGAATTGGCTGAAGATTGGGTTCTTTGATGGTGGGGATATCGGGAGGAGGCCGAGATGGATCATCCACTCAGCACTTCTGGCTGAAGATGGATGCAAACACTTCAGCCTTGTCTTTTGCACTCACGTGCTGGACTCCGCCATCATTGAGGATGGGGATGTTTACAGAGCCTCCTCCTCCCGTTAGTTGTTTAATTGTCCACCACCATTCACAACTGGATGTGGCAGGACTGCAGAGCTTTGATCTGATCCGTTGGTTGTGGAATCGCTTAGCTCTGTCTATAGCATGTTGCTTCCGCTGTTTAGCATGCATGTAGTCCTGAGTTGCAGCTTCACCAGGTTGGCACCTCATTTTTCGGTACGCCTGGTGCTGCTCCTGGCATGCTCTTCTACACTCCTCATTGAACCAGGGTTGATCCCCTGGCTTGTTGGTAATGGTAGAGTGAGGATTACAGATTCATTACAGGTACATTACATCAATTTGAATTTTACATTCTGCCCAAGGGGGTTTTTCCCTGATTGCAGCCCCTCGGTTTACAATGGCGGGAAGGCTCTAAATGGTTGCCTTTCCCCACAGAGCCTTTGCGGCGGCCGCACCCAGCCTCAGTGTGTCCCTGAGCACTTCGTCCTGGACCTTGGAATGTGCCAGTCTGCAACACTCGGTCGAGGACAGCTCCTTGCACTGGAAGACCAGCAAGTTTCGAGCAGACCAAAGGGCGTCTTTCACCGAGTTGATGGTCTTCCAGCAGCAGTTGATGTCCGTCTCGGTTGCGTCCCCGGGTTTAGCCCGTAGAGCACAGAATCCTGTGTTGCAGAACTGCTCGGGACGAACCTGGACAGATACCACTGCATCTCTCTCCAGACCTTCTTTGAAAAGGCACATTCCAGAAGGAGATGGGTGACGGTCTCGTCTCCACCGCAGCCTCCTCTGGGACAGCGCGCGGTGACGCTGAGAGTCCGGGAGTGCATGAAGGATCTGACGGGAAGGGCCCTTCTCACCACCAGCCAAGCTAGGTCTTGGTGCTTGTTTGAAAGCTCTGGCGATGAGGCGTTCTGCCAAATGACATTGACAGTCTGCTCGGGGAACCAACCGACAGGATCCACCATCTCCTTTTCCTGCAGGGTCTCGAGGACGTTACGTGCGGACCACTTGCACAGTAACATTCGCGCCAGACAAGTGCCAGGCAATGACCATCTCCAACAAGAGAGAGTCTAACCACCTCCCCTTGACATTCAACGGCATTACCATCGCCGAATCCCCCACCATCAACATCCTGGGGGTCACCATTGACCAGAAACTTAACTGGACCAGCCATATAAATACTGTGGCTACAAGAGCAGGTCAGAGGCTGGGTATTCTGCGGCGAGTGACTCAGCTCCTGACTCCCCAAAGCCTTTCCACCATCTACAAGGCACAAGTCAGGAGTGTGATGGAATACTCTCCACTTGCCTGGATGAGTGCAGCTCCAACAACACTCAAGAAGCTCGACACCATCCAGGACAAAGCAGCCCGCTTGATTGGCACCCCATCCACCCCCCTAAACATTCACTCCCTTCACCAGCGGCGCACTGTGGCTGCAGTGTGCACCATCCACAGGATGCACTGCAGTAACTCGCCAAGGCTTCTTCGACAGCACCTCCCAAACCTGCGACCTCTACCACCTAGAAGGACAAGGGCAGCAGGTACATGGGAACACCACCACCTGCACGTTCCCCTCCAAATCACACACCATCCCGACTTGGAAATATATCGCCGTTCCTTCATCGTCGCTGGGTCAAAATCCTGGAACTCCCTTCCTGACATCAGCTGAGCCTTTGCTTGGGTTGTACCTCATCCTGAGGTTATTGTGATGCTGCTGTACTCTCTGTTTTGCAGCTTAGGTGATGGGTGCCCACCTCTCAGTCTTCTGCAGGAGGTGTTTCAACACTTGGAGATTGTCGGCAAATGTCGACCTGCTTTTGTTTTATCCCTGAAATCGGCTTGTGTTTCTGGATGTCTCAAACTTGGCAAGGGCCAATTAGGGATTGGCAATAAATGCCGGCCTTGCCAGTGGCGCCCACGTCCCATGAACGAATAAAAAACAACAAAACTTGGATTGGATTCAACTGATCTGTATTTGCATTATTTCCATGCCGAGCTCCAATTAGAATTTGCCTTTGTTTCAAATGATCAGAATCTTGTCGACAAACAAAAAAAACTTTCCTCTCAGCACTTCATCGCCCCGAAACTTTGTTTCCAACTTTCTCCCCTACTTTCTGTCAGCACTGACTCTCAGGGAGGGACCAACAGACCCACCCCCCACCCTCACCCACCCTCCGAGCCCCCTAGTTCCTCAGCCTTTCTTCACATACCACCCCACGTGTGTTTGAGTTCTCCCCGGTGTCCTGGCCAATATTTATCCCTCAACCAACATCACTCAAACAGATCATCAGGTTGTAATCTCATTGCTGTTTGTGGGATCTTGCTGTGCTCAAATTGACTGCCGCCTTTCCTACATTACAACAGTGAGTACACTTCAAACTGGCTGTAAAGGCGCTTTGTGACGTCCTGAGGCTGTGAAAGGCGCTATGGGAATGTACGTTCTTTCTTTCAGTGTGTCACCTCCCGACTTGCCCTGACCTCACACACGGTCCTCGGGCTGCTTTGGGTCATTTTAACTCTGATACGTTCTCCAGATAGCAGGTGGCATTCTCCTAATGATCTCAGGTGTGCTGACTTAGACTGCAAACTCCCAGGGACGACCTGAGCAATGTCCTTAAAAAGGGAAAGTCAGGATAAATACAGTTTCATCTGAGTATCTGAACATCACAACCATGTCTCAGACTCCAGACTAAACTGTAAGCAGCATCACAGCGATTATCAGAAGCAGAAGTCATTCAGTTCTGCAGTTCCCATCCCTCTTTAACTGGAAGCACAGTTGGCCTGCAGCCCCTCCAGTGCTGTGGATGAAGATGCTGAGCAGACTCCAGTTGCTTGCCCTGAGCCACCCTGCCCCTGCCTCATCGTATCAGACAATGATTGTGAGGGCTCCCTCTCCTTTTACTTCAGATGGTCGGGAGGGAGATGGAATCGGGTACAGTGGGAAGAAGTCGATTTGCCCCTCAGTCCGAGTCAGTGGGTGGACGTCCAGTTATATTAAAGATAACCGGACAGCAGAGCCCCGGGGACTTGTATTCCGAGCTTGGACATGTTCTTTACAAATGCACCAACCTTCTGAATCCAGGCTTTCGATTGGCTGGAACACAAGCCTTCGACTCTGCTTTTCAGCCATTGAAAACTCAGCTTTTCTAAACTTGCTTCCACCTCCAAATGGAGAGGAAAGAAAAACAATCGGATAGAAGTTAAATTATAATTTGATCAGGCAAAAAGGTGGAGAGGTCGGATTGATTTTAGGTTAGGTAGAGAAGAAAAAGTAAAAATGGAAGTTTAAGAGAAGGACTTAGTGAGAGAGGGGAGGAGAAAATAAGATTTATTTTCACTCTCATAGTGCAGGAATTGAAAACTTAACCAAACTTGCCAGCCGAGGAAGATTCATCTTGTGAAGGTGTTGACTCCTTACAGGGGTATCGGTCCACGATGGCAGTCCCCTTGTATTGCCTCACTCAGTGGGCGTTATCCACCTGTGATTCCTGACCACGAGTGCTGACGTGCTATTCGACTTGTGGAGGGCATCACTACTCAGTTCAATCCTGTTGTCCCTCAGTACCCAACGTTCCAGCAGGGGTTTCTGGATAGCAACCAGAAACAATGACCGTGGACGATTTGAGGGAGCTATGGCCATTTTATAATACCCCCCACCACTGGCCAGACTGTGATTGACGAACTCAGTACAGGCAGACAAATGGGGATCTGGCACCTGGCTGGTCCATGTGGATTAGATGGACTTCCTCACCCCCCACTCCCTCCGTGAAGCATCTTGGGACGTTTATCTTCATTAAAGGCACAATATAAATGCGGGTTCTTGTTCCGCGTAATAATTCCCATTGTTGACACTAACATTTCATAAAGGAAATGGTGGGTGTTTGAAATGTTCACACATCACCTGAAATGTCAGAACACCCAGCAGTACAGTTGAAGGATACTGTCTGTCCGAGCTCGGGCTGTGTCTCAAGAGAGGATCTTGAGCTGAATAACACTGGCGTGAAAGACCATTGAGCCCATTGGTGGAGGGAGCAACTTGAGGTGACAGACTGAGCTCATCACTGGAGAGGGATATTGGAAGTGACACTTTGTCACAACACTGAGTGCCATTTTAGCCTAACAAGTAAAACGTCCTGGGTCTTGGGGTTGTGATAATGACCTGACAGTAACACTGGGAGTTGTGACGTTGATTTCAATGTTTGCCCTCTCTTCTGAAGGCGTGGTTTGCTGGGTATTCGGCAGTTGCCCTCTGGTAGTTCAACCAACTGACCGTCCGACAATGGAGGGAGTCGCAGCCAAGAACTGTCTGTGTCTTCATTCAACCTCCATACACACAGAGCTAACAGCTGGAGACACTGTCTCAGAATCAACGGCAGGGATCCTGGCTCTTCGATTTCCCTCATTAGCCCCGGTTAAGGTTAGCTAACTCAGCACAAACATAGATGTATTTAAGGGGAAGCTGGATAAACACGAGGGAGAAAGGAATAGAAGGATATGCTGACAGGGTGAGATGAAGTGGGGAGGGAGGAGGCTCGTGTGGAGCATAAACACTGGCATGATCCAGTTGGGCCGAATGGCCTGTTTCTCTGCTGTAATTTCTATGTAAACCGGGAGTCGAAGCAGGAGTGTTTTGGCTTTGTACCTCATGAGACTGACTGGCTGACCCATTGGGGAACTCAGGGTTGTGACTTTATCTCCAAATATCTGTGTCTGAAGCTGCAAACAGAGGGAGTGTGATTTTCATATTGCGGCTTCCCTGTTTGCAGGATGTGCCCTGACCCATGGATTTCCAGACTTTGGGCTCCTTTTTGTGAGGGAGAGAAACAGCACAAGTCTAAAGGACAAGATTTGCATGGAGGGCGTGTGATTAGCAATGGGTCTTTGATCCCCACTGATATTGCAGTGGTTAAAAAAACCAACCCTGCATTTACACAAGAGAAGGTCAGGGTTCGACACAGAGCCCGGGTCACAGTCACTGACATGTTCACAGGCTGGTTCCTTCACTTTTTCAAATAACGATGAATTCTTACAAATGCAAATTGTGAAACAGGAAACCAGAGACACGAATGATAAACCTGGGGGTGGGGGAGAGGGAGGAGAGGGGTGGGGGAGGGGGAGGAGAGGGGAAGGGGTGGAGGAGAGGGAGGAGAGGGGTGGGGGAGGGAGTGGAGGAGAGGGAAGAGGAAAGGGGTGGGGGAGAGGGGTGGGGGAGGGGGAGGAGAGGGGAAGGGGTGGAGGAGAGGGAGGAGAGGGGTGGGGGAGAGGGAGGAGAGGGGAAGGGGTGGAGGAGAGGGAGGAGAGGGGAAGGGGTGGAGGAGAGGGAGGAGAGGGGAAGGGGTGGAGGAGAGGGAGGAGAGGGGAAGGGGTGGAGGAGAGGGAGGAGGAAAGGGGTGGGGGAGAGGGAGGAGAGGGGAAGGGGTGGAGGAGAGGGAGGAGGAAAGGGGTGGGGGAGAGGGAGGAGAGGGGTGGGGGAGAGGGAGGAGAGGGGTGGGGGAGAGGGAGGAGAGGGGTGGGGGAGGGGGTGGAGGAGAGGGAGGAAGAAAGGGGTGGGGGAGAGGGAGGAGAGGGGAAGGGGTGGAGGAGAGGGAGGAGAGGGGAAGGGGTGGAGGAGAGGGAGGAAGAAAGGGGTGGGGAGAGGGAGGGGAGAGGGAGGGTGAGCAGGTGGGGAAGAAGGGGAGGGGGACGGTGAGGGAGAAGGGAGGGAAAGGCAAACTGAAAACTACACAGTTCTATCAAACTACACATTGCAGATTGGAGTAAAATGGGCAGGAGTAAATCTGCAGCCTGTTTTACACTCTGGCCGATTTTCCTTTCCCTGGAAACCAGGCTGCCGATTCGCTATCGCCCACTTTGCCCAGGACGGATTTACACCCCACAGTGCAGCCACTGACCTGAGTAAATAGTTGCTGCTCGCAGCACTTTTGTTCTGGTGGAGCAGGTTTGAGGGGCTGAATGGCCTACTCCTGTTCCTATCTTCACCATTTTGGCCTTGGCTTTTATTGCCACTGAACTGTATGGACCATCCCCTCCTCATCGGAGAAATTGCCAGCCAGGAGGACTGAGCGTGGCATTGCTGTCCTGACTTTTGCACAGCTAGACGTGTGAGAATCCTCTGCATGTGCAGCTCTGAACCTGCCCCGCATTATAGACAAGATCAGTCAGCGGCAGAATGGGCGGAATCACAGACCTGCTTTCAATGGGTAAAAGTTCTGTAATATAAATGGGCTATCAGTCACTACAGCTAAAGGTGACAATAACAAGCACGTGCATTTATACAGCGCCTTTAATATAGCAAAACGTCCCAAGGTGCTTCGCAGGATCATTGTCAGATCAAGAATTTGACACCGAGTCACATCAGGAGATATCAGGACAGGTGACCAAAAGCTCGGTCAAAGAGGTAGGTTTTAAGGAGCATCTTGAAGGAGGAGAGAGAGGTCGAGAGGCGGAGAGGGTTAGGGAGGGAATTCCATAGCTTGGGGTCCAGGCAGCTGAAGGCACGGCCGCCAATGGTGGAGCATAGGAACAGGAGTAGGCCATTCAGCCCCTCGAGCCTGCTCCGCCATTTGATAAGATCATGGCTGATCTGTGATCCAACTCCATATACCTGCCTTTGGCCCATTTCCCTTAATACCTTTGGTTGCCAAAAAGCTATCTAGCTCAGATTTAAATTTAGCAATTGAGCTAGTATCAATTGCCGTTTGCCGAAGAGAGTTCCAAACTTCTACCACCCTTTGTGTGGGAAATCAGGGATGGACCAGAGACCAGAGTTAGGTGAACGCAGAGATCTCGGAGGGTTGTAGGGCTGGAGGAGGTTACAGAGATAGGGAGGGGGCGAGGTGATGGAGGTTATTTGAAAACAAGGATGAGAATTTTAAAATCGAGGCGTTCCCGGACCAGGAGCCAGTGTAGGTCAGCGAGCGCAGGGGGTGATGGGTGAACGGGACTTGGTGCAAGTTGGCATATGGGCAGCAGAGTTTTGGATGAGCTCAAGTTTATGGAGGGTGGAAGATGGGAGGCCGGCCAGGAGAGGATTGGAATAGCCCAGTCTAGAGGTAACAAAGGCACGGATGAGGGTTTCAGCAGCAGATGAGCGGAGACGGGCGATGTTATAGAGGTGGAAGTAGGCAGTCTTGGTGATGAAGAGAATATCGACTCAGAAGCTCAGCTCAGGGTCAAATAGGACACTGAGGTTATTAACTGTTACTGTACAGAATTCCTGTATATTCAGCGGGGTACGGGTTACCACAGAGTGCTGTTTCTTCACTGTGCAATAATTGGTCAAGACCTTCGGGAAAGGAGGCAAGAAAACCACAACGCAGGAAATAAGTTTTATTTTCCTTATTTTTTTACAGTTGGAAGGTCTGCAAATTATCTGGCTTCAGGAGTTTTACCAGGTGAGTGAGTGGAGCCTGTTCTCTGAGGTGGTCACTCTCGGCCCGCCTGTTACCTGTTCTCTGAGGTGGTCACTCCTGGCCCGCCTGTAACCTGTTCTCTGAGGTGGTAACTCTCGGCCCACCTGTTACCTGTTCTCTGAGGTGGTCACTCCCGGCCCGCCTGTTACCTGTTCTCTGAGGTGGTCACTCTCGCTCCGCCTGTAACCTGTTCTCCCGGCTCGCCTGTAACCTGTTCTCCCGGCCCGCCTGTTACCTGTTCTCCCGGCCCGCCTGTTACCTGTTCTCTGAGGTGGTCACTCTCGCCTCGCCTGTAACCTGTTCTCCCGGCTCGCCTGTAACCTGTTCTCCCGGCCCGCCTGTTACCTGTTCTCTGAGGTGGTCACTCTCGCCTCGCCTGTAACCTGTTCTCCCGGCTCGCCTGTAACCTGTTCTCCCGGCCCGCCTGTTACCTGTTCTCTGAGGTGGTCACTCTCGCCTCGCCTGTAACCTGTTCTCCCGGCTCGCCTGTAACCTGTTCTCCCGGCCCGCCTGTTACCTGTTCTCTGAGGTGGTCACTCTCGCCTCGCCTGTAACCTGTTCTCCCGGCTCGCCTGTTACATGTTCTCTGAGGTGGTCACTCTCGCCCCGCCTGTAACCTGTTCTCTGAGGTGGTCACTCTCGCCCCGCCTGTTACCTGTTCTCTGAGGTGGTCACTCTCGCCTCGCCTGTAACCTGTTCTCCCGGCTCGCCTGTTACATGTTCTCTGAGGTGGTCACTCTTGCCCCGCCTGTAACCTGTTCTCCCGGCCCGCCTGTTACCTGTTCTCTGAGGTGGTCACTCTCGCCTCGCCTGTAACCTGTTCTCCCGGCTCGCCTGTAACATGTTCTCCCGGCCCGCCTGTTACATGTTCTCTGAGGTGGTCGCTCTCGCCCCGCCTGTTACCTGTTCTCCCGGCTCGCCTGTAACCTGTTCTCTCGCCCCGCCTGTTACCTGTTCTCTGAGGTGGTCACTCTCGGCCCGCCTGTTACCTGTTCTTTGAGGTGGTCACTCTCGGCTCGCCTGTAACCTGTTCTCTGAGGTGGTCACTCTCGGCCCGCCTGTTACCTGTTCTCTGAGGTGGTCACTCTCGGCCCGCCTGTTACCTGTTCTCTGAGGTGGTCACTCTCGCCCCGCCTGTTACCTGTTCTTTGAGGTGGTCACTCTCGGCTCGCCTGTAACCTGTTCACCCGGCTCGCCTGTAACCTGTTCTCCCGGCTCGCCTGTAACCTGTTCTCCCGGCTCGCCTGTGACCTGTTCTCCCGGCTCGCCTGTGACCTGTTCTCCCGGCTCGCCTGTTACCTGTTCTTTCAGGTGGTCACTCTCGGCCCGCCTGTAACCTGTTCTCCCGGCTCGCCTGTGACCTGTTCTCTCGGCTCGCCTGTGACCTGTTCTCTCGGCTCGCCTGTGACCTGCAAGCTGTCGGTTTTTTGTTTCTCCTCATTTTTTCTGTTCTGGTGACCGTTGGTTACAGTTTAATGAAAGAATCACTACAGTGCAAACAGCACGATTCAGGATTTTACACCAGAGGCGATTATTTGTCCGTCATTGAATAGAATAAGAAAGAAAGAGTTTGTGGAACTGAGCTGTGCAGACCAGAGCTCTCGTGTTCCAGGCCCTGTTTCTGCTGAATGAGCTGCGATAAACGAGCTACAATTGGACTCAACGAGTCTGAGTGGGGGAGGTGAAAGGTCAGGTCTGGTGCTTTAAAAACCAGCAAAGGATGACAAAAAGAATAATAAAGAGGGAGAAAATAAATTATGAGAGTAAACTAGCAAGAAATATAAAAACTGACAGTAAAAGCTTCTACAAGTATATAAAAAGGAAGAGGGTAGCTAAAGTAAACATTGGTCCCTTAGAGGATGAGACTGGGGAAATAATAATGGAAAACAAGGAAATGGCAGAGGAATTGAACAGATAATTTGTATCTGTCTTCACAGTAGAAGACACTAATAATATACCAAAAATAGTAGAAAATCAAGGGGCAAAGGGGAGGGAAGAACTAAAAACAATCACTATCACTAGAGAAAAAGTACGAGGTAAACTAATGGGTCTAAAGGCTGACAAGTCCCCTGGACCTGATGGCTTGCATCCGAGGGTCTTAAAGGAAGTGGCTGCAGAGATAGTGGATGCATTGGTTGTAATCTTCCAGAATTCACTAGATTCTGGAAAGGTCCCAGCGGATTGGAAAACCGCAAATGAACACCTGTGGCTCTAAACTGGGGATATGTTTGTGGGCAAGACCCCATGTAGGGCTGGGTTAGGGGGAGTGGGTGGGAGGGTGGTTGTCCCTGCTTGTGTTCAGATTCTCATTTATTTCCTGAGTTTCTGTGCACTGGGACCTGCCACTTCCATCATCTCCGATTCCATTCCCTCCTGTCCTGTTCTTCTTGCCGATGTCTATTTTTGATATTTTTTTAATGCCTGGCTGGGGTGATGGTCGTGGGGTTGGTCCCGACTCCCGACATTGGGGTTGTTTGCTCAGTGGGTGCCATTTATTTCAATGTTTTGGGTGTCCATTACCCCTTCTTCTGGGTTTTCTGTTCCCTCAGGCCAGGGTTCAGTTTTAAGATATGTTCCTTCTGGGTTTTCTTTTCTTGGCCCTTTTATTTCTTTTTTGGATTGTGGCAATCGGGTGTCAAGGGTTTGGGGAGAGGCAACGTGTGCCACAAAGGCTCATCGAGCACAAACACCGGCATAGACCTGTCGGGCCGAATGGCTGTTCCTGTGCTGTACATTCTATGTAAAATGGGGGATGGGAGAGGAAAGCTCACAGCAGACAGTTGTTTACATTTGTACAGCAAACTGTGTATGACAGGGGGTTAACCAATGGTGCCAGCAGTGGCTCGTTGGGTAGCACTCTGATTGTGGGTTCAAGCCCCACTCCAGGGTCTGAAGCCCATAATCCAGCCGAACACTCCCAGTGCAGTACTGAGGGAGTGCTGCACTCTCGGAGGGTCAGTACTGAGGGAGTGCTGCACTGTCGGAGGGTCAGTACTGAGGGAGCACTGCACTCTCGGAGGGTCAGTACTGAGGGAGTGCTGCACTCTCGGAGGGTCAGTACTGAGGGAGCGCTGCACTGTCGGAGGGTCAGTACCGAGGGAGCGCTGCACTCTCGGAGGGTCAGTACTGAGGGAGCGCTGCACTCTCGGAGGGTCAGTACTGAGGGAGCGCTGCACTCTCGGAGGGTCAGTACTGAGGGAGCGCTGCACTGTCGGAGGGTCAGTACTGAGGGAGCGCTGCACTCTCGGAGGGTCAGTACTGAGGGAGCGCTGCACTGTCAGAGGGTCAGTACTGAGGGAGCGCTGCACTCTCGGAGGGTCAGTAGTGAGGGAGCGCTGCACTCTCGGAGGGTCAGTACTGAGGGAGCGCTGCACTCTCGGAGGGTCAGTACTGAGGGAGTGCTGCACTCTCGGAGGGTCAGTACTGAGGGAGTGCTGCACTGTCGGAGGGTCAGTACTGAGGGAGCGCTGCACTCTCGGAGGGTCAGTACTGAGGGAGCGCTGCATTCTCGGAGGGTCAGTACGGAGGGAGCGCTGCACTCTCGGAGGGTCAGTACTGAGGGAGCGCTGCACTCTCGGAGGGTCAGTAGTGAGGGAGCGCTGCACTCTCGGAGGGTCAGTAGTGAGGGAGCGCCGCACTCTCGGAGGGTCAGTACTGAGGGAGCGCTGCACTGTCGGAGGGTCAGTACTGAGGGAGTGCTGCACTGTCGGAGGGTCAGTGCGGAGGGAGCACTGCATTCTCGGAGGGTCAGTACCGAGGGAGCGCTGCACTCTCGGAGGGTCATTACGGAGGGAGCGCTGCACTCTCGGAGGGTCAGTACTGAGGGAGCGCTGCACTCTCGGAGGGTCAGTACTGAGGGAGCGCTGCACTGTCGGAGGGTCAGTACCGAGGGAGCGCTGCACTCTCGGAGGGTCAGTACTGAGGGAGCGCTGCACTCTCGGAGGGTCAGTACCGAGGGAGCGCTACACTCTCGGAGGGTCAGTACTGAGGGAGCGCTGCACTCTCGGAGGGTCAGTACTGAGGGAGCGCTGCACTGTCGGAGGGTCAGTACCGAGGGAGCGCTGCACTCTCGGAGGGTCAGTACCGAGGGAGCGCTACACTCTCGGAGGGTCAGTACTGAGGGAGCGCTGCACTCTCGGCGGGTCAGTACTGAGGGAGCGCTGCACTCTCGGAGGGTCAGTACTGAGGGAGCGCTGCACTCTCGGAGGGTCAGTACTGAGGGAGTGCTGCACTCTCGGAGGGGCAGTACTGAGGGAGTGCTGCACTGTCGGAGGTGCCGTCTTTCGGATGAGACGTTAAACTGAGACCCCGTCTGCCCTCAGGTGGATGTAAAGATCCCAAGGCATTATTCCAAGAAGAGCAGGGGGAGTTCTCCCCGGTGTCCTGGCCAATGTTTATCACTAAAAAGAGATTATCTGGTCATTATCACATCACTGTTTGTGGGATCTTGCTGCCACATTTCCTCCATTACAACACAGAGTACTCTTCAAAAATACTTCATTGGCTGTAAAGTGTTTTTGGACGTTCTGAGGCCATGAAAGACGCAGTAGAAATACAAGTCTTTAATTTTATTAAGGGGATTCTCTCACTCTGCTTAATCTTCATATCACATGAATTATAACTTGTGTGAGGCATTAAGTGGAATTTTAAAAAAGTGTTCATGTGTCCTCGTTCCATTTTGTAACCATGAGTCCGATTTCTTACAATGCTTACAGAATGTGGAGGCTCCAGCCTGCGTTCTCAGTGCAGTTAAACTTTACTGGTTGGGAGTGCAGCTCTGAGAGTGAGCAGCCCCCAATATAACAGGGCAGTATACACTGCACTGTACAGCATAACTGCAGTATACACTGCACTATACAGCATAACTGCAGTATACACTGCACTATACAGCATAACTGCAGTATACACTGCACTATACAGCATAACTGCAATATACACTGCACTGTACAGCATAACTGCAGTATACACTGCACTATACAGCATAACTGCAATATACACTGCACTATAGAGCATAACTGCAGTATACGCTGCACTATACAGCATAATTGCAGTATACACTGCACCATACAGCATAACTGCAGTATACACTGCACCATACAGCATAACTGCAGTATATACTGCACTATACAGCATAACTGCAGCATACGCTGCACTATACAGTATAACTGCAGCATACACTGCACTATACAGCATAACTGCAGTATACACTGCACTATACAGCATAACTGCAGTATACACTGCACTATGCAGTATAACTGCAGCATACACTGCACTATACAGTATAACTGCAGTATACACTGCACTATACAGTATAACTGCAGTATACACTGCACTATACAGTATAACTGCAGTATACACTGCACTATACAGCATAACTGCAGTATACACTGCACTATACAGTATAACTGCAGCATACACTGCACTATACAGCATAACTGCAGTATACACTGTACTGTACAGTATAACTGCAGTATACACTGCACTGTACAGTATAACTGCAGTATACACTGCACTATACAGTATAACTGCACTGTACAGCATAACTGCACTGTACAGCATAACTGCAGTATACACTGCACTACACAGCATAACTGCAGTATACACTGCACTACACAGCATTACTTTAGTATACGCTGCACTATACAGTATAACTGCAGTATACACTGCACTATACAGTATAACTGCAGCATACACTGCACTATACAGCATAACTGCAGTATACACTGCACTGTACAGTATAACTGCAGTATACACTGCACTATACAGCATAACTGCAGTATACACTGCACTATACAGTATAACTGCAGTATACGCTGCACTATACAGTATAACTGCAGCATACACTGCACTATACAGCATAACTGCAGTATACACTGCACTATACAGCATAACTGCAGCATACACTGCACTGTACAGTATAACTGCAGTATACACTGCACTATACAGCATAACTGCAGTATACACTGCACTATACAGCATAACTGCAGTATACATTGCACTATACAGCATAACTGCAGTATACACTGCACTATACAGCATAACTGCAGCATACACTGCACTGTACAGTATAACTGCAGCATACACTGCACTATACAGTATAACTGCAGCATACACTGCACTATACAGTATAACTGCAGTATACGCTGCACTGTACAGTATAACTGCAGTATACGCTGCACTGTACAGTATAACTGCAGTATACACTGCACAAAACAGCATAACTGCAGTATACGCTGCACTATACAGTATAACTGCAGTATACGCTGCACTATACAGTATAGCTGCAGTATACCCTGCACTGTACAGCATAACTGCAGTATACGCTGCACTATACAGCATAACTGCAGTATACGCTGCACTATACAGTATAGCTGCAGTATACCCTGCACTGTACAGCATAACTGCAGTATACGCTGCACTATTCAGTATAGCTGCAGTATACCCTGCACTGTACAGCATAACTGCAGTATACGCTGCACTATACAGCATAACTGCAGTATACGCTGCACTATACAGTATAACTGCAGTATACGCTGCACTATACAGTATAACTGCAGTATACACTGCACTATACAGTATAACTGCAGTGTACGCTGCACTATACAGTATAACTGCAGCATACACTGCACTATACAGCATAACTGCAGTATACGCTGCACTATACAGTATAACTGCAGCATACACTGCACTATACAGCATAACTGCAGTATACGCTGCACTATACAGCATAACTGCAGTATACGCTGCACTATACAGTATAACTGCAGTATACGCTGCACTATACAGTATAACTGCAGTATACACTGCACTATACAGTATAACTGCAGTGTACGCTGCACTATACAGTATAACTGCAGCATACACTGCACTATACAGCATAACTGCAGTATACGCTGCACTATACAGTATAACTGCAGTATACGCTGCACTATACAGTATAACTGCAGCATACACTGCACTATACAGCATAACTGCAGTATACGCTGCACTGTACAGTATAACTGCAGCATACACTGCACTATACAGTACAACTGCAGTGTACGCTGCACTACACAGTATAACTGCAGTATACACTGCACTATACAGCATAACTGCAGTATACGCTGCACTGTACAGCATAACTGCAGTATACACTGCACTATACAGCATAACTGCAGTATACATTGCACTATACAGCATAACTGCAGTATACACTGCACTATACAGCATAACTGCAGCATACACTGCACTGTACAGTATAACTGCAGCATACACTGCACTATACAGTATAACTGCAGCATACACTGCACTATACAGTATAACTGCAGTATACGCTGCACTGTACAGTATAACTGCAGTATACGCTGCACTGTACAGTATAACTGCAGTATACACTGCACGAAACAGCATAACTGCAGTATACGCTGCACTATACAGTATAACTGCAGTATACGCTGCACTATACAGTATAGCTGCAGTATACCCTGCACTGTACAGCATAACTGCAGTATACGCTGCACTATACAGCATAACTGCAGTATACGCTGCACTATACAGCATAACTGCAGTATACACTGCACTATACAGCATAACTGCAGTATACGCTGCACTATACAGTATAACTGCAGTATACGCTGCACTATACAGTATAACTGCAGTATACACTGCACTATACAGTATAACTGCAGTGTACGCTGCACTATACAGTATAACTGCAGCGTACACTGCACTATACAGCATAACTGCAGTATACGCTGCACTATACAGTATAACTGCAGCATACACTGCACTATACAGCATAACTGCAGTATACGCTGCACTATACAGCATAACTGCAGTATACGCTGCACTATACAGCATAACTGCAGTATACGCTGCACTATACAGTATAACTGCAGTATACGCTGCACTATACAGTATAACTGCAGTATACACTGCACTATACAGTATAACTGCAGTGTACGCTGCACTATACAGTATAACTGCAGCGTACACTGCACTATACAGCATAACTGCAGTATACGCTGCACTATACAGTATAACTGCAGCATACACTGCACTATACAGCATAACTGCAGTATACGCTGCACTATACAGCATAACTGCAGTATACGCTGCACTATACAGTATAACTGCAGTATACGCTGCACTATACAGTATAACTGCAGTATACACTGCACTATACAGTATAACTGCAGTGTACGCTGCACTATACAGTATAACTGCAGCATACACTGCACTATACAGCATAACTGCAGTATACGCTGCACTATACAGTATAACTGCAGTATACGCTGCACTATACAGTATAACTGCAGCATACACTGCACTATACAGCATAACTGCAGTATACGCTGCACTGTACAGTATAACTGCAGCATACACTGCACTATACAGTACAACTGCAGTGTACGCTGCACTACACAGTATAACTGCAGTATACACTGCACTATACAGCATAACTGCAGTATACGCTGCACTGTACAGCATAACTGCAGTATACGCTGCACTATACAGCATAACTGCAGTATACGCTGCACTGTACAGTATAACTGCAGCATACACTGCACTATACAGCATAACTGCAGTATACCCTGCACTGTGCAGCATAACTGCAGTATACGCTGCACTATACAGCATAACTGCAGTATACGCTGCACCATACAGTACAACTGCAGTGTACGCTGCACTACACAGTATAACTGCAGTATACACTGCACTATACAGCATAACTGCAGTATACGCTACACTGTACAGTATAACTGCAGTATGCACTGCACTGTACAGTATAACTGCAGTCTAAATGGCACACCTAGAATTTCTAGTTGTGGGTGGAATTTGTTTCTTTGCCAAATGTTGATGCTCTTCAAGCTGTGACCGATCTTCACGGTTCAGTTGTTGTCATTCTTTAGCTTGTTCTATCTTTAGGACGCTCAGCAAAGCAGTGAAACTGGTTGGAGCAGGTCAGACATCTCCAAAAGTCCAAACAAATTCCAGCCATTGTTCTACTTTCTGTCCAAATTTCTTCATTTGCCGGTAATGATATTCCCCAGATGCAGAACACACCCTGCCCTGTGAATCACAGCAGTGCTGTCTTAACAGCAACGTCCCAGTAGGCTCCAGCTGTACAATGCCACTTCAGTTAAAAGGGAAGTGGATTTCATCGAGTTGCCTCATTGTCCTTCTGCTAATCCTCGAACACCTCTCTCGCTCCAGGATACAACAAACAGCTGCACATGGAACGCTAATCTTTCCCTCAGCTCCAGCTGCCAATGTCTCTCTGTCTTTCTTTATATTATTATTGTTACTACTGTAGTCATTGTCCCTCAAACTTTTCCGCCTTGTTCCTTCTAAGCTACAAAAGCCGGCAACGCCTCGATTTTAAAATTCTCATCCTTGTTTTCAAATCCCTCCATGGCCTCGCCCCTCCCTATCTCTGTAACCTCCTCCAGCCCTACAACCCTCCGAGATCTCTGCGCTCCTCCAACTCTTGCCCCTTGTGCATTCCCGATTTTAATCGCTCCACCATTGGCGGCCGTGCCTTCAGCTGCCTTGGGCCCTGAGCTCTGGAATTCCCTCCCTAAACCTCTCCGCCTCTCTCTCCTCCTTTAAGACGCTCCTTAAAACCTACCTCTTTGACCGAGCTTTTGGTCACCTGTCCTAATATCTACTCATGTGGCTCGGTGGTAAATTTTGTCTGATGAAGCGCCTTGGGACGTTTTACTATGTTAAAGGCGCTATATAAATGCAAGTTGTTGTTGTACGTGCCCTTCCTCCGACATGTATCCTCACTCTGCACTGTCTCCCATTCCAATTCATACTTTCCCAGGATCTCAAACCTGTCGAACACCTCCCCTCCCTCAGTCTTCCCCTCTCCCTACAAACATTTACCCAGTGTCACCTAACAACTGTTTCTGAGTTACCTCATCTCCCGGCCTTTGTTTGAACCTGGCTGGTGCCCGAAAACACGCAAAAGTTGTCCAACCACTTCCAAAATAACAACCTGACACGGCTCCCAAGAAGCTGACGACCGGAGAACAGCCCTTATATGTGAAGACCTGTTGTCCCCCCGGGCTGTCTGCCAGGAGCAGTCAGTACACGGAACATTCCTTCACTGGGATTAGACAAATTAAAAAAAATTACAACAAATGATAGAGTAAATAAGGAGAAACTGTTTCCACTGGCAGGAGGGTCGGTGACCAGAGGACACAGATTTAAGATAATTGGCAGGAGAACCAGAGGGGAGATGAGAATTTTTTTTACGCAGCGAGTTGTTATGATCTGGAATGCGCTGCCTGAAAGGGCGGTGGAAGCAGATTCAATAATAACCTTCAAAAGGGAATTGGATAAATACTTGAAAAGGAAAAAATTTGCAGGGCTACGGGGAAAGAGCAGGGGAGTGGGTCTAATTGGATAGCTCTTTCAAAGAGCTGACACAGGCACGATGGGCTGAATGGCCTCCCCCTATGCTGAAAGATTCTATGCATGAAAGCCTGAAGGGACAATTCAGATATTGAAGGGACAAAATTGGTGAGTCATTTCTGCCAGCATCAAATGTGTGCCTTCAACTATTTGCAAAAAACACATAAATCCTTCCCCCAGGATAACTCTGTCCCTTCAGGAGAAGAGGGGAGAAAATGGAGGCAGGTGGAACTGTAAAGTTCAACTTAAGCAAGTGCTGTGTTGCCCCTCTGTTTCCACAGGCGGTGAGTAAATTCAAGCCTCATTTCATCGCTGTTCATTGCCAGGAGATCGGAGGGAAGGACTACAGTTCTGGCATGGTGCACGTGGACACATTTGTAGAGTGAGTGGCAAAAGTAATTCTCTCTGTGGGTGTTACAGGAACTCTGGTGGTGGATGAATAAATGTGGAACGTTAGATTTCAGTCAGCAATTGGTGCCCTGGGATCTTCAACATTCACTTCAACAGGGAGCGCAAAATCTCGGCCGACACTCCCAGTGCAGTACTGAGGGAGTGCTGCACTGTCGGAGGTGCCGTCTTTCGGATGAGACGTTAAACCGAGGCCCCGTCTGCCCTCTCAGGTGGATGCAAAAAGATCCCATGGCCACTATTTCGAAGAGCAGGGGAGTTCTCCCCGGTGTCCTGGCCAATATTTATCCCTCGACCAATATCACTAAAACAAATTATCTGGTAATTTATCACATTGCTGTTTGTGGGATCTTGCTGAGCACAAGTTGGCTGCTGCGTTTCCTAATTTAAGTACTTTAAAAAGTACTGTATTGACTGTAAAGCCCTTTGGGACGTCCCGAGGTTGTGAAAGATGCTCTATAAATGCAAGCTCTTTCTCACCATGTTGATCACAATGACGTCTACGAGGTCACCAGCACTCCCAACAGGCTCTTGGAGGTACTGCAGCGTTAAACCGATTGAAATAAATTCGTAGCTGATTTTCTTTTGGTGGTCAGCATATTTCAATTTGTCCAAGGCTGCGGGATTCTTCGGGATTCTCACTGAAAAGGAGTGAGGCGATAATCCAGCACTGTGGTACCATATTGCCTGATTTCCCAAAGGGCCAGGCCGCCTTTGCTGTGCCTCTCTGTGGTGAGGCTGGCTGGAAGCTGGGGTGTGAGGGACAGAGTCTTCCCTCCTGCACCATGTGCTGTTATTCCAATCTGAACCTCATTTTGTTTTCCTACAGCGACATTCTTTCCAGTAAAGAGATGAGAGAGTACGACCGAGCTCGTGTCTACCTCGACAAGGATTTTACCGCTCAGGACCATTTCACAGTAAGTGCCCCGCTGTGCTGTTAATGAAGGAATGTCGAGCATTTAGAAAGCAACTTATCACGTCTCGCAGACACATTCTCCGTGTGTGACAGTGAGCGATATTATGTAAACAAGTGTGCAGCCATTTTACACCACCACTAACAGCAAAAGATGAAGGACGAGGATTTATTGGCCTTGGAGGGGGTGCAGCACAGAGACACCTGAATGATACTGGGGCTAAAAGGTTTAAAACACCTCGATTAGATCACCCCTTAATCTTCTATACTCAAGGGAAGACAAGCCTAGTCTATGTTGCATAGACCAGGCTTGTAGTCTATGTTGCATAGACCAGACTTGTAGTCTATGTTGCGTAGACCAGGCTTGTTGTCTATGTTGCGTAGACCAGGCTTGTTGTCTATGTTGCGTAGACCAGGCTTGTAGTCTATGTTGCATAGACCAGGCTTGTAGTCTTTGTTGCATAGACCAGACTTGTTGTCTATGTTGCATAGACCAGGCTTGTAGTCTATGTTGCATAGACCAGGCTTGTAGTCTTTGTTGCATAGACCAGACTTGTTGTCTATGTTGCATAGACCGGGCTTGTAGTCTTTGTTGCATAGACCAGGCTTGTAGTCTTTGTTGCATAGACCAGGCTTGTTGTCTATGTTGCTTAGACCAGGCTTGTTGTCTATGTTGCATAGACCAGGCTTGTTGTCTATGTTGCATAGACCAGGCTTGTTGTCTATGTTGCTTAGACCAGGCTTGTTGTCTATGTTGCATAGACCAGGCTTGTTGTCTATGTTGCATAGACCAGGCTTGTTGTCTATGTTGCTTAGACCAGGCTTGTTGTCTATGTTGCATAGACCAGGCTTGTTGTCTATGTTGCATAGACCAGGCTTGTTGTCTATGTTGCTTAGACCAGGCTTGTTGTCTATGTTGCATAGACCAGGCTTGTTGTCTATGTTGCATAGACCAGGCTTGTTGTCTTTGTTGCATAGACCAGGCTTGTTGTCTATGTTGCATAGACCAGGCTTGTATTCCCTCGCGTATCAAAGATTAAGGGATGATCTAATCGAGGTTTTTAAGATGATGAAAGGATTTGATGGGGTGGATGGAGAGAAACTATTTCCTCTGGTGGGGGGAGTCCAGAACAAGGGGGAATAACCTTAAAATTAGAGCCCGGCCGTTCAGGGGCGATGTCAGGAAGCTTCTTCTTCACACAAAGGGGAGTGTAAATCGGGGGTCAGTTGACTTGGTGGGCCTTAAAGTCACAACCTGCTGACTGTCAGGTGAGAGTGACTGAGGCAGGGGGCAGGGGGCAGGGGCCCGCCTGATTGGGTAAGAACACTACAGTCCAGTTTTTGAGAGTGAGCACCCAGTCATTTTGATAATCGAAAGCCAGACACCAACAGTGTGAGTAAATTTGGTGAGTGTTCGATCATTGAGTTTTCATGAGATGTTAAAGGCACTAAATACAGGATGTAACTTCCTTTTTTAGCTTCCAAAAAGCTGACTTTGCAATTATCACCCACTAGATGGCCACAGGCTGCCACAGAAAGTCAAGCTGTACAATTTGTAATTCTCTCCCTGGTCCGACTTGCCCTTCTGCCTGATGTCTTCCGCACATTGCAACTTGTGCTTGTTCCGGAGACCCCTGGGCCCCATTCCCAATGACGGGAGTGTCCTGGCGTCTCTCCTGGTTGTGGGAATGGGGGGAGGGCCACTTTCTCATGCCCTGTAAAATCTGGAACCCTCCTGAGACTACACTGTCCCAAGGACCTTGTGCACTGGCTGTGGGCGACTAAACGGAGAGAGAGCAGTCCTCACTGAACCGTATTTCTGAAGGCCACTGCCCATTGGGGAATCTTTAGACTCAGGAGGATAGAAGGAAGCAATTCATGTTTTATGCACAGAAACATCTTGCATTTATATAGCACCTTTAACAAACAGCAACATGGGAGCAGCAGGTTCAGGATGGGGGATCTCCAGCTCAGAAGATGGCAGGCCTGCGTTCCCCAGCACGATCTGCTCCCTTGGCCTGTACATGACGAGGATCAAACGATCCCAACCCACTTGTTCTAATCCCACTCACAACTCAATGAGCTGCTGCTGAAACCAAAGTTAATAAATTGAACCTAGATTAAAATTATTGATCCCTTCATTTGCAAACGATAAATAAAATCGGAGGACAGCTCCAGATGTGTCAGACAGCTGGTACCGATTTAAAAATGGGAGAGCGTGTCAGAATATTTCTTTAATTTTGGGGCCCATGTGTGCTTTTGATTGATTCCCCATTAGTTTCGGGGCTGCTGCCAGTTAATCTTTGTTCCTCTCACTCACTGACCCCCCGTAGAAATGGCATTTTGATATATAATCACTTGTAAGTCAATAGATTTTTATTAAAACTGTGCACGCTTTGAGTGTTTGATTAATGTCGGGGACGATTTGTTATAAAGAAAATGGAAGGTTTTGGATCAGTCTGCCCAGACTGTGACTGAAAAATTTTACAGAACATTAATGATTGTCAAGAGTAAACAATTGGATAAACACAGGAGACCTGAGAGAATCAAACTCACATCCACTGGCTGTGGGTTACAATTCACAGGGTGACTCTTGGGATGGAAATGTACTGCCCAGTGTAGGACTGAGCCACTCAGGCCAGGATGGTTCTGGGATGAATCACCAGCCTGTCCTGCGTTAGTTGCTGTCACCTGGACCCCAGGTCGAGGTGTTAGAATTGGTCACAACTCACGGGTTGAGTGAGGTGGAAATATCAGCCAAGATTTGCACTCCTGATTGCTGTTCCAGTGCCTCCTGCTGGGAAGTGTGTGAATGTCGGGGGATTGACAGGCTTGGCTCTGCTGTCATGTCCCCCACTGTAAAATAATCTGTTCATACCCACTGTCCCCGCTGACACGTGAATAATTGCTGATTGGAGAGGGGCTGGTGTCCACATGCTCCAGGCCATTGCTCACGGGTGGTCAAACACAGAGACAATCGGAGTCAAGGCCAATCTCATTCCAATGTCCGCACGCTTCTCAGCCGCGGGCAGTCTGAGCAGATCTGTGTAGCTCCACACTGAACATCCTGTGTTCTCGTTCTCTTCCCTGCCTGCCCATGTTATTGAAATCAACAACTTGCATTTATACAGTGCCTTTAACATAGTAAAACATCCCAAGGCGCTTCACAGGAGAGTTAGCAAATAAAATTTTGACACCGAGCCCCCTAAGACATTCGGACAGGTGATCAAAAGCTTTGTTAAAGAGTTAGGTTTTAAGCAGCGTCTTAAAGGAGGAGAGAGAGGCGGAGAGGTTCAGGCAGCTGAAGGCATGGCCGCCAATGGTGAAGTGATTTAAAATCGGGGATGTGCGAGAGGCCAGAATTGGAGGGACACAGAGATCTCGGAGGGTTGTCGGGCTGGAGGAGGTTACAGAGATAGGGAGGGGCGAGGCGCTGGAGGGATTTGAACATGAGGATGAGAATTTTAAAATCGAGGCGTCCCCGGACCGGGAACCAATGTCGGTCAGGGAGCACAGGGGTGATGGTTGAGTGGGACTTGGTAATGAGTTAGGATACGGGCAGCAGGACTTTCAGATGAGCTGGAGTTTACAGAGGGTGGAAGATGGGAGGTCGGCCAGGAGAGCATTGAAATGGTGGAGTCTGGAGGTAACAGAGGCATGGATGAGGGTTTCAGCAGCAGATGGGCTGAGGCAGGGGCGGAGACGGGCGATGTTAGGGAGGTGGAGGTAGGCAGTCTTGGTGATGGAGGTCAGAAGCTGATCTCGGGTCAAATAGGAGTCCGAAATCAAGTTTCATTGCATCGTCTACTCTTCTGACTCATTCATTACCTCAACCAGAAACACTGGAATTCCTTCCCTCTCTCCATCTTCAATCTTCTGGCTTTTAAAAGCCAAGCATGGACTCACCTAATCACAACTCTCACCTTCTGTCCTTCTCTTTACAACCTCAGTGATGCCCAACACTTTGGGCCTTGACGGACTGATGAGCTGGCTTTCTTCAGTTTAAGAGGGATGTATAGATTTTGCTCGCCATCAGCTGGTTTGAAGACTGTTTCGCAGTTGGCGTTGGAACGGGTGAAACCTTTGACCCTGGCCGGGCTTGATTTGAACTAAATGCGACAGGTCCTAACTGCCAATCTGGAGCCCTCGGTCAGTAGTCAACTGCTGTCACTGCAGAGTATGCCCTCGTTGCGGAGAGTTTGATACGCTGGTGACAGACTGCAGTTTGTTGTAGTCCACGAGTTGCCCTGATCAGCAGGAAGATATTGAAGTCATTTTGTCAGGCCCGCTTACACTCCCACCTTCAGCCAGAATCTCACGCACGAGGATAGCAATCTCCAGTCTCAGCATTGTGACCCTGCGCCTGTCTGTGTCGGTAACACCGTGTATTTTGTGACCCTGCGCCTGTCTGTGTCGGTAACACCGTGTATTTTATGACCCTGCGCCTGTCTGTGTCGGTAACACCGTGTATTTTGTGACCCTAGTCCTGTCTGTGTCGGTAACACCGTGTATTTTATGACCCTAGTCCTGTCTGTGTCGGTAACACCGTGTATTGTGTGACCCTGCGCCTGTCTGTGTCGGTAACACCGTGTATTTTGTGACCCTAGTCCTGTCTGTGTCGGTAACACCGTGTATTTTGTGACCCTGCGCCTGTCTGTGTCGGTAACACCGTGTATTTTGTGACCCTGCGCCTGTCTGTGTCAGTAACACCGTGTATTTTGTGACCCTGCGCCTGTCTGTGTCGGTGACACCGTGTATTTTGTGACCCTGCGCCAGTCTGTGTCGGTAACACCGTGTATTTTGTGACCCTGCGCCTGTCTGTGTCGGTAACACCGTGTATTTTGTGACCCTGCGCCTGTCCGTGTCGGTAACACCGTGTATTGTGTGACCCTGTGCCTGTCTGTGTCGGTAACACCGTGTATTTTGTGACCCTGCGCCTGTCTGTGTCGGTAACACCGTGTATTTTGTGACCCTAGTCCTGTCTGTGTCGGTAACACTGTGTATTTTGTGACCCTGCGCCTGTCTGTGTCGGTAACACCGTGTATTTTGTGACCCTAGTCCTGTCTGTGTCGGTAACACCGTGTATTTTGTGACCCTGCGCCTGTCTGTGTCGGTAACACCGTGTATTTTGTGACCCTAGTCCTGTCTGTGTCGGTAACACTGTGTATTTTGTGACCCTGTGCCTGTCTGTGTCGGTAACACCGTGTATTTTGTGACCCTGTGCCTGTCTGTGTCGGTAACACCGTGTATTGTGTGACCCTGCGCCTGTCTGTGTCGGTAACACCGTGTATTTTGTGACCCTAGTCCTGTCTGTGTCGGTAACACTGTGTATTTTGTGACCCTGCGCCTGTCTGTGTCGGTAACACCGTGTATTTTATGACCCTGTGCCTGTCTGTGTCGGTAACACCGTGTATTGTGTGACCCTGCGCCTGTCTGTGTCGGTAACACCGTGTATTTTGTGACCCTAGTCCTGTCTGTGTCGGTAACACTGTGTATTTTGTGACCCTGCGCCTGTCTGTGTCGGTAACACCGTGTATTGTGTGACGCTAGTCCTGTCTGTGTCGGTAACACCGTGTATTTTGTGACCCTGCACCTGTCTGTGTCGGTAACACCGTGTATTTTATGACCCTGCGCCTGTCTGTGTCGGTAACACCGTGTATTTTGTGACCCTGTGCCTGTCTGTGTCGGTAACACCGTGTATTTTGTGACCCTAGTCCTGTCTGTGTCGGTAACACCGTGTATTGTGTGACCCTGCGCCTGTCTGTGTCGGTAACACCGTGTATTTTGTGACCCTGCGCCTGTCTGTGTCGGTAACACCGTGTATTTTATGACCCTGCGCCTGTCTGTGTTGGTAACACCGTGTATTTTGTGACCCTGCGCCTGTCTGTGTCGGTAACACCGTGTATTTTGTGATCCTGTGCCTGTCTGTGTCGGTAACACCGTGTATTTTATGACCCTGTGCCTGTCTGTGTCGGTAACACCGTGTATTGTGTGACCCTAGTCCTGTCTGTGTCGGTAACACCGTGTATTGTGAGACCCTTGTCCTGTCTGTGTCGGTAACACCGTGTATTTTGTGACCCTGCGCCTGTCTGTGTCGGTAACACCGTGTATTTTATGACCCTGTGCCTGTCTGTGTCGGTAACACCGTGTATTGTGTGACACTTGTCCTGTCTGTGTCGGTAACACCGTGTATTTTGTGACCCTGCGCCTGTCTGTGTCGGTAACACCGTGTATTTTATGACCCTGTGCCTGTCTGTGTCGGTAACACCGTGTATTTTGTGACCCTAGTCCTGTCTGTGTCGGTAACACCGTGTATTTTATGACCCTAGTCCTGTCTGTGTCGGTAACACCGTGTATTTTGTGACCCTGCGCCTGTCTGTGTCGGTAACACCGTGTATTTTATGACCCTAGTCCTGTCTGTGTCGGTAACACCGTGTATTTTGTGACCCTGTGCCTGTCTGTGTCGGTAACACCGTGTATTTTGTGACCCTGTGCCTGTCTGTGTCGGTAACACCGTGTATTTTATGACCCTGCGCCTGTCTGTGTCGGTAACACCGTGTATTTTGTGACCCTGCACCTGTCTGTGTCGGTAACACCGTGTATTTTATGACCCTGTGCCTGTCTGTGTCGGTAACACCGTGTATTTTATGACCCTGTGCCTGTCTGTGTCGGTAACACCGTGTATTGTGTGACCCTAGTCCTGTCTGTGTCGGTAACACCGTGTATTTTGTGACCCTGCGCCTGTCTGTGTCGGTAACACCGTGTATTGTGTGACCCTGCGCCTGTCTGTGTCGGTAACACCGTGTATTTTGTGACCCTGCGCCTGTCTGTGTCGGTAACACCGTGTATTTTGTGACCCTGCGCCTGTCTGTGTCGGTAACACCGTGTATTTTATGACCCTGCGCCTGTCTGTGTCGGTAACACCGTGTATTTTGTGACCCTAGTCCTGTCTGTGTCGGTAACACCGTGTATTTTATGACCCTGTGCCTGTCTGTGTCGGTAACACCGTGTATTGTGTGACCCTGCACCTGTCTGTGTCGGTAACACCGTGTATTTTATGACCCTAGTACTGTCTGTGTCGGTAACACCGTGTATTGTGTCACCCTGTGCCTGTCTGTGTCGGTAACACCGTGTATTGTGTGACCCTGCGCCTGTCTGTGTCGGTAACACCGTGTATTTTGTGACCCTGCGCCTGTCTGTGTCGGGAACACCGTGTATTTTGTGACCCTGCGCCTGTCTGTCTCGGTAACACCGTGTATTTTATGACCCTGTGCCTGTCTGTGTCGGTAACACCGTGTATTGTGTGACCCTGTGCCTGTCTGTGTCGGTAACACCGTGTATTGTGTGACCCTGCGCCTGTCTGTGTCGGTAACACCGTGTATTTTTTGACCCTGCGCCTGTCTGTGTCGGTAACACCGTGTATGTTGTGACCCTAGTCCTGTCTGTGTCGGTAACACCGTGTATTTTGTGACCCTAGTCCTGTCTGTGTCGGTAACACCGTGTATTTTGTGACCCTGCGCCTGTCTGTGTCGGTAACACCGTGTATTTTATGACCCTGCGCCTGGCTGTGTCGGTAACACCGTGTATTTTGTGACCCTAGTCCTGTCTGTGTCGGTAACACCGTGTATTTTATGACCCTGCGCCTGTCTGTGTCGGTAACACCGTGTATTTTGTGACCCTGCGACTGTCTGTGTCGGTAACACCGTGTATTTTATGACCCTAGTCCTGTCTGTGTCGGTAACACCGTGTATTTTATGACCCTGCGCTTGTCTGTGTCGGTAACACCGTGTATTTTATGACCCTGCGCCTGTCTGTTTCGGTAACACCATGTATTTTATGACCCTGCGCCTGTCTGTGTCGGTAACACCGTGTATTGTGTGACCCTGTGCCTGTCTGTGTCGGTAACACCGTGTATTGTGTGACCCTGTGCCTGTCTGTGTCGGTAACACCGTTTATTTTTTGACCCTGCGCCTGTCTGTGTCGGTAACACCGTGTATTGTGTGACCCTGTGCCTGTCTGTGTCGGTAACACCGTGTATTTTGTGACCCTGTGCCTGTCTGTGTCGGTAACACCGTGTATTTTTTTACCCTAGTCCTGTCTGTGTCGGTAACACCGTGTATTTTATGACCCTGTGCCTGTCTGTGTCGGTAACACCGTGTATTTTGTGACCCTGCGCCTGTCTGTGTCGGTAACACCGTGTATTTTGTGACCCTGTGCCTGTCTGTGTCGGTAACACCGTGTATTGTGTGATCCTGCGCCTGTCTGTGTCGGTAACACCGTGTATTTTATGACCCTGCGCCTGTCGGTGTCGGTAACACCGTGTATTTTATGACCCTGCGCCTGTCTGTGTCGGTAACACCGTGTATTTTGTGACCCTGCGCCTGTCTGTGTCGGTAACACCGTGTATTTTATGACCCTGTGCCTGTCTGTGTCGGTAACACCGTGTATTTTGTGACCCTGTGCCTGTCTGTGTCGGTAACACCGTGTATTTTGTGACCCTGCGCCTGTCTGTGTCGGTAACACCGTGTATTTTGTGACCCTGCGCCTGTCTGTGTCGGTAACACCATGTATTGTGTGACCCTAGTCCTGTCTGTGTCGGTAACACCGTGTATTTTATGACCCTGCGCCTGTCTGTGTCGGTAACACCGTGTATTTTGTGACCCTGCGCCTGTCTGTGTCGGTAACACCGTGTATTTTGTGACCCTGCGCCTGTCTGTGTCGGTAACACCGTGTATTTTATGACCCTGTGCCTGTCTGTGTCGGTAACACCGTGTATTTTATGACCCTGCGCCTGTCTGTGTCGGTAACACCGTGTATTTTATGACCCTGCGCCTGTCTGTGTCGGTAACACCGTGTATTGTGTGACGCTAGTCCTGTCTGTGTCGGTAACACCGTGTATTTTATGACCCTGCGCCTGTCTGTGTCGGTAACACCGTGTATTTTATGACCCTGCGCCTGTCTGTGTCGGTAACACCGTGTATTTTATGACCCTGTGCCTGTCTGTGTCGGTAACACCGTGTATTGTGTGACCCTGTGCCTGTCTGTGTCGGTAACACCGTGTATTGTGTGACGCTAGTCCTGTCTGTGTCGGTAACACCGTGTATTTTATGACCCTGCGCCTGTCTGTGTCGGTAACACCGTGTATTGTGTGACGCTAGTCCTGTCTGTGTCGGTAACACCGTGTATTTTATGACCCTGCGCCTGTCTGTGTCGGTAACACCGTGTATTTTATGACCCTGCGCCTGTCTGTGTCGGTAACACCGTGTATTTTATGACCCTGTGCCTGTCTGTGTCGGTAACACCGTGTATTGTGTGACCCTGTGCCTGTCTGTGTCGGTAACACCGTGTATTTTGTGACCCTGCGCCTGTCTGTGTCGGTAACACCGTGTATTTTGTGACCCTGCGCCTGTCTGTGTCGGTAACACCGTGTATTTTATGACCCTGTGCCTGTCTGTGTCGGTAACACCGTGTATTTTGTGACCCTGCGCCTGTCTGTGTCGGTAACACCGTGTATTTTGTGACCCTGCACCTGTCTGTGTCGGTAACACCGTGTATTTTATGACCCTGTGCCTGTCTGTGTCGGTAACACCGTGTATTTTGTGACCCTGCGCCTGTCTGTGTCGGTAACACCGTGTATTTTGTGACCCTGCACCTGTCTGTGTCGGTAACACCGTGTATTTTATGACCCTAGTCCTGTCTTTGTCGGTAACACCGTGTATTTTATGACCCTGCGCCTGTCTGTGTCGGTAACACCGTGTATTTTGTGACCCTGCGCCTGTCTGTGTCGGTAACACCGTGTATTTTATGACCCTGCGCCTGTCTGTGTCGGTAACACCGTGTATTTTATGACCCTGCGCCTGTCTGTGTCGGTAACACCGTGTATTTTATGACCCTGTGCCTGTCTGTGTCGGTAACACCGTGTATTGTGTGACCCTGTGCCTGTCTGTGTCGGTAACACCGTGTATTTTGTGACCCTGCGCCTGTCTGTGTCGGTAACACCGTGTATTTTGTGACCCTGCACCTGTCTGTGTCGGTAACACCGTGTATTTTGTGACCCTGTGCCTGTCTGTGTCGGTAACACCGTGTATTTTGTGACCCTGCGCCTGTCTGTGTCGGTAACACCGTGTATTGTGTGACCCTGCACCTGTCTGTGTCGGTAACACCGTGTATTTTATGACCCTGCGCCTGTCTGTGTCGGTAACACCGTGTATTTTGTGACCCTAGTCCTGTCTGTGTCGGTAACACCGTGTATTTTGTGACCCTGCGCCTGTCTGTGTCGGTAACACCGTGTATTTTGTGACCCTGCGCCTGTCTGTGTCGGTAACACCGTGTATTTTGTGACCCTGCGCCTGTCTGTGTCGGTAACACCGTGTATTTTGTGACCCTGCGCCTGTCTGTGTCGGTAACACCGTGTATTTTTTTTAAATTTTGCTTTCTCTCACTCGAGACGGTGTTTCAGATATGCAGCTTGTAACTGGCCCGGAATTAACCCCCCCCTCCCCCCGACCCCGTAACAGAGGAACAGGAGGAGGCCATTCAGCCCCTCGAGCCTGTTCTGCCGTTCAGTCAGATCATGGCTGATCGATACCCCAACTCCCACCTACTCACCTTGGCTCCATATCCCAGCGATACCTTTGCCGAACAAAAATCTGTTTGATGCTGGCAGCTGTTGAATTGAAGGAGATAAAGAACTTTGCTCTGAGCATCAGAGAAAGGCGACAGGGGGGTTTGGTGGTTGCATTCTGCAGCATTGGGCAAGTCCCAGCTGGGAGATTTTTTTTTATCTGAGGCGTCCTTTGCGGTTAAAAGTGGCCAAGAGCCAGGACGGACAAGTGGCACAAATATACTCTTCATCTCATCCCCCTTTTCCCCGTCTCTTTCTCTGGACAGTAAGGGACAGGCCTGGAGGCAGTGCTCTCCCATTATCCATAGCAGCCCCTCTACTAAAACTCTGTGGGCCGTGCTCTCCTGCGAGGGAAAGCAGAACAAGTCTTGGGGATACCGGTGGGGAGATCACAATGCCAGGGTGGGAGGGCATGAGGACAGAGTCCTGCTGAATGTTGGCAGGTTGGCGAACCTTTCACTGCTGATGGAAATTAATACCAATTTTCGTTTGAGTTTCACGGGCCTGGTGCAGGCTTCTAGCACGTACTGCGCCTGATTTGAGTAATTTCTCTTTCATGCTTGACAGTGTCGGAGAGACAGAGAGAGAGACGTTTGCCCGCCTAATTGCTTTGCAATAGTTTTAATTTTCTCTGTGTATTGATCGTGTGGGGTCCGGAGGGATTAATCTGTTCAGTGAAACAGATTTTTCTTTAGCAAGAGTTGTCAGGGCCTATGAGGTGAAGACAAGGCAGTTTACGAGAGAAGGGAAGAATTGCAGTGGTCCCGCTGAGAATTGGGCATTGCAAAAGGGAAATAATGGGAGGGTGGGGACTCGGGAGGTTTGCTCCGTTTTATTTACAATCTCTTTCTCCCCGCACCCAACTCCCCTCCTGCCCTGAAGGAGCTGACATGTTGCTGGGCTGCTCTCCTACAGAGGCCAGTCGCCCCTTCGTACCCTCCTGAGGTGCCCACTCTTTATGATTGTCCTCAAGATGTTTGGCCATGTTGGGTGGGGTACATTCCACGAGAAACTCGATCCTGTTCGCACACTTGCACTTTTCAGCGGGGGTCATTAGACAATGATCAGAAAAGGGAACCGTGCCCCTTCCTCCTCTCCCCCATGCTCGCCCCCCCTCAGTTTAGGGGCACTGAGGCACATTTGCTCGGTCAACAAACTTGGCATAGACCAGGGGACTTCAATGGAGCCAAGCAGGCTTCAGATAGTGGCAACTATTGAACTGTTAAAAGTCCAAACTTATTAAGGCCTCGAGGTTTAGTCTCACCTTGCCTCACCCCCCGAGTTCCTCAGTAAGCAGTACAATCACCCTCCTCATCCCGCCCACCTCTAAAAACAGGCCTTTGAAGCTACAGGGACCGTAGCATAAGGAATACTGTAAAGACGAAGGCAGTATTTATTGATCAGTTTATGCTGGACATTCCGCAATCCTGCTGTCTGGGGAATGTGTCTGAGTTAATATGACCCGAGCAGCCTGAGGACTGCGTGCGTGGTCAGGATAAGCAGGGAGGTCACGGAACGACAGTGAAAGAAAGAAAGAACTTGCATTTACATAGCGCCTTTCATAACGTGCTTTGCAGCCAATCAAGCACTTTTGAAGTGTCGTCACTGTGATTATGGGGGAAACACAGCAGCCAATTTGTGCACAGCAAGATCCCACAAACAGCAATGTGATAAATGACCAGACATTTTTAGGTGTTGGTTGAGGGATAAATATCGGCCAGGACACCCCTGCTCTTCTTTGAAATAGTACCATGGGATCTTTTATGTCCACCTGAGAGGGGAGACGGGGCCTCGGTTTAACGTCTCATCCGAAGGACGGCACCTCCGACAGTGCAGCACTCCCTCGGTACTGCCCCTCCAACAGTGCAGCACTCCCTCGGTACTGCCCCTCCGACAGTGCAGCACTCCCTCGGTACTGCCCCTCCGACAATGCAGCACTCCCTCGGTACTGCCCCTCCGACAGTGCAGCACTCCCTCGGTACTGCCCCTCCGACAGTGCAGCACTCCCTCAGTACTGCACTGGGAGTGTCAGCCTAAACTTTGTACTCTAGTCTCTGGAGTGGGACTTGAACCCACAGCCTTCTGACTCAGAGGCGAGAGTGCTACTCACTGAGCCATGGCTGACACAGTGTGTTGCTAGGCAGACAAACCTTGTTCAATAAACAAATGCTGAGTGATTTTTCCGTAAACCCTGCACCCCTGTCCAATGGCAGATCAACTGAGGAAATCAGAGCTGCCAGAAAAACGGACGGCTGATTACACTCGTCACACTCGAGTTCGCCGTGCTGTGGGGGTTCATTCCAACCAGTCACTCACTGACTCTACATCGAGTGACATGATCCCAGCCTATACCTTGCTCGAGAGGCAGTCCGCGGAACGTTGGTAACGAGTTGTCTCGCGGAGTGATGGGCCACAGAGCCCGAACCGGTGACTTCCCCCACGTGCGGAGCTCCTGATTACAAGTCGAGGCCAGGCTCGTCCCCACAGCTTTCACGGAAACCCGGCATCCCTGGGCACTTTCTGTCTGCGCCTTCTCCAGGTCACCTATGGCCCAGGGCTGATCTGATCATTTCAGCCTGGTTGCTGAAGCTTAGCCAGTCGCGGGACCTCCAGGGTTTGAGTGGCTCCTGAACAGCTCCCAGTCCAGTCTTAAGTTCATAACCTCCCACCCCACCCCTCCACCCACCATTTAAAATGAACAGAGCGTCGATTGCCACCACAGTGTCAGTCAGTGAGTTGGAGGCGGGGCGGGGCTTACGGCAGGACTCACAGCAAACAGTCTATTTTACAGCAAACAAAGTCTATTTGCTCAGCAAACAGCAAAGCAAACAGAGTCTATTTTTAAGAGTCTGCAGCAAACAAAATCCATGACCGAAACTACAGCAGCTTCTCCCAATAAAAGCAGGATTATTTCTCCAACAAAATGCAGTGAGTGGAGGACAGTTACATAATACAAATTATGTGCGTAAAATCAATCCCAGTCACTTACAGCAGTGCAGTCTCCAGGCGTGATTGACAAGGGAAGTACCCAATCATCTCCATTCTGGCCGGGAATCGAGGTGTCACTATGTGCAGCCAAAAAAATAAAAGAAGCCATTCTGGACCACGGCCGGTTCGTCCCTGTCTGTACCCAGAGTAGCTGAAGAAACTAGAAAACCCAAAATGGCATGAATCTGAAAATACAAAAGGCATTTATTAAATGGGAAAGTTTGTTTTCCTTTACAAAGCCATTGGGGAAATACTTTGAACAGAAGATCGTCTGACTGGACTTTGCTTCCTCTTCCAAGTTTTGTCCTTCACCTGCGGAGCTGTTTACTGTACACGTGTCATTGTCCTCAGAATATCCAAATCTGCTCTTGTTCCTCTTCCCCAGGCCTTGGGCAGTTTGTACTTCCTACACGAATCGATTCAGATGATTCACCAGTTCGACTTTAAAGGTAATTATCACAGTTTTACAAATACGTGCTACGAGTCTTCAATCAATCGACCTCAATCTATCCCTCTCCGTCTCCCTTTCTGTCTCTGCCTCTCGCTCTGCCTCTTGCCCGCTGGCTAACGCTCTCGCTCTCTTTTTCTCTCGCTATCTCTCCCCCTCGCGCGCTCCCTCTCTCCCGACTCTTATGTTGTTGACATTACTTTGTTCAGTTCTCCTCTGAACTTTCCCCTCTTGTTCCTTCTGAGCTCCGAATGCCTGATCCCACGCTCTCATCCTTCTGCCTGTATCCTCACTGTTCAAATCAGGAGGAGATCACACGAATGCTGTTCTAACTCATTCTTTCCCAGGACTGTGGAACTGCTCACCTTCCTCCGCTTTTCCTTCATCCTAACATCTACTGGCTTTTGAAGCAGAAGCTGGGGTGGTCTGATCTCTGCTCCTTGATTTATTTTGTGTCCAATCCTCCTGTTTTTGACCTTGCTGCTGTCTGTACGATGGACCCTCACCCACAGACGCATTTGAAAAGTATGTTTTGAAACTGCAGTCAAACTTCTTGTGTGAAGTCATTGCGTTGTTTGGGTCTGGGGTTTAAGCCAACGACCAATCACAGAGCAAATCTCTCAGTGAAGGATGAGCTGCCCTCCTTCCTTATTGGATGGTCAGTGGGTGCATGGAGTTAAAGGAACTGGACATTGGAAATAAAGGTCAAGGTCGCGGCTACAGTTTGGAAAATTAAGAAAGAGAAACCCTGTAGCTATTCAAAGCAGAGAACAGAAAACCTCTCATCCGACTGCCCTGACCAACAGGGGGCTGCGGCCAGCCATTTGCCAATGACGACTGTACAACCAACGACAAAGGGTTGAAAGGATGCCCTCTTCTCCACTCCAACTCGAAAGGTTTGCCAGCTCGGGCCCCACATTGAATGTTGGGGCCCCAGCATTGACCACATGCAGCTCGGTCTATGCTGAAATGCTGCCCCTCGGTTGGGTTCTGGCATTTTCCATCCTTCCATATTCAAGGAGCCTAACTGTCTTTTATTTGCTTCAATCTAGTTCAAAAGTACAAGGAAGTGCTGGGGAAGGAAATACATACAAAACATCTGGAAACCAACAGCATGATAGAGAAAGAAAGGTTTCCACAGGATTTCTGGCCCGAGGTAGGTCTCAAAACAGAAGAGGCTTAAATTTCCATACTGTCTCTCAGAGCTTCACGTACAATATACTTGTATACTATCTCTGAGCTTCACGTACAATGCACATGTATAGTATCTCTCAGGGCTTCACGTACAATGTACTTGTATACTATCTCTGAGCTTCACGTACAATGTACTTGTATACTGTCTCTGAGCTTCACGTACAATGTACTTGTATACTGTCTCTGAGCTTCACGTACAATGCACATGTATAGTATCTCTCAGGGCTTCACGTACAATGTACTTGTATACTATCTCTGAGCTTCACGTACAATGTACTTGTATAGTATCTCTCAGGGCTTCACGTACAATGTACTTGTATAGTATCTCTGAGCTTCACATACAATGCACACGTTATGGGAGGTTAGGGAGGAAATTGCGGGTCCCCCAGCAGAGATATTTGAATCATCGACAGCTACAGGTGAGGTGCCTGAAGATTGGAGGGTAGCAAATGTTGTGCCTTTGTTTAAGAAGGACGGCAGGGAAAAGCCTGGGAACTGCAGACGAGTGAGCCTGACATCTGTAGCGGGTAAGTTGTTAGAGGGTATTCTGAGAGACAGGATCTACAGGCATTTGAAGAGGCAGGGACTGATTAGGAACAGTCAGCATGGTTTTGTGAGAGGAAAATCATGTCTCACAAATTTGATTGAGTTTTTTGAAGGGGTAACCAAGAAGATAGATGAGGGCTGTGCAGTAGACGTGGTCTACATGGACTTCAGCAAAGCCTTTGACAAGGCACCGCATGGTAGGTTGTTATATAAGGTTAAATCTCACGGGATCCAAGGTGAGGTAGCCAATTGGATACAAAATTGGATTGACGACAGAAGACAGAGGGTGGTTGTAGAGGGTTGTTTTTCAAACTGGATGCCTGTGTCCAGCGGTGTGCCTCAGGGATCGGTGCTGGGTCCGCTGTTATTTGTTATTTATATTAATGATTTGGATGAGAATTTAGGAGGCATGGTTAGTAAGTTTGCAGATGACACCAAGATTGGTGGCATTGTGGACAGTGAAGAAGGTTATCTAGGATTGCAACGGGATCTTGATAAATTGGGCCAGTGGGCCGATGAATGGCAGATGGAGTTTAATTTAGATAAATGTGAGGTGATGCATTTTGGTAGATCGAATCGGGCCAGGACCTACTCCGTTAATGGTAGGGCGTTGGGGAGAGTTATAGAACAAAGAGATCTAGGAGTACAGGTTCATAGCTCCTTGAAAGTGGAGTCACAGGTGGATAGGGTGGTGAAGAAGGCATTCAGCATGCTTGGTTTCATTGATCAGAACATTGAATACAGGAGTTGGGATGTCTTGTTGAAGTTGTACAAGACATTAGTAAGGCCACACTTGGAATACTGTGTACAGTTCTGGTCACCCCATTATAGAAAGGATATTATTAAACTAGAAAGAGTGCAGAAAAGATTTACTAGGATGCTACTGGGACTTGATGGTTTGACTTATAGGGAGAGGTTAGATAGACTGGGACTTTTTTCCCTGGAGAGTAGGAGGTTTAGGGGTGATCTTATAGAAGTCTATAAAATAATGAGGGGCATAGATAAGGTAGATAGTCAAAATCTTTTCCCAAAGGTAGTGGAGTCTATAACGAGGGGGCGTAGATTTAAGGTGAGAGGGGAGAGATACAAAAGGGTCCAGAGGGGCAATTTTTTCACTCAAAGGGTGGTGAGTGTCTGGAACGAGCTGCCAGAGGCAGTAGTAGAGGCGGGTACAATTTTGTCTTTTAAAAAGCATTTGGACAGTTACATGGGTAAGATGGGTATAGAGGGATATGGGCCAAGTGCAGGCAATTGGGACTAGCTTAGTGGTATAAACTGGGCGACATGGACATGTTGGGCCGAAGGGCCTGTTTCCATGTTGTAAACTTCTATGATTCTATGTATAGTATCTCTCAGGGCTTCATGTACAATGTACTTGTATCGTATCTCTGAGCTTCATGTACAATGTACTTGTATCGTATCTCTGAGCTTCACGTACAATGTACTTGTATAGTATCTCTGAGCTTCATGTACAATGTACTTGTATCGTATCTCTGAGCTTCATGTACAATGTACTTGTATCGTATCTCTGAGCTTCACGTACAATGTACTTGTATAGTATCTCTGAGCTTCACGTACAATGTACTTGTATCTCTGAGCTTCACGTACAATGTACTTGTATAGTATCTCTGAGCTTCACGTACAATGTACTTGTATCGTATCTCTGAGCTTCACGTACAATGTACTTGTATAGTATCTCTGAGCTTCACGTACAATGTACTTGTATCGTATCTCTGAGCTTCACGTACAATGTACTTGTATCGTATCTCTGAGCTTCACGTACAAAGCATTACCTTGAAGTGCAGTGACACACTTTGTTACGCACACTATACAGCAGGAATCCCCTGGATAGGGATCAGGAGTGGGAATCCTGAATGATCTTTTCCCTCCCAATGCCAGGGCCCAACACCCCAGATAAAATCAACTAACTGAACACTGACTGAGATTGAAGCTGAGAACATCTGGTGAACATCAGTGTCTCAGTCCCACACCGGACGATGCGTTTAAATAATGATTAACCTCTGTGGGTGTTTCCTGGTTTTGAGTCATTCCTGAAACTGACACCCACTTCATATGTTGTCAAAGAATTGAAAGATTATTTTCTGCAATGCAAATTTCTTGACAAAATGTGACCTTTGTTTTACTGTAATATCACTTTAACAAAACATCACACATTGTTTTACTGTAATATCACTTTAATAAAACACCACACATTGTTTTACTGTAATATCACTTTAATAAAACACCACACATTGTTTTACTGTAATATCACTTTAATAAAACATCACACATTGTTTTACTATAATATCACTTTATTAATACACCTCAAATTGTTTTACTGTAATATCACTTTCATAAAACACCACAGATTGTTTTACTGTAATATCACTTTAATAAAACACCACACATTGTTTTACTGTAATATCACTTTAATAAAACATCACACATTGTTTTACTGTAATATCACTTTCATAAAACACCACACATTGTTTTACTGTAATATCACTTTAATAAACACCACACATTGTTTTACTGTAATATCACTTTAATAAAACATCACACATTGTTTTACTGTAATATCACTTTCATAAAACACCACAGATTGTTTTACTGTAATATCACTTTCATAAAACACCACAGATTGTTTTACTGTAACATCACTTTAATAAAACACCACACATTGTTTTACTGTAATATCACTTTCATAAAACACCACAGATTGTTTTACTGTAATATCACTTTAATAAAACACCACAGATTGTTTTACTGTAATATCACTTTCATAAAACACCACAGATTGTTTTACTGTAATATCACTTTCATAAAACACCACAGATTGTTTTACTGTAATATCACTTTAATAAAACACCACACATTGTTTTACTGTAATATCACTTTAATAAAACATCACACATTGTTTTACTGTAATATCACTTTCATAAAACACCACAGATTGTTTTACTGTAATATCACTTTCATAAAACACCACACATTGTTTTACTGTAATATCACTTTAATAAAACACTACACATTGTTTTACTGTAATATCACTTTAATAAAACACCACACATTGTTTTACTGTAATATCACTTTAATAAAACACCACACATTGTTTTACTGTAACATCACTTTAATAAAACACCACACATTGTTTTACTGTAATATCACTTTAACAAAACGCCACACATTGTTTTACTGTACTATCACTTTAATAAAACACCACACATTGTTTTACTGTAATATCACTTTAACAAAACGCCACACATTGTTTTACTGTACTATCACTTTAATAAAACACCACACATTGTTTTACTGTAATATCACTTTAACAAAATGCCACACATTGTTTTACTGTACTATCACTTTAATAAAACACCACACATTGTTTTACTGTAATATCACTTTAATAAAACATCACACATTGTTTTACTGTAATATCACTTTAATAAAACACCACACATTGTTTTACTGTGATATCACTTTAATAAAACATCACACATTGCTTTACTGCAATATCACTTTAATAAACACCACACATTGTTTTACTGTAATATCACTTTCATAAAACACCACAGATTGTTTTACTGTAATATCACTTTAACAAAACGCCACACATTGTTTTACTGTAATATCACTTTCATAAAACACCACAGATTGTTTTACTGTAATATCACTTTAATAAACACCACACATTGTTTTACTGTAATATCACTTTCATAAAACACCACAGATTGTTTTACTGTAGTATCACTTTAACAAAACACAACACATTGTTTTACTGTAATATCACTTTAACAAAACGCCACACATTGTTTTACTGTACTATCACTTTAATAAAACACCACACATTGTTTTACTGTGATATCACTTTAATAAAACATCACACATTGTTTTACTGTAATATCACTTTAATAAACACCACACATTGTTTTACTGTAGTATCACTTTAACAAAACACAACACATTGTTTTACTGTAATATCACTTTAATAAACACCACACATTGTTTTACTGTAGTATCACTTTAACAAAACACAACACATTGTTTTACTGTAATATCACTTTAATAAAACATCACACATTGTTTTACTGTAATATCACTTTATTAATACACCACAAATTGTTTTACTGTAATATCACTTTAATAAAACACCACACATTGTTTTACTTCAATATCACTTTAATAAAACACCACACATTGTTTTACTGTAATATCACTTTAATAAACACCGCACTTTAATGTATGAACTCATGTTTCTCTCCTAGTTTAAATGGTCACGAAAAGGCTACATTCGGACACGCTGGAGTCTCCAGGATCGGTATGATTTGTTTATTATTGGTATTTCGGGAGGGTTAGCCTGGAAGTCCAGCCTTTCCTGGGACCTGTTTCTAATGCAATTGATGTTCTGGCTGAGCGTGTTTCCAAAAGAGGAGCAAAAAATCCTTGCCCACTCAGGGTGTCTGTCACACCTACTTTCACTCTTCCACCATGCCACATGCCATCAATCCATCCAAACGATGACTCAGCCATCGGGCTCCCAATCAGGGAACAGGAACTGAGCCTGGTGATTGATGGGGACAAGCCCCCATTCACAGGAACTGAGTCCGGTGATTTTTTTAATTCGTTCATGGGATGTGGGCGTCGCTGGCGAGGCCGGCATTTATTGCCCATCCCGAATTGCCCCCCGAGAGAAGGTGGTGGTGAGCTGCCTTCTTGAACCGCTGCAGTCCGTGTGGTGAAGGTTCTCCCACAGTGCTGTTAGGAAGGGAGTTCCAGGATTTTGACCCAGCGACGATGAAGGAACGGCGATATATTCCCAAGTCGGGATGGTGTGTGACTTGGAGGGGAACGTGCAGGTGGTGTTGTTCCCATGTACCTGCTGCCCTTGTCCTTCTAGGTGGTAGAGGTCGTGGGTTTGAGAGGTGCTGTCGAAGATGCCTTGGCGAGTTGCTGCAGTGCATCCTGTGGATGGTACACACTGCAGCCACTGTGCACCGGTGGTGAAGGGAGTGAATGTTTAGGGTGGTGGATGGGGTGCCAATCAAGCGGGCTGCTTTGTCCAGGATGGTGTCGAGCTTCTTGAGTGTTGTTGGAGCTGCATTCATCCAAGCAAGTGGAGAGTATTCCATCACACTCCTGACTTGTGCCTTGTAGATGGTGGAAAGGCTTTGGGGAGTCAGGAGGTGAGTCACTCGCCACAGAATACCCAGCCTCTGACCTGCTCTTGTAGCCACAGTATTTATATGGCTGGTCCAGTTAAGTTTCTGGTCAATGGTGACCCCCAGGATGTTGATGTTGGGGGATCCGGCGATGGTAATGCTGTTGAAGGAGATGAACCCCCATTAACAGGAACTGAGCCTGGGGATTGATGGGGACAAACCCCCATTCACAGGAACTGAGCCTGGGGATTGATGGGGACAAACCCCCATTCACAGGAACTGAGCCTGGGGATTGATGGGGACAAACCCCCATTCACAGGAACTGAGCCTGGGGATTGATGGGGACAAACCCCCATTCACAGGAACTGAGCCTGGGGATTGATGGGGACAAACCCCCATTCACAGGAACTGAGCCTGGGGATTGATGGGGACAAACCCCCATTCACAGGAACTGAGCCTGGGGATTGATGGGGACAAACCCCCATTAACAGGAACTGAGCCTGGGGATTGATGGGGACAAACCCCCATTAACAGGAACTGAGCCTGGGGATTGATGGGGACAAACCCCCATTCACAGGAACTGAGCCTGGGGATTGATGGGGACAAACCCCCATTAACAGGAACTGAGCCTGGGGATTGATGGGGACAAACCCCCATTAACAGGAACTGAGCCTGGGGATTGATGGGGACAAACCCCCATTCACAGGAACTGAGCCTGGGGATTGATGGGGACAAACCCCCATTCACAGGAACTGAGCCTGGGGATTGATGGGGACAAACCCCCATTCACAGGAACTGAGCCTGGGGATTGATGGGGACAAACCCCCATTCACAGGAACTGAGCCTGGGGATTGATGGGGACAAACCCCCATTCACAGGAACTGAGCCTGGGGATTGATGGGGACAAACCCCCATTCACAGGAACTGAGCCTGGGGATTGATGGGGACAAACCCCCATTCACAGGAACTGAGCCTGGGGATTGATGGGGACAAACCCCCATTCACAGGAACTGAGCCTGGGGATTGATGGGGACAAACCCCCATTCACAGGAACTGAGCCTGGGGATTGATGGGGACAAACCCCCATTCACAGGAACTGAGCCTGGGGATTGATGGGGACAAACCCCCATTCACAGGAACTGAGCCTGGGGATTGATGGGGACAAACCCCCATTCACAGGAACTGAGCCTGGGGATTGATGGGGACAAACCCCCATTCACAGGAACTGAGCCTGGGGATTGATGGGGACAAACCCCCATTCACAGGAACTGAGCCTGGGGATTGATGGGGACAAACCCCCATTCACAGGAACTGAGCCTGGGGATTGATGGGGACAAACCCCCATTCACAGGAACTGAGCCTGGGGATTGATGGGGACAAACCCCCATTCTCTACCACCAGTGCCACTTGACGATGAATTTCGATCCTGGGGCAGGGTTAATGACACCTGTTTCTCCTGCTGTCAGGAGTGATAGCTGCACCCTGTGACTCAACCCAATGATCCATTGGCATTGGGAGTTCCCCTTTCAGGGCAGCAAAACCACATCCTATTCCGTCCCAGTGTAACCACGAGGCTAAACCAACTTGCTTCCCAATCTGGTTCCTGTTTCTTGTTCCACGTACAGTGAAAGTGATTGTTTGTTTAACAGTTGGCGGCTGTGGGAATGAGCACAGTCAATTTGCTTTCCCCGCCTATTTCAAACCCCCGTTTAGTCTGACAGGCCAACTGTCCTCTGTTTCAGTGTGAGGTTTCCCAACTGGGCCTGAGTTACCTCACATTAATGAAGCGTTCTGTATCCAGAGGAGAAACATCTGTTTCCTTACACATTTTCCTCCTCGTATTTCTCTCCTCTCTTCTGAAGGCGCTGACTGTTGTTGCAGTGAAGTTAAAGGACTGAGAGCAGCTTTCAAGTACCTCGGGCTTTCATTGTGTCAGCTGGAGCTCAGTGGGCTCTGAGTCAGAAGGTCGTGGGTTCCAGTCGCACCCCAGAGACTTGAGCACCTCATCCAAGCTGACACTCCCAGTGCAGGACTGAGGGAGTGCTGCACTGTTGGAGATGCTGTCTTTCCGATGAGACATTAAACCGGGGCCCCGTCTGCCCTCTCAGGTGGATGTAAAAGATCCCATGGGTCAATTTCGAAGAAGAACAAGGAAGTTCTCCCCAGTGTCCGGGCCAATATTTGAACCTCAACTAATATCACTAAAACAGATGATCTGGTCATTATCACATTGCTGTTTGTGGGACCTTGCTGTGGGTATATTGGCTGCCATACTGTGTCCTTACTGTGGGTATATTGGCGGCCATGCTGTGTCCTTGCTGTGGGTATATTGGCTGCCTTGCTGTGTCCTTACTGTGGGTATATTGGCTGCCATACTGTGTCCTTGCTGTGGGTATATTGGCTGCCTTGCTGTGTCCTTACTGTGGGTATATTGGCGGCCATACTGTGTCCTTACTGTGGGTATATTGGCTGCCTTGCTGTGTCCTTGCTGGGGGTATATTGGCGGCCTTGCTGTGGGTATATTGGCGGCCATACTGTGTCCTTACTGTGGGTATATTGGCTGCCTTGCTGTGTCCTTACTGTGGGTATATTGGCTGCCTTGCTGTGTCCTTGCTGTGGGTATATTGGCGGCCTTGCTGTGGGTATATTGGCGGCCATACTGTGTCCTTACTGTGGGTATATTGGCTGCCTTGCTGTGTCCTTGCTGTGGGTATATCGGCGGCCTTGCTGTGGGTATATTGGCGGCCATACTGTGTCCTTACTGTGGGTATATTGGCTGCCTTGCTGTGTCCTTACTGTGGGTATATTGGCTGCCTTGCTGTGTCCTTACTGTGGGTATATTGGCTGCCTTGCTGTGTCCTTACTGTGGGTATATTGGCTGCCATACTGTGTCCTTGCTGTGGGTATATTGGCTGCCTTGCTGTGTCCTTACTGTGGGTATATTGGCGGCCATACTGTGTCCTTACTGTGGATATATTGGCTGCCTTGCTGTGTCCTTCCTGTGGGTATATTGGCTGCCATACTGTGTCCTTACTGTGGGTATATTGGCGGCCATACTGTGTCCTTACTGTGGATATATTGGCGGCCATACTGTGTCCTTACTGTGGGTATATTGGCTGCCTTGCTGTGTCCTTGCTGTGGGTATATTGGCGGCCTTGCTGTGGGTATATTGGCGGCCATACTGTGTCCTTACTGTGGGTATATTGGCTGCCTTGCTGTGTCCTTACTGTGGGTATATTGGCGGCCATACTGTGTCCTTACTGTGGATATATTGGCTGCCATACTGTGTCCTTACTGTGGGTATATTGGCTGCCTTGCTGTGTCCTTGCTGTGGGTATATTGGCTGCCTTGCTGTGGGTATATTGGCGGCCATACTGTGTCCTTACTGTGGGTATATTGGCTGCCTTGCTGTGTCCTTACTGTGGGTATATTGGCTGCCTTGCTGTGTCCTTACTGTGGATATATTGGCGGCCATGCTGTGGGTATATTGGCGGCCATACTGTGTCCTTACTGTGGATATATTGGCGGCCATGCTGTGGGTATATTGGCGGCCATGCTGTGTCCTTACTGTGGGTATATTGGCGGCCATACTGTGTCCTTACTCTGGGTATATTGTCGGCCATACTGTGTCCTTACTGTGGGTATATTGGCTGCCACGTTTCCTACATTACAACACTGAGTACATTTCAGAAGTACTTCATTGGCTGTAAAGCAGTTTGAGATGCCCTGAGGTTGTCTCAGTCACCTCAGTCAGTACAAAGTCACCTCTTTAAATAAAAAACACCTTGTCAGCAGGAGTGTAGGAGGGGACGGGTCGGTGTAGCAATGTGAGGGGTAGCGGGGGTTGGTCACAGCAGGAGCAGGAAAGGGGGCCTCTTACAAATTTTCCAATTTCTCCATTAGCACAACCTCTTCTTCACCAAACTCCGTTTCATATTTTGTTTCCCGGGCAGCATCTTCGACCTGGTGAACATCCATCTTTTCCACGATGCTTCCAATCTCATTGCCTGGAAAAGTCCCTCAATCTTCCCGGGAAACAGGCGGAAGGCACTGGGCCATGTCCTCAGCAGGTATGTGATTCCACAGCGAGAGAGCCACAAACCTGGGTCTGAGACCAAGGGTTTTTGGTTTCAATACTTGATGGCCAAAAATCGTAGTGTGTGTGGGAATGGAAAAGGTCACGGTCTGGGAAGCAGCTCTACTCTTCTGGGATTGGTGTATTATTGCAGCAGTGTGGAGGGAGCTTTACTCTGTATCTAACCCATGCTGTACCTGCCCTGGGAGTGTTTGATGGGACAGTGCAGAGGGAGCTTTACTCTGTATCTAACCCGTGCTGTACCTGCCCTGGGAGTGCTTGATGGGACAGTGTAGAGGGAGCTTTACTCTGTATCTAACCCATGCTGTACCTGCCCTGGGAGTGTTTGATGGGACAGTGTAGAGGGAGCTTTACTCTGTATCTAACCCATGCTGGACCTGCCCTGGGAGTGCTTGATGGGACAGTGTAGAGGGAGCTTTATTCTGTATCTAACCCGTGCTGTACCTGCCCTGGGAGTGTTTGATGGGACAGTGTAGAGGGAGCTTTACTCTGTATCTAACCCGTGCTGTACCTGCCCTGGGAGTGTTTAATGGGAGTGTAGAGGGAGCTTTACTCTGTATCTAACCCATGTTGTACCTGCCCTGGGAGTGTTTGATGGGACAGTGTAGAGGGAGCTTTACTCTGTATCTAACCCATGCTGTACCTGCCCTGGGAGTGCTTGATGGGACAGTGTAGAGGGAGCTTTACTCTGTATCTAACCCGTGCTGTACCTGCCTTGGGAGTGTTTAATGGGACAGTGTAGAGGGAGCTTTACTCTGTATCTAACCCATGCTGTACCTGCCCTGGGAGTGTTTGATGGGACAGTGTAGAGGGAGCTTTACTCTGTATCTAACCCATGCTGTACCTGCCCTGGGAGTGTTTGATGGGACAGTGTAGAGGGAGCTTTACTCTGTATCTAACCCATGCTGTACCTGCCCTGGGAGTGCTTGATGGGACAGTGTAGAGGGAGCTTTATTCTGTATCTAACCCGTGCTGTACCTGCCCTGGGAGTGTTTGATGGGACAGTGTAGAGGGAGCTTTACTCTGTATCTAACCCGTGCTGTACCTGCCCTGGGAGTGTTTAATGGGACAGTGTAGAGGGAGCTTTACTCTGTATCTAACCCGTGCTGTACCTGCCCTGGGAGTATTTGATAGGACAGTGTAGAGGGAGTTTACTCTGTATCTAACCCTGTACCTGCCCTGGGAGTGTTTGATGGGACAGTATAGAGGGAACTTTACTCTGTATCTAACCGTGCTGTACCTGCCCTGGGAGTGTTTGATGGGGGCAGTGTAGAGGGAGCTTTACTCTGTATCTAACCTGTGCTGTACCTGCCCTGGGAGTGTTTGATGGGACAGTGTCGAGGGAGCTTTACTCTGTATCTAACCCATGCTGTACCTGCCGTGGGAGTGTTTGATGGGACAGTGTAGAGGGAGCTTTACTCTGTATCTAACCCATGCTGTACCTGCCCTGGGAGTGCTTGATGGGACAGTGTAGAGGGAGCTTTACTCTGTATCTAACCCGTGCTGTACCTGCCCTGGGAGTGTTTGATGGGACAGTGTAGAGGGAGCTTTACTCTGTATCTAACCCATGCTGTACCTGCCCTGGGAGTGTTTGATGGGACAGTGTAGAGGGAGCTTTACTCTGTATCTAACCCATGCTGTACCTGCCCTGGGAGTGTTTGATGGGACAGTGTAGAGGGAGCTTTACTCTGTATCTAACCCATGCTGTACCTGCCCTGGGAGTGTTTGATGGGACAGTGTAGAGGGAGCTTTATTCTGTATCTAACCCGTGCTGTTCCTGCCCTGGGAGTGTTTGATGGGACAGTGTAGAGGGAGCTTTACTCTGTATCTAACCCATGCTGTACCTGCCCTGGGAGTGTTTGATGGGACAGTGTAGAGGGAGCTTTACTCTGTATCTAACCCATGCTGTACCTGCCCTGGGAGTGTTTGATGGGACAGTGTAGAGGGAGCTTTATTCTGTATCTAACCCGTGCTGTACCTGCCCTGGGAGTGTTTGATGGGACAGTGTAGAGGGAGATTTACTCTGTATCTAACCCGTGCTGTACCTGCCCTGGGAGTATTTGATAGGACAGTGTAGAGGGAGTTTACTCTGTATCTAACCCTGTACCTGCCCTGGGAGTGTTTGATGGGGGCAGTGTAGAGGGAGCTTTACTCTGTATCTAACCCATACTGTACCTGCCCTGGGAGTGTTTGATGGGACAGTGTAGAGGGAGCTTTATTCTGTATCTAACCCGTGCTGTACCTGCCCTGGGAGTGTTTGATGGGACAGTGTAGAGGGAGCTTTACTCTGTATCTAACCCGTGCTGTACCTGCCCTGGGAGTATTTGATAGGACAGTGTAGAGGGAGTTTACTCTGTATCTAACCCTGTACCTGCCCTGGGAGTGTTTGATGGGACAGTATAGAGGGAACTTTACTCTGTATCTAACCCGTGCTGTACCTGCCCTGGGAGTGTTTGATGGGGGCAGTGTAGAGGGAGCTTTACTCTGTATCTAACCCGTGCTGTACCTGCCCTGGGAGTGTTTGACGGGACAGTGTAGAGGGAGCTTTACTCTGTATCTAACCCGTGCTGTACCTGCCCTGGGAGTGTTTGACGGGACAGTGTAGAGGGAGCTTTACTCTGTATCTAACCCTGTACCTGCCCTGGGAGTGTTTGACGGGACAGTGTAGAGGGAGCTTTGCTCTGTATCTAACCCTGTACCCGCCCTGGGAGTGTTTGACGGGACAGTGTAGAGGGAGCTTTACTCTGTATCTAACCCATGCTGTATCCAGGAGGCCAATAATAACTGATGGTGAGTTTAACATTTCCATCCAGGAGCAAAGGCGAGATTACCAGTCAGTTCATCGGTTGATTTTAATTCGACACACACAGTCGATCACTATTAACTCGTCTCACCACCCTGTGAACTGATTATTCTGTTTGTACAACCAAAATATTCTTGAGATTCAAAAGAGAAAAAGGCACCAATACGAGAACAGAGAGACTCCCGGCTCCTCACAACTTCTGTTTAATACACAGGTCCCCCTTTCATACCTCATTTCCAGTTTCAATCAAGTATTGCATCTACTGACATGAAAGCTATTTCATCCCCTGTGCTGTCTCGATGGGTTTCCCGCTCCTGACCGGTATCCAGTCACTCCCGCTGGGAAAAGGCGCAAGTGTGTGGACATTGAGTGGGGACAGAATCGGGCTCCGATGTGATTCCCTCCACAGTGGAACGGCCCGACTACATTCACCCTCCAGGGGCGCGCCACACGTGGAGAACGGCCTTAAAACAAAATACTGCAGATGCTGGAAACCTGAAATAAAAACAGGAAATGCTGGGAAGACTGAGCGGGTCGGGCAGCGTCTGTGGAGAGAGAAACGGAGTTAATGTTTCAGGTTTTATGACCCTTGGTCAGAACTGGAAGATGTTACAGGTGAACAGATTATAGGGAGGAACAGAGCGAGGGAAGGAGAGGGGCTGGGCCAAAAAGAAAAGGAACAAGCTGTAAAGTGACTGAGTGGAGAAGGGGAGATGATTAGATGAGAGAAGGGATAATAGCGTGAGACAAAAGGAGGAAGGATGAGAGGAAATTAGAGAAATAAAAGATATACATGAGACCCGGAGAAGGTATTGGATGGTTAAAGAGGGAGAGGGAGGCATGGAAATACTGCCAGGGCCGAGTGACGCTGCCTGACCTGCTGAGTGTTCCCAGGATTTTCCACTTCTGTGGAATCATAGAGAGGTTACAGCATGGAAGGCGGCCATTCTGCCCATCAAGTTCGTGCTGGCTCTATTCAACAGCAATCCAGCTGGTCCCATTCCCTCGCCCTATCCTCGTAGCCCTGCAAATTTTTTCCTTTCAAGTATTTATCCAGTTCCCTTTTGAAGGCCATGATTGAATCTGCCTCCACCACCCCCTCGGGCAGTGCATTCCAGATCCTAACCACTCGCTGTGTAAAAAAGTTTATCCTCATGTCACCTTTGGTTCTTTTGCCAATCACCTTAAATCTGTGCCCTCTAGTTCTTTACCCTTCTGCCAATGGGAACAGTTTCTCTCTATCTACTCTGTCTGGACCCTTCATGATTTTATTATTTCCCAGAGATTGGCCGTGTATCATCCCCTCAGTCGTACCCCCACATGGCTCAGGTCCTCCAGGAGACCAGCTCCTCAGAGTGGCCGTTTCCATTTCCCGCAGTCCAGGATCTGTTTTTGATTGGCGTTCATGTTGTTTTTATGTTCAGTGCCCCTGCACCTGGAGGACGTAAGTGTACCTTCTCCCACTTCTTGTTTTCGCAGGATTACAGACGCCCGCTACGAAAAGGTGCCGTTCTTAATTTTTGGAGACTTCAATGTGCGTCTGGACAACAAGAGAGTGGTTGAGGTACTGTTTTTCCAGAATTACTGCGTGAATTTGCCAGATCTGATATGCTTCACAATGGAGCCATCCCTTTTACACTCCGCAGAATTCCAATGGACCAAACCAATTTCTCTTCACCCACCTCGTACAGAACTCCAGTGAACAAGTTCCTTCCTATTCACTCTCACCACTTAGAATTCCAATGAGTCAAAGCCTTTCTAATTCATTGTGTCGGATTGCAGTATCGCCATCGTGATATTAAGTTAAAGTCGAGTGCTGATGTGCTAATTTTTTTTGATGTGGATTGTGTGACTGAGTCCATTAAAATCTCGTTCCTCTGTCTCTACGTCCCAGACCCTCTGTAGCACGGCCTCTGTGCAGACCATATCGAACAATGATGCTGAAGATGTGAAGAAAGTCGTCTTTCAGGAGAGGGACAATGGCCACAGGGTACGAGCGCAAACATTTACATTGTTTATCGGTCGAGGTGGGAGCGGGATGGTTTGCATGTACTTGGAGCAGTACTGGGTGGGTGGTTTTTTTTCTTGTGGGCTGGATTTGAACCCACAACTTAAAGGCTAGTTTTTCTCTCTCAATTCCTCTGTGGCAAAAATACAGCAGCTTTGACTCTGATGGGTTATTTAATTGGATTATTTTCTTGATGGTCACACACACTTAGAATGTGTGCAGGCTGTGGAGAATGTGCAGTAGGGTCAGTAACCGAGTGGTCCATCTGTGGTACAGGCGCCCTGGAAGGACAGTGGGAGCAGTGTTGATTCATTTCAATGTATGTTAGGTAAGATTTCTTTCAGAAAATAATACTGTGGGATCGAGTATATCAATAATTTGAGACATGACGTGTGGTGAGTGTAGGAGGCTTGGGAGGAACAGGTGACTCTGGACCTCTGGTTCCCGAAGCTCTCCACCACTGGGGGCTTTCCTCACCTCCTGTCTGGGTCTGTTGTGGACGAACTGATAGAGATTGATTGCTATGATTAGTCAATATCTCCATTATCGTGTCATGGGACTACCAGGATGGTAGAAGGTGAACCAGATGGACCTCCTTCAGGAGCACTCGATTGTGGTACATGTCCCATTCCGGCTGAGGTGAAGAACCAGCCTGGCATCTGGCTCGGCTCGGCACGGCTCGGCTCGGCTCGGCACGGCTCGGCTCGGCTCGGCATGGCACGGCTCGGCTCGGCACGGCTCGGCTCGGCACGGCACGGCACGGCTCGGCTCGGCACGGCTCGGCTCGGCACCGGGTTGTGCATTGACTGACTCGGCTCGGCACGGCTCGGCTCGGCTCGGCACGGCACGGCACGGCTCGGCTCGGCTCGGCACGGCTTGGCTCGGCACAGCTCGGCTCGGCACGGCTCGGCTCGGCTCGGCACGGCTCGGCTCGGCACCGGGTTGTGCATTGACTGACTCGGCTCGGCACGGCTCGGCTCGGCTCGGCACGGCACAGCTCGGCTCGGCACGGCACGGCTCGGCTCGACACGGCACGGCTCGGCTCGGCACCGGGTTGTGCATTGACTGACTCGGATCGGCTCGGCACGGCACGGCTCGGCTCGGCTCGGCACCGGGTTGTGCATTGACTGACTCGGCTCGGCACGGCTTGGCTCGGCACGGCTCGGCTCGGCTCGGCACGGCACGGCTCGGCTCCGCTCGGCACGGCTCGGCTCGGCACCGGGTTGTGCATTGACTGACTCGGCTCGGCACGGCTCGGCTCGGCTCAGCACCGGGTTGTGCATTGACTGACTCGGCTTGGCACGGCTCGGCTCGGCACCGGGTTGTGCATTGACTGACTCGGCTCGGCACGGCTCGGCTCGGCACGGCTCGGCTCGGCTCGGCACCGGGTTGTGCATTGACTGACTCGGCTCGGCACGGCTCGGCTCGGCTCGGCACCGGGTTGTGCATTGACTGACTCGGCTCGGCACGGCTCGGCTCGGCACCGGGTTGTGCATTGACTGACTCGGCTCGGCACAGCTCGGCACGGCTCGGCTCAGCTCGGCACGGCTCGGCTCGGCTCGGCACGGCTCGGCTCGGCACGGCACGGCTCGGCTCGCCTCGGTTCGTCCCGGCACCGGGTTGTGCAGTGACTGACTCGGCTGCCAGTGGAACCACGAGCGAGAGGTTCCCTCCCACTGAACCTCTCCGCTCCCTTCAGATTAATGAGGCGGTCGATTATTTTGATAAAATGCTTCTCCTCACATGTAGGCCCTTCTGAGAAATGGTTGATATTTTTATCTTTGCAATGCAGGTGCTGCTGAGGATCGAATCAAAAACCTTTGACTACTTTGATCAAGATGTTTTCCGAGAGAACAATGGAAAAGCTGTTCGTAAATTCAATCCATTTTAGAGATTACTTTCTGGTTTCTTGATCTGATTTACTAACCACCCACCTTCCTCCGAGAGTATAGGACATTAACCATTCACCTCTCTTTTAGCTTTTAGAATTTGACAAGGAGTTGGCCACATTCACCAATGAAATCTGTGAACTGGACATTCAGTTTCCACCGAGGTATGTCAAGATTAAAAAAGGAGAGTGGATGAAAGTAACCGATTCCTGAGACACTTCTCTGACTGACTGAGGAATAAAGTTATCAATGTAAACTCGAAAATAATTGGGATGTATTGATCGGTATCAAGCTTTCTTTCTAAACCCATTTATACTACTAACTCGTTTAAGTGTGGAAGAGAAAATGTCATCTCAAGACTCAGCTCGCTGATCGAAGTCCAGTGTTCCAGAGGAGAAAACCCCTCCTTCTTCCTTCCAATGAGATAGTAATCACAACCTGAAATGCCTTTCTAGTTTTAACTCGTTGCGTAGAATTCCAACAGACCAGAACCTTCCCGTTGCATGAAATTCCAGTGAACCAGGCCCTTCATTGTTGTAGAGAATTGCAACAGATCAGATCCATTCCCTGTGATCGGGACTGAATTCTGTCCCTTCCTTCCTTCCTTTCCTTTACTTTAGTCCATCCCATGGTGCTTGATGGCCAGTCCAGGGTCAGTGACTGTTGTGTGAGTAAAGGGTGGGGACCAGGAGAGTGAAGTAACTATCTCTTCTCTGTAGGACTTTGCTGTGACTGATGGTGAGAGTGTTGTAATTTGTCTTCCAGTTACCCGTACAGTGAAGTCAACACTGAGGGAACGCAATATGCAAACACCCGCTGCCCGGCCTGGTGTGATCGCATCCTCATGTCTCCATCTGCCAAGGAGGTTGTTGTGAAGGTAATAATGTCCCTTCCTCTGAACCAGAGTGGTCAACGACACCTTGCATTGATAGTTCTCCTGCAGTTCAAATATCCCACCCTGTTCACTCAACAACAACTTGCATTTATATAGCGCCTTTAACGTAGAAAAGAGAAATGTTCCCAAGCTGCTTCACAGAGCCATGTGCCGTGTTTCTGATCCGTTTAATGTGGAGGCCAGCTGAATGCTCAAGGTCCCAGAGGGAATAAACCCAGGGTTATGGAGGGAGGGGGATGTTGCTGGAGTATAAAAATGTATTTTGATCGTTTATGCCTTGTCTTCCAGGGAAAGTATGTATATGACCTAATGGGACCTGCGGTCTGCATGGGCGACCATAAGGTAAAAGCTCGAAATGTTAGGCATTTGTGACCAAACCGTGGCTCCAGAGATTTCACAATTATAAGGGATATTAATGCTGTGGGTGGAACACATCCTATTTCAGACACCCAGGCTCGGCACCAAGCACTCCCAGCTCAGAATAAAGCTCCTGACCTTGGCACAATGTTAGCACAGCCCCAGCCTCAGACCAGTGACCATTTCTCCCACCAGCGAGTGGAGTGAGAATCTCTGCAAAAGTTGCTCTCCCCACATTCCTCTCGAGGCAGCTGGGCTGCTGGTGGCCAGGGTGGGGTCAGGGATGGGTTGAGTGGCCAGTGCAGGCCTCCCCCGGCCATTAGGAAAGTTCCAACAGCCAGGAGTGCTGTGGGGCATGTCCTGCAATGTAAACAGAGCCTTTTACTGAACCGTTTCTACTCGAAGAACACCAGGAGCGGGAGCAGGAGTAGGAGCGGGATCGGGAGCAGGAGCGGGAGCAAGCCATTCGGCCCCTCGAGCCTGCTCCACCATTCAATCAGATCATCCACTTTCCTGCCCAATCCCCATATCCCTTGATTCCCCTAGAATCCAAAAATCTATCGCTCTCAGTCTTGAATATATTCAACGACTCAGCATCCACAGCCCTCTGGGGCAGAGAATTCCAAAAATTCACAACCCTCTAAGTGAAGAAGTTCCTCCTCATCCCAGTGCTAGATGGCCGACCCCTTACCCTGTGACTATGCTCCTTAGTTCGAGACTCTCCAGTCAGGAGAAGCATCCTCTCAGCATCTACCCTGTCAAACCCTCTTAGAATCTTATATGTTTCAATGAGATCACCTCTCACTCGTCTAAACTCCAGAGAATATAGGCCCATTCTACTCAATCTCTCCTCATAGGACAACCCTCTCATCCCAGGAATCAATCTAGTGAACCTCCGTTGCACCCCCTCTAAGGTGAGTATATCCTTCCTCAGGTTTACTTTATTTTTTTTCTTTGTCCATTTTCTACCCTCCTTCCTCACCTGTCCGTGAGCCTTGACCGAGAGTGTCGGCGGGCTATTTAACTGAGGAAGGGGCGTCAGACCTGAGCCTGACACTGTCCTCGTCTCCAGCAGGAATGAGTGGATCGGGAGCGGGAACGCTGGCTGACTCTCCGCTCTCTAACCCACTATCCTGGCTGAGATCACCCACCTCAGCACAGACTGGGGATCGAAGTTGTGACCATACATTCCAGAAACTCGGGGAACTTCCTTATACACTCATAGTGCAAACTTATTTCTTGAAAGCACTGAGTGGCCTTCATGTGAATATGGAAAAAGTAGGAGGTGGGGCTGGGAAGAAAATCAAATATTGACACTGTGAGGGTGTTGCAGTGAGTTGCAATCTAGACCTTTAACCCTTGGCTTCAAATATAGCCCAGATTAATGGGACAAAGTCTCCTCTCCCTGATGATGTGAGGGCCTTCAGTGAAATGAGTTGCTCACAGACTCACCCGAGGCCCCAGTAGGTGTTGTCTGAGTGAGGAGAGGAAAGGATTGTGAGGCCTTCCGCAGTCAAATACCCCCCTCACCCCCTCCGAGCTCACTGCCTAGGCACACACGTGAAAAAATGATCACTTGGGTGAGGTACGCAAGGTTGGCCTCCATTTACGGAACTGCACTGCAGCACGAGCGAGGGGCAGGCTCGATGGACTGTCTGGTCTTTTCCTGCCCATCATTTTCATAAGTTCATATGAGTCAGCACCTTGGGAGCCATGGGCAAAACGCTGGAGCTGGAAATCCCTGTTCCCACTCATGGGGAGGTTCACCTCTTCTCATTCATCCCAGCAACATAAATACCAAAGAGCACACCTTGAAAGGGAGAATGATGTGGAGATGCCGGTGATGGACTGGGGTTGACAATTGTAAACAATTTTACAACACCAAGTTATAGTCCAACAATTTTATTTTAAATTCACAAGCTTTCGGAGGCTTCCCCCTTCGTCAGGTGATTTTTCACATCGTTCACCTGACGAAGGGGGAAGCCTCCGAAAGCTTGTGAATTTAAAATAAAATTGCTGGACTATAACTTGGTGTTGTAAAATTGTTTACAATTGAAAGGAAGAATGGCTTCCTTTCATAACCTCAGGACGCCCTAACGTGCTTTACAGCCAATGAAGTACTTCTTGAAGTGTAGGCACTGTTGTAATGTGGGAAACGCAATAAGGTCCCACAAACAACAGTGAGATAATGACCAGATATTCTGTTTTTTCAGTCATGTTGGTTTGAGGGATAAATATTAGCCAGGAAGAGCTCCCTTGCTCTTCGAAACAGTGACCATGGGATCTTTCACATCCACCTGAGAGGCGAGACAGGGCCTCGGTTTAATGTCTCGTCCGAAAGACAGCACTTCTGGCTGTGCGGCACTCCCTCAGTCCTGGCACTGGGAGCGTCAGCCTGGATTATGTGCTCAAGTCTCTGGAGTGGGAATTGAACCCATGACCTTCTAATTGTGAGTCAAGTGTGCGACCCACTGTGCCAAGGCTGACACTCCTAATATACTGACACAAATCGAATGTGGGGATAGACCCAATCAATTGTTGGGTGATTGTTGAATTCTTACCATTGAATCAACAATAAATAACAACAAGATATTTCTGTTGACAGATTTTTGAAGCTATTAACTGAATGAATTTATTTGTAAGTGAAGGTTATTTAATTTAAGATGTGACGGATGAAATTTTCCTTTTTAAAGAAAAGCAGAAGTGCCTGTTTTTCACTGTAATTAGCCAAATTCTCTTCTCAAGAATTCTTTGGCTTTCATGCAAAAACAGCCTCAGGAAGTTAATCAGTTTGTTTTCTAAATTCTTAGTCTATTTTCTGAACTCTTTTTTCTCTTTTCCTCCCTCACCAAATACAGCCTGTGTTCCTGTACTTCCAGATTACAGCCTGAAAACAAACTGTAGGTACGTCAGCCCCCAGGGGCCATTGAAAAGCCTCAACACAACCTCTCAAGGTGTACTGTACTCTTCCGGTTGTATATTTCTGCATTCAGTTTATTTTTTAAATTGCTTCACCGCCCTCTCCAGACATTAAAAGTGATGAGTCTATTATAACTTGCCATTTCCTTTCAGAGTCTCCCTCTGTTGGTTCAGTCACGTCCGTTGTATACTTGTGATGCGTGTTTTTCCAGCTAGCGTGCAGTGTGTACATTTATCAATGGCGAATTTTGTTTTCCAGTTCTTTGTCCAATCGCCCATACGGTCTAAGCCCCTCTGTAAATCGATCGCTGCATCCTCTGTCTCTGCTGCTCTCCCAAGTTTACTGTTGGCAGGCATTTTGTCAGTTTTAATATTCAGATTATTGACGTAGATTAAGAAAAACAAGGGTCTAAGCAAACTGTGTTGGAACAGCTCTCGTCCCTGCCCAGTCTGACATCACTCCTCTCTCAAATACTCTCTCTTTCCTATTTTTTAATTCAACACTTTATCCTGAATTCCTGTGGGATTTAGTTCACTTAAAAGTCTTTCATGTGCCACATTGTCAAAAGCTTTCTGAAAGCATAGAAACAATGACTTAGGAAGTATAATTATTATCATTACTTTCAAAAGGGAATTGAAACTTGAAAGGGAGAAAATTGCAGGGCTACGGGGAAAGAGCAGGGGAATGGGACTAATTGGATAGCTCTTTCAAAGAACCAGCACAGGCACGATGGGCCGAATGGCCTCCTTCTGTGCCGTAAGATTCTATGATTCTGTAAGTACCTTGTCTGTAAGTTAAGGAGATTTGTTGGGCAGGATGTTCCCCTTCTAAACTCACGCTGGCTCTTTTCCATTGAGTTATTTCTAAAGGGTACTGCTACAGCCTGCCCCTAGTACTAGCTACATTTAGCTGACCCACTGTTGATATTGGGCAAATGGGCATGTGGTTGCCTGACTGAGATTTATTAGCTAAGTACAGAAACTAGGTTGCCCAACAGATTGAATCAAAGTGCAGTCGGGCACCGTTTTTTTCCAGTACTTATTCTGTCGCCGAAACTCCCCTCACGGCATTCCCATTTTTACAGTGTGATAGTTAAAGTCACTCATCGTTATCACGCGATTCATAAATAACCTTCTTAGCTCAGCAAATACCATCTTCCTTCTCCCAGCCCGTCTGTAGCAGGCTTCTCTTGTCAACCCTCCCGGCTTGGAAAGAGTTCCCGAGTCTCTCTCAGTGCGTGCAAGTTGAATTGACGCCAGTAGAAATACAGGGGGAGAAATTCAAACTCGCTCCCAAAACGGAGCCACTGCTCCAGGCCGCGGTCCGTGCAGGCCTGAGGCCGGAGCCAAATTCGGCGCTGGGCCTCATTGAAATGCCACCGGTGCCAAGCAGACGCCCTGCTGCAGCTCATGGCCGGTTCGTACGCTGAGCTGGCCTGCGGGTCGGTTATGGGTGGGTGGGAAGCGATCCCGAGGTTGGGTGGGGGTGGGATGGGATGGGATGTGGGGGGGGAAGGGGAGGTTGAACAAACCGGCAGCTGAAAATTTCCTGGGCCCTTTTTGTTTTTGTTGAGCAGCCTCCAGGGATCCCTTTAAGGATCGCTGGGCAAGCCTGGCCAATGCCTGGCCAATGCCTGGTACATCTGGGCGGAGCATACGCAGCACAAGCCAAGCCCACTCGTACCTTAATTTTCCATTTGAGCTCCGATAACTGGCGTGGGACCCCCCCCCCCACTTCCATCTTTAAGGAGCTGTTTCAGGCAGGTTACCCTGGACGGCTAAAAGTCACCCCAGCCAATATGGCATCCGGTGCTCTTACGGCGCAGTTCGCCAACAGCAGATCAGGCCGTGAGATTCCCACGGTCTTAACGCCGATTTTACGCCAGAAAAACAAGAGGGCACCGAGTTGAATTTCTCTCCCCGCCCAGTCACTAACACTGGGGGTGAGCTGTACGGACCAGAACAGTCACTGGTCTGTACTGAGTTAGTTGATCTTAGCCCGGGAGGCAGTGGTGGTGTTACAATTGGCCTGAGCACGTCTCGGCTCATGAGGCCTCTTACTCCTGATCACTATCTAGTGAAGCCTGATGGAAACCGCACGTGTGAACACGATCAGGCTTGGTTTTGAAGTTCCTCATGGTAGAATAGCCTGCCGTCACACACACTCTGGGCTTGCACATGAATAATGGCCAATGGGTGTAAGATTTGGAACTGATGCTGCATTAGTAGGTCCAAAACTCTAGCCTGAATCCATGCCTTCAGGAGAGAATCTGAGACAAGTATCTGCTCCACTCTTTCCTCCACGGGATGGCCTGTGACTTCTTACAACTGTTGAATCTTCTCTTTGCAGGTGACAAGGGGACCCCTAACTGAGGAAACACCACATTGTCCCATCACCAATAGAAGCTGTGCAATAATCCTAGACTGGTATAGTGAGCAATCTTCAATGTTCACCCTGTCAGAACTCAATCTCACAGCTTGAAAACCAACTATTGCAGAATTCTCCCCAGTTCTCAACCAACCTCATCCCAGATCCCTGCTCCAGACCGTGGGAGTATTGGTCAATCGGCAGGTTTATTTCGGAGTCATCGAAGGTCCAGGAGGCATCTTGCTGGGCATCTCCAACCTGAATCCTTTCTTAACATTTCAGTCTTTTACAGGGAACAGTTTGGAGCAGATAAGCTGGATGTAAGGAAGGTGCTGTACGTAAGATTTATTTATCAGAAGGCCCAAGGTTCAATTTCCAGTCTGTGATGAGTTGCTGCTGGGATGGCGATACCTCGGGGTTAGGAAGTGCAAACCGATTGATGACTGACCAATGCCCCTGCCTGATAACGCATGTATGTAGATATTGACTGAGGACAGGATTGGGGTCGTTGTCTGGGCTCACAGAAAGGATGGCCGCATATGGCCGAGGGCCGATGGTGCCATGGAATCACAGCCCAGCGCGAGACATCACCCTCAAAAGAGGAGGAGGAAGGGGGAAGGTGAAAAGGTGTGTTACAATCTTGATGCGAGTTACCATCCAGTAGTCAGGCTCTGGGATACCCTACTGACCTACAGAAGCAAGCTTTACTAATCTAGCCGATTCCCTGTGGCTGTGTTTCTGGGTTTGGTGATTTTTCTCCCGTTGCTTGCACACATTTTGCCAGAAGAGCATCACAGGAAGACGCTCCTTATCGAATTCCGCCATTTCATTTGTGGCTGTCCTCTTCGTTACACTCACCACATTCCATAACTCACGAACACACTCTGCAGCCCACTTCCCCTAGCATGCTGCCACCTTACAATCAGAGAATCTTACAGCATAGAAGGAAGCCATTCGGCCCATCGTGCCTGTGCCGGCTCTTTGATGGAGCTATTCCACTCCCTTGCTCTTGCCACATAGCCCTGCAGTTTTCTCCCCTTCAAGTATTTTCCAAATCTCCTTTGCATTTTTGGATGGGAAACTTTTAGTTGTCTGTTGGGCCATTCTTTTTGCATCTCTGATCTCCAGCATCTATTTCCAGTCTCTCTGTCTGGTTGTTTGTGGTCACTGCTGCACCGATCTTCATTCCTCGTTCCTCCTAAGCTTTGAGCACCCCGTTCTACACACCTCTCCTTCCTGTCTCCACATTGGGTTCAAATCAAAACTCATTCCATCATCTTCTATTCATTCTTTCCCAGGATGTCGAAACTGTGGAATTCCCCTAAACTTTACCCCACGATCCACAGGCTTTTAAAATCCCGGCTTAGCATCAGCCAATCAATATGTCTTGATTTACATCACCTCACAGTGTTCTTCTCAGTGATGCTGTTTCCCCTTCGCTATCGACCTTGGTCCTTCACCTCGGCTTCTCAGTGAAAGATTTTCAACACTCCCGAGCAGCAAGCTCATCAGCTACTGCACCTGATTTAAAACACAGGAATTATTGACGAGGAAGAACAAGGCCTTCTACCATCCTGGTAGTCACACGATACAATAATAATGGAGTTATTGACTCATCACGATGATCAATCTCCATCAATGAATCTCCAACAGACCCAGACCTGAGGTGAGGAAACCCCCCCAGTGGTGGAGAGATTGGGAACCAGAGGTCCAAAGTCACCTGTTGCCCCACTTAGAGAGGGAGTGGAAAAGATTCCAGGGATGAGGGACTTTAGTTACGTGGAGAGACTGGAGAAGCTGGAATCCTTCTCCTCAGAACAGAGAAGGTTGAGAGCAGATTTGATCGAGGTGTTCAAAAATCATGAAGGGTTCAGATGAAGTAAATAAAGAGAAACTGTTCCCATTGGCGGAAGGGTCGAGAACCAGAGGACACAGACTTAAGGTGATTGTCAACAGAGCAAAAGGTGACATGAGGAAAAACCTTTTCACACAGCAAGTAGTTATGATCTGGAATGCACTGCCTGGGGGGGTGCGGGGTGGAGGCAGATTCAGTCATGGTCTTCGAAAGGGAATTGGATAAATACTCGAAGGGAAAAAATTTGCAGGGCTATGGGGAAAGAGCGGGGGAGTGGGACTAATTGGATTGCTCTTACAAAGAGCCAGCACAGGCACGATGGGCCGAATGGCCTCCTTCTGTGCTGTAACCACTCTGATTTTACGTCATGTCTCAAATTATCCATGTACTGTATCCCACAATGTTATATTCTGTAGTAATGGATGCTGATTTACAAAGTAGGTAAATACGCTTCCCATTTATCGAGTTGAGCCTTAAAGACTAGGAAGGATCTCCAGTTCGATCCCTGCTCGGTGAGGAGATCGATGATCTCAATGAGGACATCTGGGCTCAGGGTTTTCACTCCTGATGGACTTGTGTAGAGATTGTATGAGAACAGGATCTTGTTTGACTGTGATGCTCCTACTGACCAAATAGTCTGCCGATTGTCCACGACTCTCCTTCAGGGAGAATGAACGACCACTTGGGTGAGGTACTAGTGGTGGACAGTGCCTGCCGACCTTCAAACCAGCACGACACAATCCCTTCAAGAGAGCGGGGAGGAGAATACAAGGAAACGGAGCTTGCCAACAAAATTGTTGTTCTTTGAACTGTCAGATGCTGCCATTTTGTGAAGAATTTCAGCTCAGAAAAATGGCATTTTTTTTTGTATCTAGGGAAGAGGTGATGTGGTTGCCATGGCGTCTTGGCAGAACAGGCTCGAGGGGCTGAATGGCCTCCTCCTTTTCCTGTGTCATGGCCTTGTGATATGATGTGGACGGGAAGATACTAACGTGGGCAAAATGGGCCCGGCATCTTTCTGTGCGTCCTGTCAGAACTTTATCATTTTAACCAACAAAAATGTGGGTTCAGCTTTTCTGACCCAACTGAGAACCCCAAGTGTTGTGCTTGATGGACATGGAAGTTCCAGTCCCACAAGGAGACTCTGAGAATGATCACCAGATGGATACATGACTTCCACCTGCCAGTTGGCAAACAGCTTTGTCTGTCCGCAAAAGTAGTTGACATTGAGAAGACTTGACCTCAGTCGGATCCACTAAAGGCCGACTGCACACTGCTGAAGAAGTCACTGGACTCGGAGCCCAAGAAGGGAACCAAGAATTAATTTTGGGAGGGGAACAGACTTCCTTTGGAGGATGCTGGAAATCGGTTTCATGTAATTTGTTGATGTAAAGTTTGGAGTTGAGTGCATGAGATATTATTCCTTTTTTTTTCCATTTTTGGGATGTGGATGTCACTGGCAAGTCTGGCATTTATTGCCCATCTCAACCCTGTGCCCAGGAAGCATAAAATGATACAGCACAGAAGGAGGCCATTCGGCCCATCGTGCCTGTGCATTAATTCCAGATGGTCCAATCACTGTGACTGATGGTCACTAAATATTGAAATGCTGGGAGGAGCTGGCAGTAAAGTACTTAAAACATTGGGACATCTTCCACTGGTGATCGTGAATCTTATCCGTGATGATTTTATGAACCATATTCATTAATAGGAGAAATTCTCAACAAATATTCTGCTTTTCCAACCCAGTGTATTTAGGCACCGAGAGTGGAAGTTATGCTGCAGTTATATAAAGCTCTGCTCAGAGCCCATCTGGAGATACTGGGTTCAGTTCTGGGCACCGCACCTCAGGAAGGATATATTGGCCTTGGAGGGGGTGCAGTGTAGATTCACCAAAGTGATCCCGGAACTAAAAGGGTTAAATTATGAGGCCAGGTTGGATAGACTAGTGTTAAATTCCCTCAAGTATAGAAGATTAAGGGGTGATCTAATCGAGGTGATTAAAGGATTTGATAGGGTCGATAGAAACTATTTCCTCTGGTGGGGAGGAGTCCAGAATAAGGGGGCAATAACCTTAAAATTAGAGCCAGGCCGTTCAGGGGTGATGTCAAGAAGCTTCTTCACACAAAGGGCCCCCAGCTGTTGAGGCTGGGGGCCAATTGAAAATGTCAAAACTGAGATGGATGGATTTTTTGTCAGGTAAGGACATTAAGGGATACAGAACCAAGGTGGGTAAATGGAGTTCAGATACAGATCAGCCATAAGCCAACTGAATGGCAGAACAGCCTGGAGGGGCTGAATGGTCTCCTTCTATTCCTGGATACTCTCTGCGAAAGGTATTAATGGGAAAATCCTATTCTGATACCTTGATGCCTTTGCCCAGGTTGAGGGTTTATTTTTGGTTGTCACACACATACACTGATGAGCCTTCAAGACCTAAAAAGACAGTCAACAAGAACACAGGAACAGGAGGAGGCCATTTAGCCCCTCGAGCCTGTTCCACCATTCAGTGAGATCATGGCTGATCTGTGACCTAATGCCTTAGCCCCATGACCCTTAATACCATTGGTTAACCACTTAGAACAATGATAAGTGGCTTCATGGGAGCATCTGAGGGCTGAAGTCTACAAAATATCAGAAACAGAAGTGACACCACCGCCAGCGGGTTCATCGAGCAAAATCCCTCTTTGTACTGAAGGTTAGTGAGCAATAGCTCTTCTGATGGCCCAGGAGGTAAATGCAACTGCCCAGTGTGCTATTGAAAGCCCGAGCTCTGATCCCTAGGTCTGGATTTTAACCCCCCGACCCTTGTCCATGTGCATGGGAGGGGGGTTAAGATCAGGCTGTGTCCACTTACTGGCCAGAGCTCACTCCGATCCCGCCTGGTGATGTCTTACCTTCTCCGACTGTCAACCTGACCGAGGCTCCTGCTACAGGCAGGCGTCATTGGTGCCACAACCTGATTTTGACGTTATGTCCGGGGGGAGTCTCGGCCGGTGCAGAACTGGACAGTCCAACCAGGGCGAGAGACACCGACTGGCCAGAAGAGGCCACGGTCAATGTTAAAAATGGACTCATGTGAGAACTCCTTGATGGTCAGGAGGAGTAGGAGTGCTGTCCCCAGGCCCAGCAAAGAGACCTTGGGCCTCCCAGCCCGGCATTCCCCCCGGCCCTCCCCCGGTCACAGTGGAACACCCCCCCCGCCCCGCCAAGATTGAGTGTACGAGACCCCTCGATCCCCGATTGTGGTGGACCTTCTCCCCAGACCCCCCCCCCTCCCTACTGCCGGGGACTGTTCCGACGGGTCCCCGTCTGTGGCCTCCTGCCGTCAAATTCCCGCCCCTGCCAGGTGGTGGATCCAGCTGCGTTCGGGCAGGACTCCAGGAACATTTATTTAAAAAAGCCCCCGGCCGTTAAGATCGGCAGTGCCTCCGTGTCCCCGAAATCTCCGGGTGCTCCGCCCACTCTGGGGTTCACCCGCTCCGTGCCCCCTTTACAATCGGAGCCATGGTCTTCACTGAGTTAACTGATCCCAGTCCAGATGTTCTATTTGGCCTCAGTGCCTCTGGCCTAGGAAGAGGAATAATCAGCAAGGGTTTCTGTTCTGGATTGCTATCCCTGTGACTCCAGCCGGGAAGTGTTTGTGTGTGTGTGTTTGGACGGTGGGTGAGGGTTGGGTGTGATTCTGTGTACATGAGAGTAACTTGCCGACACTGACTGTGCACAGGAACAAGATCCACTTGTGTGAGCGTGAAGTGTCGCCAATGCCTGTGGAACGATATGCCAGCGAGTGTCAGCACTTTCAGGAGATTGTGGGGGTAGGAGAGTCAGAGGTCACAGCCTGATTGCTGAATCAGGTTTAAAGTTGAGCTTTTTGCACCATTTTGTATGTTTTATATTAATACCTGTAATAATGACGTGACTGCTTAATGTACAGAAGCCTTCTGCGTGTCCACTTTACCTAACTTGACTTTTTGTAAAGAACTGAAATAAATTCTGACGTGGTGCTCTTGATTTCCAAAGTGGTTCCATGTCAAAGGCTCGATCCATCACCAGCTAGTCAGAAGAGGCACTGCAGCAGCCCGTCATTTCAGCACCCTGGACATGAGATCCTCAGTCGTGAGCTGTGATCTTCAGCGCAAAAATATACATTTGGCTAAAAGTCTCTCACATGGGCCACAGAGGGCAGCTCAGTGGCATGAATATTATATCCTTATCCTCTTTCTCTCCCCACAGCCTACATGGCTATGGGGATTGGGAGTATTTCCTTCCTTTTCACAGAATGCTACGGAGGCCTCGATAGTTTTAAGACACGGCTTTCAATTCCGAATAACATTGACACATTGCTCCAATTCTGGCCTCTTGTCCATCCCCGATTTTAATCGCTCCACCATTGGCGGCCGTGCCCTCAGCCGCCTCGGCCCTAAGCTCGAGCGTTCCCTCCCGAAACCTCTCCATCTCTCCACCTCTCTCCTCCTTTTAAGATGCTCCTTCAAACCTATCTCTGCGACCGCCTGTCCTAATGCCTCCTTTTGGCTCGTCGTCAAATTTAGTCTGATAAGCCTCCTGTGAAGCACCTTGGGACGTTTTACTACGTTAGAGGCGCTGTATAATTGCAAGTTGCTGCTGTTGATGTTGGGGTAAGTGTGAATACTGTTCACATCATAGAAATTTACGGCACAGAAGGAGGCCATTCGGCCCATCGTGCCTGTGCTGGCTGAAAGAGCTATCCAGCCTAATCCCACTTTCCAGCTCTTGGTCCGTAGCCCTGTAGGTCACGGCACTTCAAGTGCACGTCCAAGTACTTTTTAAATGCGATGAGGGTTTCTGCCTCTACCTCACGTAAATAACAACAGTTACTGCACTTTGAAATAAATCATTGTGTGTGAAGTGCTTTATGACAGGATGAGCTAATATTTAACTTGTATAAATGCAAGTCTTTCCTTCCCTCCTGAAGTATCCACAGTTCTCACTGGAACACCTGTAATTATTCCCCATCAATAAGAAGTTCTATGTTGACATTTCTGACTCACCCCTCTCCTGTCTCTGACGGTACCGATTCCTGCCGGGGTACAGGAGTAAGCAGCCCCCCTCCTCCACTCCAGCACTGCACGCACACGGCCATTCCGTGGACGAGCCTCTGCGGTGACCTTTGGCAGGCTATTTGACTGTGGGAGGGGGCAGGAGTTGGGGGGGGGGGAATGCCCCACCCTGTGAATTGTAACCCACAGCCAGTGGATGTGAGTTTGATTCTCTCAGGTCCCCTGTGTTTATCCAATTGTTTACTCTTGACAATCGTTAATATTCTGTAAAATCTTTCAGTCACAGTCTGGGCAGACTGATCCAAAACCTTCCATTTTCTTTATAACAAATCGTCCCCGACATTAATCAAACACTCAAAGCGTGCACAGTTTTAATAAAAATCTATTGACTTACAAGTGATTCTATATCAAAATGCCATTTCTTCAGGGGGTCAGTGAGTGAAAGGAACAAAGATTAACTGGCAGCAGCCCCGAAACTAATGGGGAATCAATCAAAAGCACACATGGGCCCCAAAATTAAAGAAATATTCTGACACGCTCTCCCATTTTTAAATCGGTACCAGCTGTCTGACACATCTGGAGCTGTCCTCCGATTTTATTTATCGTTTGCAAATGAAGGGATCAATAATTTTAATCTAGGTTCAATTTATTAACTTTGGTTTCAGCAGCAGCTCATTGAGTTGTGAGTGGGATTAGAACAAGTGGGTTGGGGTCGTTTGATCCTCGTCATGTACAGGCCAAGGGCCTGCTATCTTCTGCCCGATCTTACACACTGTTTCTCCTCCGACATCCTCGCTGTGTTGAAATCGAGACTCGTAAGAGAACCCACGACACTATTTCGAAGAAGAACGGGGGGAGTTCTCCCCGGTGTCCTGGTTTGTCCCTCGACCCACATCACTGAAAATGTAGGTTATCTGGTCATTATCACATTGCTGTTTGTGGGATCTTGCTGTGTGCAAAATTGGCTGCCCCGTTTCCTACATTACAACAGTGACTACACTTCAAATGTGTTTCATTGGTTATAAAGCACTTTGGAATGCCCCGAGGTTGAGAAAGACGCTGTGTAAATACACATCTTCCTTCACGATGGACCTTGGCTGTTAACCCAGATAAATGTCACTGATAAACACCTGTGGAACATTACAATGCATTTCTGTGCTCACAGAACTCTGGCCGGGGAACAGTGATGTCATCTTACCCAGCATGCACTGCAGCATGAAGAAGCCATGATGGCCTCTCATAGGTGCAAAACTCCAATGGTTCAAATTGGATTACATCACAACAGGGCAGCAGGACCTTGAGCAGAAGAGTGCTGTTTGTGAGTAAACCATTGTCATTTTATAATTTTTTTTAAATAGGCACTTCTACAGTTTGGCTTGAATAATTTATAACAGTAAGGATGATGGCATCATATGCGTCAGCAGCTTCTCCAACATCTCCACTGATGGTAGAGGCGCTCTCTGAAGCAGTCCGCCTATTTGTGAATGAATCCCAGCTCATCAGCCACCCTGCCTCCCCTCATCTGGTGAAAGTGCTGACTCATGTTGGGGTTAGCGTTCCATAGGCACCTGTCGCCCTGTGAAAAGTACCCACCCAAACAGCCATTCATCGGGCAGTGAGCGTCGAGACAAATTATCCAACTCTGGGAGCATCAAAGGCGAGCTTCATCCTCCCCTCAACCAGCACAGATACTTTCCCAGCAAGAGTCACCAGATAGCAGGAACCAGATAGCTGATTTAATCCCTCCCTCCTTAGCCCAAGAGGGCTGAAATCAATTGCAGCCCCAGAATACCTCAGCCCACTCAAACCTGGCACATTCTGGTCCACGTGGCTCAGTATCACATCATGTATTCAGTAATCGAGACACCAGGAGAGCTCAGCTGTCCATTTATTAAGGACTGGCAGTGTGTCACAGTGTAATGATGGGTCAGTGCCCATGTACCAGGTTGTGCCATTACCAACTGTGGGGAGAAAATCAGATTTCTTTGACTTGACGCCACCTAACTCAATCTAGTTGAGGATAACGCAATGATGTAAATTGTATCTTCACCTCTCTTACACTTTGTAACCTTGATGGTGTCAAGCATTTCCGACATTACAACAGTAATAAAGTACTTCATTGGCTGTAAAGCACCTTGGGACGTCCTGAGGTCGTGAAAGGTGTTTTGGAAATGCGAGTTCTTGCTTTCCTTTATGGGCCTTGGCCTTAGGTTTCTCAACTGAGAAAAGCAATTATGAAATCACTGCCTCGAGAAACATTTGGCGCTGACACTGCCACACCTCTGGCATCATCACTAAGGGACACAAATTGGGTTTTGCCTGGGAGGTCAACTGCCAGACTTTGGCTGAAGAAGCTCCGTTTTGGGTTATGGAATGAGATGAGGAGAGAGAGAATAAATTCAACTCTTGAAGTCAAGAACGTCTACAAATTTGAATATCTAGTTGATAAAATTTTTATTATAGAATATGTGATATATTTATTGCACATTTCATAATGTTGATATGTACATCCCCTGTCACAAGATTTTATAGTACACTTGTGGCCATGACATCACTGCGCTGACCTGTGACATCATTGCACTGCGTTATGATGTCACTAATTGGCCTTTTGGCTTTCAGTATTTCAGCGGTTTCAGTTGTGAAGCTGGCACGTTAATTCAGTAAGAGAGTGTGAGTTAATTTTCCTCAGTGATAGAGACACAACACAATGGGGTACGCTGGGCCTCCTCAATAGGGAGGTGTTTCCAGTGGAAGTCTTGGAACAGTCGTTGAGACTATCGATGAAGATTGGGAATTGATAACCGCCAATCAGTAACACTGGTGAGGGCAGAAACCACAATGGACAAACCATGATTTCCCCCAGACTTTTGGCATTAAACTGTGTGGTCCATCTCCTTTTGTCTCAACCTGTGGTGGTGTCCAGCACGGCCTTAGCCTTTCACCGGGTGTCTCAATTAGGAATAAAGATACCGGGAAAAGGCCTGGAATGGACATCAGTCATTAACCCAACACGGACCTTGTCACTTGTGGTAGGAGCTTTTCCAGAACTCTGTATCCCGCTGGTCCTCATTTTGCTGTCTCTGTTCTCACCACTCTCACTAAAGCTGCTCTTTTCTTAAAGTTGACACACTCGTCCTCGTGGCTTTCCCCGAATCCCACAATCTTCTAACCGTACCGAGGCGAGAAAAAAAGGATTTTTAAACAGAGAAGGAATGGCAAGAAAAGACAATGAAGTGAAAAGGATGGGAAAAAAATGGAGGAAGAAGTGAACTGAATGGGCTGGGAAATTTCTTGGCACTGCTCCCGTTCCACCAGCGTTACTTTGCCAGAATTATCAAGGCGGAGAGCGGGAACAGATCCGAGGAATTTCCTGGCCATTGAATTAATTTTTGCATATCTCCAGTTTAATCAAGCAGTATGTGAGCCCACTCTGAGCATGGAGAACACTGATCTATGTTTCCTCAGTAACAGTCTCAGTTTCTCATCGTCTGAGTCTGGATCCAGGGGTTTGTTATATTCCTCATCATCATCACCTTCATAACTGACTTTATCCAACGTGCAATCGGGATTGGCCTCTGGTGAGGAGCTGCCGTTGGAGATTTGTTTCCTCCATTTTGTTCTCCTATTCTGGAACCAGACCTACAGAGTTAAGAGAAATGGCAGCGTTGAGTTAACGGGAGAAGATTGATGCGACCAAGGCGATTTATAGCCTCAGTAAAAGCCTTGCGCCCATTTAGCTTTACGCTGGAGCAGTGTGAAATCAATCTCGGCATCAAATGCAGACTTTTTAATTTGGGTTTGCTGATATTTCAATTCTTTGCCATTATCAAAAATTTCCCCAGATTAACATTAACTTTTATAAATTGGTCGGATGAGCATTTCAGGGTCAGTGAATATCCATTAGGCCCAACTTTACATAAGTCGACCTCACTGACCAACTTTCCCACTTTGTCCCACATGTCCCAGAATCCATTTTTACTTAAATAGCCTCGCCTCATAACTGATTCCACAACTCGATTACCCTTTGGGTCAAAAAGTTATTCTTCCCTTCTCACTCCTAACTTCCTCATTTTAAATCTGTGTCTCTGGTGTTTGAAAGCTTCACTAGAGCAAACAATCTGCCTGGTTCAACTTTGTCCATCTTAACACTCGCTGTCTGGCCTCACATTTAAGATGAGGTCCTGGAGACTGATTGGAAACTCGTGAGACACTTCCCCCATCAAGAGTCCGCGCCGACAGGAGAGAAAATAGTGGGAAGGAAAGAAACTACTTGGAAACTGACTTCCTGGTTTCAATACGAATGGTCAGTGTGGTTAAATAACTCCCGATGTTCGGTAACTTTCCATTAAATCTCTCACCTTGACTTGAGACTCGGTCATCCCCAGTGAGTAGGCCAGGTGAGCTCGTTCTGGTCCAGCCAAGTACTTGGTTTGTTCAAAGGTTTTCTCCAGAGCAAAGATCTGGTGCCCGGAGAAGGTGGGCCTGGTGTGTTTCCTCTTGTTACTGACCTCAGTCAGGAAGCTTGTCTGTGCTGCAAAAACAGAGACACAAGGATGGGTTTCAGGGAGATGCCTGCGTCCTGCAGGTCAGTCATGCATTGTTTGGGACAAGATTGGGTAAAAGAGAGGAACTCACTTAACCTTTACGTAGCGTACAAAACAGGTACAAGTATAGACTCTCGCCTGCACTGTACAGGGTATTGATGTCTCGGTGTCAGCATCTGTATCCTGTGCAGCACACATTGGATAAAAGGACTCCCATCCGGTATTGAATGGCTCATCTGTGTCATAGTTTCTGCTCCTATACATATCCAGCACGCACCAGGCAATATGGAATGATAGGCTCCCGCCTGCTACTGTACAGCTGACATATACTGAGTGTCAGCTCCTGTACAATGCTCAGTACACATTCTATGGCCAACGCAACAAGCACAGGGTTCAGGTGACCATTCACTGCTTGGGATTTGGGCTCAATGCTCTTGCTTTGCCCTCCTCTCCTGAAGAGCTGACAGTTGCTGAGGGACGCTTCAAGGGCACTGTGAAACATCAGATACCTTCCTCAAGTGTCTAGTCTTTAAGTGTGAGCCCGAACTATGAGTGTCAGGCTATTCAACTTGGGAAGGTGGTGGAGGGGGAGAATCACAGTCTCGTCCAATCCTAACCTCACCTGGTGCTCACACACGCAGCAGTGGACGGTGATTGGGAGAGGGATCCCTGTCTGATTCTCCTCCTGCTAACCCGGGGTGCTGTGAGCAATGAAAGCAGCACATTTGCTTCTTGGTTGAAGTCAGATAATTCAGCACAGACTGGGATTTGTACCTGGGACCTCCCTGGTCTGTTCAGCTCGATACCACTGAGTGAGGCACTTCCCCACTGCTCAGATAGTGCACATCAGAGAGAGCTGCACTTTAAATTGTTAAAGAGGGAGTCTCACCATCCTGATCCTGTTTAAACAAAAGGGAGCTGATGCAATGCTTGGAATTGTTTACGAAGTTAGTTTTTCAATTTTCTGACGAACAATTAACTTTATTTCGGGATTTTTGGGGATTAAACATGGAGGTGATGATGGTATTCCGAAGAGTATTTAAAATTGAAGATGGAAGAAAGGAAAGCAACAGGAGTCACTTTTGAAACTGATTGAAGTAATGTTAGATTATTAAATAAGCAGTACCACATTATTAAATAGAGAAGTACAGGTGGGTGAAGAACTCATCAAAGTTATCTCCTCATGGTCTTCGGGTGGTACTATAAACAGCCCCTGATTCTTACTCACAAGGAAACCTGTCCCGAGTTGATAAAGTGCAGTCTCTCTATCTATGACCTGTACAGGGGTTACTGTTTTACATAGAATTACATAGAATTTTACTGCACAGAAACAGGCCATTCTAATGAATTGATATACATATGTAATAGGACCTCTGCTATCTCTTCCCTAACTTCTTTTAATATTCACAGATGGAATCTGATGGAATCCATCCGGACCTGAGGTTTTATCCTCTCTAAGTTTGATTAGTTTATAAATTATCACCGCCTTTCTATCTTAAATGATTTAATATATTTTTTGACCTCTTCTTCTTCTAATGTCCTGCCCACCTTGTTAGTCTCCCTGAGGCAAAGTAACTATTCAATATTTCTGCCATTTCACTATCGTTACCTGTGAGTTTATCCCCGAGTGGCCCTATCCCTACCCTGATTTTTCTTTTGTTATTTGTGTGTCTGTAGCATTCTTCACTATTCCTTTTTATATTTCTCGATAATTTAATTTCATAATTCCTCTTTGCTTTCCAATCTTCTTCGTATTCCCTTTTGTCATCCTCTCCTTTATTGTTTAATAACTGAGAGTGTGCCTTTTTCTTTCTTTTCAATTTTACCCTCACCTCTTTATTCCTCTGTGGTATTTCATTATTGGCTACTTTGATCTTTTATTTTAGTGGCTTATATTTCCCCTGAACTCTCTTGATCACCATTTTAAATATTCCCCGCTGATGTTCTATCTCTTTGTTTGTCAATATTCTTTTTCCACTTTATCTTTCCTAATTCCATTCACATTCCCTTAAAATTAGTTTTTTTCCAATCTATTACTTTGGTCTTTGTTTTACTTGTGCCTTTCTCAATCTTTACCTTAAACCTTATTATGCTGTGATCGCTATTGCCTAGATGCTCCCCCACGCTTACTTCTTTTATCTGCTCTGGTTCAGTTCCCATTACTGGATCCAGCAGTGATTCCTCTCTTGTTGGGCTTCTCACTTACTGGGTAAGAAAGGAGCCCTGAACGCACTGTAAATACTCCATTTCCTTTTCCCCTTTCCTTACCTCTTGTCAGTTTATTTGGGGGTAGTTAAAATCTTCCATGATTATTATTTCATGTCTTTTATTCATTTCATAGATTTGCTTACATATTTCTTCCTCCACTGACCTACCACTATTAGGTGGTCTGTAGAATGCCCCTATTCAAGTGATCGTTCCCTTCTTATCCTTTATCTCAATCCGCATGGATTCTGTTTGTGCCTTTCTGTTAGTGATGTCACCTTTCTTCTACGGCCATTATGTTATCGCTAATTAGTACAGCTACCTCACCCACCCCCCATCTTCCTTCCCTATCCTCTCTAAACACAGAACTAGACATCGGGACTTTCAGTTAGGGGGTTCCTGAGTTCACTTTTGATTGACCCTGGAGGGAGGGGCTACTTCGCTGCATTGATGGAATTTATTTAAATATAAGATTAAGGAAACTAGTTTTCTGTCTGGAATATTTGGCAGGGCGCAGGGTGGCGGTGATCTATCACCAAAGTCAGGCAGACCCTCCCACTTGCAAGTTATATACATCAACCTCACTTGTTTAATGAAACACAAGGTGCCCACACCTCCCCTCCACACAGTTCGATCCAGGGGAGAGTACAAAGTCAGGCAACGTTCTTTGAGATCAAAGACAGTAAACGGATAAGTAGCTCAGCCTCCGAATTTAGAGATAGTTTGTGAAGAGTTAATATGATTGTTTTTCTAAGATAGATTTACAAGACTTTTGATGGTCACTGTTGTTTGGTGAAGCAGTACTCGTGTATTAGGAACCCTTCATGTCCCATTCTCCGCAGACAGTATGGTCAAATACGAGCAGCTAGCCCTCCCACAAAGTGTCAGCATCTATAAAGACCAGTAGATAACTCGGAGACCCTCCGAACTGGGAGTCTAACAGTCATAGCTCGAGCAGGTCCTGCACAGCTTATTTATCAATTGCAGACTTATTTCCTTGTAGATAAGGTTCAGGGGCAGATTATTGCACCATCGCACGTCACAGTTACACTTTAAAGGGGTGCGGTTAGATTTTGGTCTTCACTGCCTGGATGGTGATCTGGGTGAAGGAATCACCCGCCTTTTATAGAACCCATCGGATTTCAATCCAACTGGTATCAATGGAATGAAAGTCAGGCAGGCCGTATCTGATCGGCTCCTCCAGATTACGGTCTGGAGCGGGGAGGTGGTGAAGGCCAAGATCTACCCCAGTGTCTTGCCATCATGACCGCTTTTAAAGAGGGAGCTGGGCTGGAGGCTTGTGTCGTTTTATTTATCCCCCGTGTTATCCTGACGGTGCTGGCTGATGATGAGGGTGTGAGGTCGATGGGAACGAGCCCATTTTTTGTTATCTCATCCAAGAAGCCGTTCTCCAGGAGTGAGTGTAGACATTGAGACCTGGCATGCCATTCGACAGTGAAAAGAAAAAAGAAAGACTTAATTTATACGGGGCCTTTCATGGCCTCCGGGCACCCCATAGCATTTTACAGCCCATGAAGTATTTTTGAAGTGCAGTCACTGTTGTAATGTAGGAAATGCAGCAGCCAAATTGCGCACAGCAAGATCCCACTAACAGCAATGTGAGAATGACCAGATCATCGGTTTTAGTGGTGGTGGAGGGATAAATATTGACCAGGACAGCGGGGAGAGCTCCCCTGCTCCTCGTCAAGATTGGAGCAACATCGCCCAGGAGTCAGTCCCTGTTCTCGTGCAATGTCCACACACACGCACTCTCCCAGAGGGATCGCTGGACAGTGATCAAGACCAGACTCCTGGCTGACTTTAGTTTTCCTTCTCTAGCCCAGGGCAGTGATAACTTTGAACACACAACTGCTAGCAATGAACAATCTGGCATACATATGCTGAAAAGGCCACAGCTGATCATTTTGACTTAAAAGGACTTTGCACAGCCCTGTGACATCAGCCCGTTAAATGAGTTAACCCCTGCTCCCCCAGACTGCCACGAGCACAATGCCCTTTAGATGAGTGCACTCTATATCGGTTCAAATGCCATTCATGTTACTTTGCCAACTTAACCACAAGAACCTTCTCCGGCGGTGAAAGGGTTAAAGTTAGAGGTTTGAACAAAGTCAGGGATTAACTTGAAACCGAAGGCTCAACGTTAAGGACTGAATAATTGGCGGTTTGCACAGTTCCGCACTTACTTGAGTTGGATGGCTGTCTGTCTGCTCTCCAGCTCTGCACGGTGGGCGGGCCGTGGAGAGCCGAGTCCAGGGGGTTTAAGCTGGCGTACGGCGTGTTGTAACAGAGCGCAGGTCCTGCCTCGGTGCTGAAAGTGCTCAGCTGGGGCATTCCCGCAATGAAGCCGGTGCCACCAGATGTCCCAACACTCGCTGGCCTGCTCAGAATATCCGTAATCCCGTGAGGGGTCCCAACACTCAGCAGGTCTGTAATCCCATAGGGTAGCGGCCTAGTGGCCAGGTGGCCGGGAACGCCACCAGGGGTCCTGGGCACCAGCCCAGAGTCAATGCCATAAGCAGCGCGAGGTTTGTACGAGTTTTGTGGGTACAGGCACAAGGTAGCTTTCTGGTCGGGTGAGCTGTGCAGTGTGACCATGGCTGAATTGCTCAGTTCAAGTTCACTCTGTAGACCCGTCTCCATTAGGACCTCCACCATCCCAGCTCTGCAGGACTCCTTAAACTTCCGTCCGAAATTCCATGGGAATATTTCAGATCATTGCAGGTTCTTCCCGATAGTTGGAATGCCCAAGACCAAAGAGTGAAACGTAACACTGAGCAAAGTTAAATTGAGATCCTGCCTCCTTGAGTTATAACTGCTTCTGTTGGCAACTGGCACGATGCAGTTAAATAAACTTTAAACCCGCAGCTCCTGCCAGTCGACAGAATAGTGTCATCGAACAGTAAGTGGGGATTGGCCCTGTTGCAAATGAATTGCCGTTCTATTGGCCCTGTGTATCTGAGCTTGCTGTCGATTGGATATCCATATCAATGAGTTGCATTTCTATTGGGCGTTTTGTTTAGTGACAGCCAATTGCCCTTCAATCTATCTTCAGCCCGTCCCCCCTCCCGCATACAAGAACATGTCATTTTCAAATCAATTTCACATGTGTCAAAGTCAACCAAGCAGAGAGCCCCTTGGAATCAAGAAGTGTCATTTAATCGATTGGGACAATAATAATTTAAACAACTTTGATTAAGAAAAATGGGCAGGACACAAGTAAAATGGCAGCAACTGTAGGAGGGAGGGAGTCTCTGGGATTCGCTAGGAAAATCCACACAGCAAAAATACTTCATTATTGATGACAGTCAGTGATCAGACTGCAGCTCCCCGTTACCTGCGTGTTAAACCCAGGCCGAAAGCCCTCTCTCACATTCCCTCTCCCGCTGTCTCTCTCATTTTCCTTCCCCCTTTCTGTCTCATTCTATCCCTCGTTCTGTCTCTCTCTGCGTCTCCCTCATATTATATTTCACGCTCTTATTTTCTCAATCATTCTGTCTCCCTCATTCACTTTTTTTCCTTCTGTCAACCTCTCCCCAATGTTATCTGTCTCTCAATCTTTCTCTCTCATTTTCTCATTCTATCTCTCTCATTCAGTCTCCATGTCTCATTTTTCTGTCTCCTCTTTCATTCCCTCTCTCATTATACACTCTCTTTTTGTCCTATTGTCTGCCTCATTCCATCTGTGTCTCATTCTCTTCTGTCTCTTTTTCTGATTGTTCTTCTCTTATTCTGTTTCATTCATTCTTTATCTCTCATTCTGCCTCACAGTCTGTGTCTTTCTCTTTTCTAAAACTTCATTTTTTTGCTTCACTCTATCCACCGTGCTGCTTTTATTTTCTTTATATCCCTCTCTTTCTCCTCCGTCTCTTTCTCCTGTCAATCCGCCTCTCTCCACCTTTCTCCTTGTCTTGTTTCCTCCTCTTATCTATCTCCATTTCTCCATTTTCCATTTCTCTCTCTCTCTCTCTGTCTTTTCTCTTCCTGTCTCCCTCTCCATCCCCTTCTCTATTTTCCTCTTTTTACGCTTCTCTTCTCTCTCTGTCTTCTGTTCTTTCTCTTGCTTTGTTCCCCCTCTCTCTTCCTCTGCCCTCTTTCGCTCTTTCTCTCCCTCACTTCCGTCTCTCTTGCTCCACGTTCATCGTTCCTTTCCCCCACTTCCATGTTCGAGACGGTCAAGCTGTGCCCTTATCTGTAGCACAATTGTGAGATGAACGTGGGGGCCAGGGATCCCCTCGAGGGTTGTCCCCATCGGCCGCAGTCACTTTGGCAGGCCGGTGGGAGCTCCGTTCACTGGGTATATCCAGGGGTTTCTGCCCATCTCCCACCCAAATCACAGCAGCCAATCGGCGGACCACCTGAGCAAATTCTCACCGAGGATGCTTACGGGGTCCGGGGAGATCCGGGGGTTTCTCGACATGACTGTGGATAGCAGTGCAGTGAATCAAGGACGCGGGATACATTTCTGTAACAACAGCTCACTGTGTTCATTCTACCGTACCTCCTCAGTCAATTGGTCCTAACTCACACCCTCTGACTCACTCACTCTGATAGTGCATTTCGCACCCTCGCAACCTTCCGTGCAAATAAACGTTTCTCCTTTTACGGCCATAACCTTAAAATTAGAGCTCGGCCGTTCAGGGGTGATGTCAGGAAGCACCTTTTCACACAGAGGGGAGTGGGAATCTGGAACTCTCTCCCCCAGAAAGCTGTTGAGGCTGGGGGTCAGTTGAAAATTTCTGAACTGAGATCGATAGATTTTTGTTAGGCAAGGGTGTTAAGGGTTAGGGAACCAAGGCGCTTGATGGAGCTAAGATACAGATCAACCATGATCTAATTGAATGGCGGAACAGGCTCGAGGGGCTGAATGGCCTCCTCCTGTTCCTATGTGCACTCAGTTAAATCTCTTACATTGAATCTTGTACATCAATGTACCCTCAAACTAGACCCCCTCAATCACTGGAAACTGCCTGTTTTTATCTAGCCTGTCCCGTCCCTTCAGAATTTTAAACACCTCTCTCAAATCACCCCTTAATCTCCTCTGTTCGAACAAAACAACAACAACTTGCATTTATATAGCGCCTTTAATGTAGTCAAACGTCCCAAGGCGCTTCACAGGAGTGATTATCGAACAAAATTTGACACCAAGCCTCATAAGGGATATTAGGACAGGTGATCAAAAGTTTGGTCAAAGAGGTAGGTTTTAAGGAGCATCTTAAAGGAGGAGAGAGAGGCGGAGAGGTTTAGGGAGGGAATTCCAGAGCTCAGGGCCCAGGCAGCTGAAGGCACGGCCGCCAATGGTGGAGCGATGAAAATCGGGGATGCGCAAGAGGCCAGAATTGGAGGAGCGCAGAGATCTCGGAGGGTTGTAGGGCTGGAGGGGGTTACAGAGATAGGGAGGGGCGAGGCCGTGGTGGGATTTGAAAACAAGGATGAGGATTTTAAAATCGAGGCGTCCCCGGACCGGGAGTCAATGTAGGTCAGCGAACACAGAGGGTGATGGGTGAACGGGACTTGGTGTGAGTTAGGATACTGACAGCAGAGTTTTGGATGAGCTCAAGTTTATGGAGGGTGGAAGATGGGAGGCCGGCCAGGAGAGGATTGGAATAGTCCAGTCTGGAGGTAACAAAGGCACGGATGAGGGTTTCAGCAGCAGAGGAGCTGAGGCGGGGTGGAGACGGGCGATGTTACGGAGGTGGAAGTAGGTGGTCTTGGTGATGGAGTGGATATGTGATCAGATGCTCACCTCAGGGTCAAATAGGACGCCAAGGTTGTGAACAGTCTGGTTCAGCCTTAGACAGTGGCCGGGGAGAGGGATGGAGTCGGTAGTTAGGGATCAGAGTTTGCAGCAGGGACCAAAGACAATGGCTTCGGTCTTCCCAATATTTAGTTGGAGGAAATTTTTGCTCAGACAAGCACTGTGACAAATGAGAGAGAGTGGAGGGGTCGAGGGAGGTGGTGGTGAGGTAGAGCTGGGTGTCGTCAGCATACCTGTGGAATCTGATGTTGTGTTTTCGGATGATGTCGCTGAGGGGCAGCATGTAGATGAGAAATAAGAGGGGCCAAGGATAGATCCTTGGGGGACTCCAGAGGTAACGATGCAGGAGTGGGAAGAGAAGCCATTGCAGGTGATTCGCTGGCTACAACCGGATAGATAAGAATGGAACCAGGAATTTGTATTTCCTCATCCCAGCCAGCATAGAATCATAGAATCATAGAAGTTTACAACATGGAAACAGGCCCTTCGGCCCAACATGTCCATGTCGCCCAGTTTATACCACTAAGCTAGTCCCAATTTCCTGCACTTGGCCCATATCCCTCTATACCCATCTTACCCATGTAACTGCCCAAATACTTTTTAAAAGACAAAATTGTACCCGCCTCTACTACTGCCTCTGGCAGCTCGTTCCAGACACTCACCACCCTTTGAGTGAAAAAATTGCCCCTCTGGACCCTTTTGTATCTCTCCCCTCTCACATTCAATCTATGCCCCCTCGTTATAGACTCCCCTACCTTTGGGAAAAGATTTTGACTATCTACCTTATCTATGCCCCTCATTATTTTATAGACTTCTATAAGATCACCCCTTAACCTCCTACTCTCCAGGGAAAAAAGTCTCAGTCTATCCAACCTCTCCCTATAAGTCGAACCATCAAGTCCCGGTAGCATCCCAGTAAATCTGCACTGTACCCTCTTTACTGCCTCTGTTGACCTCATTCCTTCTGTGGTTCACAGCGGCATCCTTCGAGTGAGTGTGAGACACTTGATAGTGGAGTATACGGAACAGACTTTATTCATACACAGTACAGGTGATCAATCTAGACCGTGTACAGGAGTCGCTTCAGCTCCGTCTCTCTTTCGAGCTCTCCCAACTAACTCTGGAAAATCCCACCCTTCTTATACACCTCAGTTTGCCGACTTCAAAGGTAGATTTCACAGATAAGACTTCATAGTTGATCTATTCTTGGATTCTTTCAAGAACGGCTTATTTACGTAAACAGCCTCAGTTCCTAACTTCAATGGTACATTCCATAAACAAGACTGCCTGATCTAACTGTTCTCAGAACCTTTCAAGAACAGTTTATTGAGAGCTCATTTACCTTAACATCTACTCTGTCCCATGGTTAATTGATCCCTCTGTCTATGTTTATTATACTAGTCACTAAAGTTAGCTATTAATCACTCACAGCCGATGTCGCTCCAGTCACTATCTCTGAGCACAGGCATCCCTTGTAGATCATTACCAGACATTTGAAGTGGTCCATATAATCCATCCTTCCTTCTCCTGGAAACCCACTGCTTTCTTGTTTATCTTCGAAAGCCTGTTGCTCCATGACTAGTTGTAGTTATACAGGTGAGTTTGATCATTAACCCTGAACTCTCCAACATGTCCAACAGCCTCTACACCCTTCCTCTGGTGTGGAGCAGATAATACTCCAAATGTGGCCTCACTTAAGGTTTTATATAGATTCACAATTACATCTCAACTTTAAATTCTATACCTCTTGCCATAAAACCCAGCATTCTATCGATGACATCATCAAGGTACTGACGGTATCCTGCTCCCCTCCCCTCTATGTCCAGACCCTCTGATGCATCAGGGAGATTGAAATTTGGCAATGGCCAACATAAAAAACACATGGATGCATCAGGTGGGAAGAGCGAACTCAGGGACTGGATAGTTGGGGTCAAACAACCTATTCCTGCTCTGAAAAATGATTAAGGTGCATTCTGAATAGTTGTTGGGAGTGAGCTGCTAAATGGTGATCTGGGCCATCCCCCCACCCACTTCTGAAAATTATATCTAAAGGATGCCTGATATATAACCTAATATATTGCTGGGGTTTGGGTATCAGGGTGATTACATATTAATGCTGTTACATGTTTGTTTTCTAATATGCTTCTTCATGTCATATTAAACTCTGCCTGAGCCATTTATTGAGTTGATATCCTGAGGGTGAGCACAGGAACCATTGGATGGTAATATCTCTGAGTATTCCCAAAACTTGCTCTGCTTTCAGAATTGTGCACAGTACTGCAGAAAGCCACTGAGTGGCAGCAGGTAGAAGTTTTGTGCCTTTATATTATGCTTCAAATCATAACAAAATTCATACCTTCAAACGGCAATCCAGCCATTTAAACCCCCCCACCCCCACCACACAGACACAAGATCTGGTCTGTTTGTTGATGTATGATTCTGGTTTCCTGAGTACTGCAAATCACAATTCAGCAGGAAGAAGATGTGCTTGAAATGATATTGGACCAATTGTCCAATAATTGGGAGTGGCAAACATTCACTTTGGTTACAGGAAGGCCCCGATCCCCAGTCTCATCTGGGGAGGCAGTTTGGTGCACTATAGTTGGGCGTCAGCCCCACGGGCTAGAGAGAGGGGAAATCAGACGGGCTGCTACTGGAAAACCTGCACGTATGGACAGAATTGGGCTCAGCCAAGATGCCGCCACAGTTGAATATCCTGTTGACGCTCACTGTCTGGTCTCACAAATGAAGACTGTCATTTCTTGGGAGAGGTATCACCATCCGTGGAACCATGCCCGGCTAGAGTCAGTAAGTGAACAGTACGATTGGTTCTATGGGTTTAGTTTCCTTGCTATAGGCATCTTGGGGGCAACCGTCCACACTGAGATGGTTGGCATCAGGAGCTGACGGTGCAGAGAATCGCATCTCATCCCGTCACTGTACGGTACAGGGTTTAGTAACATTCCTGAGAGTGGCCTTTCATCCAAGGTATTGGTTGGGATTGTGGCCCACAACAATACGTTAATAACATTGTTAAGGAGAGTTTTCGCCAAGGTTTGGTGGGTTGGCACTGACAAGCACATGTTTTAAAATTCACTCTGGGGATGTGAGCATCGCTGGCGAGGCCGGCATTTATTGCCCATCCCTAATTGCCCTTGAGAAGGTGGTGGTGAGCTGCCTTCTTGAACCGCTGCAGTCCGTGTGGTGAAGGTTCTCCCACAGTGCTGTTAGGAAGGGAGTTCCAGGATTTTGACCCAGCGACAATGAAGGAACGGCGATATATTTCCAAGTCGGGATGGTGTGGAGGGGAGCTCGGAAGTGGTGGTGTTCCCATGCACCTGCTGCCTTCGTCCTCCCACGGGTTTGGGAGGTGCTGCGTGGCACATGATGGATTCATCAACATTCACCAGACAATAACACTAGAAAGGGAACAGTTGGTCAGCTCCTGGCAACCGATTTTATCAAGAGTCAACTGTATAATTACTGATAATCAGAGATAGTAGAAAGGTAGTTGAAACAAAACAATACAGACGTGTTGTGTGGCACAACCACCGTTCTAAATGGGATAGATTCCAAACAGATCTAGCAGCTCAAAACTGGGTATCCATGAGGCACTGTGGGCCATCAGGAGCAGCAGAATTGTATTCCAGCACAATCTGTAACCTCATGGCCCGGCATATTCCTCACTCTACCATTACCAACAAGCCAGGGGATCAACCCTGGTTCAATGAGGAGTGTAGAAGAGCATGCCAGGAGCAGCAACAGGCGTACCTAAAAATGAGGTGCCAACCTGGTGAAGCTACAACTCAGGACTACATGCATGCTAAACAGCGGATGCAACATGCTATTGACAGAGCTAAGCGATTCCACAACCAACGGATCAGATCAAAGCTCTGCAGTCCTGCCACATCCAGTCGTGAATGGTGGTGGACAATTAAACAACTAACGGGAGGAGGAGGCTCTGCAAACATCCCCATCCTCAATGATGGCGGAGTCCAGCACGTGAGTGCAAAAGACAAGGCTGAAGCATTTGCAACCATCTTCAGCCAGAAGTGCCGAGTGGATGATCCATCTCGGCCTCCTCCCGATATCCCCACCATCACGGAAGACTGTCTTCGGCCAATTCGATTCACTCCCCGTGATATCAAGAAACGGCTGAGTGCACTGGATACAACAAAGGCTATGGGCCCCGACAACATCCCAGCTGTAGTGCTTAAGACTTGTGCTCCAGAACTAGCTGCGCCTCTAGCCAAGCTGTTCCAACGACACTGGCAAGCTGCTACAACACTGGCATCTACCCAACAATGTGGAAAATTGCCCAGGTATGTCCTGTCCACAAAAAGCAGGACAAATCCAATCCGGCCAATTACCGCCCCATCAGTCTACTCTCAATCATCAGCAAAGTGATGGAAGGTGTCGTCGACAGTGCTATCAAGCGGCACTTACTCACCAATAACCTGCTCACCGATGCTCAGTTTGGGTTCCGCCAGGACCACTCGGCTCCAGACCTCATTACGGCCTTGGTCCAAACATGGACAAAAGAGCTGAATTCCAGAGGTGAGGTGAGAGTGACTGCCCTTGAAATCAAGGCAGCATTTGACCGAGTGTGGCACCAAGGAGCCCTAGTAAAATTGAAGTCAATGGGAATCAGGGGGAAAACTCTCCAGTGGCTGGAGTCATACCTAGCACAAAGGAAGATGGTAGTGGTTGTTGGAGGCCAATCATCTCAGCCCCAGGACATTGCTGCAGGAGTTCCTCAGGGCAGTGTCCTAGGCCCAACCATCTTCAGCTGCTTCATCAATGACCTTCCCTCCATCATAAGGTCAGAAATGGGGATGTTCGCTGATGACTGCACAGTGTTCAGTTCCATTCGCAACCCCTCAAATAATGAAGCAGTCCGAGCCCGCATGAAGCAAGACCTGGACAACATCCAGGCTTGGGCTCATAAGTGGCAAATAACATTAGTGCCAGGCAATGACCATCACCAACAAGAGAGAGTCTCACCACCTCCCCTTGACATTCAACGGCATTACCATCGCCGAATCCCCCACCATCAACATCCTGGGGGTCACCATTGACCAGAAACCTAACTGGATGAGCCATATAAATATTGTGGCTACAAGAGCAGGTCAGAGGCTGGGTATTCTGCGGCGAGTGACTCACCTCCTGACTCCACAAAGCCTTTCCACCATCTACAAGGCACAAGTCAGGAGTGTGATGGAATATTAGAATCATAGAATCATAGAAGTTTACAACATGGAAACAGGCCCTTCGGCCCAACATGTCCATGTCACCCAGTTTATACCACTAAGCTAGTCCCAGTTGCCTGCACTTGGCCCATATCCCTCTATACCCATCTTACCCATGTAACTGTCCAAATGCTTTTTAAAAGACAAAATTGTACCCGCCTCTTCTACTGCCTCTGGCAATTCGTTCCAATTCTCCAATTGCTTGGATGAGTGCAGCTCCAACAACACTCAAGAAGCTCGACACCATCCAAGATAAAGCAGCCCGCTTGATTGGCACCCCATCCACCACCCAAAACATTCACTCCCTTCACCACCGGCGCACTGTGGCTGCAGTGTGTACCATCCACAGGATGCACTGCAGCAACTCGCCAAGGCTTCTTCAACAGCACCTCCCAAACCAGCGACCTCTACCACCTAGAAGGACAAGAGCAGCAGGCACATGGGAATACCACCACTTGCACGTTCCCCTCCAAGTCACACACCATCCCGACTTGGAAATATATCGCCGTTCCTTCATTGTCGCTGGGTCAAAGTCCTGGAACTCCCTCCCTAACAGCACTGTGGGAGAACCGTCACCACACGGACTGCAGCGGTTCAAGAAGGCGGCTCACCACCACCTTCTCAAGGGGGGCAATTAGGGATGGGCAATAAATGCCGGCCTCGCCAGCGACGCCCACATCCCGTGAACGAATAAAAAAAAAGACAGTAGCTTGGGCTGTTTCAGATATAACGGTTTCAATTGACTTTCCTCAATTGATGTCAGTTCACAAGATAACTATGAATGACTGAGGCCATTCAGCCCATCTTAATTCATCAATCCAGGGAGATCTTAATTCATCAATCCAGGGAGATCTTAATTCATCAATCCAGGGAGATCTTAATTCATCAATCCAGGGAGATCTTAATGTCACCCCATTGTAGACTCCAGTTGTTTTTTAAATGATTCCAGGGTTTTTGCCTCTACTGCTCTATCTGGAAGTCTACTCTACACATTGATCTCTGTGAAGAAGAATTTCCTAATATCAGTCTTAAAAGCACCTTTCTCTACGTTGAATCTGAATCCCCGAGTTCTACTCCTCCAGTTTCATTTAGTGTAATATTCCAAGTCAACTTTTTCTATACCCTTACCCATCTTATAAACCTCTGTGAGATCACCTCTCAGACGCCTACTTTCCAGGCTGAAAAACCCAGCCTTTCCTCATAACGTGGATCCCTTACACTGGGGATGAGTCTTGTAGCTCTCCTCTGCACTCTCTCAAGCACTTGATTGTCTCTCTTGATTCTTGACGATCAGAGCTGGACCCAGTATTCAAAATGCAGCCTAACTGGACTACAATAAAATGTGATCTTTACCTATTCTACCGTTCTGACCATGTAGTTCAACAGCCTATTGACTCTGCTGATTGGTGCTCTGCATTGGTTGGATGTGTTGAGTCTACGACGACTCCTGGATCTCTTTCATCTTCTCCCTGAGATACTTCAACACAATTCATGCTATCAGGTGTCATCTACTTTTCCTTCCTGTGTGTTGTATCTTACAATTGTCCGCGTTAAACCTCATCTCGCATTTTTCTGCCAACTTACATATTTTGTCCAACTCACTCGGTAGAATTGTCTCTTCCAATTCCACTGCCCCTCCTTGAACGGCATCATCTGGAAATGTGACCATTTTGCATTGAGCTTCTTAATCCAGGTCATTCACGTGGTGTCCTGGCCAATACTTATCCCTCAACCAACATCAGATTATCTGGTCATTATCACATTGCTGTTTGTGGGATCTTGCTGTGAGCAAATTGGCTGCCGTGTTTCCTATATTACAACAGAGACTGCACTTCAAAAGTACTTCATTGCTGTAAAGCATTTTGGGATGTCCTGAGGTTGTGAAAGGCGCGATAGAAAGGCAAGTTCTTTTTATTTCTTTTTGTAAATTAGAAACAGTTGTGGTCCCAGCATGATGCCTTGAGACACCCCATTCCGTACTTCCCCCACTTTATAATGTAATGATTAGGCAAATACAACAGTTATTTTGCACGTAGCAAGATCCCACAAACAGTAATAAAATGAATGACCAGTTAAGCTGTTTTTGGTGCTGATGGTTGAGGGAGGAATGTTGGTCAGGACAGCAGATGTACTTTCTGCTCTTCAAATCGGGCCATGAGATATGTAATTCCCACCTGAATCAGGAGACAGGTTCCATCTGTAAGATAACATCTCTGACAATTCAACACTGGAGTGACAGCTCAAACTTCTGACGCGGAGCTCAGCACCGGAATGTCAGGTGTCGGCCGTGGCTCGTTGGTAGCACTCTTGTTTCTGAATCAGCCCCATTCCAGAAACTTGTGCACATAATCCATGCTGACACTCCCAGTGCAGTGCTGAGGGAGTGCTGCACTGTTGGAAGTGCCATCTTTCGGATGAGATGTGAAACCGAGGCCCGGTGCGATGCAGTGTGATCTCCTGGCATCTATCCCTCACCTGACATCAATAAAACAAATAATCTGGTCATTTAACTCATTGCTGTTTGTGGGACTTTGCTGTGCACAAAATGGCTGCCATGTTTTCTACATAACAACAGAGATTAAACTTCAAAAGTATTTCATTGGCTGTGAAGCACTTTTGGACATCCGGAGTTCATGAAAGGTGCTCGAGAAATGTAAGTTCTTTCTTTTAACTTTCTGATCCAGAGGTGAAAGTTGTACAGGAAGCAAAGTAGATCCACAATAATCATGTTGGAGTGTTTTAAATACCTGGAAGAGGAGCAGAAACATGTGTAAAGCTGAGACGGTGAAGATCTGAAGCACAGTTAAAGAAAGGACATGTCTTGTTATCAACGTGTATGTTACAACTTGAAAAGCAGTAAAATTTTACTCAGGTGCAATAAATGCATCTTTATTTTCTGACCTCTGCAGTACTCCTGATAAAAGAATCACAATGGTGAGGAACTGGAGAATGAACCTTGGGAGAAATTCACTCTGTCATTTCATTCTTATGTGCCTGTATGATTGGATGAGGCTCTGTCATATGATGACAGCCACACTTAGACTCAGGATGTTCCAAGAGACAGGTATCCATTGTTGTAGTCAGGGTGTGGGTTCAGGAAACCTTCAAGATCTTTTATTGCGATCTGGTTTTTGGACTTATCTGGTTATCAACAGGAAACAATGCCACCAGTCATTAATGTCCCCCTCCAGTTACTGAAGAAGCTTTTGGTTGGTTTCTCTCTATAAATGTTTCCCTTTGTATGCAGTCATGGTAAGAATGTTAAGGGCAGTGACTCTCAGCTCTTATCTCGCATTCAGGTGTGGTATCCGGGTCTGTATCAAGGCTCTGAGGAGGCCTGGAGCCAAATGGTTCGAGTGGAACCCAAACTGAGCACTTTATCAGTAGGTTTGGATTAATGGCGCTGTTGGTGGCTCGTTCCATCACTTTGCTGGTGAGAGGGCGGGAATTGGCCGCATTCAATCTTTTCCTGCTTTTTGTGGATAAGACATTCCTGGGAAATTTCCCCTACTGTCAGGTAGATGACAGTATCGTAGCTGCACTGGAAAAGCTTGGTGAGGGAGAGGGGTGGCTAGTTCTGGTGTACTGATCTTCACCACTACAGGCAGGATGATGTCAGGGCCCGGAGCCTTTACTCCACCACTTCTTAATGTCAACGGATCGACGGAATGCTGCGGTGGCGGAGGTGCTGTCCATCAGGTGAGGTGTTCACCCGAGGCCCTGTCCACTCTGGATGTTAAAGATCGCCTGTCTGTAACTGCAGAAGAGCACTCAATGTTTCTGGTGTCCTGGAAAACATTCTTCCCTCAACCAACACCACCAGAAGTTGATCAATTGATTATTCGTCTAACTACTTCTTGTGGAATCTTGCTTTGTGTAAAAATGGCTGCCATGTTTGCCTACAGAACAATATACGTCATAATTTATCTTCTGTTAAGTAGTTTGGCGTGTGATCTGATAAAGCACTATACAAATGCAAGTCATTCACCTTGGTGAATAGCAGCAGGTGGGAAATTCAACAAGTACTCTCCACACAGCTAAAATGGAAGGTAAATATTGAATCCATTTGTATGAATAGAGACATGACTCCTGAAATTCTCGGGTCTTTTTATTCATTCATGGGATGTGGGCGTCGCTGGCAAGGCCAGCATTTATTGCCCATCCCTAATTGCCCTTGAGAAGGTGGTGGTGAGCCGCCTTCTTGAACCGCTGCAGTCCGTGTGATGAAAGTTCTCCCATAGTGCTGTTAGGTAGGGAGTTCCAGGATTTTGACCCAGCGACGATGAAGGAACGGCAATATATTTCCAAGTCGGGATGGTGTGTGACTTGGAGGGGGAACGTGCAGGTGGTGTTGTTTCCATGTGCCTGCTGCCCTTGTCCTTCCAGGTGGTAGAGGCTGCGGGTTTGGGAGGTGCTGTCGAAGAAGCCTTGGCGAGTTGCTGCAGTGCATCCTGTGGATGGTACACACTGCAGCCACTGTGCACCGGTGGTGAAGGGAGTGAATGTTTAGGGTGGTGGATGGGGTGCCAATCAAGTGGGCTGCTTTGTCCTGCTACTTGAGTGTTGTTGGAGCTGCACTCATTCAGGCAAGTGGAGAGTATTCCATCACCCTCCTGACTTGTGCCTTGTAGATGATGGAAAGACTTTGGGGAGTCAGGAGGTGAGTCACTCGCCGCAGAATACCCAGCCTCTGACCTGCTCTTGTAGCCACAGTATTTATATGGCTGGTCCAGTTAAGTTTCTGGTCAATGGTGACCCCCCAGGATGTTGATGGTGGGGCATTCGGCGATGGTAATGCTGTTTAATGTCAAGGGGAGGTGGTTAGACTCTCTCTTGTTGGAGATGGTCATTGCCTGGCACTTGTCTGGAGCGAATGTTACTTTCTACTTATCAGCCCGAACCTGGATGTTGTCCAGGGTCCAGGTCTTGCTGCATGCAGGCTCAGACTGCTTCATTATTTGAGGGGTTTCAAATGGAACTGAACACTGTGCAATCATCAGTGAACATCCCCATTTCTGACCTTATGATGGAGGGAAGGTCATTGATGAAGCAGCTGAAGATGATGCTGAAAACGTCGTGGACAGCACGTTTAGTGAGATGGTCACACCGCAGGTAAAGGTTGTACAGGCAGGAAGTAATTGGGTGACCACCAGGCAGAGTAAGAGGAGCAGGCAGGCAGTGCTGGGGTCCCCTGTGGCCGTCCCCCTCTCAAACAAATATACCGCTTTGGATATTGTTGAGGGGGATGACTTATCAGGGGAAGGCAGCAGCAGCCAACTTCCCGGCACCAGGGGTAGCTCTGCTGCACAGGCTGGGAGGAAAAAGAGTGGAAGAGCTATAGTGGTAGGGGATTCTATCGTAAGGGGAACAGACAGGCATTTCTGTGGCCATAAACGTGACTCCAGGATGGTTTGTTGCCTCCCTGGTGCCAGGTTCATGGATGTCACTGAGCGGCTACAGGGCATTCTCAAGGGGGAGGGTGAGCAGGCAGAGGTCGTGGTCCACATTGGGACCAACGACAAAGGTAGGAAGGGAGATGAGGTCCTGCATCAAGAATTTAGGGAGCTGGGTAGCAGATTAAAGAGCAGGACCTCAAAGGTTGTAATCTCTGGATTACTCCCAGTGCCACGGGCTAGTGAGTATAGAAATAGGAGGATAGAACAGATGAATGCGTGGCTAAAGAGTTGGTGCAGGTGGGAGGGTTTCAGTTTCCTGGATCACTGGGCCTGCTTCTGGGGAAGGTGGGACTTGTACAAGTCGGACGGGTTGCACCTGAACCAGAGCGGGACAAATATCCTTGCGGGGAGGTTTGCTAGCACTGTTGGGGGGGGTTTAAACTAACTTGGCAGGGGGATGGGATACAGAGTGGAGCTACAATAGGGGGTGATGTGCAGCCAAATATAGAGAAAAAAACAAGTCAGCTTGGAAGACAGGGCAAATATGTGAGGGCAAGGCTGGATGGCATCTATTTTAATGCAAGGAGTCTTGCGAATAAGGTGGATGAACTGAAGGTGTTGATAAACACATGGGAGTATGATATTGTTGCTGTCACAGAGACATGGTTGAGGGAGGGGCAAGACTGGCAGCTCAATATTCCGGGGTACAGAATCTTCAGGCAAGACAGAGGGGGAGGTATAAGAGGAGGGGGGGTCGCAATATTAATTAAAGAATCAATTACTGCCATAAGGAGGGATGATATATTAGCAGGTTCCTCTAATGAGGCCATATGGGTGGAGCTTAAAAACAAAAAGGGGGCAAGCACTTTGATGGGAGTGTACTATAGGCCCCCAAACAGTCAGGGGGAGATAGAGGAACAGATATGTAGGCAAATCTCAGAAAATTGTGCAAATAATAGGGTAATAATAGTGGGGGATTTCAACTTCCCCAATATTAACTGGGATACTCAGAGTGTAAAAGGCTTAGAGGGTACAAAATTCTTAACATGCATCCAGGAGAGCTTTTTGAGCCAGCATGTAGAAAGTCCGACAAGAGAGGGGGCGGTACTGGACCTAATTCTAGGGAATGTGGCCGGCCAAGTGGAAGAAGTGCTAGTAGGTGAGCACTTTGGTGACAGTGACCATAATTCGGTGAGATTTAAGGTGATCATGGAAAAGGACAGGGAGGGGCCGGAAATAAAGGTTCTAAATTGGGGGAAGGCCGATTTTAATAGGATAAGGCAGGATCTGGCCAAAATGGACTGGGATCAGCTGCTTGTAGGAAAATCCGCATCGGAGCAATGGGAGTCTTTCAGAAGGGAGATTGAGACCATACAATGGCAACATGTTCCCGTAAAGGTCAAGGGTGGTTCCAAGAACTCCAGGGAACCTTGGATGTCAGGGGATATACGAGAATGGATTAGGAAAAAAAGGAGGGCTTTTGGCAGATACAAAAGGCTAAAGACGGAGGAAGCCCTAGAGGAGTACAAAAAGTGCAGGGGGATACTTAAAAAAGAAATTAGGAGATCAAGGAGGGGCCATGAAATAACACTGGCGAGCAAAATAAAGGAAAATCCTAAGATGTTTTATAAGTATATTAAGGGTAAGAGGATGACTAGGGAAAAAATAGGGCCCATTAGGGACAAAAATGGCAATCTGTGTGTGGAGCCGGCAGATGTAGGAGGGGTTCTAAATGAATTTTTTGCATCAGTTTTCACTATGGAGAAGGACGATGTAGACATAGAAATACGGCAGGGGGACTGTGATATACTCGAACATATTAACATCGAGTGGGAGGAGGTATTGGCGGTTTTAGCAGGCCTAAAAATGGATAAATCCCCAGGCCCGGATGAAATGTATCCCAGGCTACTGTGTGAGGCAAAGGAGGAGATTGCGGGGGCTCTAACACATATATTCAGAACCTCTCTGGCCACAGGGGATGTGCCAGAGGACTGGAGAACCGCTAATGTCGTACCATTATTCAAGAAGGGGAGTAGGGAAAAACCGGGGAACTACAGGCCAGTGAGCCTAACATCAGTGGTAGGAAAATTATTGGAAAAAATTCTGAAGGACAAAATTAGTCTCCACTTGGAGAAGCAAGGATTGATCAGGAATAGTCAACATGGCTTTGTCAAGGGAAGATCATGTCTGACTAATTTGATTGAATTTTTTGAGGGGGTGACTGGGCGTGTGGATGAGGGTAACGCAGTGGATGTGGTATACATGGATTTCAGTAAGGCCTTCGATAAAGTCCCGCACAGGAGACTGGTCAAGAAGGTACGAGCCCATGGAATCCAGGGTGCCTTGGCACTTTGGATACAAAACTGGCTTAGTGGCAGAAGGCAGAGGGTGATGGTCGAAGGTTGTTTTTGTGACTGGAAGCCTGTGGCCAGTGGGGTACCACAGGGATCGGTGCTGGGTCCCTTGCTGTTTGTGGTCTACATTAATGACTTGGATATGAATGTAAAAGGTATGATCAGTAAGTTCGCTGATGATACAAAAATTGGTAGGGTGGTAAATAGCGAGGAGGATAGCCTCAGTCTGCAGGACGATATAGATGGGTTGGTCAGATGGGCGGAACAGTGGCAAATGGAATTTAACCCGGAAAAGTGCGAGGTGATGCACTTTGGAGGGACTAACAAGGCAAGGGAATACACAATGAATGGGAGGACCCTAGGCAAGACAGAGGGTCAGAGGGATCTTGGTGTGCAAGTTCACAGATCCCTGAAGGCGGCGGAACAGGTAGATAAGGTGGTAAAGAAGGCATATGGGATACTTGCCTTTATTAGCCGAGGCATAGAATATAAGAGCAAGGAGGTTATGATGGAGCTGTATAAAACACTGGTTAGGCCACAGCTGGAGTACTGTGTGCAGTTCTGGTCGCCACACTACAGGAAGGATGTGATCGCTTTGGAGAGGGTGCAGAGGAGATTCACCAGGATGTTACCAGGGCTGGAGCGCTTCAGCTATGAAGAGAGACTGGGAAGATTGGGTTTGTTTTCCTTGGAGCAGAGGAGGCTGAGGGGCGACATGATTGAGGTGTACAAAATTATGAGGGGCACAGATAGGATGGATACTAAGGAGCTTTTTCCCTTCGTTGAGGGTTCTATAACAAGGGGACATAGATTCAAGGTAAAAGGCGGGAGGTTTAGAGGGGATTTGAGAAAGAACTTTTTCACCCAGAGGTTGGTTGGAGTCTGGAACTCACTGCCTGAAAGGGTTGTGGAGGCAGGAACCCTCACAACATTCAAGAAGCATTTGGATGAGCACTTGAAATGCCATAGCATACAAGGCTACGGACCAAATGCTGGAATATGGGATTAGAGTAGACAGGGCTTGATGGCCGGCGCAGACACGATGGGCCGAAGGGCCTCTATCCGTGCTGTATAACTCTATGACTCTCTATGACTCTATGATTGATCCTCGGACACTGCCCTGAGGAACTCCTGCAGCAGTGTCCTGGAGACCATCAGAACCCCCAGGAAAATGGAGCAGACAGCTGGGAATAGCCACTTAGACCATTTCCCTGAAGGTTCTGCTGGTCTTTGCCAAAGTCTTGGGAGAACCTCTGCAGAATTCCAGGGTCATATTATTTACCAATGGGAAAAAGTGCTCCCAAGGGAATGTTGTTCTATGTAAATTGAGATTAAGGTCAGAAACCGGATGAGTCCCGTATGTGGCATTGGTGCAATCAGCATTTGCCTTGCCAGAGTATAAAATTATCCCCCCAAATACCAAACCCTCCTTTCACCCCACAAAGTTTCTGCTTGTGATTGCGATGCCTGGTGCAAAGTGTTGGCTGAGGATAGGGTGGCACTTTTTTTTAAAAATTATTTCTCGAGATGTGGGCATCGCTGGCATTTATTGCCCATCCTGCGATGCCCTGAGAAGATGGTGATAGGTCAACTGAGTGGCTTGCTGGGCCAATTCAGAGGGCAGTTGAGAGTCAACCATGTTGGTGTGGGACTTGGCTGTAGTGTCCCTCTGATGGTCCAATGTGCTGCTCACACTAAAGGGGAGATTTTCCACTTCCAACAAAAGGTCACGGGTTGGAGATTTTCGATTTCCCAATATGGAGGGAGCATCAAAATAGGAAATCTTCCCCTTTGCAGTTCAGACTCCCAGTGAAGAATAGTCACTTGCCTCAGTACCTGTGGAACTTTGGCCCAGCGCCATCGGCTGGCAGGAGACAATCATGTGCATTCATTCCTCTGATTGCAAGGAAAGGACGTGCATTTTTATAGCAACTTTCACAACCTCAGGACGTCCCAAAGCGTTTCACAGCCAATGAAGTACCTTTTTGAAGTGTACTCACTGTTGTAATATTGGCGAGACCCCACTGTTGTAATATTGGCAAGACCCCACAAACAGCAATGACCAGATCATCTGCATTCAGATGTTGAACACGGACTGCAGCGGTTCAAGGCGGCGGCTCACCACCACCTTCTCAAGGGCAATTAGGGATGGGCAATAAATGCCGGCCTCGCCAGCGACGCCCACATCCCATGAACGAATAAAAAAAAATGTTAGCCAGGGCTTAGAAATAGAAGCCATGAGATCTTTTACATCCACCTCAGAGGGCAGACAGGCCCTTGATTTGACATCTTATTCAAAAAAGGCAGCACTATCTAATGGTGTGGTGCTCCCTCAGTATGTTCAGCCTGGATTATGGGCTCACCTCTCTGGAGGAGGGCTTGGACCTCCGACTTTCTGACTCAGAATCGAGCGTGCGACCCACTGAGCCACGACTGACGCTCACATAAAGATTTTCAAAATCGAAAAGTCACCGTTTTGCCTGGTGTAATCCTGCACTGCAATCCCCACAAGGCTTTTCTTGTGATGCAACTTCCAAGGACAGTCATGATTTTCACTGATCGAGGAGCCATTCTGGCCTCAATAGGAATTTGCAACAAGACTGAATCACTTGAAAAGGTTGATATTTTTGACGGAAGGTTTTTTTTCCCCCTCTGGAAGTGACGGGTTAATGATTTAAGTGTTGCTCGTCACGTGCCAATGAATCTCAGTTACTAATCGCAGTCACCAAGGAAGAGTGAGTGAGTGAGTGGAGTGAGTGAAGAGGAGGGCGTCTAGTCATCTCCCTCCACCTCCACTCAATCACACACTCCCTACAGTCTGGAAACAGTGTCGTTCTGCTCTTGCAATCTTTCGGTTTTCCCTCCCAATATCTGCGGGGTTTTTGCAACGACTTGTGACGCCAAGAACCTTCTGTTTGATGTGAAAAGATTGTTTGATGCTGAATTGTCCCGTGGATTCTTGGCTCTCGTCAAAGATTGATGTCAGGAAGTGGAGTTCGGTGGGATCGGACTCCTGGTCAATTTCAGACTTTCTTTTAACTCTTGAAATTGACCCAAGTGATTCCTGGGGAAAGAGGTGACATGTCAGTTACATGGAGTGAGGAATCCCAGAGCCGGGCACTGAGAGTAATGAGGGTTACCATTTGAATATCAACCGCTAGCTAAGGCTTGGAGCTGATGATGTTTCCTAGTTCCTGGGATCTTGCCTTAGGGGATGGAGATGATGGGACCAAAATGTCCCCTTGGACCATCGAGAACAACAGCAACAGCAGCAGCCCCCACTGTGAGGGTCAAACCCTGAACTTCACCAGTTTGGAGAAGGTCTTTATTGGGGTGATCTTGACCCTGATCACCGCCGGGACGGTCCTTGGCAACACTCTGGCCGTGATCTCGGTTTGTTTTGTGAAGAAGATGAGACAACCCTCCAACTACCTGCTGGTCTCCCTGGCGGTGGCCGATCTCTCGGTGGCCGTGGCGGTCATGCCTTTCGTCATCGTGACCGACCTAACCGGAGGGGAATGGCTTTTCGGGAAAGTCTTCTGCAATATCTTCATCGTCATGGATGTCATGTGTTGCACCGCATCTATCTTGACTTTGTGTATGATCAGTGTGGACAGGTAAGGGGGGCTTCTGAGACTTTATCTCCAGTCCTTTCTTTCCCCAACCCAACTCAGCTTTCAACCCTTAGTCAACTTTATGCCTATTGCGGGAGCTGAAGATTCAGTGCACCAATTTAATATTGAAATATTTTAGATCAAATCAAGTTACTTCGATGAGATGAAATCCCATCCATTTGAGATTGGGTGACGGTTTATATTTTTGACGTTTGTAGATGTTTACATTCACTCTGAAATTCCCCAGTGATCACAGTCACTGCCCACTAACACTCCCGATGGGTGGGATTTCTTTACACTGTGATTTCGATCAATCCATATTTTTCAGTTTCAGTTATATCTGAAAAATGTGCCTAAAGTCACAGGTCTTCAGGCTGGAACGCCCAGATCCCAAGGGGCGAACACACAGAGAGATCCCAGGCACTGGGCTCAGTCATCAGATTCCCGTTGACCATCGATTTCTCCCTCTGTGTTTGTTGACTTACTAACGTGTTATTTTTTGGTTGCTGTTCACTCAACAAGAGATTCTGCAATGGGAGCACATGTTTCCCTGTAACCAGCTAACATTGTCTTTTGAAAGTGAGCTCAGTGGGGTGGCCGGGCGGATATTGAGGAGGGTCACCGCACAGGAAAGTTTGACATCCACTTTCAATGCAGCCAGACTCCTGCCCACAGCTTTGAAAGGGCTGAATCTTACAGTTATCCTTTGATAATTGTTCTACCCCTGATAATTGTTTATTCCACCAGCGATTTCTGCAATGATCCTCCTGATCTGACTCTGCAAATTCAGCAGGAACCCAAAGAAAAAGTTACACGATTTTACTCGCTTTTCACCCGGGTTTCTGCAGATCTTCACTCTCACGGCAGGAGATTGAGAAACTCACGCAGAAATCTGTCCCGTTCTATCGTTAGATTTTTTGGTTTTCACATTAAGATAATCGAAAAATGAAATTGCTGTTTATTTAACATCAGAATAGCAGCTAAAGTCCAATTCTTTAAACTTGATGATTTCATAATTCCTAGTGATTCTCCGATGGCATTGTCCCAGGGTGTGGAGAGATGACATCTCCCTGTTGCTCTTGTACCCAGTGCTCAGTGCACCATCACTGCCAGTGCAACTGAGATGGAGCTTCCAATAACAGTGTGATATGGAATAGCTGATCTCCCATGACATCCCTCACAAGAAAAATGAAGTCAGTTTCTCTCTCCGGGTATCTGTCTGCTTCTCTCTCATTCTGTGTGAACCTTTCTCTTTTATTCCTTGTCTTTCTCTTTATCTTGCAGTGTCCCTCTTTATTTCTCTGAATACCTCTGGCACTTTGTCTCATTTCCACATCTGTATCATTTTGTCTCGATGTGGAGATGCCGGTGATGGACTGGGGTTGACAAATGTAAGGAATCTTACAACACCAGGTTATAGTCCAACTGTTTTATTTGAAAATCATAAGCTTTCGGAGGCATTCTCCTTGGAGAAAGTGTTGGACTATAACCTGGTGTTGTAAGATTCCTTACATTCACTTTGTCTCCACTTCTCGAGCTTTGATCATTCATTAATTTCTCCGTTTCCCACCATGCTTCCCTTTATATTCTTTTTTTCTGTCTGTTTCAACTTTGTCCACTGATTGATTCTCACTTTCCTTATCCACTGATTCTCACTTTCCTTATCCCCTGATTCTCACTTTCCTTATCTCTCGATTCTCACTTTCCTTATCCCCTGATTCTCACTTTCCTTATCTCCTGATTCTCACTTTCCTTATCCCCTGATTCTCACTTTCCTTATCCCCTGATTCTCACTTTCCTTATCCCCTGATTCTCACTTTCCTTATCTCCTGATTCTCAATTTCCTTATCTCCTGATTCTCACTTTCCTTATCTCCTGATTCTCACTTTCCTTATCGCCTGATTCTCACTTTCCTTATCTCTCGATTCTCACTTTCCTTATCCCCTGATTCTCACTTTCCTTTTCCCCCGATTCTCACTTTCCTTATCCCCTGATTCTCACTTTCCTTATCTCTCGATTCTCACTTTCCTTATCTCTCGATTCTCACTTTCCTTATCCCCTGATTCTCACTTTCCTTATCCCCTGATTCTCACTTTCCTTATCCCCTGATTCTTACTTTCCTTATCTCCTGATGCTCACTTTCCTTATCCCCTGATTCTCACTTTCCTTATCCCCTGATTCTCACTTTCCTTATCCCATGATTCTCACTTTCCTTATCCCCTGATTCTCACTTTCCTTATCCCCTGATTCTCACTTTCGTTATCTCCTGATTCTCACTTTCCTTATCCCCTGATTCTCACTTTCCTTATCCCCCGATTCTCACTTTCCTTATATGGAATATGGGATTAGATTAGACTGGGCTTGATGGCCGGCGCGGACACGATGGGCCGAAGGGCCTCTATCCGTGCTGTATAACTCTATGACTCTATGATTCTCACTTTCCTTATCCCCTGATTCTCACTTTCCTTATCTCCTGATTCTCACTTTCCTTATCCCCTGATTCTCACTTTCCTTATCTCCTGATTCTCACTTTCCTTATCCCCTGATTCTCACTTTCCTTATCCCCTGATTCTCACTTTCCTTATCTCTCGATTCTCACTTTCCTTATCCCCTGATTCTCACTTTCCTTATCTCTCGATTCTCACTTTCCTTATCCCCTGATTCTCACTTTCGTTATCCCCTGATTCTCACTTTCCTTATCCCCTGATTCTCACTTTCCTTATCTCTCGATTCTCACTTTCCTTATCCCCTGATTCTCACTTTCCTTATCCCCTGATTCTCACTTTCCTTATCTCTCGATTCTCACTTTCCTTATCCCCTGATTCTCACTTTCCTTATCCCCTGATTCTCACTTTCCTTATCTCCTGATTCTCACTTTCCTGATCCCCTTATTCTCACTTTCCTTATCCCCTGATTCTCACTTTCCTTATCCCCTGATTCTCACTTTCCTTATCTCCTGATTCTCACTTTCCTTATCTCCTGATTCTCACTTTCCTTATCCCCTGATTCTCACTTTCCTTATCTCCTGATTCTCACTTTCCTTATCCCCTGATTCTCACTTTCCTTATCTCCTGATTCTCACTTTCCTTATCTCTCGATTCTAACTTTCCTTATCTCCTGATTCTCACTTTCCTTATCCCCTGATTCTCACTTTCCTTATCTCTCGATTCTCACTTTCCTTATCCCCTGATTCTCACTTTCCTTATCCCCTGATTCTCACTTTCCTTATCTCCTGATTCTCACTTTCCTTATCCCCTGATTCTCACTTTCCTTATCCCCTGATTCTCACTTTCCTTATCTCTCGATTCTCACTTTCCTTATCCCCTGATTCTCACTTTCCTTATCCCCTGATTCTCACTTTCCTTATCTCTCGATTCTCACTTTCCTTATCCCCTGATTCTCACTTTCCTTATCTCTCGATTCTCACTTTCCTTATCCCCTGATTCTCACTTTCCTTATCCCCTGATTCTCACTTTCCTTATCTCCTGATTCTCACTTTCCTTATCCCCTGATTCTCACTTTCCTTATCTCTCGATTCTCACTTTCCTTATCTCCTGATTCTCACTTTCCTTATCCCCTGATTCTCACTTTCCTTATCTCCTGATTCTCACTTTCCTTATCCCCTGATTCTCACTTTCCTTATCTCCTGATTCTCACTTTCCTTTACCCCTGATTCTCACTTTCCTTATCTCTCGATTCTCACTTTCCTTATCTCCTGATTCTCACTTTCCTTATCCCCTGATTCTCACTTTCCTTATCCCCTGATTCTCACTTTCCTTATCTCTCGATTCTCACTTTCCTTATCCCCTGATTCTCACTTTCCTTATCCCCTGATTCTCACTTTCCTTATCCCCTGATTCTCACTTTCCTTATCTCTCGATTCTCACTTTCCTTATCTCCTGATTCTCACTTTCCTTATCTCTCGATTCTCACTTTCCTTATCCCCTGATTCTCACTTTCCTTATCCCCTGATTCTCACTTTCCTTATCCCCTGATTCTCACTTTCCTTATCTCTCGATTCTCACTTTCCTTATCCCCTGATTCTCACTTTCCTGATCCCCTGATTCTCACTTTCCTTATCCCCTGATTCTCACTTTCCTTATCTCCTGATTCTCACTTTCCTTATCTCTCGATTCTCACTTTCCTTATCCCCTGATTCTCACTTTCCTTATCTCTCGATTCCCACTTTCCTTATCTCCTGATTCTCACTTTCCTTATCCCCTGATTCTCACTTTCCTTATCCCCTGATTCTCACTTTCCTTATCCCCCGATTCTCACTTTCCTTATCCCCCGATTCTCACTTTCCTTATCTCCTGATTCTCACTTTCCTTATCCCCTGATTCTCACTTTCCTTTTCTCCTGATTCTCACTTTCCTTATCCCCTGATTCTCACTTTCCTTATCCCCTGATTCTCACTTTCCTTATCTCCTGATTCTCACTTTCCTTATCCCCTGATTCTCACTTTCCTTATCTCTCGATTCTCACTTTCCTTATCTCCTGATTCTCACTTTCCTTATCTCTCGATTCTCACTTTCCTTATCCCCTGATTCTCACTTTCCTTATCCCCTGATTCTCACTTTCCTTATCCCCTGATTCTCACTTTCCTTATCTCTCGATTCTCACTTTCCTTATCCCCTGATTCTCACTTTCCTTATCCCCTGATTCTCACTTTCCTTATCCCCTGATTCTCACTTTCCTTATCTCCTGATTCTCATTTTCTTATCCCCTGATTCTCACTTTCCTTATCTCTCGATTCTCACTTTCCTTATCCCCTGATTCTCACTTTCCTTATCTCTCGAATCCCACTTTCCTTATCTCCTGATTCTCACTTTCCTTATCCCCTGATTCTGACTTTCCTTATCCCCCGATTCTCACTTTCCTTATATGGAATATGGGATTAGATTAGACTGGGCTTGATGGCCGGCGCGGACACGATGGGCCGAAGGGCCTCTATCCGTGCTGTATAACTCTATGACTCTATGATTCTCACTTTCCTTATCTCCTGATTCTCACTTTCCTTATCCCCTGATTCTCACTTTCCTTATCTCCTGATTCTCACTTTCCTTATCCCCTGATTCTCACTTTCCTTATCCCCTGATTCTCACTTTCCTTATCTCTCGATTCTCACTTTCCTTATCCCCTGATTCTCACTTTCCTTATCTCTCGATTCTCACTTTCCTTATCCCCTGATTCTCACTTTCGTTATCCCCTGATTCTCACTTTCCTTATCCCCTGATTCTCACTTTCCTTATCTCTCGATTCTCACTTTCCTTATCCCCTGATTCTCACTTTCCTTATCCCCTGATTCTCACTTTCCTTATCTCCTGATTCTCACTTTCCTTATCTCTCGATTCTAACTTTCCTTATCTCCTGATTCTCACTTTCCTTATCCCCTGATTCTCACTTTCCTTATCTCTCGATTCTCACTTTCCTTATCCCCTGATTCTCACTTTCCTTATCTCCTGATTCTCACTTTCCTTATCCCCTGATTCTCACTTTCCTTATCCCCTGATTCTCACTTTCCTTATCTCTCGATTCTCACTTTCCTTATCCCCTGATTCTCACTTTCCTTATCCCCTGATTCTCACTTTCCTTATCTCTCGATTCTCACTTTCCTTATCCCCTGATTCTCACTTTCCTTATCTCTCGATTCTCACTTTCCTTATCCCCTGATTCTCACTTTCCTTATCTCTCGATTCTCACTTTCCTTATCTCCTGATTCTCACTTTCCTTATCCCCTGATTCTCACTTTCCTTATCTCTCGATTCTCACTTTACTTATCTCCTGATTCTCACTTTCCTTATCCCCTGATTCTCACTTTCCTTATCTCCTGATTCTCACTTTCCTTATCCCCTGATTCTCACTTTCCTTATCTCCTGATTCTCACTTTCCTTATCCCCTGATTCTCACTTTCCTTATCTCTCGATTCTCACTTTCCTTATCTCCTGATTCTCACTTTCCTTATCCCCTGATTCTCACTTTCCTTATCCCCTGATTCTCACTTTCCTTATCTCTCGATTCTCACTTTCCTTATCCCCTGATTCTCACTTTCCTTATCCCCTGATTCTCACTTTCCTTATCTCTCGATTCTCACTTTCCTTATCCCCTGATTCTCACTTTCCTTATCCCCTGATTCTCACTTTCCTTATCTCTCGATTCTCACTTTCCTTATCTCCTGATTCTCACTTTCCTTATCTCTCGATTCTCACTTTCCTTATCCCCTGATTCTCACTTTCCTTATCCCCTGATTCTCACTTTCCTTATCCCCTGATTCTCACTTTCCTTATCTCGCGATTCTCACTTTCCTTATCCCCTGATTCTCACTTTCCTGATCCCCTGATTCTCACTTTCCTTATCCCCTGATTCTCACTTTCCTTATCTCCTGATTCTCACTTTCCTTATCTCTCGATTCTCACTTTCCTTATCCCCTGATTCTCACTTTCCTTATCTCTCGATTCCCACTTTCCTTATCTCCTGATTCTCACTTTCCTTATCCCCTGATTCTCACTTTCCTTATCCCCCGATTCTCACTTTCCTTATCCCCCGATTCTCACTTTCCTTATCTCCTGATTCTCACTTTCCTTATCCCCTGATTCTCACTTTCCTTTTCTCCTGATTCTCACTTTCCTTATCCCCTGATTCTCACTTTCCTTATCCCCTGATTCTCACTTTCCTTATCTCCTGATTCTCACTTTCCTTATCCCCTGATTCTCACTTTCCTTATCCCCTGATTCTCACTTTCCTTATCTCTCGATTCTCACTTTCCTTATCTCCTGATTCTCACTTTCCTTATCTCTCGATTCTCACTTTCCTTATCCCCTGATTCTCACTTTCCTTATCCCCTGATTCTCACTTTCCTTATCCCCTGATTCTCACTTTCCTTATCTCTCGATTCTCACTTTCCTTATCCCCTGATTCTCACTTTCCTTATCCCCTGATTCTCACTTTCATTATCCCCTGATTCTCACTTTCCTTATCTCCTGATTCTCATTTTCTTATCCCCTGATTCTCACTTTCCTTATCTCTCGATTCTCACTTTCCTTATCCCCTGATTCTCACTTTCCTTATCTCTCGAATCCCACTTTCCTTATCTCCTGATTCTCACTTTCCTTATCCCCTGATTCTCACTTTCCTTATCCCCTGATTCTCACTTTCCTTATCCCCCGATTCTCACTTTCCTTATCCCCTGATTCTCACTTTCCTTTTCTCCTGATTCTCACTTTCCTTATCCCCTGATTCTCACTTTCCTTATCTCCTGATTCTCACTTTCCTTATCCCCTGATTCTCACTTTCCTTATCTCCTGATTCTCACTTTCCTTATCTCTCGATTCTCACTTTCCTTATCCCCTGATTCTCACTTTCCTTATCCCCTGATTCTCACTTTCCTTATCCCCTGATTCTCACTTTCCTTATCTCTCGATTCTCACTTTCCTTATCCCCTGTTTCTCACTTTCCTTATCCCCTGATTCTCACTTTCCTTATCTCTCGATTCTCACTTTCCTTATCCCCTGATTCTCACTTTCCTTATCTCTCGATTCTCACTTTCCTTATCCCCTGATTCTCACTTTCCTTATCCCCTGATTCTCACTTTTCTTATCTCCTGATTCTCACTTTCCTTATCCCCTGATTCTCACTTTCCTTATCCCCTGATTCTCACTTTCCTTATCTCTCGATTCTCACTTTCCTTATCCCCTGATTCTCACTTTCCTTATCCCCTGATTCTCACGTTCCTTATCTCTCGATTCTCACTTTCCTTATCCCCTGATTCTCACTTTCCTTATCTCTCGATTCTCACTTTCCTTATCCCCTGATTCTCACTTTCCTTATCTCCTGATTCTCACTTTCCTTATCCCCTGATTCTCGCTTTCCTTATCCCCTGATTCTCACTTTCCTTATCTCTCGATTCTCACTTTCCTTATCTCCTGATTCTCACTTTCCTTATCCCCTGATTCTCATTTTCCTTATCTCCTGATTCTCACTTTCCTTATCCCCTGATTCTCACTTTCCTTATCTCCTGATTCTCACTTTCCTTATCCCCTGATTCTCACTTTCCTTATCTCTCGATTCTCACTTTCCTTATCCCCTGATTCTCACTTTCCTTATCCCCTGATTCTCACTTTCCTTATCCCCTGATTCTCACTTTCCTTATCTCTCGATTCTCACTTTCCTTATCCCCTGATTCTCACTTTCCTTATCCCCTGATTCTCACTTTCCTTATCTCTCGATTCTCACTTTCCTTATCCCCTGATTCTCACTTTCCTTATCCCCTGATTCTCACTTTCCTTATCTCTCGATTCTCACTTTCCTTATCTCCTGATTCTCACTTTCCTTATCTCTCGATTCTCACTTTCCTTATCCCCTGATTCTCACTTTCCTTATCCCCTGATTCTCACTTTCCTTATCTCTCGATTCTCACTTTCCTTATCCCCTGATTCTCACTTTCCTTATCCCCTGATTCTCACTTTCCTTATCCCCTGATTCTCACTTTCCTTATCTCTCGATTCTCACTTTCCTTATCCCCTGTTTCTCACTTTCCTTATCCCCTGATTCTCACTTTCCTTATCTCTCGATTCTCACTTTCCTTATCCCCTGATTCTCACTTTCCTTATCCCCTGATTCTCACTTTCCTTATCCCCTGATTCTCACTTTTCTTATCTCCTGATTCTCACTTTCCTTATCCCCTGATTCTCACTTTCCTTATCCCCTGATTCTCACTTTCCTTATCTCTCGATTCTCACTTTCCTTATCCCCTGATTCTCACTTTCCTTATCCCCTGATTCTCACGTTCCTTATCTCTCGATTCTCACTTTCCTTATCCCCTGATTCTCACTTTCCTTATCTCTCGATTCTCACTTTCCTTATCCCCTGATTCTCACTTTCCTTATCTCCTGATTCTCACTTTCCTTATCCCCTGATTCTCACTTTCCTTATCTCTCGATTCTCACTTTCCTTATCTCCTGATTCTCACTTTCCTTATCCCCTGATTCTCACTTTCCTTATCTCCTGATTCTCACTTTCCTTATCCCCTGATTCTCACTTTCCTTATCTCCTGATTCTCACTTTCCTTATCCCCTGATTCTCACTTTCCTTATCTCTCGATTCTCACTTTCCTTATCCCCTGATTCTCACTTTCCTTATCCCCTGATTCTCACTTTCCTTATCCCCTGATTCTCACTTTCCTTATCTCTCGATTCTCACTTTCCTTATCCCCTGATTCTCACTTTCCTTATCCCCTGATTCTCACTTTCCTTATCTCTCGATTCTCACTTTCCTTATCCCCTGATTCTCACTTTCCTTATCCCCTGATTCTCACTTTCCTTATCTCTCGATTCTCACTTTCCTTATCTCCTGATTCGCACTTTCCTTATCTCTCGATTCTCACTTTCCTTATCCCCTGATTCTCACTTTCCTTATCCCCTGATTCTCACTTTCCTTATCCCCTGATTCTCACTTTCCTTATCTCTCGATTCTCACTTTCCTTATCCCCTGATTCTCACTTTCCTTATCCCCTGATTCTCACTTTCCTTATCCCCTGATTCTAACTTTCCTTATCCCCTGATTCTCACTTTCCTTATCCCCTGATTCTCACTTTCCTTATCTCTCGATTCCCACTTTCCTTATCTCCTGATTCTCACTTTCCTTATCCCCTGATTCTCACTTTCCTTATCCCCTGATTCTCACTTTCCTTATCCCCTGATTCTCACTTTCCTTTTCTCCTGATTCTCACTTTCCTTATCCCCTGATTCTCACTTTCCTTATCTCCTGATTCTCACTTTCCTTATCCCCTGATTCTCACTTTCCTTATCTCTCGATTCTCACTTTCCTTATCCCCTGATTCTCACTTTCCTTATCCCCTGATTCTCACTTTCCTTATCCCCTGATTCTCACTTTCCTTATCTCTCGATTCTCACTTTCCTTATCCCCTGTTTCTCAATTTCCTTATCCCCTGATTCTCACTTTCCTTATCCCCTGATTCTCACTTTCCTTATCCCCTGATTCTCACTTTCCTTATCTCTCGATTCTCACTTTCCTTATCCCCTGTTTCTCAATTTCCTTATCCCCTGATTCTCACTTTCCTTATCTCTCGATTCTCACTTTCCTTATCCCCTGATTCTCACTTTCCTTATCTCTCGATTCTCACTTTCCTTATCCCCTGATTCTCACTTTCCTTATCCCCTGATTCTCACTTTTCTTATCTCCTGATTCTCACTTTCCTTATCCCCTGATTCTCACTTTCCTTATCCCCTGATTCTCACTTTCCTTATCTCTCGATTCTCACTTTCCTTATCCCCTGATTCTCGCTTTCCTTATCCCCTGATTCTCACTTTCCTTATCTCTCGATTCTCACTTTCCTTATCTCCTGATTCTCACTTTCCTTATCCCCTGATTCTCACTTTCCTTATCTCCTGATTCTCACTTTCCTTATCCCCTGATTCTCACTTTCCTTATCTCTCGATTCTCACTTTCCTTATCCCCTGATTCTCACTTTCCTTATCTCCTGATTCTCACTTTCCTTATCCCCTGATTCTCACTTTCCTTATCTCTCGATTCTCACTTTCCTTATCCCCTGATTCTCACTTTCCTTATCCCCTGATTCTCACTTTCCTTATCTCTCGATTCTCACTTTCCTTATCCCCTGATTCTCACTTTCCTTATCCCCTGATTCTCACTTTCCTTATCTCTCGATTCTCACTTTCCTTATCCCCTGATTCTCACTTTCCTTATCCCCTGATTCTCACTTTCCTTATCTCTCGATTCTCACTTTCCTTATCTCCTGATTCTCACTTTCCTTATCTCTCGATTCTCACTTTCCTTATCCCCTGATTCTCACTTTCCTTATCCCCTGATTCTCACTTTCCTTATCTCTCGATTCTCACTTTCCTTATCCCCTGATTCTCACTTTCCTTATCCCCTGATTCTCACTTTCCTTATCCCCTGATTCTCACTTTCCTTATCTCTCGATTCTCACTTTCCTTATCCCCTGATTCTCACTTTCCTTATCTCTCGATTCCCACTTTCCTTATCTCCTGATTCTCACTTTCCTTATCCCCTGATTCTCACTTTCCTTATCCCCTGATTCTCACTTTCCTTATCTCCTGATTCTCACTTTCCTTATCCCCTGATTCTCACTTTCCTTTTCTCCTGATTCTCACTTTCCTTATCCCCTGATTCTCACTTTCCTTATCCCCTGATTCTCACTTTCCTTATCTCCTGATTCTCACTTTCCTTATCCCCTGATTCTCACGTTCCTTATCTCCTGATTCTCACTTTCCTTATCCCCTGATTCTCACTTTCCTTATCCCCTGATTCTCACTTTCCTTATCCCCTGATTCTCACTTTCCTTATCTCTCGATTCTCACTTTCCTTATCCCCTGATTCTCACTTTCCTTATCCCCTGATTCTCACTTTCCTTATCTCTCGATTCTCACTTTCCTTATCTCCTGATTCTCACTTTCCTTATCTCTCGATTCTCACTTTCCTTATCCCCTGATTCTCACTTTCCTTATCCCCTGATTCTCTCTTTCCTTATCCCCTGATTCTCACTTTCCTTATCTCCTGATTCTCACTTTCCTTATCCCCTGATTCTCACTTTCCTTATCTCTCGATTCTCACTTTCCTTATCCCCTGATTCTCACTTTCCTTATCTCTCGATTCTCACTTTCCTTATCCCCTGATTCTCACTTTCCTTATCTCTCGATTCTCACTTTCCTTATCTCCTGATTCTCACTTTCCTTATCTCCTGATTCTCACTTTCCTTATACCCTGATTCTCACTTTCCTTATCCCCTGATTCTCACTTTACTTATCCCCCGATTCTCACTTTCCTTATCTCCTGATTCTCACTTTCCTTATCCCCTGATTCTCACTTTCCTTTTCTCCTGATTCTCACTTTCCTTATCCCCTGATTCTCACTTTCCTTATCTCCTGATTCTCACTTTCCTTATCCCCTGATTCTCACTTTCCTTATCCCCTGATTCTCACTTTCCTTATCCCCTGATTCTCACTTTCCTTATCTCTCGATTCTCACTTTCCTTATCCCCTGATTCTCACTTTCCTTATCCCCTGATTCTCACTTTCCTTATCTATCGATTCTCACTTTCCTTATCCCCTGTTTCTCACTTTCCTTATCCCCTGATTCTCACTTTCCTTATCTCTCGATTCTCACTTTCCTTATCCCCTGATTCTCACTTTCCTTATCTATCGATTCTCACTTTCCTTATCCCCTGTTTCTCACTTTCCTTATCCCCTGATTCTCACTTTCCTTATCTCTCGATTCTCACTTTCCTTATCCCCTGATTCTCACTTTCCTGATCCCCTTATTCTCACTTTCCTTATCCCCTGATTCTCACTTTCCTTATCCCCTGATTCTCACTTTCCTTATCCCCTGATTCTCACTTTCCTTATCCCCCGATTCTCACTTTCCTTATCTCCTGATTCTCACTTTCCTTATCCCCTGATTCTCACTTTCCTTATCCCCTGATTCTCACTTTCTCTATCCCCTGATTCTCACTTTCCTTATCCCCTGATTCTCACTTTCCTTATCTCTCGATTCTCACTTTCCTTATCCCCTGTTTCTCACTTTCCTTATCCCCTGATTCTCACTTTCCTTATCTCTCGATTCTCACTTTCCTTATCCCCTGATTCTCACTTTCCTTATCTCCTGATTCTCACTTTCCTTATCTCCTGATTCTCACTTTCCTTATCCCCTGATTCTCACTTTCCTTATCTCTCGATTCTCACTTTCCTTATCCCCTGATTCTCACTTTCCTTATCCCCTGATTCTCACTTTCCTTATCTCCTGATTCTCACTTTCCTTATCCCCTGTTTCTCACTTTCCTTATCCCCTGTTTCTCACTTTCCTTATCTCCTGATTCTCACTTTCCTTATCCCCTTTTTCTCACTTTCCTTATCACCTGATTCTCATTTTCCTTTTTCCCTGATTCTCACTTTCCTTATCCCCCGATTCTCACTTTCCTTATCTCCTGATTCGCACTTTCCTTATCCCCTGATTCTCACTTTCCTTATCTCTCGATTCTCACTTTCCTTATCCCCTGATTCTCACTTTCCTTATCTCTCGATTCTCACTTTCCTTATCCCCTGATTCTCACTTTCCTTATCTCCTGATTCGCACTTTCCTTATCCCCTGATTCTCACTTTCCTTATCCCCTGATTCTCACTTTCCTTATCTCCTGATTCGCACTTTCCTTATCCCCTGATTCTCACTTTCCTTATCTCCTGATTCGCACTTTCCTTATCCCCCGATTCTCACTTTCCTTATCTCTCGATTCTCACTTTCCTTATCCCCTGATTCTCACTTTCCTTATCTCCTGATTCTCACTTTCCTTATCCCCTGTTTCTCACTTTCCTTATCCCCTGATTCTCACTTTCCTTATCTCTCGATTCTCACTTTCCTTATCCCCTGATTCTCACTTTCCTTATCTCCTGATTCTCACTTTCCTTATCCCCTGTTTCTCACTTTCCTTATCCCCTGATTCTCACTTTCCTTATCCCCTGATTCTCACTTTCCTTATCCCCTGATTCTCACTTTCCTTATCTCCTGATTCTCACTTTCCTTATCCCCTGTTTCTCACTTTCCTTATCCCCTGTTTCTCACTTTCCTTATCTCCTGATTCTCACTTTCCTTATCCCCTGTTTCTCACTTTCCTTATCACCTGATTCTCATTTTCCTTTTTCCCTGATTCTCACTTTCCTTATCCCCCGATTCTCACTTTCCTTATCTCCTGATTCGCACTTTCCTTATCCCCTGATTCTCACTTTCCTTATCTCTCGATTCTCACTTTCCTTATCCCCTGATTCTCACTTTCCTTATCTCTCGATTCTCACTTTCCTTATCCCCTGATTCTCACTTTCCTTATCTCCTGATTCGCACTTTCCTTATCCCCTGATTCTCACTTTCCTTATCCCCTGATTCTAACTTTCCTTATCTCCTGATTCGCACTTTCCTTATCCCCTGATTCTCACTTTCCTTATCTCTCGATTCTCACTTTCCTTATCCCCTGATTCTCACTTTCCTTATCTCCTGATTCGCACTTTCCTTATCCCCTGATTCTCACTTTCCTTATCTCTCGATTCTCACTTTCCTTATCCCCTGATTCTCACTTTCCTTATCTCTCGATTCTCACTTTCCTTATCCCCTGATTCTCACTTTCCTTATCTCCTGATTCGCACTTTCCTTATCCCCTGATTCTCACTTTCCTTATCCCCTGATTCTCACTTTCCTTATCTCCTGATTCGCACTTTCCTTATCCCCTGATTCTCACTTTCCTTATCTCTCGATTCTCACTTTCCTTATCCCCTGATTCTCACTTTCCTTATCTCCTGATTCTCACTTTCCTTATCCCCTGTTTCTCACTTTCCTTATCCCCTGATTCTCACTTTCCTTATCCCCTGATTCTCACTTTCCTTATCTCCTGATTCTCACTTTCCTTATCCCCTGTTTCTCACTTTCCTTATCCCCTGTTTCTCACTTTCCTTATCTCCTGATTCTCACTTTCCTTATCCCCTGTTTCTCACTTTCCTTATCACCTGATTCTCATTTTCCTTTTTCCCTGATTCTCACTTTCCTTATCCCCCGATTCTCACTTTCCTTATCTCCTGATTCGCACTTTCCTTATCCCCTGATTCTCACTTTCCTTATCTCTCGATTCTCACTTTCCTTATCCCCTGATTCTCACTTTCCTTATCTCTCGATTCTCACTTTCCTTATCCCCTGATTCTCACTTTCCTTATCTCCTGATTCGCACTTTCCTTATCCCCTGATTCTCACTTTCCTTATCCCCTGATTCTCACTTTCCTTATCTCCTGATTCGCACTTTCCTTATCCCCTGATTCTCACTTTCCTTATCTCTCGATTCTCACTTTCCTTATCCCCTGATTCTCACTTTCCTTATCTCCTGATTCGCACTTTCCTTATCCCCTGATTCTCACTTTCCTTATCTCTCGATTCTCACTTTCCTTATCCCCTGATTCTCACTTTCCTTATCTCTCGATTCTCACTTTCCTTATCCCCTGATTCTCACTTTCCTTATCTCCTGATTCGCACTTTCCTTATCCCCTGATTCTCACTTTCCTTATCCCCTGATTCTCACTTTCCTTATCTCCTGATTCGCACTTTCCTTATCCCCTGATTCTCACTTTCCTTATCTCTCGATTCTCACTTTCCTTATCCCCCGATTCTCACTTTCCTTATCCCCCGATTCTCACTTTCCTTATCCCCTGATTCTCACTTTCCTTATACCCCGATTCTCACTTTCCTTATCTCCTGATTCTCACTTTCCTTATCTCCTGATTCTCACATTTCTTTTCCCCTGATTCTCACTTTCCTTATCCCCTGATTCACACTTTCCTTATCCCCTGATTCTCACTTTCCTTATCACCTGATTCTCATTTTCCTTTTCCCCTGATTCTCACTTTCCTTATCACCTGATTCTCACTTTCCTTATCCCCTGATTCTCACTTTCCTTTTCCCCTGATTCTCACTTTCCTTATCCCCCGTTTCTCACTTTCCTTTTCCCCTGATTCTCACTTTCCTTATCCCCTGATTCACACTTTCCTTATCTCTTTCTCCCCCCACCCCGTCCCTTTATTATTACATTTCATTTGCTTTTTCTATTTTCTGGCTGTTCCCTTGATCCTCTCTCTGGTACACATATACACCATGCACCCGAGATGGAGAAGCAGAATGCAGGCCAGAAACGGAACACGAAATCCGAGAGCCTGAGAATGTGTTTATGAGCGATTGAGGATTGAGTTTTGATCTGACTGGAGTCGGGAAAACTGGACACCCTTGTGTGACCACATTAACCAGCCTCACATGCAGAGCCCAGAAAAATGATCCCGAGGAACACTGAACGTTTTTTTAATGCAGAGCAGCAGAAGCACTGGGAGTGCACAAGTGACTGATTCTAATTCCAGAAACGGAGCAAATAGCAAACCCTATACCAGGTGTGAACATTGCTGTTCATGTTCTCTCACCCAAACTAGTTCTGGAAGAAGTCCCTGAATTCTGCAAGGATATGATGTTGTGAATACCTGTCATGTGGATTGGCATTAAAACCGCCCACCATTTGCAGTTATAAGGTGTTGATGGAGAATTCTGCGTTCCTCGAACTCTGGCCTCTTCTCCATCCCCGATTTCCTTTGCCCCTCCATTGGAGGCCGTGCCTTCAGCTGCCCGGGTCTTAAGCTCTGGAATTCCCTCCCTAAACCTCTCCGCCTCTCTACCTCCTTTAAGACGCTCCTTAAAACCTACTTCTTTGACCAGGCTTTTGGTCACTTGTCCTGATATCTCCTTATGTGGCTCAGTGTTAAATTTTGTCTGATAATCGCTCCTGAGAAGCGCCTGGGGTCGTTTTACTACGTTAAAGGCGCTATATAAATGCAAGTTGTTGTTGGTGAGGCACCTCAATGACAGCAAATGGCCTGAGTCAGGTGAGGCGTGTGTTGGGGAGGTGAGCTGCTGGAGGTATTGGAAAAGAACGGGTACGTTTAAAACACGTTTTGTGATTGTACTTTTCAGAAGTGTTGAATTTTTCATGTCCTTATTGTGTTGTAACCTTATGTTGTCGGGGTATAAGGTGGGATGGGTGAGGAAGCAACATTGGAAGGACTTTCAAAATTAATCAAATTGATGCTTATTTTGTGAATGGGAATTTTTTTGGAGAGAGAGTGAAAGGCACTGTCACTGTTTGTGCCTTTTGATTGGCTCCAATGTCACATTAATCAGCAGACTTTGCACCCTGTGGAACAGTTTGCCCACAGATTTTCCCGATGGACACCCAACTTTTAATTGGACAGATTTGTATGATGTGACTCTTTATAATGATTTTCTGAGCTTCATCCAAAATAGTAGAAAAAGGATCAAAAGATTTGCATTAATAAAGGTCGTCTCTCAGAAATATCACAAATCATTTCACATACAACGAGTTACTTTGAAGTGCAGTGACGGTGGTTATGTAGGCAAATGGAGCAGCGATTTTGTGCACATCGAGGTCAGCAGCATCAAACAGCAATGAGATGAGATACTGTTTAATCCGTTGTTGGTAATGTTGTTTAGGGAAAGAACATTGATCAGGATACCAGGAGAAACCCCTGTTCATCATCAGGAGGAGCAGGAGTGGGATATCTGGGATTCACCTTAACCACCTTAACAAGGCAGACATGGCCTCAGTTTAACATCTCCTCTCCAAGACAAAGGTTCCAACAAAGCAGCATTCCTTCAGTGATGTACCGAAATACCAAACTAGATTGTGTTCTCAAGACCAGAATAGGGCTGGAAAATATAACCCCTCTTCCTCCACCCTCCCCTCAAAGTGTAAGGAGCTATGAATCTCTTCACCTACAAAATCAAAACTATCCGTGCCACTTCCTCCACCGTTCCCTCCCATTCCTCTCACCCTGACCTCTGATCCCTCGTCAGGTTCCCACCCACTCTCACCCCGAACCCTCATCGTTTTGCACTTTCTCCCTCCACCCCTCCAAGCTCATCTCTTCCCTGAGACCCACATTCCTGCTCCTTTCCTCAGGGTGTCCCTCTTCCTTTCACAGGTCCCATCATCAACACTCCCGCTGCTTTAAAAAAAAAAGCCCAGCCTTGACACACCCATGCTCTGCAACTGCCCCCACCGACCTTCCTTTCCTCTCTGTGTCATTACCTCTCCGCTCCCTGCCCATTTTACCTCGAACTCCTTGTTCGAATCCTTCCAATCTGGCTTCCATTTTTTTACAGCACAAAACAACCGCAGGAGAAAGTCACAAAAGGCATTGCTAGGACGATGACTAGGTGACACTTTCTCTCTTTCTCCTCCTTGATCTTTCTCCAGTGTTATATACTGTTGGCCACAACATTCTCCTCCAAAACCTCTCTGGGCAGAATTCTGGGCTGCAGCAGTTTTATTCTTGAGAAACCTAAGCCTCCATGTTATTTTCAATATAAAGAAAAAAATTGATCCCACCAAGGTACAAGATGGCAGGATATAAATTGGGGTAAGTGAGGAGTTAGTAGCTAGATAACACCAAGCTTGGGATGGAAATGGTGTCAATTGCAGGACAGCCGGAGGTGGGGAGATCCACAATTTTGAGGTCAGGGTAAGAATGAGTTGGAGTCGGACACAACGCAATGAATCTTAATTTGAGCACAGGATGCAGGGGGTAGGAAGGATATGTGATCTGGTGTATTTGGACTTCAGGAGGAACAAGGGGGGAATTCTCATGGACCCAAGGATCATAGTGTCGATGAAACAGAGAAAGGTGGCAGTGGAGAGAGGTTAGAGAAGGGCTGGCTGCCTATCAGACGGGGAGCTTTTCTTTGCAGTGTGAGCCTTCCCTGATCACTAACCTGGGCACTACTGAAAGTGACTTTTGGAAGTCTTAAAGAAAATGCCAATGAAACATAAATTTGATCTTCGTGTTTGAAGGAGAGTTTATATCTGTGATGTGTCAGAAACCCATGAGAAGCTGCAACAGTTGAATGTAAACACCTCAAGGTCAGGTTATACAGTTACCATGAACAGAGACATGACCCACCACTGACTGCAGTCGCTTCACCGCTTCAGTGACTCAGAGATGAGATGATTACAGACAAAATTTAGATAACGCAATAGTGCGTCCAGGCAGGGACTAATGGGACTATTGATGAAGGAGCAATTACCTTGAGAATAATGGATGTCTGAGAGTGACAGCCAAGTAGAAATCTAATTAAGGAGTTAAGACAACATCAGAATCTAGGAAAGCAGAGGTTCAGTATTTTATCATTTGTCATTTCAAGCCCTTGATGAGATTTCTGACTGTACTCCAGTATCCATTCCTCTCTGTGGGGGAAATTCCACAATATTTGATCGAGGGGCAGTTGCTTTTTATATTGTATTGTAAAGATTATATATGAGGTAGTTTTGTTCTATTTATGTTGGGAAAGTTGTTGATGTTGAGTGAGAGTGAGCTGAGTTCGGATGGTGAGTTATGGTGACTGCATTAAAGAGCTTGTGAATCAGTTGTTACTGGGAGCTTATTGAGTGTTTAAATTTTCCCGTTCTAATCACAGTCTTCTCTCCTGAAATGATTCCCCGTAATATTTTATCTTCTTGTTGTAATGCTGCTTGCCTGTTGATGCAGTTTGAGGAGCCCATCGACATGAGCTAACAGTGTAACCCAGGAGTCCGATCTGTCTGCCGCAGAGGTTCAGATGGATGTTAAAGGTCCAGTGACTCGATTGGAAGAGGAATAGTGAGTTCCACAGTGTGCGGGACCATCCCTCCCTCACCAACAGCAGAGAAAAGAAACAGATGAACTTGTCGCTCATCTCATTGTTTGCAGGATGTCGTTGGCACTGCAGCATTTTCCAACACCACAACAGTCCCTGCACTTCAAGAGCATTTTGCTGTATCTGAAGTGCTTCGAAACATTTTAGAAATTGCTCGATGAAAAAAGACCCAGGTCCACCTAGTTGGCCTTTGACCATCCTGGTAAAAGAAAGAAAGACTTGCATTTATATAGCGCCTTTCACGACCTCAGGACATCCCAAAGCACTTTACAGCCAATAAAGTACTTTTGAAGTGTGGTCACTGTTGTAATGTAGGAAACGCAGCAGCCAATTTGCGCACAGCAAGATCCCACAGAAGGCAATGAGATAACGACCAGATAATCTATCTTCAGTGATGTTGGTTGAGGGATGCATACTGACAGGACACCGGGGAGAACTCACCTGCTCTTCTTCAAAATAGTGCCACAAGATCTTTGACATCCACTTATCCGAAAGATGGCACCTCCGACAGTGTGGCACTCCCTCAGGATGGAACTGGAGTGTTAACTTAGGTTTTGTTGAGCACAAAATCTGGAGTGGGACTTGAAACCGCAACCATCTGACTCTGAGGTGAGAGAGTTACCATCATAAAATGCTCCCAGGGCAGGTACAGCACGGGTTAGATACAGAGTCAAGCTCCTTCTACATTGTCCCATCAAACACTCCCAGGGCAGGTACAGCAAGGGTTAGATACAGAGTAAAGCTCCCCCTACACTGTCCCATCAAACACTCCCAGGGCATGTACAGCATGGATTAGATACAGAGTAAAACTCCCTCCACACTGTCCCATCAAACACTCCCAGGGCAGGTACAGCACGGGTTAGATACAGAGTAAAGCTCCCTCTACACTGTCCCATCAAACACTCCCAGGGCAGGTACAGGGTTAGATACAGAGTAAAGCTCCCTCTACACTGTCCCATCAAACACTCCCAGGGCAGGTACAGGGTTAGATACAGAGTAAAGCTCCCTCTACACTGTCCCATCAAACACTCCCAGGGCAGGTACAGGGTTAGATACAGAGTAAAGCTCCCTCTCCACTGTCCCATCAAACACTCCCAGGGCAGGTACAGCACGGGTTAGATACAGAGTAAAGCTCCCTCTACACTGTCCCATCAAACACTCCCAGGGCAGGTACAGCACGGGTTAGATACAGAGTAAAGCTCCCTCTACACTGTCCCATCAAACACTCCCAGGGCAGGTACAGCACGGGTTAGATACAGAGTAAAGCTCCCTCTACACTGTCCCATCAAACACTCCCAGGGCAGGTACAGGGTTAGATACAGAGTAAAGCTCCCTCTACACTGTCCCATCAAACACTCCCAGGGCAGGTACAGCAAGGGTTAGATACAGAGTAAAGCTCCATCTACACTGTCCCCGCAAAAAGCACCCATCAAATTTAAACCATGTATCCGTTGATTAGTGAGAATACTGACCTTTATTTCGAAGGTTACTGCTCATGTTACTGTGTCTCCAATGGAACAAGCATGACTGACTTGTTACAACTTGTCTCAGCAGATTGCTGTTACTTTTGGTTATCACGATGTGGGGGAATTAAAAATCTGTGACACAAATAACAGGAGCTGTAAACAGATCAAACTGTGTACTGGATAATGATCTATTGTCACATTACAGGTATTCTTATCTACAGGATGCATGGCTTTTCAACAGGGCTGGGGGGGAGCAATCAAGCCAAGACAGTGTTGTCTCAGCAAGAAGTTATCTGGGAAACGATGTGTGGGCATGGCTTAGTTTGTTAGTTCAGCTGTTACTGTTTGTGCTGTTGTGACGGACTGACACCTTGTCGCCAAATTGTGGACTTGTTGGGGTCGATATTGGATCGTGCCGGCCTGGGTGCAGAGAACGATCCCTGAGCTGGAACGGGAATGCCTCAGGACTCATTTTCATGAGTCCGGTGAGCTGCAGACGCCTGCCCTGGGGGCTCGCTGGTGAGGAGGATTTCAATTTTGGGCTGCTGAGTCAAGAGAGGGTCCAAAACTGAGCAGTGCATTGCAGAAATATTAAGATAACTTATCATACGCAATAAAGACCTCAATTACACAGACTTACTGAGTAATTCCAATTCTGGCCTCTTGTGCATCCCTGATTTTCGTTGCTCCATCATTGGCGGCCATGCCTTCAGCTGCCTGGGCCCTAAGCTCAGGAATTCCCACCCTAAACCTCTCCGCCTCTCTCCCTCCCTCCTGAAAACCTCTCTCTTTGTCCCAGCTTTTGGCCATCTGTCCCAATATCTCCTTTTGTGGCTCGGTGTCAATTTTTGTCTGATAATCGCTCCGGTGAAGCGCCTTGGGACGTTTTACTACATTAAAGGTGCTATATAAATGCAAGTTGTTGTTGTTGATTCTAAAACTCTGTGTTTACAAGGGTACTGAGAGTCCATTTTAGATATTAGTACGGGAAGTTGTTCTGAGCCGCACTTGTAAACATGACTGTGACATTTCCATAAAACACTTCACTTGTTTGTATAATATTTCTTAAGCTGCAATTTTAAAACGAGGTGTTAACCTCTCTCACCCCCTCTGTCAGGATTAGATTATGAGGAGAGATTACATAAACTCGGCTTGTATTCTCTGGAATAGAGAAGATTAAGGGGTGATTTGATTGAGGTTTTTCGGATTTTGAAAGGAATTGATGGGGTGGATAGAGAGAAACTTTTCCCGCTGGTGGGGGAGTCCAGGACACGGGGACATAACCTTAAAATCAGAGCCAGGCCGTTCAGGAGAGACGTTAGGAAACAGGGAGGTAAAAGTGTGGAATTCTCTCTCATAAAAAGCAGTAGATGCTCGCTCAATTAATCATTTTAAATCTGTGATCAATAGATTTTTGCCAGCTATGGGTATTAAGAGATGTGGACTCAAGGCAGGTGGATGGAGTTTGGGTGCAGGTCAGACATGATCCCATTGAATAGTGAACAGGCTCGAGGGGCTGAATGGCCTCCTCCTGTTTCTATGTTCCTCTCTCTCTCTCCCACTCACACACTCTCTCACAATCCTCCCCCCCTAAAGACTCCAGCTTCCTTTCCCTCCCTTTCTTCTCTTCTCCCCCCACCCCCGCCGAATTAGAACCTTGTACCAGCTTGGCTCAGTTGGCAGTACCTCTGTTTCATGAGGTCCCTGTGATCAGATGGGGAATATACGCAGTGATACTCTTTGCTTGGAAGAGGGCAGATGCCACTGAACAGCAGCCTGTCATCATGAATCGAGCAGCAGTGCCTCACTGTGTCAGTGTCTTTACTCTTAAGGTTGTAAAATCACAGGGTAAATACAAAAACTTCCAGGTGGAAAATTTAAATAAATGGTGAACAGTCTTAAAGTCTGATATCTACACTTTTTAACCCAAGTTTACTCTGTCAGCTGTGGCTCACACTCTCGCCTCTGAGTTAGAAGGTTGTGGGTTCGAATCCCACTCCAGAGACTTGAGCACAGAATCCCTGTGCAGTATTGAGGGAGTGCTGCACTGTTGGAAGTACTGTCTGCCCTCTCAGGTGGATGTAAAAGATCCCACTGTGCTATTTTGAAGACAAGCAGGGGAGTTCTCCCTGCTGTCCTGGCTGATGTTTATCCTCAACCACCATCACTAAAACAGATGATCTGGTCATTATCTCATTACTTCCTGTGGGATCTTGCTGTGCACAAATTAACTACCGCAATTCCTAAATTCCAACAGTGACTACACTTCAAAAGTACTTCATTGGTTGTAAATCGCTTTGGGACAATCTGAGGTTATGAAAAGCACTATATGAATACAAGGCTTTCTTTTTATAAATAGACTATTGTTATTTTTATGATTGTTAACTGTATTTAATCCAGAATATTGTCGTCTTCTCCAGATATTTGGGAATAACCAAGCCCCTGACCTATCCAGCGAGGCAGGATGGGCAGTTGATGGCGAAGGTGATTGTGGCCGTGTGGCTTTCTTCGGCCTCTGTAACCCTGCCTCCTCTCTTCGGTTGGGCTGAGAACGTGAATGAGGACATGGTCTGCCTCATCAGTCAAGATTTTGGCTACACCGTGTACTGCACAGCGGTGACCTTCTACATACCGATGACCATCATGCTTACCATGTATTACAAGATTTTCAAGGCAGCCAAAAAGAGTGCGGCCAGGCACAGATTCACCAGCTTCCCGTTCCCAAAGGACCCAGATGCCAATGAGGATTTCAAGATGCATGTAGCTGAAGACTGCGTGCCATTGTCCAGGCTATTGAGTCATGGGAAGAGAAAAATTTTTGTTTTCAAAGGGGAGGAGAAAACTGCGACCACCTTGGGGATACTGGTTGGTGTATTCACCATCTGCTGGCTACCCTTCTTCATCCAGTCAACAGCCAGGCCTTTTATATGTGGGCCCAAGTGTAGCTGCATCCCCATCTGGTTGGAGAGGACATTATTGTGGTTGGGTTATGCTAACTCCTTGATGAACCCTTTCATCTATGCATTTTTCAATCGAGACTTGAGGTCAACCTACAAGAACCTACTGAGATGTAGGTTCAGGAATATAAACAGGAGGCTTTCGGCAGTCGGGGTACATGAAACTCTCAAGGCGTGATCAAAGAGAGATTGGAAATTGCAATAAAATCGTTCACAGATGTTACACTGGACTATTCCACTATTTACATTGTGTGTAATAATGGACTCGGCAGGGTGGTCCAGTCTGACAAATACACATTTCTGTTGGACTCCACTGTTGTTCAGCAATGAATAAAAAGCTGGTTGTATCGACCCCACATTTGTGAACCCTCCTTGTAAAATAATTTACTTTTTCCATTCAGATTTGTATTCCTGTTTGGTTTTATGCAAAATCAGCAACAACTTGCACTTATAGAGTGCCGTTAACATAGTAAGTGTCCCAAGGTGTAATCAAGAGAAACGAATACTGAGCGAAAGGAGGAGATATTAGGAGGGGAGGCCAAGGGCTTGGTTGAAGAGGTGGGTTTTAGGGAGTGTCTTAAAGGAGGAGATGGATGTGGAGGGGTTTCAGGAGCAAGTTCCAGAGCATTGGGCCGAAGCTACTATATATTTGGCAACATTATCGATTTTGCCTTTGTCTTTCTTTTCAACATTGGCTTTGAAGCAAATTAATCCAAGGGGTGAGTGTGGGTTCCTGTTGGTGCGATTACCTCACTAAAAGAATGAGGTCATTCTCAGCTCTTGGCCACTTTTCTCCCCTCCTTTTCTGAAGGTGCTAACTTGTGCTGGCAAATAGTTCAGTGAGTGCCACCACCCTCTCTTACCAAGGCTGTTTAACCAGGGAATACTTGATGGGACAGTGTAGAGGGAGCTTTACTCTGTATCTAACCCGTTCTGTACCTGCTCTAGGAGTGTTTGATGGGACAGTGTAGAGGGAGCTTTACTCTGTATCTAACCCGTTCTGTACCTGCCCTGGGAGTGTTCGACGGGACAGTGTAGAGGGAGCTTTACTCTCTATCTCACCCTGTACCTGCCCTGGGAGTGTTTGATGGGACAGTGTAGAGGGAGCTTTACTCTGTATCTAACCCGTGCTGTACCTGGTCTGGGAGTGTTTGATGGGGCAGTGTAGAGGGAGCTTTACTCTGTATCTAACCCGTGCTGTACCTGCCCTGGGAGTGTTTGATGGGACAGTGTAGTGGGAGCTTTACTCTGTATCTAACCCTTGCTGTACCTGCCCTGGGAGTGTTTGATGGGACAGTATAGAGGGAACTTTAAAGAGTTGAAATTCTCCTTATCCTGTGGTGTGATACCTGGCTGCAAGTAAATCTGACGAGTGCAGATTCCATCAGCTGTATCAATACTATTAGCTGTGTTGTGTACACCGCACTACAGGGCCAGGCACACCCTGGACATCACCAGGGCCCACGAAAGTGGGGATTGCAGGGAAGTTAACGGTGGCACTTTTTCAAAATGCATCTTTCTTTGCAGAGGAAAAGAAACTCTGGGCAGAACGCGATCTGTTGGGCAGCAAGGTCTGAAGTTCCTCACCCCAGTCCACCATTCTGTACGGATTGAGCATGTGTCTGCTTCATACCCTGAGATGTTGAGAGAGCATGACTGCTGTGTAACCTCACTGAATGAACTTTTAGCTGTGGAGGAGGCTCCAACATTTGTTTATAGTGAAAATCAGGCTCTGCTGGGAGAATGACAGATATATGACTCTCTAAAGCAATTATATATGTGCTTCAGAACCTTACAGCATTCTTTTATAAATAAGCTTGTTATAACCAATATGTAATGTATTAAGAATTGAGACAATAAATGACCGAATATAGTCATTTTGTTTTTTAAATGAGCATCAGCATTTAATCTGAGGTATTGTTTTCACAAACACTGGCATTCCAGTAATGGAAGTTCCCACCTGTTGGGAGGACCTTTATCACTGGAGCAATGATCCTGAACATCAAAAATAAACATTGAAGACACTGAGCAGGATTTCCCTCTTCAGTACCACCAGTTCTCTGGCAGTTTTGGGGCAGTAAATGGAGTAGATTGGGGAGGTACTGCCTTAACATGAGCACCTCGATATAATTATTACCACCACTATATAAGTGTTGGTGTGAACACCACTACGGTATCAGCAGTGAAGGTTGGTGTTATTTTGCCCGCACATCAATCTGATACCCAGGAAGCTGGCATGACTCATCGGAACAATCGATCAGACCAGCCCTCATAACTCAGAGCCACGTATCAGGTGATCAGAACTATCCCCTGTACTCATGGCTTATGGTGTTAGTAAGGCTTCTGCAGACGGGGGGGATAATGGACATAATGGGGCCCATAAACAGACTATCGGCTTGCTGGACTCTTAATTTAGGTGCCTGGATAAACCTGGTGGAGCCCTGCAGTACAGCCCAGAATCATTGCAGCTTACTGCACACTACACAACATTGCAATGAAGAAAGACTTGCTGCTTGCAGAAGCCAAAGGGGATGATAATGAAGGGGGTGGGGGGGGGGAAGGGCCTCCAGCCCCATGGCCTGAGGAGGCTGCACAGGAAGGGGAGGACAGCCAGCAGCCAGAGAAAGGAGGACACGCCTCATAGCCCAGTGCTGCCAACCAATAAATGTTGACACTCCCAATGAAGACATTTCACACCTGCCTGCCTCAATACTCTCACAAAGCCCCTCACTTCTGCCGTGTTCCATCATAAGGTCCCCTGTATTTATCCTACTCCCAAAAGTTGCAATCACACACCGGAATGATTCAGAACTCGACGTGGTCAAACTACGTTTCCTTTACTGAACAATGTTCACCAAAAGATGCCTGAAAACCTACTGACCGGCTGCAACTATTTCTTAGCACTGTGCCCACCCATTGTACCAGCTGTCTTACTCACTACAGCTCCTAGTCTGCTATTTGTACGTGGTGCCCCCTGACTGAGATGAGGTTGAATGGTGAGTGGGTGCAAAGTTTCCTCTGGAGCTTTCGAAGCCTGAGGTGACTCTTGTCTCAGGGGAGCAGCTGTCCCAGAGAATCCAGCTTCCAGCCACCTTTCCCTTAGTGTCAAGGGAGGCCGTGCCCGTGTGTAAAGCTCCCTTGTGTGCAGGCATTGGAGGGAGGGGGGCCGGAAGGACACGGTCTCACTGCCACTCTCTGCACAGGCAGAGACATCTGCGTTAACTCCATGCAGCCCATTGGTGGAGGGCTCAGGTTCAGAGCTATCCTCACTCGGTGTCCTCACAGGCTCGACTGCCCCAACCAGGTCTTGGACAGATTGAAGGTGGCACGAGGAAACGTTTTTTTAAACAGCGAGTTGTTCTGATCTGGAACGCGCTGCCTGAAAGGGCGGTGGAAGGAGATTCAAGAACTTTCAAAAGGGAATTGGATAAACACTGGAAGGGAAATAAAATTACAGGCCCACGAGGAAAGGGCAGGGGAGTGGGACGAATTGGATAGCTCTATCAAAGAGCCGGCACAGGCACGATGGGCCAAATGGCCTCTTCCTGTGCTGTACCTACTATGATAAGACGCCTTCTGAAAGAGTTCTGTTTAAAGCATCTATTGAAACGGTGGAAGTTGTCACTCCTGAAAGATGGGCAGGAAATAAAATCAGAAACGGAGACCTCAAAAATTTCCCGCTTCATAAATTGTGAATGTACTTCCTTAAAAATGATTTTAAAATCCTTCATTTGCAGAATGATGAGAATGGGGGGAGTGAAATGGAGAATCAACTCTTGTGTAAATCATTTTTCATACTTGGAACTGAGCATCCAGCTACTGGACTAAAGCTTGTTTCAGTGAAATATCCTCCAGGATCTATCACCAAGGATTACTGAGGGGGAGAGGCTGCTCGGTTGGGGTTTAGGGAGGGGGAGAGGCTGCTCGGTTGGGGTTTAGGGAGGGGAGAGGCTGCTCGGTTGGGGTTTAGGGAGGGGAGAGGCTCCTCGGTTGGGGTTTAGGGAGGGGAGAGGCTCCTCGGTTGGGGTTTAGGGAGGGGAGAGGCTCCTCGGTTGGGGTTTAGGGAGGGGGAGAGGCTGCTCGGTTGGGGTTTAGGGAGGGGAGAGGCTGCTCGGTTGGGGTTTAGGGAGGGGAGAGGCTCCTCGGTTGGGGTTTAGGGAGGGGAGAGGCTCCTCGGTTGGGGTTTAGGGAGGGGGAGGTTGCTCAGTTGGGGTTTAGGGAGGGGGAGGTTGCTCAGTTGGGGTTTAGTGAGGGGGAGAGGCTCCTCAGTTGGGGTTTAGGGAGGGGAGAGGCAGCTCGGTCGGGGTTTAGGGAGGGGGAGGTTGCTCGGTTGGGGTTTAGGGAGGGGAAGGTTGCTCGGTTGGGGTTTAGGGAGGGGGAGGTTGCTCGGTTGGGGTTGAGGGAGGGGGAGGTTGCTCGGTCGGGGTTTAGGGAGGGGGAGGTTGCTCGGTCGGGGTTTAGGGAGGGGGAGGTTGCTCGGTCGGGGTTTAGGGAGGGGGAGGTTGCTCGGTTGGGGTTTAGGGAGGGGGAGGTTGCTCGGTTGGGGTTTAGGGAGGGGGAGGTTGCTCGGTCGGGGTTTAGGGAGGGGGAGGTTGCTCGGTCGGGGTTTAGGGAGGGGGAGGTTGCTCGGTTGGGGTTTAGGGAAGGAGAGGCTGCTCGGTTGGGGTTTAGGGAGTGGGAGAGGCTGCTGGGTTGGGGTTTAGTTACTGTTATCCTTTCACTGTATCGCGCACCACTCTCAGTCCAGCTTTACACCGGAGTGGTCCTAGAATTGGCCGTAGTGGAGTGGGTGAAGCTGCCGGGAAGGTTTGTTGCTTTCTCCCTCCGCATTGATCGTGGCAAAGTGTCCGGGAAGGTCCCAATCCCGGGGAAGCTGTCAGAAAGGATCGGTTATTAAAGGTCACCGGTGCCCGGGGGCGCGGCACGGTGGTGAACGGTGAAAAGACGGTGGGGAATTTCCTGAACGGTGCCGTTGTTTATTATTTGCAAGAAAAACCCGAGGCTGATCAAAGTCCCAGAGCATAACAAAAAGTACAGCAGGACCTGAGAGACCAGGGCTCTGAGAGAGGAGGAGGGAGAACCTCTCAGCTTGGACCCTTTGTCAGAACCTTGTGCAGAAGTTGCTGCCAATTATCACTGCAGGGCTCAGGAGGAGAGTCCTCGCCTGGGTTTCATGTGTTCAGAGCTGAGCGGCAGTGTGTTGTGTGTGAGTGTGTGCAGGATCTGAATGATGGAATTACAGCACCGAGAGATTGAGAAGGAGCTGCGATTGTACAGAGGAGGGGGAGGAGGAGGAGGAGGAGGAGGAGGAGGAGGGGGAGGAGGAGGAGGGGGAGGAGGAGGAGGAGGGGGAGGAGGACTGAGCGGCACTCGGAACCGGAATGGAGCCGTTTTGTAAAGAGTGGGAGAAATGCTCCCAGCCAGAACCGAGATACACGAGAAGCTGCAGGTCACACAGGTCACTGGGATTTTGAGGGATGATCTCTGGATTTCACCATTGCAACAGCCCCTGTCCCAGCCCAGGTGTGTGGTTTGGTGACAGTGATCGACATAAATCGGTCATTGGTCCATTGGCCCCGAGGCAGAATCCTGGAACTCCCAATTTAAAGATATTGTGGGAACTCCTTCACCCCACGGGCCGCAGCGGCTGAGGAGGGAGGGTCATCACTGGGCTCTCCTCAAGAGCAACTCGGAACGGGCAATAAATGCCTGCCTTGCCGAAGGGGAAAGAGCAGAGGGAGTGGGACCAATTGGATAGCTCTCTCAAAGGGCTGGCACAGGCATGATGGGCCGAATGGCCTCCTTGATGTGCTGTGCCTACTATCATACTATGAAACACCCACATCCCCAGAAATAATGAAGGGGGTGGGGGGGAGTCAGGCCACCCTCAGTTAAAAGTACCTGCTGGGGGTGTGTTTGGGGGGTTTGGGAATCGGTCTCAAATTTGTGATCCGAAGTCTTGCCCGGGGGTCAGTTAAAGTCGTGGTGCTGAGTGATTGGAATATTTTATTGGGGAAACAATGAATTCGGTCCCCTTGTGGCTCAGTCTCCTGTGGGTGAGTCCTGCAGACTGAACGCAGCCTCTGCCCCGAGCACATGGACATGGGCTACACTCCTCACACTCCTCGGTTAAGTTGGCGGGGGCGGGGGAGGTGTTGGAGAGAGTCCCTGCCCTGGGCATCAGCCATAACCTCCCCTGTGGGGGGGTGAGTGTGTGGGTGTGGAGCTGGGGTGGTGGTGAGTCCGGGTTGGGCCCCGGTCAGGGTGCGAGAGGCGGCCGCCTCACTATCCATGGACGATGGTCCCTTGGTCCCCGATACCTTGGGTCGCCCAGTGCCCGCACAGTTCACTTTCAGGGTGTTTGTAAAGTTCTTAAAAAACTACAGTCATTCAACAGCGCTGTACAATGAGCAGAGGGTGGAGTTGGAGAAATGGTCCTGAAAGTTGGAGGCTTGAAATCGGAGGTTAAAAATGAAAGGATTCCGCATTCCCCTTTAACAGTGGGAGTTTTTTTTTCTTTGTAACGTTGTGGGTCAGAAAGACACAAGTCAAGTGGATCAGGGTGATGAGAGCTGCCTCAAAGAGTGAGGGGAGGTGACCTGATCACTGTCCAACTCCGAAACCAACCCATTATAGGAAAGGTGGGCTGACTGAGGGGGGCAACAAACTCTCTCTAACCCCCCCTGCACTGACGGGGAGAATTTCTGACCGGTCTGGTTGGAAGGAGTGAAGTCTTTGAATGGCCTGCACTGTGGGAGAGGTGTGGACTGAGCTTCGTGTCCAGAGAGGACGTTTTAATCTTGTTTTTTTCAAAAAGCCATTAATTCTCCAGGGAGCGTTTGTCGTTTCCATGATCAAAGTATAATTGAAGACCCGGGGCGGAGGCAGAGAGAACACCAACCCAAAGGAGAGCAGACAAGGGAGCTTCAAAGGGAATTCCCCAACCGCACACACCTGTTAGGAATGAAATTTGAGCTTTTGAACTCGGGCAATTGAATCGGAGCTGCGACCTTCTCATGATGAAGTGTTCAATTTAATAGCAGGTGGAGGGAGTTGGGATGTTTTAGGATTGAGTCAGGGGGAGCTCAGGGTCAGAATGACTGGTCTCCCCCCAATCCCACCGTCTGTGCTTCTCTCCAGCAGTGACCTGGAATGGGAATGAAAGGCGGCCAGGGTCCTGGAACAGGAGGAGGATGGAGGTCCATCCAATGTTAAATGGCAGCTCCCGAATCCTTTCCAAGGAAATGATGGTGAAGTTGGTTTTCTGACGTTAGCAGCTCAGGTTCAAACCCGCCCGCAGTTCTTCAAAAGAAATCCAAAATACTGCGGGAGCTGGAAACACTCAGTAAATCAGGCAGCATCTGTGGAGAGAGAAACGGAGTTAACGGGTTTCAGCTCGATAAACTCTTGGTCAGAACTGGAAGAAGTTGAAGATGAAATAGTTTTTTAAACAAGTTCAGAGCCAGGGAAAGGTTTGGTGGTGGGGAGGGAGGAAAGAACAAAAGAGAAGATTTGTGATAGGATGGAGGGCAGAAGGGATGATGGTGTAAGGCAAGGAGGGTGGGAATGGGACAAGGAAAGAAACAAAAGATGGGTCTGGAGGAGCTGGAAATGGCAACATCAGAACCATTACCAGCACTTTTTTTTATTTGTTCATGGGATGTGGGCATTGCTGGCAAGGCTGGCATTTATTGCCCATCCCGAATTGCCCTTGAGAAGGTGGTGGTGAGCCGCCTTCTTGAACCGCTGCAGTCCGTGTGGTGACGGTTCTCCCACAGTGCTGTTAGGAAGGGAGTTCCAGGATTTTGATCCAGCGACGATGAAGGAACGGCGATATATTTCCAAGTCGGAATGGTGTGTGACTTGGAGGGGGACGTGCAGGTGGTGGTGTTCCCATGTGCCTGCTGCCCTTGTCCTTCTAGGTGGTAGAGGTCGCGGGTTTGGGAGGTGCTGTCGAAGAAGCCTTGGCGAGTTGCTGCAGTGCATCCTGTGGATGGTACACACTGCAGCCACAGTGCGCCAGTGGTGAAGGGAGTGAATGTTTAGGGTGGTGGATGGGGTGCCAATCAAGCGGGCTGCTTTGCCCTGGATGATGTCGGGCTTCTTGAGTGTTGTTGGAGCTGCACTCATCCAGGCAAGTGGAGAATATTCCATCACACTCCTGACTTGTGCCTTGTAGATGGTGGAAAGGCTTTGGGGAGTCAGGAGGTGAGTCACTCGCCGCAGAATACCCAGCCTCTGACCTGCTCTTGCAGCCACAATATTTATATGGCTGGTCCAGTTAAGTTTCTGGTCAATGGTGACCCCCAGGATGTTGATGGTGGGGGATTTGGCGATGGTAATGCCGTTGAATGTCAAGGGGAGGTGGTTGGACTCTCTCTTGTTGGAGATGGTCATTGCCTGGTACTTGTCTGGCGCGAATGTTACTTGCCACTTAATGACCAAGCCTGGATGTTGTCCAGGTCTTGCTGCATGTGGGCTCAGACTGCTTCATTATCTGAGGGGTTGCGAATGGAACTGAACACTGTGCAATCATCTGCGAACATCCCCATTTCTGACCTTATGATGGAGGGAAGGTCATTGATGAAGCATCTGAAGATGATTGGGCCTAGGACACTGCCTTGAGGAACTCCTGAAGCAATGTCCTGGGGCTGAGATGATTGGCCTCCAACAACCACTACCATCTTCCTTTGTGCTAGGTATGACTCCAGCCACTGGAGCGTTTTCCCCCTGATTCCCATTGACCTCAATTTTACGAGGGCTCCTTGGTGCCACACTCGGTCAAATGCTGCCTTGATGTCAAGGGCGGTCACTCTCACCTCACCTCTGGAATTCAGCTCTTTTGTCCATGTTTGGACCAAGGCTGTAATGAGGTCTGGAGCCTGGCGGAACCCAAACTGAGCATCGGTGAGTAAGTGATGCTTGAGAGCACTATCGACGACACCTTCCATCACTTTGCTGTCCAATAAATAAAAACGGGAGCAGTGGTTATGATCTGAAGTTATTGAAATCAATGTTGAGTCCAGAAGGTTGTCAAGTGCCTAATCGAAAGATGAGGTACTGTTCCTCGAGCTTCCGTCGAGCTTCACTGGAACAGTGGAAGAGGCCGAGGTCGGAGAGGTCAGAGTGGGAGTGAGACAGGGAATTAAAATGGCAAGCGACCGGCAGATTAGGGTCTCGCTTGTGGACTGAGGGGAAGTGATCACCCAATCTGCGTTTGGTCTCCCCAGTGATGAGGAGACCACATTGTGAGCAGCGAGTACAGTATACTGAATTGAAAGGACAAGTAAATCACTTTCACCTGGAAGGAGTGTTTGGGGCTCTGGACGGTGGGAAGGGAGGAGGTGAAAGGGCAGGTGCTGTGGGGAGGAGAGCGGGTGATGGAAGAGTGGACCAGGGTGTTGCAGAGGGAGTGGTCCCTTTGGAATGCTGTCAGGGGAGGGGAAGATGTGTTTGGTGGTGAGATCACGCTGGAGGTGGCGGAAATGGCGGAGAATGATACGTTGAATGTGGAGGCTGGTGAGGTGGAAGGTGAGGACAAGGGGGACCCTATCATAGTTCTGGGAGGGAGAGGAAGGGGTGGGGGCAGATGTGCGGGAAATGGGACGGACACAGTCGACGGCCCTGTCAGCTACAGTGGAGGGGAATTCTTGGTTGAGGGAAAAGGAAGACATATCAGAAGCACTGATGTGGAAGGTTGCATCGTCACAACAGATGAGACAGAGAAACTGGGAGAATGTAATAGTGTGTTTGCAGGAAGCGGGGTGGGAGGAAGTGTCATCAAAGTAGCCATGGGGGTCGTTGAACTTATAATATTGGTTGACAGCCTATCCCCAGAAATGGAGATAGAGAAGTCGAGGAAGGGAAGGGGAGAGTCGGAGATGGACCATGTGAAGGTGAGGGAAGGGTGGAAATTGGAAGCAAAGTTGATGAAATTTTGCAGTTCGGGGCGAGAGCAAGAAATGTTCTTTCAAAGAAAGTTGGAGATGTTAAATACACAATCCGGAGGGATTGAAAATGAAGGCCGAGGGGGTAACAGGATGGTCAATGAGATCGTTTGGAATTCATCATTGGTCGGAAGAATAAGAGGCAATATAAACTAAATGGTATAATTTTAAAGGATGTGCAGGAAAATTTTCCTGAGCAAAGATCACCGTGGCAAAACAGTGGAACAATTTCCAGAAAGCTGGGGATCTGGAGATATTGAAACTCTGTCGAGTGGCAGAAGTGTACAGGTGCTGGTGTGACAGAGCTTGAAAATGGGAAAACCCGATTGAAACGCCATCCAGAAACACGACAGAACGGTATTTTGGGGGTTGGGGGTTGGCTGAGAGAATGTGTCCTTGGAAAGTGGGAGTGGGGTATTCAAATCGAGCTCTTTCCATTTGTTGTTGGTTGTGCAAAGTTTTTTTTTAACATGAATCTAGAATTCTAAGAGATAAAAGCCCCAAAAAAAAGTCTCTCTCAGCCGTAGTGTCTGGTGGCCATGCGGTTTGAGAGCTGACCTTAGATAGGAAAGGTCTGAGGTTCAAATCCAGGTTAGGGACAAGATAGAACAGGATAGGAAAGGCTAGATTAATAATTTAATGGGGGTGAGTGAGCTGAAGACTTGTTTCTATCCAACGAAAGCTTGAAGACAACTGTAGGGAGTGCCACCAGATACTGTGGGTTTTACCACTTTCTGCAATATAAAAAATTGAACAAGAACAAAGTATCCTGTGGGATTTGAACCCACAATTACTCCAGTCTAAAACCAACACCCTACCCAGTAAACCATTTAAGTTTTCACAAATAATCCCATTTGGAACTTATACTTATCTTTCAGTTAGCACAATGTGACCAACTCAATGATAAATGGATTGGACAAACATTCAAACTCTGACACCAAGAGTTGGTGCAGAGGGAACGGTCCTCGACTCCTAATATTATGGTCTGGGGTTCACATCCCAGGATAATTTGAGTTTGTCGGAATTTAATTTACATTTCAAAAAATTATTTAAATTGTTTCAGTTAGATGATTATTTAAATAATGGTAACAATTAATTATCTGTTTGATTTGATGGAGGTAAATGTACTTTTCATCTCTGAAACCCAGAGTCTGGAAGAACCCCATCAACAGCCACCATCTTGGTTGAGTGAATCCAGTTTGTTGGCTGCTTCTTAACTTGCACTGAGGTTTTGTTACCTCATTCACTAACAGCCTGACATAACTATACTCACAGAATCATACCTTTCAGCCAACATCCCAGACTCAACTATCACCATCCCTGTCCCACTGGCAGGATAGGCTGACCAGAGGTGGTGGGACAGTGATATACAGTCAGGAGGGAGTGGCCCTGGGAGTCCTCAACATTGACTCCGGACCCCATGAAACCTCATGGCACAGGTCAAACATGGGCAAGGAAACCTCCTGCTGATTACCACCTACCGTCCTCCCTCAGCTGATGAATCAGTCCTCCTCCATGTTGAGCACCACTTGGAGGAAGCACTGAGGGTAGCAAGGGCACAGAATGTACTCTGGGTAGGGGACTTCAATGTCCATCACCAAGAGTGGCTCGGTAGCACCACAACTGACCGAGCTGGCCGAGTCCTGAAGGATATAGCTGCCAGACTGGGCCGATGGCAGGTGGTGAGCGAACCAACACGAGGGAAAAACTTACTTGACCTCGTCCTCACCAATCTACCTGTCGCAAATGCATCTGTCCATGACAGGATTGGTAGGAGTGACCACTGCACAGTCCTCGTGGAGACCAAGTCCCGTCTTCGCACTGAGGACACCATCCAACGTGTTGTGTGACACTACCACCGTGCGAAATGGGATAGATTCAGAACAGATCCAGCAGCTCAAAACTGGGTATCCATGAGGCGCTGTGGGCCATCAGCAGCAGCAGAATTGTATTCCAGCACAATCTGTAACCTCATGGCCCGGCATATTCCTCACTCTACCATTACCAACAAGCCAGGGAATCAACCCTGGTTCAATGAGGAGTGTAGAAGAGCATGCCAGGAGCAGCATACCTAAAAATGAGGTGCCAACCTGGTGAAGCTGCAACTCAGGACTACATGCATGCTAAACAGTGGAAGCAACATGCTGGAGCCAGAGCGAAGCGATTCCACAATCAACGGATCAGATCAAAGCACTGCAGTCCTGCCACATCCAGTCGTGAATGGTGGTGGACAATTAAACAACTAACGGGAGGAGGAGGCTCTGGAAACATCCCCATCCTCAATGACGGCGGAGTCCAGCATGTGAGTGCAAAAGACAAGGCTGAAGCATTTGCAACCATCTTCAACCAGAAGTGCTGAGTGGATGATCCATCTCGGCCTCCTCCCGATATCCCCACCATCACAGACGCCAGTCTTCAGCCAATTCGATTCACTCCACGTGATATCAAGAAATGGCTGCTTCATAAATGATCTTCCCTCCATCATAAGGTCCAAATTGGGGATGTTCGCTGATGATTGCACAGTGTTCAGTTCCATTCGCAACCCCTCAGATAATGAAGCAGTCCGAGCCCGCATGCAGCGAGACCTGGACAACATCCAGGCTTGGGCTCATAAGTGGCAAATAACAATCGTGCCAGGCAATGACCACCTCCCCTTGACATTCAACGGCATTACCATCACCGAATCCCCCACCATCAACATCCTGGGGGTCACTATTGACTAGAAACTTAACTGGACCAGCCATATAAATACTGTGGCTACGAGAGCAGGTCAGAGGCTGGGTATTCTGCGGCGAGTGACTCACCGCCTGACTCCCGAAAGCCTTTCACCACCTCAGGATGTCCCAATGAACTTCACATCCAACAAAGTATTTTTGAAATGTAACAAGTCATAATTTATTAAAATAAAGGAAAACCACATGGGAATTAGGAACTTACATTTATAAAAGCTCCATGTACACACCTCAGCACAGTAATAACAGATTTATTTTCACAAGTCACCATTTACCATTCATCGCTAATCTGTAAATCAGATGATTTTGAAAGTTCCATTTCTCATCAAAGCCCATGTTTTAGGGTCAGGATACAATCAGTCAGCTGCTTCTCCACACAGCAGCTCCATCTCAGGTAATCCACCTCTACTTCCTCCCACGTTCTGGCCACTCTCCACAGAAAGATGCTCCATCTCACCAGATAAATCAGCCTGAAAAACAAAACGTGTTTCTCCAGTTTAAATCAGTGTTGCAATTTTTAGTGCAACATGGTTTCTGGTTGTCTCTGAGCAGAGATCTTCACCTCCATTTTTACAGTGGATTTTTGTCCAATCTTTTAAGGTTCCCCCCTCATGCCATTTAAAATGTTACAGAAAAAATTACCGAAAAACTTGAACTAATTAAGTTATTTGATGTGATGGGACTGAATGTACTTTTCAGTTCTGAAACACAGAGCATTGCAGAGTCCCATTCAACAGCCAGCGTCTTGGTCAATCTAATCCAGTTTGTCAGGTGCTTCTTAAATTGAATTAAAGCAGATGCAAAGGAACTTCCATATCATGCGACAGAGCATCCCAGTTTAGCATTCTGAAGCATGTTATGTGCAGTTGAATATTGATTGTTGAGTTTGGAGTATCAGTTCTGCACTTTGCTGTGTTTAGGCCCAGTTTCCGAACATTTCTCTGACTTTTTCTACAACTGTTCTTGAAACAAGGAATGGCAACTAACATCAATGTGGGATTGTTGTGGCAGTTCCCCCCGTGTGCTGGCAAAATGGGCAATAAAGCCAGGCCCAACATGCAGCAATTTTGGGTAAGAATCTAAATAAACATGGAATGAGAAAAGGCCATTCAGCCCATCAAGGCCATTGCTCTCTCCGTCCGTGCACAATCTACCCCCTTGTGGACTCTGCCCCACCCATTAATCGGAGGATAATCCCTAATCCTCAAAGGTAATCAGACAAAACTCTAGAATCTTCTTCATCCACAGATCTCTGTTATTCAACCCTGGCCTACTATCACCCAGACACTGCCCCCTGTCCCCCAGCACTCTCATGTATTATTCAAACATTTCTCATTAAAAATAATTTGATACCTTCTGTGAACACAATCTGAAAACAGTGAGGATCCAAGTGACAACGTTCCTTTAGGTTCCGATTTCATCTATTTCACATTCCACAGTGTCTCCACACTGCAAGAAATTCAAACAAAATTGTCAGCACATTTTATCTGTCGTCGGTAGTGAGACTCGACAGAGCTGGTGAATATTACAGAAATAAACAAACTGACTGAGATTCGGAGTAGGATTTGTAAAGGTGACAGGTTCACTATTCTGTGGAATCCAGATCATTTTGAACATAATGGGTCAGTCACCCCGCTGATCTTTCAGGCAGCAATTCCAGGCTCCACCATCTCTCGACAGATGGCACCATGATCCTTTCAATTGGCAAATGAGGGAGGATTCATTCTGAACCTGCTGTTAGCAGGCATTTCAGATTGGCCACTGCTTGATGAAGCAATATGGCCTGCCCCAGTACCTGGCTTCTGGAAAACCTTCCCTGAATAAACTCCAAAATAAACTGAAATCTCACTCCATCAGAGTGCATCTTGCAATTACTCTGGGCTTTAGTAGGTTTTTTTTCAGAAAGGCTGTAACATCGCCCTATATTATATTCATGATATGGGCACAGAACCCTGCCCAACACATCTTCCCTGTGCTCGCCTCTTCAAACCTCTGTGTTCCTGTGAATGAAGAGTAAAATGGTAGGTCCTGGTGATACTCATTTCTGCAACAAACCATTTACTCGTCTGGCACAACAACATGGCTGTCCTTAGACGCCCTGTGTTCCTACCTCGGGGAAATTCTTTTGCTACAGAAGTCAGTATTCTCACTTCCATCCACCTCCTGGAGCTGGAATGTGGTTTTCTGATTTATATATTCTAAGAGTCTCTTGCCCTGTATGTGGACAACCAGCCAGCCTTCTCTGTAAGACTGTGCACCTTCTTATATCCCATGTGAACAAGTAGTCTGGGGTCTGCTATTTTTAAGCAGAGACTTCACTGCAGGAGTTCCGCAGGGAAGCATCCTCAACCCAACCATCAGCTGCTTCATTAATGACCCTCCTTCCATCATAAGGTCTGAAAAGGGACTGTTTGCTGATGATTCTACAATGTTCAAATTCCATTCACAATTCCTCTGATAATGAAGCAGCCCACGGCAGCCTACATCAGGACTTGGATAACTTCCAGGTTTAGGCTGTTAAGCACCAGGTAATATTCGCAACATGCAAGTGCCAAACAATGACCATCTCCAACAAGTAAAGGCCCAACCACCTCCCCCTGACCTTCAATGACACCGTCATGGCCGAGTCCCCAACCAACTTCATTGGGGGGGGGGTCACCATTAAGCAGAGGCTTAACTGGACCAGCATGATCAATAATGTGGCTACAAGAGCAGCGCAGAAGCTGTGACGAGTGGCTCACCTCCTGACCCCTCAAAGCCTCTCCACCATCTGCAAGGCTGAAGTCAGGAGTGTGATGGAATACTCACCACTGACCCGGATGGATTCAGCCGCAGTAACACGTCTCTGTTTTGATTTCAGATTTCCAGCATCCGCGGTATTTTGCTTTTGATTATCATCGTTTGCATCTCCTGGTTTCAGACTAACTGGTGCCCTGTGCACTGCAAATTGGAAATGAGAGGGAGAGGACACAGGTTGCTGTAATAACATTAGCATCCCACAAGGTGACACTGCAGTCTGTCTACACCTGAACATGGTTTGACTTCAAGATCAATGAAAATTCTGACACAACCAACCTGCTGCTTTTCATTTGTTGGACTGGGGTAAACGTCAGTTTACTGAACTTCTTTATATTTTAGTTTTTTCAATATATTCTTCAGTCTTTAGATAAAGTGTGAATGGACTCTTTGTTTGGTGTCTAATTGTCAAGAACCATGGGACACAATGGTGCAGAACTTCCGAGAGACTTGCACCATTGTAATGGCGCATCTACATCGTAGATTTACGCCGCAGCAGTCCCAGGAAATTATGGACTAAGTGATTTACACCACACCATCATCTCCTGGGACTTTCTCGTTGTTTCCCTTGCTGAAGCAGTGAACAGTTAATTATCATAGCGCCGCCCCCATTAAAATCAATGGCGATGGCGAATTTGCTGAATAGAATCACAGAATCATAGAAGTTTACAACACGGAAACAGGCCCTTCGGCCCAACATGTCCATGTCGCCCAGTTTATACCACTAAGCTCGTCCCAATTGCCTGCACTTGGCCCATATCCCTCGATACCCATCTTACCCATGTAACTGTCCAAATGCTTTTTAAAAGACAAAATTGTACCCGCCTCTACTACTGCCTCTGGCAGCTTGTTCCAGACACTCACCACCCTTTGAGTGAAAAAATTGCCCCTCTGGACCCTTTTGTATCTCTCCCCTCTCACCTTAAATCTACGCCCCCTCATTAAAGACTCCCCTACCTTTGGGAAAAGATTTTGACTATCGACCTTATCTATGCCCCTCATTATTTTATAGACTTCTATAAGATCACCCCTTAACCTCCTACTCTCCAGGGAAAAAAGTCTCAGCCTATCCAACCTCTCCCTATAAGTCAAACCATCAAGTCCCGGTAGCATCCTAGTAAATCTTTTCTGCACTCTTTTTAGTTTAATAATATCCTTTCTATAATAGGGTGACCAGAACTGTACACAGTCTTCCAAGTGTGGCCTTACTAATGTCTTGTACAACTTCAACAAGACATCCTAACTCCTGTATTCAATGTTCTGACCAATGAAACCAAGCATGCCGAATGCCTTCTTCACCACCCTATCCACCTGTGACTCCACTTTCAAGGAGCTATGAATCTGTACTCCTAGATCTCTTTGTTCTATAACTCTCCCCAACGCCCTACCATTAACGGAGTAGGTCCTGGCCCGATTCGATCTACCAAAATGCATCACCTCACGAATGAACGTGACTTTGATCATCGCAGCCTCTCAGACTGTTACAGAATGGTGCGGGAGGGCTCAGTATGTTTGGTGGAATCACAGGAATCTTAGTTTACTGTTTCAATGTTTTCAATTTGACTCAAACAAATTTATAATTGTTGTAAATTTCACTTTATTTCCATGGATATTTCTGATCGGGCAGTTTTGTAACTGACTGCCAGCTGTTCCCTGGTCGGCTTCAATTGAATATTTTTCATCGTTTTACCATCAATCACATTTACAGCTGTGTATCTATTAGACCGAATAATACAATTTCTTTAATAAGCAAAATACATCTATTTAACCGTTATCTGATGATGTCACAACACCACATCATAAAAAGAATCAGACAATAAAGTGTTTGACTGCAATGGATCTGTTGGGAATTTGGGTTAGAAATTGGAGCTCAGCATTACTTGCATGATAAAACTCACTTCAAACGTGTCTCCCTCTCGATCTTGTTTATGCCTAAACACACTGTGTTTCATATCATTATCCGATTGTATTCTCTTTTCTCCATTCCTTGGTATTTACTCTCATTTCTGCTTGAGAAGTCTAGCTCTCCAGAACTGGATTTTGAACCCTGTAATTATTGGTTTCAATCAATGATTTCTGTCCATAACTAAACTCTAATTATCCTTTCAGATTAACACAGGAACGTGTTTAAAAGAGGCAACATCACTTCTGGACATCACAATACAGCTGCTTTTGAGATTCGACAAATTCTCTCTTTATATATTTAACTCACATTTTTTGATCAGGTTGATCAAAGCAGAGGCCACATTTCTGACGGTCTAAACTCACACTGCCCATTGATACAGATGGTCTAAACTCACAATGGCATTAATACAGATGGTCTAAACTCACACTGCCCATGAATTACCTCAAAGGTAGTGATCTCAGGATTACTACCAGTGCCACGTGCTGGTGAGTATAGGAACAGGAGAATAGACCGGATGAATGCGTGGCTGCAGGGATGGTGTAGGAGGGAGGGATTAAGATTCCTGGGACATTGGGACCGGTTCTGGGGAAGGTGGGACCTGTACAAGCGGGACGGGTTACACCCGAGCAGGACCGGGACCAATGTCCTCGCGGGGGTGTTTGCTAGTGCTGTTGGGGAAGGTTTAAACTAGAGTGGCAGGGGGATGGGAACCTGAGCAGGGAGTCAGAAGGGAGTAAAGTTGAGAGCAGCAAGAGAGGGGAAGACCCAGGGGAAATCTACAATACAAATAGTACAAACAGTTGTTCAAGAACAAGTGGAAGGGAAAAGCGTAGAGCAGCAGAAAGAAAGTGTACTTTAGGCACTACAGATAAAGTGAAAACTAGAAGGCGTAAGGCGATTAACCCAGCATCAAAGCTGAAGGTCAGGCTAGGGTGTGTGGCCCAACGAATAGTTCTATATACAAATGCACGGAGAAAAAGGAATAAATTAAATGAACTACAGGTTCAAATTCAAATTGGAGGGTATGACATGATAGCTATTACTGAGACATGGCTGCAGGATGGTCAGGATTGGGAACTAAATATACCGGGTTATAAAGTCTACAGGAGAGAAAGGGAAAATGGAAGAGGGGGAGGAGTAGCCTTAGTGATTAGAGATGAAATCACTTCAATGATAAAGGAGGATATAACGAGAGGTAAGCAGCCAACAGAGACCTTATGGGTTGAATTGAGAAATAGGAAAGGATCTAAGACTATAGTGGGAGTTGTGCATAGGACCCCTGGCAGCAGCTCTGAAGTGCAGAATATTGTATAAATGCAGAGATTAGACAAGTGTGTAACAAAGGCATAGTGGTCTTAATGGGGGACTTTAACCTTCACATAGATTGGGAAAAGCAGACTAGCAACTGTCAGAAAGGTAGTGAATTTCTTGAGTGTGTCCGGGATAGTTTTCTACAGCAGTATGTCCGAGAGGCAACAAGGGGGCAAGCCATAATAGATTTAGTATTGAGTAATGAACCTGATTTAGTTAACGGCTTAACTGTGCATGAACATCTATCCAATAGCGATCATAACATGATCGAGTTCAATGTAGTGTTTGAAAGGGAAAAAAGTGAGTCAGCTGCTCAGATTCCAGACTTGGGTACGGCCGACTTCAATGGGATGAGACAGAGACTGTCCACAGTAAACTGGGCAAATCTGTTGATGGGCAAAACGACTGATGATCAGTGGGAAATGTTTAAAGAAACATTTAACGTGATACAGGGGCAAGAACTCCACTTGCCAAAAAAAACAGCCGTGGACAACTAAAGAGGTATGGGACAGTATAAGACATAAAGAAAGGGCATACAAAAAGGCAAAAAATGGCACAGATCCTGGCGAATGGGAAAGATACAAAGATCAACAATGAGCACCCCACCCACCACCCGAAACATTCACTCCCTTCACCACCGGCGCACCGTGGCTGCAGTGTGTACCATCCACAGGATGCACTGCAGCAACTCGCCAAGGCTTCTTCCACAGCACCTCCCAAACCCGCGACCTCTACCACCAAGAAGGACAAGAGCAGCAGGCGCATGGGAACAACACCACCTGCACGTTCCCCTCCAAGTCACACACCATCCCGACTTGGAAATATATCGCCGTTCCTTCATCATCACTGGGTCAATATCCTGGAACTCCCTTCCTAACAGCACTGTGAGAGAACCTTCACCACACGGACTGCAACGGTTCAAGAAGGCGGCTCACCACCACCTTCTCAAGGGCAATTAGGGATGGGCAATAAATGCCGGCCTCGCCAGCGACGCCCACATCCCATGATCAAATAAAAAAAAGATAGCGAGAGCTACAAAAAGAGAGTATGAAAAGAAACATGCAAGGGATATCAAAACCAATATGAAGAACTTTTATGATTATATTAGGAAAAAGAGCGTGGTCAGGAGCAGTGTTGGCCCCTTAAAAACTGAAAGTGGGGATATTGTCATTGACAATGGGGAAATGGCGGACATGTTGAACAATTATTTTGCGTCAGTATTTACTGTAGAAAAAGAGGATAGCATGCCGGAAATCCCAAGAAAACTGATATTGAAACGGGGACAGGGACTCAATAAAGTTAACATAAGTAAAGCAACAGTAATGAAGAAAATAATAGCACTAAAGAGTGACAAATCCCCAGGACCAGATGGTTTCCATCCCAGGGTTTTAAAGGAAGAAGGTGAGCAGATTGCAGATGCCCTAACTATAATCTTTCAAAGTTCTCTAGATTCAGGAACTGTCCCTCTAGATTGGAAAATTGCACATGTCACTCCGCTTTTTAAGGAAGGAGAGAGAGGGAAACCAGCGAATTATAGACCAGTTAGCCTTACATCTGTTGTGGGGAAAATGCTGGAGTCTATAATTAAGGATAGGGTGACTGAACACCTCGAGAATTTTCAGTTAATCAGAGAGAGCCAGCATGGATTTGTGAAAGGTAGGTCGTGCCTGACAAACCTGATTGAATTTTTTGAAGAGGTGACTAAAGTAGTGGACAGGGGAATGTCAATGGATGTTATTTATACGGACTTCCAGAAGGCATTTGATAAGGTCCCACATAAGAGACTGTTAGCAAAGTTAGAAGCCCATGGAATCGAGGGAAAAGTACGGACTTGGTTAGGAAGTTGGCTGAGCGAAAGGCGACAGAGAGTCGGGATAATAGGTAGGTATTCACATTGGCAGGATGTGACTAGTGGAGTCCAGCAGGGATCTGTCTTGGGGCCTCAATTATTCACAATATTTATTAACGACTTAGATGAAGGCATAGAAAGTCTCATATCTAAGTTTGCTGATGACAGAAAGATTGGTGGCATTGTAAGCAGTGGAGATGAAAACATAAAATTACAAAGCGATATTGATCGATTAGGTGAATGGGCAAAACTGTGGCAAATGAAATTCAATGCAGACAAATGTGAGGTCATCCACTTTGGATCAAAAAAGGATAGAACAGGGTACTTTCAAAATGGTAAAAAGTTAAAAACAGTGGATGTCCAAAGGGACTTAGGGGATCAGGTACATAGATCGTTGAAGTGTCATGAACAGGTGCAGAAAATAATCAGTAAGGCTAATGGAATGCTGGCCTTAAGATCTGCTGGACGAGAGTACAAGGGGGCAGAAGTTATGCTGCAGCAAAACAAAACCCTGGTTAGACCGCACCTGGAGGACTGTGAGCAGTTCTGGGCACCGCACCTTCGGAAGGACATATTGGCCTTGGAGGGAGTGCAGTGTAGGTTGACTGGAATGATACCCGAACTTCAAGGATTAAGTTACGAGGAGAGATTCCACAAATTGGGGTTGTATTCTCTGGAGTTTCGAAGGTTAAGGGGTGATCTGATCGAAGTTTATAAGATATTAAGGGGAACAGATAGGGTGGATAGAGAGAAACTATTTCCGCTGGTTGGGGATTCTAGGAGCAGGGGGCACAGTCTAAAAATTAGAGCCAGACCTTTCAGGAGTGAGATTAGAAAACATTTCCACACACAAAGGGTGGCAGAAGTTTGGAACTCTCTTCCGCAAATGGCAATTGATGCGAGCTCAATTGCTAAATTTAAATCTGAGATAGATAGCTTTTTGGCATCCAAAGGTATTAAGGGATATGGGCCAAAGGCAGGTATATGGAATTAGATCACAGATCAGCCATGATCTTATCAAATGGCGGAGCAGGCACGAGGGGCTGAATGGCCCACTCCTGTTCCTATGTTCCTAATACAGACAGTCTAAACTCACACTGCCATTCATACAAATGGTCGAAACTCACACTGCCCATTAATACAGACAGTCAAAACTCAGACTGCCATTAACACAGACGGTCCAAACTCACACTGCCATTGATACAGATGGTCTAAACTCACACTGCCATTAATACAGTCAAAACTCACGCTGCCACTAACACAGACACTCGAACCTCACACTGCCACTAACACAGACACTCGAACCTCACACTGCCACTAACACAGACACTCGAACCTCACACTGTCATTAACACAGACACTCGAACCTCACACTGTCACTAACACAGACACTCGAACCTCACACTGTCACTAACACAGACACTCGAACCTCACACTGTCACTAACACAGACACTCGAACCTCACACTGTCACTAACACAGACACTCGAACCTCACACTGTCACTAACACAGACACTCGAACCTCACACTGTCACTAACACAGACACTCGAACCTCACACTGTCACTAACACGGACACTCGAACCTCACACTGTCACTAACACAGACACTCGAACCTCACACTGCCACCAACACAGACACTCGAACCTCACACTGTCACTAACACAGACACTCGAACCTCACACTGTCACGAACACAGACACTCGAACCTCACACTGTCACGAACACAGACACTCGAACCTCACACTGTCACTAACACAGACACTCGAACCTCACACTGCCACTAACACAGACACTCGAACCTCACACTGTCACTAACACAGACACTCGAACCTCACACTGCCACTAACACAGACACTCGAACCTCACACTGTCATTAACACAGACACTCGAACCTCACACTGTCACTAACACAGACACTCGAACCTCACACTGTCACAAACAGACACTCGAACCTCACACTGTCACTAACACAGACACTCGAACCTCACACTGTCACTAACACAGACACTCGAACCTCACACTGTCACTAACACAGACACTCGAACCTCACACTGTCACTAACACAGACACTCGAACCTCACACTGTCACTAACACAGACACTCGAACCTCACACTGTCACTAACACAGACACTCGAACCTCACACTGTCACTAACACGGACACTCGAACCTCACACTGTCACTAACACAGACACTCGAACCTCACACTGCCACCAACACAGACACTCGAACCTCACACTGTCACTAACACAGACACTCGAACCTCACACTGTCACGAACACAGACACTCGAACCTCACACTGTCACTAACACAGACACTCGAACCTCACACTGTCACTAACACAGACACTCGAACCTCACACTGTCACTAACACAGACACTCGAACCTCACACTGTCACTAACACAGACACTCGAACCTCACACTGCCACTAACACAGACACTCGAACCTCACACTGCCACTAACACAGACACTCGAACCTCACACTGTCACTAACACAGACACTCGAACCTCACACTGTCACTAACACAGACACTCGAACCTCACACTGCCACTAACACAGACACTCGAACCTCACACTGTCACTAACACAGACACTCGAACCTCACACTGCCACTAACACAGACACTCGAACCTCACACTGTCACGAACAGACACTCGAACCTCACACTGTCACTAACACAGACACTCGAACCTCACACTGCCATTAACACAGACACTCGAACCTCACACTGTCACTAACACAGACACTCGAACCTCACACTGTCACTAACACAGACACTCGAACCTCACACTGCCATTAACACAGACACTCGAACCTCACACTGTCACTAACACAGACACTCGAACCTCACACTGCCACTAACACAGACACTCGAACCTCACACTGTCACTAACACAGACACTCGAACCTCACACTGCCACTAACACAGACACTCGAACCTCACACTGTCACTAACACAGACACTCGAACCTCACACTGTCACTAACACAGACACTCGAACCTCACACTGTCACTAACACAGACACTCGAACCTCACAGTCACTAACACAGACACTCGAACCTCACACTGTCACTAACACAGACACTCGAACCTCACACTGTCACTAACAGACACTCGAACCTCACACTGTCACTAACACAGACACTCGAACCTCACACTGTCACTAACACAGACACTCGAACCTCACACTGTCACTAACAGACACTCGAACCTCACACTGTCACTAACACAGACACTCGAACCTCACACTGTCACTAACACAGACACTCGAACCTCACACTGTCACTAACACAGACACTCGAACCTCACACTGTCACTAACACAGACACTCGAACCTCACACTGTCACTAACACAGACACTCGAACCTCACACTGTCACTAACACAGACACTCGAACCACACACTGCCACTAACACAGACACTCGAACCTCACACTGCCACGAACACGGACACTCGAACCTCACACTGTCACCAACAGACACTCGAACCTCACACTGCCACTAACACAGACACTCGAACCTCACACTGCCACTAACACAGACACTCGAACCTCACACTGCCACTAACACAGACACTCGAACCTCACACTGCCACTAACACAGACACTCGAACCTCACACTGTCACTAACACGGACACTCGAACCTCACACTGCCACTAACACAGACACTCGAACCTCACACTGTCACTAACACAGACACTCGAACCTCACACTGTCACTAACACAGACACTCGAACCTCACACTGTCACTAACACAGACACTCGAACCTCACACTGCCATTAACACAGACACTCGAACCTCACACTGTCACTAACACAGACACTCGAACCTCACACTGCCACTAACACAGACACTCGAACCTCACACTGCCATTAACACAGACACTCGAACCTCACACTGCCACTAACACAGACACTCGAACCTCACACTGCCACTAACACAGACACTCGAACCTCACACTGTCACTAACACGGACACTCGAACCTCACACTGTCACTAACACGGACACTCGAACCTCACACTGCCACTAACACAGACACTCGAACCTCACACTGTCACTAACACAGACACTCGAACCTCACACTGCCATTAACACAGACACTCGAACCTCACACTGTCACTAACACAGACACTCGAACCACACACTGCCACTAACACAGACACTCGAACCTCACACTGTCACTAACACAGACACTCGAACCTCACACTGTCACTAACACAGACACTCGAACCTCACACTGTCACTAACACAGACACTCGAACCTCACACTGTCACTAACACAGACACTCGAACCTCACACTGTCACTAACACAGACACTCGAACCTCACACTGTCACTAACACAGACACTCGAACCTCACACTGTCACCAACACAGACACTCGAACCTCACACTGTCACTAACACAGACACTCGAACCTCACACTGTCACTAACAGACACTCGAACCTCACACTGTCACTAACACAGACACTCGAACCTCACACTGTCACTAACACAGACACTCGAACCTCACACTGTCACAAACAGACACTCGAACCTCACACTGTCACTAACACAGACACTCGAACCTCACACTGTCACTAACACAGACACTCGAACCTCACACTGTCACTAACACAGACACTCGAACCTCACACTGGCACTAACACAGACACTCGAACCTCACACTGTCACAAACAGACACTCGAACCTCACACTGTCACTAACACAGACACTCGAACCTCACACTGCCACTAACACAGACACTCGAACCTCACACTGCCACTAACACAGACACTCGAACCTCACACTGTCATTAACACAGACACTCGAACCTCACACTGTCACTAACACAGACACTCGAACCTCACACTGTCACTAACACAGACACTCGAACCTCACACTGTCACTAACACAGACACTCGAACCTCACACTGTCACTAACACAGACACTCGAACCTCACACTGTCACTAACACAGACACTCGAACCTCACACTGTCACTAACACAGACACTCGAACCTCACACTGTCACTAACACGGACACTCGAACCTCACACTGTCACTAACACAGACACTCGAACCTCACACTGCCACCAACACAGACACTCGAACCTCACACTGTCACTAACACAGACACTCGAACCTCACACTGTCACGAACACAGACACTCGAACCTCACACTGTCACGAACACAGACACTCGAACCTCACACTGTCACTAACACAGACACTCGAACCTCACACTGCCACTAACACAGACACTCGAACCTCACACTGTCACTAACACAGACACTCGAACCTCACACTGCCACTAACACAGACACTCGAACCTCACACTGTCATTAACACAGACACTCGAACCTCACACTGTCACTAACACAGACACTCGAACCTCACACTGTCACAAACAGACACTCGAACCTCACACTGTCACTAACACAGACACTCGAACCTCACACTGTCACTAACACAGACACTCGAACCTCACACTGCCACTAACACAGACACTCGAACCTCACACTGCCACTAACACAGACACTCGAACCTCACACTGTCACTAACACAGACACTCGAACCTCACACTGTCACTAACACAGACACTCGAACCTCACACTGCCACTAACACAGACACTCGAACCTCACACTGTCACTAACACAGACACTCGAACCTCACACTGCCACTAACACAGACACTCGAACCTCACACTGTCACGAACAGACACTCGAACCTCACACTGTCACTAACACAGACACTCGAACCTCACACTGCCATTAACACAGACACTCGAACCTCACACTGTCACTAACACAGACACTCGAACCTCACACTGTCACTAACACAGACACTCGAACCTCACACTGCCATTAACACAGACACTCGAACCTCACACTGTCACTAACACAGACACTCGAACCTCACACTGCCACTAACACAGACACTCGAACCTCACACTGTCACTAACACAGACACTCGAACCTCACACTGCCACTAACACAGACACTCGAACCTCACACTGTCACTAACACAGACACTCGAACCTCACACTGTCACTAACACAGACACTCGAACCTCACACTGTCACTAACACAGACACTCGAACCTCACAGTCACTAACACAGACACTCGAACCTCACACTGTCACTAACACAGACACTCGAACCTCACACTGTCACTAACAGACACTCGAACCTCACACTGTCACTAACACAGACACTCGAACCTCACACTGTCACTAACACAGACACTCGAACCTCACACTGTCACTAACACAGACACTCGAACCTCACACTGTCACTAACACAGACACTCGAACCTCACACTGTCACTAACACAGACACTCGAACCTCACACTGTCACTAACACAGACACTCGAACCACACACTGCCACTAACACAGACACTCGAACCTCACACTGCCACGAACACGGACACTCGAACCTCACACTGTCACCAACAGACACTCGAACCTCACACTGCCACTAACACAGACACTCGAACCTCACACTGCCACTAACACAGACACTCGAACCTCACACTGCCACTAACACAGACACTCGAACCTCACACTGCCACTAACACAGACACTCGAACCTCACACTGTCACTAACACGGACACTCGAACCTCACACTGCCACTAACACAGACACTCGAACCTCACACTGCCATTAACACAGACACTCGAACCTCACACTGTCACTAACACAGACACTCGAACCTCACACTGCCACTAACACAGACACTCGAACCTCACACTGCCATTAACACAGACACTCGAACCTCACACTGCCACTAACACAGACACTCGAACCTCACACTGCCACTAACACAGACACTCGAACCTCACACTGTCACTAACACGGACACTCGAACCTCACACTGTCACTAACACGGACACTCGAACCTCACACTGCCACTAACACAGACACTCGAACCTCACACTGTCACTAACACAGACACTCGAACCTCACACTGCCATTAACACAGACACTCGAACCTCACACTGTCACTAACACAGACACTCGAACCACACACTGCCACTAACACAGACACTCGAACCTCACACTGTCACTAACACAGACACTCGAACCTCACACTGTCACTAACACAGACACTCGAACCTCACACTGTCACTAACACAGACACTCGAACCTCACACTGTCACTAACACAGACACTCGAACCTCACACTGTCACTAACACAGACACTCGAACCTCACACTGTCACTAACACAGACACTCGAACCTCACACTGTCACCAACACAGACACTCGAACCTCACACTGTCACTAACACAGACACTCGAACCTCACACTGTCACTAACACAGACACTCGAACCTCACACTGTCACAAACAGACACTCGAACCTCACACTGTCACTAACACAGACACTCGAACCTCACACTGTCACTAACACAGACACTCGAACCTCACACTGTCACTAACACAGACACTCGAACCTCACACTGGCACTAACACAGACACTCGAACCTCACACTGTCACAAACAGACACTCGAACCTCACACTGTCACTAACACAGACACTCGAACCTCACACTGTCACTAACACAGACACTCGAACCTCACACTGCCACTAACACAGACACTCGAACCTCACACTGCCACTAACACAGACACTCGAACCTCACACTGTCATTAACACAGACACTCGAACCTCACACTGTCACTAACACAGACACTCGAACCTCACACTGTCACTAACACAGACACTCGAACCTCACACTGTCACTAACACAGACACTCGAACCTCACACTGTCACTAACACAGACACTCGAACCTCACACTGTCACTAACACAGACACTCGAACCTCACACTGTCACTAACACAGACACTCGAACCTCACACTGTCACTAACACGGACACTCGAACCTCACACTGTCACTAACACAGACACTCGAACCTCACACTGCCACCAACACAGACACTCGAACCTCACACTGTCACTAACACAGACACTCGAACCTCACACTGTCACGAACACAGACACTCGAACCTCACACTGTCACGAACACAGACACTCGAACCTCACACTGTCACTAACACAGACACTCGAACCTCACACTGCCACTAACACAGACACTCGAACCTCACACTGTCACTAACACAGACACTCGAACCTCACACTGCCACTAACACAGACACTCGAACCTCACACTGTCATTAACACAGACACTCGAACCTCACACTGTCACTAACACAGACACTCGAACCTCACACTGTCACAAACAGACACTCGAACCTCACACTGTCACTAACACAGACACTCGAACCTCACACTGTCACTAACACAGACACTCGAACCTCACACTGTCACTAACACAGACACTCGAACCTCACACTGTCACTAACACAGACACTCGAACCTCACACTGTCACTAACACAGACACTCGAACCTCACACTGTCACTAACACAGACACTCGAACCTCACACTGTCACTAACACGGACACTCGAACCTCACACTGTCACTAACACAGACACTCGAACCTCACACTGCCACCAACACAGACACTCGAACCTCACACTGTCACTAACACAGACACTCGAACCTCACACTGTCACGAACACAGACACTCGAACCTCACACTGTCACTAACACAGACACTCGAACCTCACACTGTCACTAACACAGACACTCGAACCTCACACTGTCACTAACACAGACACTCGAACCTCACACTGTCACTAACACAGACACTCGAACCTCACACTGTCACTAACACAGACACTCGAACCTCACACTGCCACTAACACAGACACTCGAACCTCACACTGCCACTAACACAGACACTCGAACCTCACACTGTCACTAACACAGACACTCGAACCTCACACTGTCACTAACACAGACACTCGAACCTCACACTGCCACTAACACAGACACTCGAACCTCACACTGTCACTAACACAGACACTCGAACCTCACACTGCCACTAACACAGACACTCGAACCTCACACTGTCACGAACAGACACTCGAACCTCACACTGTCACTAACACAGACACTCGAACCTCACACTGCCATTAACACAGACACTCGAACCTCACACTGTCACTAACACAGACACTCGAACCTCACACTGTCACTAACACAGACACTCGAACCTCACACTGCCATTAACACAGACACTCGAACCTCACACTGTCACTAACACAGACACTCGAACCTCACACTGCCACTAACACAGACACTCGAACCTCACACTGTCACTAACACAGACACTCGAACCTCACACTGTCACTAACACAGACACTCGAACCTCACACTGTCACTAACACAGACACTCGAACCTCACACTGCCACTAACACAGACACTCGAACCTCACACTGTCACTAACACAGACACTCGAACCTCACACTGTCACTAACACAGACACTCGAACCTCACACTGTCACTAACACAGACACTCGAACCTCACGCTGCCACTAACACAGACACTCGAACCTCACACTGTCACTAACACAGACACTCGAACCTCACACTGTCACTAACACAGACACTCGAACCTCACACTGTCACTAACACAGACACTCGAACCTCACAGTCACTAACACAGACACTCGAACCTCACACTGTCACTAACACAGACACTCGAACCTCACACTGTCACTAACAGACACTCGAACCTCACACTGTCACTAACACAGACACTCGAACCTCACACTGTCACTAACACAGACACTCGAACCTCACACTGTCACTAACACAGACACTCGAACCTCACACTGTCACTAACACAGACACTCGAACCTCACACTGTCACTAACACAGACACTCGAACCTCACACTGTCACTAACACAGACACTCGAACCACACACTGCCACTAACACAGACACTCGAACCTCACACTGCCACTAACACAGACACTCGAACCTCACACTGCCATTAACACAGACACTCGAACCTCACACTGTCACTAACACAGACACTCGAACCTCACACTGCCACTAACACAGACACTCGAACCTCACACTGCCATTAACACAGACACTCGAACCTCACACTGCCACTAACACAGACACTCGAACCTCACACTGCCACTAACACAGACACTCGAACCTCACACTGTCACTAACACGGACACTCGAACCTCACACTGTCACTAACACGGACACTCGAACCTCACATTGCCACTAACACAGACACTCGAACCTCACACTGTCACTAACACAGACACTCGAACCTCACACTGCCATTAACACAGACACTCGAACCTCACACTGTCACTAACACAGACACTCGAACCACACACTGCCACTAACACAGACACTCGAACCTCACACTGTCACTAACACAGACACTCGAACCTCACACTGTCACTAACACAGACACTCGAACCTCACACTGTCACTAACACAGACACTCGAACCTCACACTGTCACTAACACAGACACTCGAACCTCACACTGTCACTAACACAGACACTCGAACCTCACACTGTCACTAACACAGACACTCGAACCTCACACTGTCACTAACAGACACTCGAACCTCACACTGTCACCAACACAGACACTCGAACCTCACACTGTCACTAACACAGACACTCGAACCTCACACTGCCACTAACACAGACACTCGAACCTCACACTGTCACGAACAGACACTCGAACCTCACACTGTCACTAACACAGACACTCGAACCTCACACTGCCATTAACACAGACACTCGAACCTCACACTGTCACTAACACAGACACTCGAACCTCACACTGTCACTAACACAGACACTCGAACCTCACACTGCCATTAACACAGACACTCGAACCTCACACTGTCACTAACACAGACACTCGAACCTCACACTGCCACTAACACAGACACTCGAACCTCACACTGTCACTAACACAGACACTCGAACCTCACACTGTCACTAACACAGACACTCGAACCTCACACTGTCACTAACACAGACACTCGAACCTCACACTGCCACTAACACAGACACTCGAACCTCACACTGTCACTAACACAGACACTCGAACCTCACACTGTCACTAACACAGACACTCGAACCTCACACTGTCACTAACACAGACACTCGAACCTCACGCTGCCACTAACACAGACACTCGAACCTCACACTGTCACTAACACAGACACTCGAACCTCACACTGTCACTAACACAGACACTCGAACCTCACACTGTCACTAACACAGACACTCGAACCTCACAGTCACTAACACAGACACTCGAACCTCACACTGTCACTAACACAGACACTCGAACCTCACACTGTCACTAACAGACACTCGAACCTCACACTGTCACTAACACAGACACTCGAACCTCACACTGTCACTAACACAGACACTCGAACCTCACACTGTCACTAACACAGACACTCGAACCTCACACTGTCACTAACACAGACACTCGAACCTCACACTGTCACTAACACAGACACTCGAACCTCACACTGTCACTAACACAGACACTCGAACCACACACTGCCACTAACACAGACACTCGAACCTCACACTGCCACTAACACAGACACTCGAACCTCACACTGCCATTAACACAGACACTCGAACCTCACACTGTCACTAACACAGACACTCGAACCTCACACTGCCACTAACACAGACACTCGAACCTCACACTGCCATTAACACAGACACTCGAACCTCACACTGCCACTAACACAGACACTCGAACCTCACACTGCCACTAACACAGACACTCGAACCTCACACTGTCACTAACACGGACACTCGAACCTCACACTGTCACTAACACGGACACTCGAACCTCACATTGCCACTAACACAGACACTCGAACCTCACACTGTCACTAACACAGACACTCGAACCTCACACTGCCATTAACACAGACACTCGAACCTCACACTGTCACTAACACAGACACTCGAACCACACACTGCCACTAACACAGACACTCGAACCTCACACTGTCACTAACACAGACACTCGAACCTCACACTGTCACTAACACAGACACTCGAACCTCACACTGTCACTAACACAGACACTCGAACCTCACACTGTCACTAACACAGACACTCGAACCTCACACTGTCACTAACACAGACACTCGAACCTCACACTGTCACTAACACAGACACTCGAACCTCACACTGTCACTAACAGACACTCGAACCTCACACTGTCACCAACACAGACACTCGAACCTCACACTGTCACTAACACAGACACTCGAACCTCACACTGTCACTAACACAGACACTCGAACCTCACACTGTCACAAACAGACACTCGAACCTCACACTGTCACTAACACAGACACTCGAACCTCACACTGTCACTAACACAGACACTCGAACCTCACACTGTCACTAACACAGACACTCGAACCTCACACTGGCACTAACACAGACACTCGAACCTCACACTGTCACAAACAGACACTCGAACCTCACACTGTCACTAACACAGACACTCGAACCTCACACTGTCACTAACACAGACACTCGAACCTCACACTGCCACTAACACAGACACTCGAACCTCACACTGCCACTAACACAGACACTCGAACCTCACACTGTCATTAACACAGACACTCGAACCTCACACTGTCACTAACACAGACACTCGAACCTCACACTGTCACTAACACAGACACTCGAACCTCACACTGTCACTAACACAGACACTCGAACCTCACACTGTCACTAACACAGACACTCGAACCTCACACTGTCACTAACACAGACACTCGAACCTCACACTGTCACTAACACAGACACTCGAACCTCACACTGTCACTAACACGGACACTCGAACCTCACACTGTCACTAACACAGACACTCGAACCTCACACTGCCACCAACACAGACACTCGAACCTCACACTGTCACTAACACAGACACTCGAACCTCACACTGTCACGAACACAGACACTCGAACCTCACACTGTCACGAACACAGACACTCGAACCTCACACTGTCACTAACACAGACACTCGAACCTCACACTGCCACTAACACAGACACTCGAACCTCACACTGTCACTAACACAGACACTCGAACCTCACACTGCCACTAACACAGACACTCGAACCTCACACTGTCATTAACACAGACACTCGAACCTCACACTGTCACTAACACAGACACTCGAACCTCACACTGTCACAAACAGACACTCGAACCTCACACTGTCACTAACACAGACACTCGAACCTCACACTGTCACTAACACAGACACTCGAACCTCACACTGTCACTAACACAGACACTCGAACCTCACACTGTCACTAACACAGACACTCGAACCTCACACTGTCACTAACACAGACACTCGAACCTCACACTGTCACTAACACAGACACTCGAACCTCACACTGTCACTAACACGGACACTCGAACCTCACACTGTCACTAACACAGACACTCGAACCTCACACTGCCACCAACACAGACACTCGAACCTCACACTGTCACTAACACAGACACTCGAACCTCACACTGTCACGAACACAGACACTCGAACCTCACACTGTCACTAACACAGACACTCGAACCTCACACTGTCACTAACACAGACACTCGAACCTCACACTGTCACTAACACAGACACTCGAACCTCACACTGTCACTAACACAGACACTCGAACCTCACACTGCCACTAACACAGACACTCGAACCTCACACTGCCACTAACACAGACACTCGAACCTCACACTGTCACTAACACAGACACTCGAACCTCACACTGTCACTAACACAGACACTCGAACCTCACACTGCCACTAACACAGACACTCGAACCTCACACTGTCACTAACACAGACACTCGAACCTCACACTGCCACTAACACAGACACTCGAACCTCACACTGTCACGAACAGACACTCGAACCTCACACTGTCACTAACACAGACACTCGAACCTCACACTGCCATTAACACAGACACTCGAACCTCACACTGTCACTAACACAGACACTCGAACCTCACACTGTCACTAACACAGACACTCGAACCTCACACTGCCATTAACACAGACACTCGAACCTCACACTGTCACTAACACAGACACTCGAACCTCACAGTCACTAACACAGACACTCGAACCTCACACTGTCACTAACACAGACACTCGAACCTCACACTGTCACTAACAGACACTCGAACCTCACACTGTCACTAACACAGACACTCGAACCTCACACTGTCACGAACACAGACACTCGAACCTCACACTGTCACTAACACAGACACTCGAACCTCACACTGTCACTAACACAGACACTCGAACCTCACACTGTCACTAACACAGACACTCGAACCTCACACTGTCACTAACACAGACACTCGAACCACACACTGCCACTAACACAGACACTCGAACCTCACACTGCCACGAACACGGACACTCGAACCTCACACTGTCACCAACAGACACTCGAACCTCACACTGCCACTAACACAGACACTCGAACCTCACACTGCCACTAACACAGACACTCGAACCTCACACTGCCACTAACACAGACACTCGAACCTCACACTGCCACTAACACAGACACTCGAACCTCACACTGTCACTAACACGGACACTCGAACCTCACACTGCCACTAACACAGACACTCGAACCTCACACTGCCATTAACACAGACACTCGAACCTCACACTGTCACTAACACAGACACTCGAACCTCACACTGCCACTAACACAGACACTCGAACCTCACACTGCCATTAACACAGACACTCGAACCTCACACTGCCACTAACACAGACACTCGAACCTCACACTGCCACTAACACAGACACTCGAACCTCACACTGTCACTAACACGGACACTCGAACCTCACACTGTCACTAACACGGACACTCGAACCTCACACTGCCACTAACACAGACACTCGAACCTCACACTGTCACTAACACAGACACTCGAACCTCACACTGCCATTAACACAGACACTCGAACCTCACACTGTCACTAACACAGACACTCGAACCACACACTGCCACTAACACAGACACTCGAACCTCACACTGTCACTAACACAGACACTCGAACCTCACACTGTCACTAACACAGACACTCGAACCTCACACTGTCACTAACACAGACACTCGAACCTCACACTGTCACTAACACAGACACTCGAACCTCACACTGTCACTAACACAGACACTCGAACCTCACACTGTCACTAACACAGACACTCGAACCTCACACTGTCACCAACACAGACACTCGAACCTCACACTGTCACTAACACAGACACTCGAACCTCACACTGTCACTAACACAGACACTCGAACCTCACACTGTCACAAACAGACACTCGAACCTCACACTGTCACTAACACAGACACTCGAACCTCACACTGTCACTAACACAGACACTCGAACCTCACACTGTCACTAACACAGACACTCGAACCTCACACTGGCACTAACACAGACACTCGAACCTCACACTGTCACAAACAGACACTCGAACCTCACACTGTCACTAACACAGACACTCGAACCTCACACTGTCACTAACACAGACACTCGAACCTCACACTGGCACTAACACAGACACTCGAACCTCACACTGTCACTAACACAGACACTCGAACCTCACACTGTCACTAACACAGACACTCGAACCTCACACTGTCACTAACACAGACACTCGAACCTCACACTGCCACTAACACAGACACTCGAACCTCACACTGTCACTAACACAGACACTCGATCCTCACACTGTCACTAACACAGACACTCGAACCTCACACTGTCACGAACACAGACACTCGAACCTCACACTGTCACGAACACAGACACTCGAACCTCACACTGTCACTAACACAGACACTCGAACCTCACACTGTCACTAACACAGACACTCGAACCTCACACTGTCACGAACACAGACACTCGAACCTCACACTGTCACTAACACAGACACTCGAACCTCACACTGTCACTAACACAGACACTCGAACCTCACACTGTCACTAACAGACACTCGAACCTCACACTGCCACCAACACAGACACTCGAACCTCACACTGTCACTAACACAGACACTCGAACCTCACACTGTCACTAACACAGACACTCGAACCTCACACTGTCACTAACACAGACACTCGAACCTCACACTGTCACTAACACAGACACTCGAACCTCACACTGCCACTAACACAGACACTCGAACCTCACACTGTCACTAACACAGACACTCGATCCTCACACTGTCACTAACAGACACTCGAACCTCACACTGTCACTAACACAGACACTCGAACCTCACACTGCCACTAACACAGACACTCGAACCTCACACTGTCACTAACACAGACACTCGAACCTCACACTGTCACTAACACAGACACTCGAACCTCACACTGTCACGAACACAGACACTCGAACCTCACACTGTCACTAACACAGACACTCGAACCTCACACTGTCACTAACACAGACACTCGAACCTCACACTGTCACTAACAGACACTCGAACCTCACACTGCCACCAACACAGACACTCGAACCTCACACTGTCACTAACAGACACTCGAACCTCACACTGTCACTAACACAGACACTCGAACCTCACACTGTCACTAACACAGACACTCGAACCTCACACTGTCACTAACACAGACACTCGAACCTCACACTGCCACTAACACAGACACTCGAACCTCACACTGTCACTAACACAGACACTCGAACCTCACACAGGCACTAACACAGACACTCGAACCTCACACTGTCACTAACACAGACACTCGAACCTCACACTGTCACTAACACAGACACTCGAACCTCACACTGCCACTAACACAGACACTCGAACCTCACACTGTCACTAACACAGACACTCGAACCTCACACTGTCACTAACACAGACACTCGAACCTCACACTGCCACTAACACAGACACTCGAACCTCACACTGTCACTAACACAGACACTCGAACCTCACACTGCCACTAACACAGACACTCGAACCTCACACTGTCACTAACACAGACACTCGAACCTCACACTGTCACTAACACAGACACTCGAACCTCACACTGCCACTAACACAGACACTCGAACCTCACACTGCCACTAACACAGACACTCGAACCTCACACTGTCACTAACACAGACACTCGAACCTCACACTGTCACTAACACAGACACTCGAACCTCACACTGGCACTAACACAGACACTCGAACCTCACACTGTCACTAACACAGACACTCGAACCTCACACTGCCATTAACACAGACACTCGAACCTCACACTGTCACGAACACAGACACTCGAACCTCACACTGCCACTAACACAGACACTCGAACCTCACACTGTCACTAACACAGACACTCGAACCTCACACTGCCACTAACACAGACACTCGAACCTCACACTGTCACTAACACAGACACTCGAACCTCACACTGTCACTAACACAGACACTCGAACCTCACACTGCCACTAACACAGACACTCGAACCTCACACTGTCACTAACACAGACACTCGAACCTCACACTGGCACGAACACAGACACTCGAACCTCACACTGTCACTAACACAGACACTCGAACCTCACACTGCCATTAACACAGACACTCGAACCTCACACTGTCACGAACACAGACACTCGAACCTCACACTGTCACTAACACAGACACTCGAACCTCACACTGTCACTAACAGACACTCGAACCTCACACTGTCACTAACACAGACACTCGAACCTCACACTGTCACTAACACAGACACTCGAACCTCACACTGCCACTAACACAGACACTCGAACCTCACACTGTCACTAACACAGACACTCGAACCTCACACTGGCACCAACACAGACACTCGAACCTCACACTGTCACTAACACGGACACTCGAACCTCACACTGTCACTAACACAGACACTCGAACCTCAGACTGTCACTAACACAGACACTCGAACCTCACACTGTTACAAACACAGACACTCGAACCTCACACTGTCACTAACACAGACACTCGAACCTCACACTGTCACTAACACAGACACTCGATCCTCACACTGTCACTAACACAGACACTCGAACCTCACACTGCCACCAACACGGACACTCGAACCTCACACTGCCACTAACACAGACACTCGAACCTCACACTGTCACAAACAGACACTCGAACCTCACACTGTCACGAACACGGACACTCGAACCTCACACTGTCACTAACACAGACACTCGAACCTCACACTGCCATTAACACAGACACTCGAACCTCACACTGTCACCAACACAGACACTCGAACCTCACACTGTCACTAACAGACACTCGAACCTCACACTGTCACTAACACAGACACTCGAACCTCACACTGTCACTAACACAGACACTCGAACCTCACACTGCCATTAACACAGACACTCGAACCTCACACTGTCACTAACACAGACACTCGAACCTCACACTGTCACCAACACAGACACTCGAACCTCACACTGGCACTAACACAGACACTCGAACCTCACACTGTCACTAACACAGACACTCGAACCTCACACTGCCATTAACACAGACACTCGAACCTCACACTGTCACTAACACAGACACTCGAACCTCACACTGTCACCAACACAGACACTCGATCCTCACACTGTCACTAACAGACACTCGAACCTCACACTGTCACTAACACAGACACTCGAACCTCACACTGTCACTAACACAGACACTCGAACCTCACACTGTCACTAACAGACACTCGAACCTCACACTGTCACTAACACAGACACTCGAACCTCACACTGTCACTAACACAGACACTCGAACCTCACACTGTCACTAACACAGACACTCGAACCTCACACTGTCACCAACACAGACACTCGATCCTCACACTGTCACTAACACGGACACTCGAACCTCACACTGTCACTAACACAGACACTCGAACCTCACACTGTCACGAACACAGACACTCGAACCACACACTGTCACTAACACAGACACTCGAACCTCACACTGTCACTAACACAGACACTCGAACCTCACACTGCCACTAACACAGACACTCGAACCTCACACTGTCACTAACACAGACACTCGAACCTCACACTGCCACTAACACAGACACTCGAACCTCACACTGCCGCTAACACGGACACTCGAACCTCACACTGTCACTAACACAGACACTCGAACCTCACACTGTCACTAACACAGACACTCGAACCTCACACTGTCACTAACACAGACACTCGAACCTCACACTGTCACTAACACAGACACTCGAACCTCACACTGCCACCAACACAGACACTCGAACCTCACACTGTCACTAACAGACACTCGAACCTCACACTGTCACTAACACAGACACTCGAACCTCACACTGTCACTAACACAGACACTCGAACCTCACACTGTCACTAACACAGACACTCGAACCTCACACTGTCACTAACACAGACACTCGAACCTCACACTGTCACTAACACAGACACTCGAACCTCACACTGTCACTAACACAGACACTCGAACCTCACACTGTCACTAACACAGACACTCGAACCTCACACTGTCACTAACACAGACACTCGAACCTCACACTGGCACTAACACAGACACTCGATCCTCACACTGTCACTAACACAGACACTCGAACCTCACACTGTCACTAACACAGACACTCGAACCTCACACTGCCACTAACACAGACACTCGAACCTCACACTGTCACTAACACAGACACTCGAACCTCACACTGTCACTAACACAGACACTCGAACCTCACACTGTCACTAACACAGACACTCGAACCTCACACTGTCACTAACAGACACTCGAACCTCACACTGTCACTAACACAGACACTCGAACCTCACACTGTCACTAACACAGACACTCGAACCTCACACTGTCACCAACACAGACACTCGAACCTCACACTGTCACTAACACAGACACTCGAACCTCACACTGCCACTAACACAGACACTCGAACCTCACACTGTCACTAACACAGACACTCGAACCTCACACTGCCACTAACACAGACACTCGAACCTCACACTGCCACTAACACAGACACTCGAACCTCACACTGTCACTAACACAGACACTCGAACCTCACACTGCCACTAACACAGACACTCGAACCTCACACTGTCACTAACACAGACACTCGAACCTCACACTGCCACTAACACAGACACTCGAACCTCACACTGTCACTAACACAGACACTCGAACCTCACACTGCCACTAACACAGACACTCGAACCTCACACTGGCACTAACACAGACACTCGAACCTCACACTGTCACTAACACAGACACTCGAACCTCACACTGTCACTAACACAGACACTCGAACCTCAGACTGTCACTAACACAGACACTCGAACCTCACACTGTCACTAACACAGACACTCGAACCTCACACTGTCACCAACACGGACACTCGAACCTCACACTGCCACTAACACAGACACTCGAACCTCACACTGTCACTAACACAGACACTCGAACCTCACACTGTCACTAACACAGACACTCGAACCTCACACTGTCACTAACACAGACACTCGATCCTCACACTGTCACCAACACAGACACTCGAACCTCACACTGTCACCAACACAGACACTCGAACCTCACACTGTCACTAACACAGACACTCGAACCTCACACTGTCACTAACACAGACACTCGAACCTCACACTGTCACCAACACGGACACTCGAACCTCACACTGCCACTAACACAGACACTCGAACCTCACACTGTCACTAACACAGACACTCGAACCTCACACTGTCACTAACACAGACACTCGAACCTCACACTGTCACTAACACAGACACTCGATCCTCACACTGTCACCAACACAGACACTCGAACCTCACACTGTCACCAACACAGACACTCGAACCTCACACTGTCACTAACACAGACACTCGAACCTCACACTGCCACTAACACAGACACTCGAACCTCACACTGTCACGAACACAGACACTCGAACCTCACACTGTCACCAACACGGACACTCGAACCTCACACTGCCACTAACACAGACACTCGAACCTCACACTGTCACTAACACAGACACTCGAACCTCACACTGTCACGAACACAGACACTCGAACCTCACACTGTCACCAACACGGACACTCGAACCTCACACTGCCACTAACACAGACACTCGAACCTCACACTGTCACTAACACAGACACTCGAACCTCACACTGTCACTAACACAGACACTCGAACCTCACACTGTCACTAACACAGACACTCGAACCTCACACTGTCACTAACACAGACACTCGAACCTCACACTGTCACTAACACAGACACTCGAACCTCACACTGTCACTAACACAGACACTCGAACCTCACACTGTCACTAACACAGACACTCGAACCTCACACTGTCACTAACAGACACTCGAACCTCACACTGTCACTAACACAGACACTCGAACCTCACACTGTCACAAACAGACACTCGAACCTCACACTGTCACGAACACAGACACTCGAACCTCACACTGTCACTAACACAGACACTCGAACCTCACACTGTCACTAACACAGACACTCGAACCTCACACTGCCATTAACACAGACACTCGAACCTCACACTGTCACCAACACAGACACTCGAACCTCACACTGTCACTAACAGACACTCGAACCTCACACTGTCACTAACACAGAAACTCGAACCTCACACTGTCACTAACAGACACTCGAACCTCACACTGTCACCAACACAGACACTCGAACCTCACACTTTCACTAACACAGACACTCGAACCTCACACTGTCACTAACACAGACACTCGAACCTCACACTGTCACTAACACAGACACTCGAACCTCACACTGTCACTAACACAGACACTCGAACCTCACACTGTCACAAACAGACACTCGAACCTCACACTGTCACGAACACAGACACTCGAACCTCACACTGTCACCAACACAGACACTCGAACCTCACACTGGCACTAACACAGACTCTCTAAACTCACACTGCCATAAGGAGGGAAGTTGCAGCCTCACACTGCCATTAACACAGGCAGTCAAACCTCACTGCCATTAACTGAAAGTTATACTTATTACATTGGAGGAGAAGAGACACAAGAGGAGCAGGCTTTACACAGCTTTACAATGGATTGCAGTCCCACACCTGTGATCTGAAAATTAACCATCAACATGAGCTTATGAATTTCTCCAATGTAAACATTCCACCTCCTATTAATTTTGTGAGTGAGATCACAGTGACATGAGAAGTTATATTATATATTATAGCATTACAGACTCAGGCCATTCATGTGACATCAGCAAACACAAGATCCTCAGTTCCCGCTGACATCACTGCCCGGACTGGACTGACTGTTTGATATTATAGAGATTGCAAGTGATGGTTGTTTGGTCAATCACACTTCATATCACAATCAAATAAAATGAAAGAGATTGTAAAACAGCAAAGAGAGCATTAATTTTTCTCACTCCCATGCTTTTCATCCCATTACCAAATATGATGCATAGAGAAACTATTTTAACAATTAAAAAATGATGAACAAAATGATCAATTACCTTCTTGCAGTTTCCATGGCAGTCTCTCCCTTTTCCAGAAACTCCTCATGGTTCTGTGTGGGGGGCCATCAAATAAATTCAGATCAGTGACATTCCCTCCATCCTTCTCCTCTACTCCCACTCTCACTCCATTCTGATCGGCATCAGTCAGGAACTGGACGAGCCTCATCCTCCAACCCTTGGACACTGACAGACGCCTCACTTGGAAATAATAGCTGTGCTTCATCCAAATGCTCCCAGGTCTGGCTCGGACCAAACGTAGAATTGCAGTTGTATTCGCGAGAACCTGCATTACAATCCTGAATATGGTCATTTAATCAACTTTGTAAGAACTTCTTGATGGAAAAATAGTTCTTTATTAAAGTTTCACAATCATTTTCAAGACACTGATTATGTTGGAGGTGTGTGAGCAGTTCAAGATATCCCATAATAGGAAAGATATTCCAGCTGTGGATAGGATATAGTCACGGTTCGCTTCCGAATAAGAGGTTTTTATTAATTGGAGTTTATTTTCACTGGAACAGAGAAGGTTGAAGGAGGAATATAATAGGGATTTTCACACTGAGCCAGACTGGTCACAACCTTGTCTCCCCATTTCACCCCAAACTGAGCTTCCAACACCATATCTTGTCCATCACAAAGACCACCTACTTCCACCTTTAACATCGCCTGCTTTTACCCCAACCTCAGCCCATCTGCTCCTAAAACCCTGATCCATGCCTTTGTGACTTCTCGTCTCGACTATTCCAATGCTGCCTTGGCTGGACTGCCAACCTCCACACTCTAAACTTCAGCTCATCCAAAACTGCTCCCGTGTCCAATTCCGCACAAAGTCCCAATCGCCCAACACACCTGTCCTCGCTGGGTCCTCATCGCCAACACTTCAAATTTAAAATTCTCATCCTCCTGTTTAAAATCATCTATGGCCTCACCCCTATCTCTGCAACCTCCAGCATCAGAACTGCACTCAAACTTTCCATTCCTCTGATTCGACTCTTGCATATCCCTCTCCCCTTTACCCCACTATTGGCAGCCATACGTTCACCAACCAAAGCTCTACGCTCTGACGTTCCCTTGTTAAACCCCTTCACCTCTCCACATCCCTCTCATCCTTTCAGACCATCCCTAAAACCCACCACTTTGACTAAGCTTTTGGTCATTCCGCCGAATATCCCCACCAGTGGCTCAGTGCCCATTTTGTTCCTTACATCTCAGTAAGGCATCTACTGTAAAGGTGCTTTATAAATACAAGTTGTTATTGCGAATAGCAAAAGGTTGTTTTCATTGGTTAGTGAATCAATTACAAGGGGGTGTCGACTCAGGACCAGAAGTCACAAAGGCATGGATCAGGGTTTTATCAGCCGAAGAATAAAGTGGGTATTTAGGAGACATTTGAATGGAATGGGCCTATGCTCTCTGGAGTTTAGAAGAATGAGAGGTGATCTCATTGCAACATATAAGATTCTGAGGGGGCTTGACAAGGTAGATGCTGAGAGATTGTTTCCCCTGGTTGGAGAGTCCAGAACTTGAGGGCATAGTCACAGGGTAAGGGGTCGGCCATTTAAGACTGAGATGAGGAGGAATTTCTTCACTCAGAGGGTTGTGAATCTTTGGGATTCTCAACCCAGAAGGCTGTGGATGCTGAGTCGCTGAGTATATTCAAGACTGAGATCGATAGATTTTTGAATTCTAGGGGAATCAAGGGATCTGGGGATCAGGCAGGAAAATGGAGTTGAGGTTGAAGATCAGCCATGATCTTATTGAATGGCAGAGCAGGCTCGAGGGGCCGTATGACCTACTCCTGCTCCTATTTCTTATGTTCTTATTTCTTCACACAAAGAGTTGTTGGAAAGTAGATTCCTGTATGAGGTGGTAATTGAAGCAGAGCCTCTAACATCATTTGAAAGCGATTAGATAAGTGTTCGAAAAGGAAGAATATGGAGAAATGGCCGAGGAATGGGATTAAAGTAGACATCTCCAGCTGAAGAGCTTTCCCCGGCACAGGCACATTGGGATGGATGAACTCCTTCTGTGCTGAACATTCTTTCTTCCACTAAAATAGGGTGGGATGTTTCTTTCTTGGGTATTATTTTTAACAAAATGGGACTGGAGCAACAGGGCTGTAAATACTGGAAATATTAGAAATGACCTTTATGATCAGCAAGAATGAAACAAGGTGGCTGCCAACCAAAATAAAAACGTATGGAGTTGTGTTAATTTTTAAAACAATGCCCAGCCAAACACGTCACAGTTTATAACATAATCAGTCACTACCAATCCTAATCAGTGACAATTCACAGGTTGGTATTTACTGTAAAATAATAAAACAAAGTGCATTTAGATCGATTTAGAAAGATGTTCTGCAGCACTTTATAGATCAACAGACACTGATCGGGAGTGAAAATCTCAGGTGGAATGGAATTAAGGAGTGGGGTTGAAAAGTCTTCAGACGGCTTTTAAAGCAGGAGGGAGCTCCAGAAGGCAACGGTATGGTGGCTGAAAGAGTGGACACCAAAGGTGAATCGACTGGGACAGGGAGTGAGTAGACGACCAGTGTCAGACAGAACGAATAAAGAACATCATGTGGTGAGGCTGTGGGGGCCTTTTTTCCCTATTTAAACCAATAGGGGTGATACTGAGTTCACCCCACTGTCAGTCTCCAAACCAAGTGAGAGGAAGTTGCAGGGTCGAGTTGGTTTGAAGTGTGCACTCTCTCCCTGTACAGGGAGCCCATTGTGACATTGGCTTGCTGGCTTATCTGGAGGCAAGTGGAAAGCACCCCCCAGTGACAGGTCCACTGGTACGTGTCCTATTACTGAGCCGGAGTAGCACGTCAGTGAGGAACAAAAACCAGCCCTTATCAGGATGTTTTGTCTGTTTGTCAAAGCTGCCCACATGATAATTAAAATAAGTAGGAATTGACAAGTCTGATATCCAGCACTACCTTCTGCTGACATGAAGGTGGTTGGTACATCACTAGCTGTTATGTGTTGGTCTGTCCACTATGTTGAAGTCAGAGATCTAATACGTGAGTTTTGTGGTTTACACACTTGGATTGTGAAGAGGTGAGCAGTTGTTGAAGTGATGCACCTCCAACTGACGGAGCCACCGTTCTGTGCATTTTTGTGTCCATCTTGTGGTCAAGAGGGTAAAGGCAATACACTAACAATATTTCTGATAAGTGGGCTGGAAGGACTAGAACCCCCGTACCCTGAAGATCATTTAATGGACTAACAGCTCAACAAAATTAAACCTGTCTTTATTCCATCATTTCCCATGACACTTCAATTCAAAAATGGCACAACAGAAGGAAATGACAACCTCTCTAACAATTGAATATTCAAATCATCATTATCTACTTTGTGCCAACCATACTTCTTGCTGTTAACATCTGGAGGGAACTGGCTGTATTTGGTTTCCATCTGGGCAACAGTGACTAACAAATTGAAACAAACACCATCTGTCTTCCCAAGGTTTGCTCCACAGTGCTGTAATCCCAAAGTGCCATGTATTTTCCGCTTGAACTGTGAATCCCTCAAGCATTCCTTGGTCAGTCTACAGATGGTCACTTCTATGCTGCAAGATAGATCTGATGTGGAGATGCCGGTGATGGACTGGGGTTGACAATTGTAAACAATTTTACAACACCAAGTTATAGTCCAACAATTTTATTTTTAATCCCACAAGCTTTCGGGGGCTTTCCCCTTCCTCAGGCGGTGTGGAAATGACATTTTCGAATCCTTCGCATTTTAAGATAGATCAGCTGAGGAAGAGCCACAAGCAGTCACAGGGAAATGAGGATAGCCCTGATTGTTAGTCAACAGCCACAGTTCATTGCCTTTGTTGAGGAAGGCTGCCACTCCTCTGTGGCACACAACCGAACAGGGCAACTCCACAGGAATAGTCATTGGATGAGAAGCCTTCTCCTTGGAACCTTTTACGACATTAAAGGCACTATATAAATGAAAGTTGTTCTTGTTTTAAAAAGAAACACAAAATACACTACAGAATGGGATCTGCCATAAAAGAGCCAGAATGACTCGCTCTATCACTCTAAACCCATTCTCCTTGATCCCCCGCCTTGCCCAGGGGACCTACGAGGAGGACTGAGCTGTTGATGGAAGACTTCAAATGGACGTCAATGGACAAGCAATGACAGGAACTTGGAATATCACAAAGTTTTAAAAAAACAAAAGGCAATACCTGCAGATTGTGCACCCTTACATATTACAGAGAATCGACAGCACAGGAACAGGCCATTCGGCCCAACTGGTCTATCCAGACATTTATGCTCCTCCCACTCTCTTCACCCACCCTCATCAGCATCTCCTTCTATTCCTTTCTCCCTCATGTGATTATCCAGCTTCCCACTAAATCCATCCCTGTTATTCACCTCAACTACTCCTTCTTACACTTTTGTGGAGATGCCGGTGATGGACTGAGGTTGACAATTGTAAACAATTTTACAACACCAAGTTATAGTCCAACAATTTTATTTTAAATTCCACAAGCTTTCGGAGGCTTCCTCCTTCCTCAGGTGAACGATGTGGAAACCTGAGGAAGGAGGAAGCCTCCGAAAGCTTGTGAATTTAAAATAAAATTGCTGGACTATAACTTGGTGTTGTAAAATTGTTTACAATTCTCATTAAAGAGGCGGCGAGGCTCGGCCCGGGAGCAGCTGCTGATGTTGCGGCATCAGTTTCACTCCCAGTGCGGGGCGGCCCTGCTCCAAACCCGGAGGCCGCAAAGCGGCTCTTTGTCCCTCGGCCTGATCCCCCAGGCCCGCCCTGTCCTTGTCCTTCTCCTGCCCGCTTGCTTACCATTTCCCCCTCCGGCCGGACCGCAAGACTCCGGCTCAGGCTCCTCCATCACCCCCCGGGCCAGGCCCGGTTGTCAAGGGAAACCGGTTAAATAATCCCCGCCCCACTCCGCTTCTGATTGGCCTCAGCCGGTTCCGCGACCCAGCCGGAGCGCGAGCTGTCATTGGTCTATTCAGATGTCAATCACTCCCCAGACCTGGCTGTCAATCAAAGGAGGGTGAGAGGATGCAGCAGATTTTGATTCGCTCCCTGCAAGGAATGGAGCAATAACTTCACTGCACTGCAAACTGCATTAAACAGCGGATCTGCACCCATGCGTTCTGAAAATTCCTTTATAAATGATTACTGCGTCGCTTTTTGCTGTCCCACTGAAAAGCACACGTTTGTTGCACTGTCGGACGTGCCGTCTTTCGGATGAAACATGAAACCGTCTGCCCCTCTCAGGCGGAGGTGAAAGATCCCATGTCACTATTTCGAAGAAGAGCAGGGGAGTTCTCCCCCGGTGTCCTGGGGCCGATATTTATTCCTCAACCAGATTATCTGGTCACATTCTTGTTTGTGGGATCTTGCTGTGCACAAATTGGCTGCCACCTGTCCGACATCACAACAGTGACCACACTTCAAAAGTTCCTCATTAGCTGTGAAACGCTTTGCGACGTCCTGAGATTGTGAAAGGCGCCATGTAAATGCAAGTTCTTTCTTTCACCGTTCAGGCTTATGGATGAATAATGTACATTTGGGCAAAGTAATAATTGTTACTGGACTCAGGAAAACTACCCTCCCAGACACTTCCATCACCATCCCTGGGTATGTCCTGTCCCACCGGCAGGACAGACCGACCAGAGGTGGCGGTACAGTGATATACAGTCAGGAGGGAGTGATCCTGGGAGTCCTCAACATTGACTCTGGACCCCATGAAATCTCATGGCATCAGGTCAAACATGGGCAAGGAAACCTCCTGCTGATTACCACCTACCGCCCTCCCTCAGCAACATCATTAAATAAATTTAAAACAGAAATAGAAAGTTTCCTAGAAGTAAAGGGAATTAGGGGTTACGGGGAGCGGGCAGGAAATTGGACATGAATTTAGATTTGAGGTTAGGATCAGATCAGCCATGATCTTATTGAATGGCGGAGCAGGCTCGAGGGGCCGATTGGCCGACTGCTGCTCCTATTTCTTATGTTCTTATGTTCTTATGTTCTCAGCTGATGAATCAGTCCTCCTCCATGTTGAGCACCACTTGGAGGAAGCACTGAGGGTAGCAAGGGCACAGAATGTACTCTGGGTGGGGATCTTCAATGTCCATCACCAAGAGTGGCTCGGTAGCACCACTACTGACTGAGCTGGCCGAGTCCTGAAGGACATAGCTGCCAGACTGGGCCTGCGGCAGGTGGTGAGCGAACCAACACGAGGGAAAAACTTACTTGACCTCGTCCTCACCAATCTACCTGTCGCAGATGCACCTGTCCATGACAGTATCGGTAGGAGTGACCACCGCACAGTCCTCGTGGAGATGAAGTTCCGTCTTCGCACTGAGGACACCATCCAACATGTTGTGTGACACTACCACCGTGCTAAATGGGATAGATTCAGAACAGATCCAGCAGCTCAAAACTGGGCATCCATGAGGCGCTGTGGGCCATCAGCAGCAGCAGAATTGTATTCCAGCACAATCTGTAACCTCATGGCCTGGCATATTCCTCACTTTACCATTACCAACAAGCCAGGGGATCAACCCTGGTTCAATGAGGAGTGCAGAAGAGCATGCCAGGAGCAGCACCAGGCATACCTAAAAATGAGGTGCCAACCTGGTGAAGCTACAACTCAGGACTACATGCATGCTAAACAGCGGAAGCAACATGCTATAGACAGAGCTAAGCAATTCCACAACCAACGGATCAGATCAAAGCTCTGCAGTCCTGCCATATCCAGTCGTGAATGGTGGTGGATAATTAAACAACTAACGGGAGGAGGAGGCTCTGCAAACATCCCCATCCTCAATGATGGTGGAGTCCAGCACGTGAGTGCAAAAGACAAGGCTGAAGCGTTTGCAACCATCTTCAGCCAGAAGTGCTGAGTGGATGATCCATCTCGGCCTCCTCCTGATATCCCCACCATCACAGAAACCAGTCTTCAGCCAATTCAATATCAAGAAATGGCTGAGTGCACTGGATACAGCAAAGGCTATGGGCCCCGACAACATCCCAGCTGTAGTGCTGAAGACTTGTGCTACAGAACGAGCTGTGCCTCTAGCCAAGCTGTTCCAGTATAGCTACAACACTGGCATCTACCCAACAATGTGGAAAATTGCCCAGGTATGTCCTGTCCACAAAAAGCAGGACAAATCAAATCCGGCCAATTACCGCCCCATCAGTCTACACTCAATCATCAGCAAATTGATGGAAGGTGTCGTCGACAGTGCTATCAAGCAGCACTTACTCACCAGTAACCTGCTCACCGATGCTCAGTTTGGGTTCCGCCAGGACCACTCGGCTCCAGACCTCATTACAGCCTTGGTCCAAACATGGACAAAAGAGCTGAATTCCAGAGGTGAGGTGAGAGTGACTGCTCTTGACATCAAGGCAGCATTTGACCGAGTGAGGCACCAAGGAGCCCGAGTAAAATTGAAGTCAATGGGAATCAGGGGGAAAACTCTCCAGTGGCTGGAGTCATACCTAGCACAAAGGAAGATGGTAGTGGTTGTTGGAGGCCAATCATCTCAGCCCCTGGGCATTGCTGCAGGAGTTCCTCAGGGCAGTGTCCTCGGCCCAACCATCTTCAGCTGCTTCATCAATGACCTTCCCTCCATCATAAGGTCAGAAATGGGGATGTTCGCTGATGATTGCACAGTGTTCAGTTCCATTCGCAACCCCCCAAATAATGAAGCAGTCCGAGCCCGCATGCAGCAAGACCTGGACAACATCCAGGCTTGGGCTCATAAGTGGCAAGTAACATTCGCGCCAGACAAGTGCCAGGCAATGACCATCTCCAACAAGAGAGAGTCTAACCACCTCCCCTTGACATTCAACGGCATTACCATCGCCGAATCCCCCACCATCAATATCCTGGGGGTCACCATTGACCAGGAATTTAACTGGACCAGCCATATAAATACTGTGGCTACAAGAGCAGGTCAGAGGCTGGGTATTCTGCGGCGAGTGACTCACCTCCTGACTCCCCAAAGCCTTTCCACCATCTACAAGGCACAAGTCAGGAGTGTGATGGAATACTCTCCACTTGCCTGGATGAGTGCAGCTCCAACAACACTCAAGAAGCTCGACACCATCCAGGACAAAGCAGCCCGCTTGATTGGCACCCCATCCACCACCCTAAACATTCACTCCCTTCACCACAGGCGCACAGTGGCTGCAGTGTGTACCATCCATAGGATGCACTGCAGCAACTCGCCAAGGCTTCTTCGACAGCACCTCCCAAACCCGCGACCTCTACCATCTAGAAGGACAAGAGCAGCAGGAACATGGGAACACCACCACCTGCACGTTCCCCTCCAAGTCACACACCATCCCGACTTGGAAATATATCGCCGTTCCTTCATCGTCGCTGGGTCAAAATCCTGGAACTCCCTCCCTAACAGCACTGTGGGAGAACCTTCACCACATGGACTGCAGCGGTTCAAGAAGGCAGCTCACCACCACCTTCTCAAGGGCAATTCGGGATGGGCAATAAATGCCGGCCTCGCCAGCGACGCCCACATCCCATGAACGAATAAAAAAAAAGTCCATTCCTTCAGCAGAGCAAATTGGGAACAAATAGTGCTTGTTGTGGAGGGATTGGTTGGTTTGGATAAGAATGCAAATATGAACTTTGGAACATAGAATCTTACAGCACAGAAGGAGGCCATTCGGCCCATCGTGCCTGTGCCGGCTCTTTGAAAGAGCTATCCAATTAGTCCCACTCCCCCTGCTCTTTCCCCATAGCCCTGCAAATTTCACCTTTTCAAGTATTTATCCAATTCCCTTTTGAAAGTTAACTATTGAATCTGCTTCCACCGCCCTTTCAGATCGTTACAACTCGCTGTGTAAAAAAAAATTCTCCTCATCTCCCCTCTGGTTCTTTTGCCAATTATCTTAAATCTGTGTCCTCTGGTTACCGACCCTCCTGCCACTGGAAACAGTTTCTCCTTATTTACTCCATGAAAACCCCTCGTGATTTTGAACACCTCGATTAAAATCTCCCCTTAACCGTCTCTGCTGTAAGGAGAACAACCCCAGCTTCTCCAGTCTCTCCCAGTAACCGAAGTCCCTCATCCCTGGTGCCATTCTGGTAAATCTCCTCTGCACCCTCTCCAAGGCCTTGACATAATATCTTGTTGAAGAAAAATAAGTGAAATGCCGTATTTTTGAAGATGTTTTGCGTGAAATTCCTGGTTTAAATGTAAGACAATCAGTTGTTACAGCTGTGAGCTTTCTGGCTTCTCTCATTTATTCAAGATCGAAACGAACAATCATCCTGGTTGCAGCAGGAGCAGAGTCTCTGCATGGCAACAGAGAGAGTAATTTGCATTTAGTGGTGATTTCCCTCTTTGTCCTGTACTCTTGTAATCCTATTTCAAACCTGGATGTAGAAACAGCTTTTGACCTGTTCTGCCACAATAAACCAGAACGCAGTACGATTTCATAGAGTGAAGGAAGGACCACATTGGGGCAGAATTGAGAACATTTCAAAGTTTTCTGGTCACTCAATAGCCCATATTCCACTTCCAACAGGTCACTTGTATCAACACACACACTCAGCAATCACACGTGCCCCAGACACTCTCTACACTACAACAGGAGGCAGAGAGAGAGAGAGAATCCTCTCATCCCCACCCCCTCACCACACGCATCCCCTTTCACACACACACACACGACACCCCCAACTCAGCCCCAGCATCTGAGCCTAAACTGGGATCGAACCAGGACCGTACACACGGATAAGCACAGGTAGGTGAGTGTGCAATCCTTTCAGCCACTCCGCCTTCCTTGCCTTTACTTTCCTCAGAACTGACAGTTAATCTCTCGGCCCTGTCACTCTAAATTATAACTTCAGTTTGTCACATCGTGTAAAACGGTTCTGGTGCCAGTTGGGTTCCAACTCATCACAGGGTGAGGTCCGGATTGGGACCTGTACTCACTCTCCACTGAGGCACTGGCCCAATCATTACTCTTTAGTTCCTCTGGTTGATATTTCACATCTCCACCCTGTGTTGAATAGTACCGATCACTTCCTCACATCCTGAACTGAGCTTGAGGTCTATCCCGGAGTTGCGAGGACCTGCTGTCCATGCAGTCACTCTCCCTTTCTTCTTAGCTCTGGTTGGGTTTATTCTCGGTCACCAACTCTCTCTTCACTGGGTTAAAATTACAGCAAGCCGACGACAAAACAGAAGTCAGAGTGCAGGGGTTAAAGGTCGTTACTCAGGCTGGCAAAAGGCGGAAAGTGATGTTCCCCAGGGATCGGTGCTGGGACCGCTGTCCACCATTCACATAAACGATTTGGACTCGGGAATCGGATGGACAATTTCAAAATTTGTGGACGACACTAAATTGGGGGGTTATGGTGATTACCGAGGAGGGCTGCGACAAAGGACAGGAAGACATTAATAAACTTGCAGAATGGGCATGTCATTGGTGAATGAATTTCAATATCGATAAGCATTTTGGTGAGAAGAATAAGGAGGCCACACACTGCTTGGATAGTAAGGGTCTAAATGGGGGGAGAGGAGCAGAGGGATCTGGGGGTACAGATTCATAAATCACTAAAAGTAGCAACGCAGGTTAACACAGTCATAAAAAGCACTGGGGTTCATTTCTAGAGAAACAGAATTAAAAAGCAGAGAAATTATGTTGAACCGATATAGAACCTTGGTTGGGCCAGACTTAGTGGACCGTGCTCAGTTCTGGTCTCCATATTACAAGAAGGGTGGAGAGGGATTGGAGAAGGTGCAAAAAAGATTTACAAGGATGATACCAGCAGGGTGGACGTAGAGAAGATGTTTCCACTTGTGGGGGAGACCAGAACTAGAGGCCATAAATATAAGATAGTCACCAATAAATCCAACAGGGAATTCAGGAGAAACTTCTTCACCCAGAGAGTGGTGAGAATGTGGAACTCACTCCCACAAGGAGTCGTTCAGGCGGTTAGCATAGATGCATTTAAGTTGCAGTTTGATAAGTGCATGAAGTGCAGGAATAGAAGGATATGCCTCAGGGTTAGACAAAGTAAGATGGGAGTAGAATCATGTGGAGCATAAACACCAGCATCGACCAGTTGGGCCGAATGGCCTGTTTCTGTGCTGTAAATTCTGTCAGTGGATGCTGGGACAATTAAAATTTTCGAAACTGAGATGGATAGATTTTTGTTCGTGAGGGTATTAAGGGTTATTTCAATGATAAAGGACAATTCAATGATAAAGAAGGATATAACGAGGGGTAAGCAGCCAACAGAGACCTTATGGGTTGAATTGAGAAATAGGAAAGGATCTAAGACTATAGTGGGAGTTGTGTATAGGACCCCTGGCAGCAGCTCTGAAGTGCGAGATTGTATAAATGCAGAGATTAGACAAGTGTGTAACAAAGGCATAGTGGTCTTAATGGGGGACTTTAACCTTCACATAGATTGGGAAAAGCAGACGAGCAACTGTCAGAAAGGTAGTGAATTTCTTGAGTGTGTCCGGGATAGTTTTCTACAGCAGGATGTCCGAGAGGCAACAAGGGGGCAAGCCATACTAGATTTAGTAATGAGTAATGAACCAGATTTAGTTAACAGCTTAACTGTGCGTGAACATCTATCCAATAGCGATCATAACATGATCGAGTTAACGCGCATCAAGGTAGATAAATCTCCGGGACCTGATGAAATGTATCTCAGGACGTTATGGGAGGTTAGGGAGGAAATTGCGGGTCCCCTAGCAGAGATATTTGAATCATCGACAGCTACAGGTGAGGTGCCTGAAGATTGGAGGGTAGCAAATGTTGTGCCTTTGTTGAAGAAGGGCGGCAGGGAAAAGCCTGGGAACTACAGACTGGTGAGCCTGACATCTGTAGTGGGTAAGTTGTTAGAGGGTATTCTGAGAGACAGGATCTACAGGCATTTGGAGAGGCAGGGACTGATTAGGAACAGTCAGCATGGTTTTGTGAGAGGAAAATCATGTCTCACAAATTTGAATGAGTTTTTTGAAGGGGTAACCAAGAAGATAGATGAGGGCTGTGCAGTAGACGTGGTCTACATGGACTTTAGCAAAGCCTTTGACAAGGCACCGCATGGTAGGTTGTTACATAAGGTTAAATCTCACGGGATCCAAGGTGAGGTAGCCAATTGGATACAAAATTGGATTGACGACAGAAGACAGAGGGTGGTTGTAGAGGGTTGTTTATCAAATTGGAGGCCTGTGACCAGCGGTGTGCCTCAGGGATCGGTGCTGGGTCCGCTGTTATTTGTTATTTATATTAATGATTTGGATGAGAATTTAGGAGGCATGGTTAGTAAGTTTGCAGATGACACCAAGATTGCTGGCATTGTGGACAGTGAAGAAGGTTATCTAGGATTGCAACGGGATCTTGATAAATTGGGCCAGTGGGCCGATGAATGGCAGATGGAGTTTAATTTAGATAAATGTGAGGTGATGCATTTTGGTAGATCGAATCGGGCCAGGACCTACTCCGTTAATGGTAGGGCATTGGGGAGAGTTATAGAATAAAGAGATCTAGGAGTACAGGTTCATAGCTCCTTGAAAGTGGAGTCACAGGTGGATAGGGTGGTGAAGAAGGCATTCGGCATGCTTGGTTTCATTGGTCAGAACATTGAATACAGGAGTTGGGATGTCTTGTTGAAGTTATACAAGACATTAGTATGGCCACACTTGGAATACTGTGTACAGTTCTGGTCACCCTATTATAGAAAGGATATTATTAAACTAGAAAGAGTGCAGAAAAGATTTACTAGGATGCTACCGGGACTTGATGGTTTGACTTATAGGGAGAGGTTGGACAGACTGAGACTTTTTTCCCTGGAGAGTAGGAGGTTTAGGGGTGATCTTATAGAAGTCTATAAAATAATGAGGGGCATAGATAAGGTCGATAGTCAAAATCTTTTCCCAAAGGTAGGGGAGTCTATAACGAGGGGACATAGATTTAAGGTGAGAGGGGAGAGATACAAAAGGGTCCAGAGGGGCAATTTTTTCACGCAAAGGGTGGTGAGTGTCTGGAACGAGCTGCCAGAGGCAGTAGTAGAGGCGGGTACAATTTTGTCTTTTAAAAAGCATTTGGACAGTTACATGGGTAAGATGGGTATAGAGGGATATGGGCCAAGTGCAGGCAACTGGGACTAGCTTAGTGGTATAAACTGGGCGACATGGACATGTTGGGCCGAAGGGCCTGTTTCCATGTTGTAAACTTCTATGATTCTATGAGTTCAATGTAGTGTTTGAAAGGGAAAAAAGTGAATCAGCTGCTAAGATTCGAGACTTGGGTAAGGCCGACTTCAATGGGATGAGACAGAGACTGTCCACAGTAAACTGGGCAAATCTGTTAATGGGTAAAACGACTGATGATCAGTGGGAAATGTTTAAAGAAACATTTAACGTGATACAGAATCGGTTTATACCCCTGAGGGGCAAGAACTCTACTTGCCAAAAAAAACAGCTGTGGACAACTAAAGAGGTAAGGGACAGTATAAGACATAAGGAAAGGGCATACAAAAAGACAAAAAATAGCACAGATCCTGGCGAATGGGAAAGATACAAAGATCAACAAAGGGTCACAAAACAGATAGTAAGAGCGACAAAAAGAGAGTATGAAAAGAAACTTGCAAGGGATATCAAAACCAATACGAAAATTTTTTATAGTTATATTAGGAAAAAGAGGGTGGTCAGGAGCAGTGTTGGCCCCTTAAAAACTGAAAGTGGGGATATTGTCATTGACAATGGGGAAATGGCGGACATGTTGAATAATTACTTTGCGTCAGTATTTACAGTCGAAAAAGAGGATAGCATGCCGGAAATCCCAAGAAAACTAATATTGAATCGGGGACAGGGACTCGATAAAATTAACATAAGTAAAGCAACAGTAATGAAGAAAATAATAGCACGAAAGAGTGACAAATCCCCAGGACCAGATGGTTTCCATCCCAGGGTTTTAAAGGAAGTAGGTGAGCACATTGCAGATGCCCTAACTATAATCTTTCAAAGTTCTCTAGATTCAGGAACTGTCCCTCTTGGTTGGAAAATTGCACATGTCACTCCGCTTTTTAAGAGAGAGAGGGAAACCAGGGAATTATGGACCAGTTAGCCTAACATCTGTTGTGGGGAAATTGCTGGAGTCTATAATTAAGGATAGGGTGACTGAACACCTCGAGAATTTTCAGTTAATCAGAGAGAGCCAGTGTGGATTTGTGAAAGGTAGGTCGTGCCTGACAAACCTGATTGAATTTTTTGAAGAGGTGGCTAAAGTAGTGGACAGGGGAATGTCAATGGATGTTATTTATATGGACTTCCAGAAGGCATTTGATAAGGTCCTGCATAAGAGACTGTTGGCTAAGATAGAAGCCCATGGAATCGAGGGAAAAGTACGGACTTGGTTAGGAAGTTGGCTGAGCGAAAGGCGACAGAGAGTCGGGATAATAGGTAGGTATTCACATTGGCAGGATGTGACGAGTGGAGTCCCGCAGGGATGTGTCTTGGGGCCTCAATTATTCACAATATTTATTAACGACTTAGATGAAGGCATAGAAAGTCTCATTTCTAAGTTTGCCGATGACAGAAAGATTGGTGGCATTGTTAGCAGTGGAGATGAAAACATAAAATTACAAAGGGATATTGATAGATTAGGTGAATGGGCAAAATTGTGGCAAATGGAATTCAATGTAGATAAATGTGAGGTCATCCACTTTGGATCAAAAAAGGATAGAACAGGGTGCTTTCTAAATAGTAAAAAGTTAAAAACAGTGGATGTCCAAAGGGACTTGGGTTCAGGTACATCGATCATTGAAGTGTCATGAACAGGTGCAGAAATAATCAATAAGGTTAATGGAATGCTGGCCTTTATATCTCGAGGACTGGAGCACAAGGGGGCAGAAGTTATGCTGCAGCTACACAAAACGCTGGTTAGACCGCACCTGGAGGACTGTGAGCAGTTCTGGGCACTGCACCTTCGGAAGGACATATTGGCCTTGGAGGGAGTGCAGCGTAGGTTTACTAGAATGATACCCGGACTTCAAGGGTTAAGTTACGAGGAGAGATTACACAAATTGGGGTTGTATTCTCTGGAGTTTCGAAGGTTAAGGGGTGATCTGATCGAAGTTTATAAGATATTAAGGGGAACAGATAGGGTGGATAGAGAGAAACTATTTCCGCTGGTTGGGGAATCTCGGAGTAGGGAGCACAGTCTAAAAATTAGAGCCAGACCTTTCAGGAGTGAGATTAGAAAACATTTCTACACACAAAGGGTGGTAGAAGTTTGGAACTGTGTTCGGCAAACGGCAATTGATACTAGCTCAATTGCTAAATTTAAATCTGAGATAGATAGCTTTTTGGCAACCAAAGGTATTAAGGGATATGGGCCAAAGGCAGGTATATGGAGTTAGATCACAGATCAGCCATGATCTTATCAAATGGCGGAGCAAGCACGAGAGGCTGAATGGCCGACTCCTGTTCCGACATTCCTATGTTATGGAGCAAAGGTGAATAAATGGAGTTGAGCTGCAGATCAGCCATGATCTGATAGAATGGCGGAACAGACTCGAGGGGCTGAATGGCCTTCACCTGTTCCTCTGTTGCTAATAGCAACTGCTGCAATGCTCAGGAAGATTGGATGCAACAGCAGAGAAAAAAGGGAACTTTTCCTCTCTTCTGATGCGATGCCTGTGATTGCCCCGTCCAATGTTCTGCCCCACTCTGCCCCTCAATAACCCTTGTCTTTCCTGCTCGGTTACATCAGCAACCTGCTGCCCAGTCAAACTGGGCCATAAAGGAGGGAGATGCTGGTGTAATACTGCTCTCTGGTGGCACTCACACAAGGTGTAAAGACCGAACCTCTCCAGGTGGCAGATCACCAGCAGGGGTCACTGGATCGTGAGAATGCTCGCTGATTTTTGCCAGGTGCTGTGCAAACTGCAGCACCTCCACCATTCAGGACAAATCAGTCCACTTGGACTCCCACCACCTTAAACATCCACTCCCTCCACCACCGGCGCACCGTGGCTGCAGCGTGTACCATCGACGAGATGCACTGCAGCAACTCGCCAAGGCTTCTTCAACAGAACCTCCCAAACCTCTACCACCGAGGACACGGGCAGCAGGCGCATGGGAACAACACCACCTCCACGGTGGTCTCACTCAGCACAGACAAAGGATTGAACCTCGGGCTGTCTACATCTGTGCATTTACCAGCTGTGTCGTTACCAGCTGTGCATTTACCAGCTGTTAAGTTACTCTCCTCAACAGAAAGCACTTAACATATTGTATAAATAAGGGACAGAAATTTCCAAGAGTCTCCCAGTGAGTGCCATTCTGTGGTATCAGTCCCAGAGGTGTTTCCTGTCCTGGGGTGATGATTGTGTGACACGGCTCATAATTCCAGTTCCATTCTCGATAATGCAGTCTTGGACTGACACCTCCCCTGTTATTGCCGAGTCTTCAGGTAATCATCGCCTCTTGATGTGATAATGCTGTCAAATCCTCTCTACTTAACGCAGTGTTTTCAAAATCACTTTCTCTCAGACGCAACAAATCCCCAGGTGTGAGATTATCAGTTATGAGCCGCATACCCGAGGCACCGTCTGTCACCAAAATCATCAGCAAACTTTAAAGTGGCAATCTGTCAAACAGGCCACAGGGGACACCCAAGTGACACTGATCTGTACTGGTTTCCTCTCTCTCGTGTTCCTTTTTAAAAGAAGGAGCTTGCATTTATATAACGTCTTTTATGACCTCAGGTCGTCCTAAAGGGCTTTACAGCCAATGAAGTACTTTTGAAGTGTAGTCACTGTTGTAATGTAGGAAATGTAGCAGCCAATTTGGGCACAGCAAGATCCCACACACAGCACTGTGATCATCTGTTTTTTTTTAGTGATGTTGGTTTTGAGATAAATATTGGCCAGGACACCGGGGAGAACTCACCTGCTCTTCTTTGAAAATAGTGACCGTGGGATCTTTTCTGTCCACCTGAGAGGGCAGACGGGGTCTCGGTTTATCATCTCATCCGAAAGACGGCCCCTCCAACACAACAGCACTCCCCCAGTACTGTCACTGGGAGTGTCAGCCTCGATTACGTGCTCAAGTCTCTGGAGTGGGTGTCTGAACCCACGACCTTCTGGCCAAGAGGCGAGAGTGAGCCAGTTTTGACACTTTCTTGTTTGTCATTGGAGAGTACGAGAAAGTGAGGGAGAGCCATGGACCCGAGCGATCACAGCCTGCACCGTGGTGTGAAACCCCTCGATTCAAACAATCGACGAGGTTCAGCAGGGACAATGCGACCATACTGCAGTCTGAGTCAGTACTTTGTGAAAGGAGCGTGTGATTAATGTGATCTCCGAGCATCGGCTCCAACAATACAGCATAAAACCACAGGCCCTCAATCCTAAACCTGGGCGATTAATAAGGAGCCTGTAAAAGGAATCATTTTACAAAAGGAGAACACAATAGACTGAAGATAAACTGCCGGAAATGATACCTTGTCCTGACCTATCATAAAACAATAAAGGTGACAGACAGGAACATGAGGAACAGGAGGAGGCCATTCAGCCCCTCGAACCTGCTCTCCCATTTAATTCGATCACGGCTGATCTGTACCTCAAACCTGTTCACCCGCCTCGATACCCTCACACATCAAATATCTATCCATCTCAGTCTTCAAATCTCCAATGATCCAGTATGGACAGGCACTAGTGACAACCAAGGAATGAAGCACAATGAAAAGAGGCAGGACCAGAGAGACTGAACACAGGCCCACGCAGGACCAGAGAGACTGAACACAGGCCCACGCAGGACCAGAGAGACTGAACACAGGCCCACGCAGGACCAGAGAGACTGAACACAGGACCACGCAGGACCAGAGAGACTGAACACAGGGCTACGCAGGACCAGAGAGACTGAACACAGGCCCACGCAGGACCAGAGAGACTGAACACAGGCCCACGCAGGACCAGAGAGACTGAACACAGGACCATGCAGGACCAGAGAGACTGAACACAGGCCCACGCAGGACCAGAGAGACTGAACACAGGACCACGCAGGACCAGAGAGACTGAACACAGGCCCACGCAGGACCAGAGAGACTGAACACAGGCCCACGCAGGACCAGAGAGACTGAACACAGGACCACGCAGGACCAGAGAGACTGAACACAGGCCCACGCAGGACCAGAGAGACTGAACACAGGCCCACGCAGGACCAGAGAGGCTGAACACAGGGCCACGCAGGACCAGAGAGATTGAACACAGGCTCACGCAGGACCAGAGAGACTGAACACAGGCCCACGCAGGACCAGAGAGACTGAACACAGGGCCACGCAGGACCACAGAGACTGAACACAGGGCCACGCAGGACCAGAGAGACTGAATACAGGGCCACGCAGGACCACAGAGACTGAACACAGGCCCACGCAGGACCAGAGAGACTGAACACAGGCCCACGCAGGACCACAGAGACTGAACACAGGCCCACGCAGGACCAGGGAGAATGAACGCAGGCCCACGCAGGACCAGAGAGATTGAACACAGGCCCACGCAGGACCAGAGAGACTGAGCACAGTCCCACGCAGGACCACAGAGAGTGAACACAGGCCCACGCAGGACCAGAGAGACTGAACACAGGCCCACGCAGGACCAGGGAGAATGAACGCAGGCCCACGCAGGACCAGAGAGATTGAACACAGGCCCACGCAGGACCAGAGAGACTGAACACAGGCCCACGCAGGACCAGAGAGACTGAACACAGGCCCACGCAGGACCAGAGAGACTGAACACAGGCCCACGCAGGACCAGAGAGACTGAACACAGGCCCACGCAGGACCAGAGAGACTGAACACAGGCCCACGCAGGACCAGAGAGACTGAACACAGGACCACGCAGGACCAGAGAGACCGAACACAGGCCCACGCAGGACCAGAGAGACTGAACACAGGCCCACGCAGGACCAGAGAGACCGAACACAGGCCCACGCAGGACCAGAGAGACTGAACACAGGCCCACGCAGGACCAGAGAGACCGAACACAGGCCCACGCAGGACCAGAGAGACTGAACACAGGACCACGCAGGACCAGAGAGACTGAACACAGGCCCACACAGGACCAGAGAGACTGAACACAGGACCACGCAGGACCAGAGAGACTAAACACAGGCCCACGCAGGACCAGAGAGACTGAACACAGGACCACGCAGGACCAGAGAGACTAAACACAGGCCCACGCAGGACCAGAGAGACTGAACACAGGCCCACGCAGGACCAGAGAGACTGAACACAGGCCCACGCAGGACCAGAGAGACTGAACACAGGCCCACGCAGGACCAGAGAGACTGAACACAGGACCACGCAGGACCAGAGAGACTGAACACAGGCCCACGCAGGACCAGAGAGACTGAACACAGGACCACGCAGGACCAGAGAGACTGAACACAGGCCCACGCAGGACCAGAGAGACTGAACACAGGCCCACGCAGGACCAGAGAGACTGAACACAGGGCCACGCAGGACCAGAGAGATTGAACACAGGCTCACGCAGGACCAGAGAGACTGAACACAGGCCCACGCAGGACCAGAGAGACTGAACACAGGGCCACGCAGGACCAGAGAGACTGAACACAGGGCCACGCAGGACCACAGAGACTGAACACAGGCCCACGCAGGACCACAGAGACTGAACACAGGGCCACGCAGGACCAGAGAGACTGAACACAGGGCCACGCAGGACCACAGAGACTGAACACAGGCCCACGCAGGACCAGAGAGACTGAACACAGGACCACGCAGGACCAGAGAGACTGAACACAGGCCCACGCAGGACCAGAGAGACTGAACACAGGCCCACGCAGGACCACAGAGACTGAACACAGGCCCACGCAGGACCAGGGAGAATGAACGCAGGCCCACGCAGGACCAGAGAGATTGAACACAGGCCCACGCAGGACCAGAGAGACTGAGCACAGTCCCACGCAGGACCACAGAGACTGAACACAGGCCCACGCAGGACCAGAGAGACTGAACACAGGCCCACGCAGGACCAGGGAGAATGAACGCAGGCCCATGCAGGACCAGAGAGATTGAACACAGGCACACGCAGGACCAGAGAGACTGAACACAGGCCCACGCAGGAACAGAGAGACTGAACACAGGCCCACGCAGGACCACAGAGACTGAACACAGGCCCACGCAGGACCAGGGAGAATGAACGCAGGCCCACGCAGGACCAGAGAGATTGAACACAGGCCCACGCAGGACCAGAGAGACTGAGCACAGTCCCACGCAGGACCAGAGAAACTGAACACAGGGCCACGCAGGACCAGAGAGACTGAACACAGGCCAACGCAGGACCAGAGAGACTGAACACAGGGCCACGCAGGACCAGAGAGACTGAACACAGGGCCACGCAGGACCAGAGAGACTGAACACAGGCCAACGCAGGACCAGAGAGACTGAACACAGGGCCACGCAGGACCAGAGAGACTGAACACAGGCCCACGCAGGACCAGAGAGACTGAACACAGGGCCACGCAGGACCGGAGAGACTGAACACAGGCCCAGGCAGGACCAGAGAGACTGAACACAGTGCCACGCAGGACCAGAGAGATTGAACACAGGGCCAAGCAGGACCACAGAGACTGCACACAGGGCCACGCAGGACCAGAGAGACCGAACACAGGGCCACGCAGGACCAGTGAGACTGAACACAGGGCCACGCAGGACGAGAGAGACTGAACACAGGCCCACGCAGGACCAGAGAGACCAAACACAGGGCCACGCAGGACCAGAGAGACTGAACACAGGGCCACGCAGGACGAGAGAGACTGAACACAGGCCCACGCAGGACCAGAGAGACCGAACACAGGCCCACGCAGGACCAGAGAGACTGAACACAGGACCACGCAGGACCAGAGAGACTGAACACAGGCCCACGCAGGACCAGAGAGACTGAACACAGGCCCACGCAGGACCAGAGAGACCGAACACAGGCCCACGCAGGACCAGAGAGACTGAACACAGGACCACGCAGGACCAGAGAGACTAAACACAGGCCCACGCAGGACCAGAGAGACTGAACACAGGGCCACGCAGGACCAGAGAGACTGAACACAGGGCCACGTAGGATCACAGAGACTGAGCACAGGGCCACGCAGGACGAGAGAGACTGAACACAGGCTCACGCAGGACCAGAGAGACTGAACACAGGGCCACGCAGGATCACAGAGACTGAGCACAGGGCCACGCAGGACCAGAGAGACTGAACACAGGCTCACGCAGGACCAGAGAGACTGAACACAGGCTCACGCAGGACCAGAGAGACTGAGCACAGGCCCACGCAGGACCAGAGAGATTGAACACAGGCCCACGCAGGACCAGAGAGACTGAACGCAGGCCCACGCAGGACCAGAGAGATTGAACACAGGCCCAAGCAGGACCAGAGAGACTGAGCACAGTCCCACGCAGGACCACAGAGACTGAACACAGGCCCACGCAGGACCAGAGAGACTGAACACAGGCCCACGCAGGACCAGGGAGAATGAACGCAGGCCCATGCAGGACCAGAGAGATTGAACACAGGCACACGCAGGACCAGAGAGACTGAACACAGGCCCACGCAGGAACAGAGAGACTGAACACAGGCCCACGCAGGACCACAGAGACTGAACACAGGCCCACGCAGGACCAGGGAGAATGAACGCAGGCCCACGCAGGACCAGAGAGATTGAACACAGGCCCACGCAGGACCAGAGAGACTGAGCACAGTCCCACGCAGGACCAGAGAAACTGAACACAGGGCCACGCAGGACCAGAGAGACTGAACACAGGCCAACGCAGGACCAGAGAGACTGAACACAGGGCCACGCAGGACCAGAGAGACTGAACACAGGGCCACGCAGGACCAGAGAGACTGAACACAGGCCAACGCAGGACCAGAGAGACTGAACACAGGGCCACGCAGGACCAGAGAGACTGAACACAGGCCCACGCAGGACCAGAGAGACTGAACACAGGCCCACGCAGGACCAGAGAGACTGAACACAGGGCCACGCAGGACCAGAGAGACTGAACACAGGGCCACGCAGGACCACAGAGACTGAACACAGGCCCACGCAGGACCACAGAGACTGAACACAGGGCCACGCAGGACCAGAGAGACTGAACACAGGGCCACGCAGGACCACAGAGACTGAACACAGGCCCACGCAGGACCAGAGAGACTGAACACAGGACCACGCAGGACCAGAGAGACTGAACACAGGCCCACGCAGGACCAGAGAGACTGAACACAGGCCCACGCAGGACCACAGAGACTGAACACAGGCCCACGCAGGACCAGGGAGAATGAACGCAGGCCCACGCAGGACCAGAGAGATTGAACACAGGCCCACGCAGGACCAGAGAGACTGAGCACAGTCCCACGCAGGACCACAGAGACTGAACACAGGCCCACGCAGGACCAGAGAGACTGAACACAGGCCCACGCAGGACCAGGGAGAATGAACGCAGGCCCATGCAGGACCAGAGAGATTGAACACAGGCACACGCAGGACCAGAGAGACTGAACACAGGCCCACGCAGGAACAGAGAGACTGAACACAGGCCCACGCAGGACCACAGAGACTGAACACAGGCCCACGCAGGACCAGGGAGAATGAACGCAGGCCCACGCAGGACCAGAGAGATTGAACACAGGCCCACGCAGGACCAGAGAGACTGAGCACAGTCCCACGCAGGACCAGAGAAACTGAACACAGGGCCACGCAGGACCAGAGAGACTGAACACAGGCCAACGCAGGACCAGAGAGACTGAACACAGGGCCACGCAGGACCAGAGAGACTGAACACAGGGCCACGCAGGACCAGAGAGACTGAACACAGGCCAACGCAGGACCAGAGAGACTGAACACAGGGCCACGCAGGACCAGAGAGACTGAACACAGGCCCACGCAGGACCAGAGAGACTGAACACAGGGCCACGCAGGACCGGAGAGACTGAACACAGGCCCAGGCAGGACCAGAGAGACTGAACACAGGGCCACGCAGGACCAGAGAGATTGAACACAGGGCCAAGCAGGACCACAGAGACTGCACACAGGGCCACGCAGGACCAGAGAGACCGAACACAGGGCCACGCAGGACCAGTGAGACTGAACACAGGGCCACGCAGGACGAGAGAGACTGAACACAGGCCCACGCAGGACCAGAGAGACCAAACACAGGGCCACGCAGGACCAGAGAGACTGAACACAGGGCCACGCAGGACGAGAGAGACTGAACACAGGCCCACGCAGGACCAGAGAGACCGAACACAGGCCCACGCAGGACCAGAGAGACTGAACACAGGACCACGCAGGACCAGAGAGACTGAACACAGGCCCACGCAGGACCAGAGAGACTGAACACAGGCCCACGCAGGACCAGAGAGACCGAACACAGGCCCACGCAGGACCAGAGAGACTGAACACAGGACCACGCAGGACCAGAGAGACTAAACACAGGCCCACGCAGGACCAGAGAGACTGAACACAGGGCCACGCAGGACCAGAGAGACTGAACACAGGGCCACGTAGGATCACAGAGACTGAGCACAGGGCCACGCAGGACGAGAGAGACTGAACACAGGCTCACGCAGGACCAGAGAGACTGAACACAGGGCCACGCAGGATCACAGAGACTGAGCACAGGGCCACGCAGGACCAGAGAGACTGAACACAGGCTCACGCAGGACCAGAGAGACTGAACACAGGCTCACGCAGGACCAGAGAGACTGAGCACAGGCCCACGCAGGACCAGAGAGATTGAACACAGGCCCACGCAGGACCAGAGAGACTGAACGCAGGCCCACGCAGGACCAGAGAGATTGAACACAGGCCCAAGCAGGACCAGAGAGACTGAGCACAGTCCCACGCAGGACCACAGAGACTGAACACAGGCCCACGCAGGACCAGAGAGACTGAACACAGGCCCACGCAGGACCAGGGAGAATGAACGCAGGCCCATGCAGGACCAGAGAGATTGAACACAGGCACACGCAGGACCAGAGAGACTGAACACAGGCCCACGCAGGAACAGAGAGACTGAACACAGGCCCACGCAGGACCACAGAGACTGAACACAGGCCCACGCAGGACCAGGGAGAATGAACGCAGGCCCACGCAGGACCAGAGAGATTGAACACAGGCCCACGCAGGACCAGAGAGACTGAGCACAGTCCCACGCAGGACCAGAGAAACTGAACACAGGGCCACGCAGGACCAGAGAGACTGAACACAGGCCAACGCAGGACCAGAGAGACTGAACACAGGGCCACGCAGGACCAGAGAGACTGAACACAGGGCCACGCAGGACCAGAGAGACTGAACACAGGCCAACGCAGGACCAGAGAGACTGAACACAGGGCCACGCAGGACCAGAGAGACTGAACACAGGCCCACGCAGGACCAGAGAGACTGAACACAGGGCCACGCAGGACCGGAGAGACTGAACACAGGCCCAGGCAGGACCAGAGAGACTGAACACAGGGCCACGCAGGACCAGAGAGATTGAACACAGGGCCAAGCAGGACCACAGAGACTGCACACAGGGCCACGCAGGACCAGAGAGACCGAACACAGGGCCACGCAGGACCAGTGAGACTGAACACAGGGCCACGCAGGACGAGAGAGACTGAACACAGGCCCACGCAGGACCAGAGAGACCAAACACAGGGCCACGCAGGACCAGAGAGACTGAACACAGGGCCACGCAGGACGAGAGAGACTGAACACAGGCCCACGCAGGACCAGAGAGACCGAACACAGGCCCACGCAGGACCAGAGAGACTGAACACAGGACCACGCAGGACCAGAGAGACTGAACACAGGCCCACGCAGGACCAGAGAGACTGAACACAGGCCCACGCAGGACCAGAGAGACCGAACACAGGCCCACGCAGGACCAGAGAGACTGAACACAGGACCACGCAGGACCAGAGAGACTAAACACAGGCCCACGCAGGACCAGAGAGACTGAACACAGGGCCACGCAGGACCAGAGAGACTGAACACAGGGCCACGTAGGATCACAGAGACTGAGCACAGGGCCACGCAGGACGAGAGAGACTGAACACAGGCTCACGCAGGACCAGAGAGACTGAACACAGGGCCACGCAGGATCACAGAGACTGAGCACAGGGCCACGCAGGACCAGAGAGACTGAACACAGGCTCACGCAGGACCAGAGAGACTGAACACAGGCTCACGCAGGACCAGAGAGACTGAGCACAGGCCCACGCAGGACCAGAGAGATTGAACACAGGCCCACGCAGGACCAGAGAGACTGAACACAGGGCTACGCAGGACCAGAAAGACTGAACACAGGGCCACACAGGACCAGAGAGATTGAACACAGGCCCACGCAGGACCAGAGAGACTGAGCACAGTCCCACGCAGGACCAGAGAGACTGAACACAGGGCTACGCAGGACCAGAAAGACTGAACACAGGTTCACGCAGGACCACAGAGACTGAACACAGGGCCACGCAGGACCAGAGAGACTGAACACAGGGCCACGCAGGACCAGAGAGACTGAACACAGGGCCACGCAGGACCAGAGAGATTGAATACAGGCTCACGCAGGACCAGAGAGACTGAACACAGGGCTACGCAGGACCAGAGAGACTGAACACAGGCCCACGCAGGACCAGAGAGACTGAACACAGGCCCACGCAGGACCAGAGAGACTGAACACAGGCCCACGCAGGATCACAGAGACTGAGCACAGTCCCACGCAGGATCACAGAGACTGAGCACAGGGCCACGTAGGACCAGAGAGACTGAGCACAGGGCCACGCAGGACCAGAGAGACCGAACACAGGCCCACGCAGGACCAGGGAGAATGAACACAGGCCCACGCAGGACCAGAGAGACTGAACACAGGGCTACGCAGGACCAGAGAGACTGAACACAGGCCCACGCAGGACGAGAGAGACTGAACACAGGGCTACGCAGGACCAGAGAGACTGAACACAGGCCCACGCAGGACCAGAGAGACTGAACACAGGGCCACGCAGGACCACAGAGACTGAACACAGGGCCACGCAGGACCACAGAGACTGAACACTGGCCCACGCAGGACCAGGGAGAATGAACGCAGGCCAACGCAGGACCAGAGAGACTGAGCACAGTCCCACGCAGGACCAGAGAAACTGAACACAGGGCCACGCAGGACCAGAGGGACTGAACACAGGCCAACGAAGGACCAGAGAGACTGAACACAGGGCCACGCAGGACCAGAGAGACTGAACACAGGCCCACGCAGGACCAGAGAGACTGAACACAGGCCCACGCAGGACCACAGAGACTGAACACAGGGCCACGCAGGACCACAGAGACTGAACACAGGCCGACGCAGCACCAGAGAGACTGAACACAGGGCCACGCAGGACCACAGAGACTGAACACAGGGCCACGCAGGACCAGAGAGACTGAACACAGGCTCACGCAGGACCAGAGAGACTGAACACAGGCTCACGCAGGACCAGAGAGACTGAGCACAGGCCCACGCAGGACCAGAGGGACTGAACACAGGGCCACGCAGGACCAGAGAGACTGAGCACAGTCCCACGCAGGACCAGAGAAACTGAACACAGGGCCACGCAGGACCAGAGAGACTGAACACAGGCCAACGCAGGACCAGAGAGACTGAACACAGGGCCACGCAGGACCACAGAGACTGAACACAGGCCCAGGCAGGACCAGAGAGACTGAACACAGGGCCACGCAGGACCAGAGAGATTGAACACAGGCCCACGCAGGACCAGAGAGACTGAACACAGCGCCACGCAGGACCAGAGAGATTGAACACAGGCCCACGCAGGACCAGAGAGACCGAACAAGGGCCACGCAGGACCAGCGAGACTGAACACAGGGCCACGCAGGACGAGAGAGACTGAACACAGGCCCACGCAGGACCAGAGAGACTGAACACAGAGCCACGCAGGACCAGAGAGACCCAACACAGGGCCACGCAGGACGAGAGAGACTGAACACAGGCCCACGCAGGACCAGAGAGACTGAACACAGGGCCACGCAGGACCAGAGAGACCGAACACAGGGCCACGCAGGACCAGAGAGACCGAACACAGGGCCAGGCAGGACCAGAGAGACCGAACACAGGGCCACGCAGGACCAGAGAGACCGAACACAGGCCCACGCAGGACCTGAGAGACCGAACACAGGGCCACGCAGGACCAGAGAGACTGAACACAGGCCTACGCAGGACCAGAGAGACCGAACACAGGCCCACGCAGGACCAGAGAGACCGAACACAGGGCCACGCAGGACCAGAGAGACTGAACACAGGGCTACGCAGGACCAGAAAGACAGAACACAGGGCCACGCAGGATGAGAAAGACTGAACACAGGCCCACGCAGGACCAGAGAGACTGAACACAGGGCCACGCAGGACCAGAGAGACTGAACACAGGCCCACGCAGGACCAGAGAGACTGAACACAGGCCCACGCAGGACCAGAGAGACCGAACACAGGCCCACGCAGGACCAGAGAGACTGAACACAGGCCCACGCAGGACCAGAGAGACCGAACACAGGCCCACGCAGGACCAGTGAGACTGAACACAGGGCTACGCAGGACCAGAAAGACAGAACACAGGGCTACGCAGGACCAGAGAGACTGAACACACGGCCACGCAGGACCAGAGAGACCGAACACAGGCCCACGCAGGAACACAGAGACTGAACACAGGGCCACGCAGGACCACAGAGACTGAACACAGGCCCACGCAGGACCAGAGAGACTGAACACAGGGCCACGCAGGACCAGAGAGAATGAACGCAGGCCCACGCAGGACCTGAGAGACTGAACACAGGCACACGCAGGACCAGAGAGACTGAACACAGGCACACGCAGGACCAGAGAGACTGAGCACAGGCCCACGCAGGACCAGAGAGACTGAACACAGGGCCACGCAGGACCACAGAGACTGAACACAGGCCCACGCAGGACCAGAGAGACTGAACACAGGGCCACGCAGGACCACAGAGACTGAACACAGGGCCACGCAGGACCAGAGAGACTGAACACAGGCCCACGCAGGACCAGAGAGACTGAACACAGGGCCACGCAGGACCAGAGAGACTGAGCACAGTCCCACGCAGGACCAGAGAGACTGAACACAGGGCCACGCAGGACCAGAGAGACTGAGCACAGTCCCACGCAGGACCAGAGAGACTGAACACAGGGCTACGCAGGACCAGAGAGACTGAGCACAGTCCCACGCAGGACCAGAGAAACTGAACACAGGGCCACGCAGGACCAGAGAGACTGAACACAGGCCAACGCAGGACCAGAGAGACTGAACACAGGGCCACGCAGGACCACAGAGACTGAACACAGGCCCAGGCAGGACCAGAGAGACTGAACACAGGGCCACGCAGGACCAGAGAGACTGAACACAGGGCCACATAGGATCACAGAGACTGAGCACAGGGCCACGCAGGACGAGAGAGACTGAACACAGGCTCACGCAGGACCAGAGAGACTGAACACAGGGCCACGCAGGATCACAGAGACTGAGCACAGGGCCACGCAGGACCAGAGAGACTGAACACAGGCTCACGCAGGACCAGAGAGACTGAACACAGGCTCACGCAGGACCAGAGAGACTGAGCACAGGCCCACGCAGGACCAGAGAGATTGAACACAGGCCCACGCAGGACCAGAGAGACTGAACACAGGGCTACGCAGGACCAGAAAGACTGAACACAGGGCCACACAGGACCAGAGAGATTGAACACAGGCCCACGCAGGACCAGAGAGACTGAGCACAGTCCCACGCAGGACCAGAGAGACTGAACACAGGGCTACGCAGGACCAGAAAGACTGAACACAGGTTCACGCAGGACCACAGAGACTGAACACAGGGCCACGCAGGACCAGAGAGACTGAACACAGGACCACGCAGGACCAGAGAGACTGAACACAGGGCCACGCAGGACCAGAGAGATTGAATACAGGCTCACGCAGGACCAGAGAGACTGAACACAGGGCTACGCAGGACCAGAGAGACTGAACACAGGCCCACGCAGGACCAGAGAGACTGAACACAGGCCCACGCAGGACCAGAGAGACTGAACACAGCGCCACGCAGGACCAGAGAGATTGAACACAGGCCCACGCAGGACCAGAGAGACCGAACACAGGGCCACGCAGGACCAGCGAGACTGAACACAGGGCCACGCAGGACGAGAGAGACTGAACACAGGCCCACGCAGGACCAGAGAGACTGAACACAGAGCCACGCAGGACCAGAGAGACCCAACACAGGGCCACGCAGGACGAGAGAGACTGAACACAGGCCCACGCAGGACCAGAGAGACTGAACACAGGGCCACGCAGGACCAGAGAGACCGAACACAGGGCCACGCAGGACCAGAGAGACCGAACACAGGGCCACGCAGGACCAGAGAGACCGAACACAGGGCCACGCAGGACCAGAGAGACCGAACACAGGCCCACGCAGGACCTGAGAGACCGAACACAGGGCCACGCAGGACCAGAGAGACTGAACACAGGCCTACGCAGGACCAGAGAGACCGAACACAGGCCCACGCAGGACCAGAGAGACCGAACACAGGGCCACGCAGGACCAGAGAGACTGAACACAGGGCTACGCAGGACCAGAAAGACAGAACACAGGGCCACGCAGGATGAGAAAGACTGAACACAGGCCCACGCAGGACCAGAGAGACTGAACACAGGGCCACGCAGGACCAGAGAGACTGAACACAGGCCCACGCAGGACCAGAGAGACTGAACACAGGCCCACGCAGGACCAGAGAGACCGAACACAGGCCCACGCAGGACCAGAGAGACTGAACACAGGCCCACGCAGGACCAGAGAGACCGAACACAGGCCCACGCAGGACCAGTGAGACTGAACACAGGGCTACGCAGGACCAGAAAGACAGAACACAGGGCAACGCAGGACCAGAGAGACTGAACACACGGCCACGCAGGACCAGAGAGACCGAACACAGGCCCACGCAGGAACACAGAGACTGAACACAGGGCCACGCAGGACCACAGAGACTGAACACAGGCCCACGCAGGACCAGAGAGACTGAACACAGGGCCACGCAGGACCAGGGAGAATGAACGCAGGCCCACGCAGGACCTCAGAGACTGAACACAGGCACACGCAGGACCAGAGAGACTGAACACAGGCACACGCAGGACCAGAGAGACTGAGCACAGGCCCACGCAGGACCAGAGAGACTGAACACAGGGCCACGCAGGACCACAGAGACTGAACACAGGCCCACGCAGGACCAGAGAGACTGAACACAGGGCCACGCAGGACCACAGAGACTGAACACAGGGCCACGCAGGACCAGAGAGACTGAACACAGGCCCACGCAGGACCAGAGAGACTGAACACAGGGCCACGCAGGACCAGAGAGACTGAGCACAGTCCCACGCAGGACCAGAGAGACTGAACACAGGGCCACGCAGGACCAGAGAGACTGAGCACAGTCCCACGCAGGACCAGAGAGACTGAACACAGGGCCACGCAGGACCAGAGAGACTGAGCACAGTCCCACGCAGGACCAGAGAAACTGAACACAGGGCCACGCAGGACCAGAGAGACTGAACACAGGCCAACGCAGGACCAGAGAGACTGAACACAGGGCCACGCAGGACCACAGAGACTGAACACAGGCCCAGGCAGGACCAGAGAGACTGAACACAGGGCCACGCAGGACCAGAGAGACTGAACACAGGGCCACGTAGGATCACAGAGACTGAGCACAGGGCCACGCAGGACGAGAGAGACTGAACACAGGCTCACGCAGGACCAGAGAGACTGAACACAGGGCCACGCAGGATCACAGAGACTGAGCACAGGGCCACGCAGGACCAGAGAGACTGAACACAGGCTCACGCAGGACCAGAGAGACTGAACACAGGCTCACGCAGGACCAGAGAGACTGAGCACAGGCCCACGCAGGACCAGAGAGATTGAACACAGGCCCACGCAGGACCAGAGAGACTGAACACAGGGCGACGCAGGACTAGAAAGACTGAACACAGGGCCACACAGGACCAGAGAGATTGAACACAGGCCCACGCAGGACCAGAGAGACTGAGCACAGTCCCACGCAGGACCAGAGAGACTGAACACAGGGCTACGCAGGACCAGAAAGACTGAACACAGGTTCACGCAGGACCACAGAGACTGAACACAGGGCCACGCAGGACCAGAGAGACTGAACACAGGGCCACGCAGGACCAGAGAGACTGAACACAGGGCCACGCAGGACCAGAGAGATTGAATACAGGCTCACGCAGGACCAGAGAGACTGAACACAGGGCTACGCAGGACCAGAGAGACTGAACACAGGCCCACGCAGGACCAGAGAGACTGAACACAGGCCCACGCAGGACCAGAGAGACTGAACACAGGCCCACGCAGGATCACAGAGACTGAGCACAGTCCCACGCAGGATCGCAGAGACTGAGCACAGGGCCACGTAGGACCAGAGAGACTGAGCACAGGGCCACGCAGGACCAGAGAGACCGAACACAGGCCCACGCAGGACCAGGGAGAATGAACACAGGCCCACGCAGGACCAGAGAGACTGAACACAGGGCCACGCAGGACCACAGAGACTGAACACAGGGCCACGCAGGACCAGAGAGACTGAACACAGGCCCACGCAGGACCAGAGAGACTGAACACAGGGCCACGCAGGACCAGAGAGACTGAGCACAGTCCCACGCAGGACCAGAGAGACTGAACACAGGGCCACGCAGGACCAGAGAGACTGAGCACAGTCCCACGCAGGACCAGAGAGACTGAACACAGGGCCACGCAGGACCAGAGAGACTGAGCACAGTCCCACGCAGGACCAGAGAAACTGAACACAGGGCCACGCAGGACCAGAGAGACTGAACACAGGCCAACGCAGGACCAGAGAGACTGAACACAGGGCCACGCAGGACCACAGAGACTGAACACAGGCCCAGGCAGGACCAGAGAGACTGAACACAGGGCCACGCAGGACCAGAGAGACTGAACACAGGGCCACGTAGGATCACAGAGACTGAGCACAGGGCCACGCAGGACGAGAGAGACTGAACACAGGCTCACGCAGGACCAGAGAGACTGAACACAGGGCCACGCAGGATCACAGAGACTGAGCACAGGGCCACGCAGGACCAGAGAGACTGAACACAGGCTCACGCAGGACCAGAGAGACTGAACACAGGCTCACGCAGGACCAGAGAGACTGAGCACAGGCCCACGCAGGACCAGAGAGATTGAACACAGGCCCACGCAGGACCAGAGAGACTGAACACAGGGCGACGCAGGACTAGAAAGACTGAACACAGGGCCACACAGGACCAGAGAGATTGAACACAGGCCCACGCAGGACCAGAGAGACTGAGCACAGTCCCACGCAGGACCAGAGAGACTGAACACAGGGCTACGCAGGACCAGAAAGACTGAACACAGGTTCACGCAGGACCACAGAGACTGAACACAGGGCCACGCAGGACCAGAGAGACTGAACACAGGGCCACGCAGGACCAGAGAGACTGAACACAGGGCCACGCAGGACCAGAGAGATTGAATACAGGCTCACGCAGGACCAGAGAGACTGAACACAGGGCTACGCAGGACCAGAGAGACTGAACACAGGCCCACGCAGGACCAGAGAGACTGAACACAGGCCCACGCAGGACCAGAGAGACTGAACACAGGCCCACGCAGGATCACAGAGACTGAGCACAGTCCCACGCAGGATCGCAGAGACTGAGCACAGGGCCACGTAGGACCAGAGAGACTGAGCACAGGGCCACGCAGGACCAGAGAGACCGAACACAGGCCCACGCAGGACCAGGGAGAATGAACACAGGCCCACGCAGGACCAGAGAGACTGAACACAGGGCTACGCAGGACCAGAGAGACTGAACACAGGCCCACGCAGGACGAGAGAGACTGAACACAGGGCTACGCAGGACCAGAGAGACTGAACACAGGCCCACGCAGGACCAGAGAGACTGAACACAGGGCCACGCAGGACCACAGAGACTGAACACAGGGCCACGCAGGACCACAGAGACTGAACACAGGCCCACGCAGGACCAGGGAGAATGAACGCAGGCCCACGCAGGACCAGAGAGACTGAGCACAGTCCCACGCAGGACCAGAGAAACTGAACACAGGGCCACGCAGGACCAGAGAGACTGAACACAGGCCAACGCAGGACCAGAGAGACTGAACACAGGGCCACGCAGGACCAGAGAGACTGAACACAGGCCCACGCAGGACCAGAGAGACTGAACACAGGCCCACGCAGGACCACAGAGACTGAACACAGGGCCACGCAGGACCACAGAGACTGAACACAGGCCGACGCAGGACCAGAGAGACTGAACACAGGGCCACGCAGGACCACAGAGACTGAACACAGGGCCACGCAGGACCAGAGAGACTGAACACAGGCCCACGCAGGACCAGAGAGACTGAACACAGGGCCACGCAGGACCAGAGAGACTGAGCACAGTCCCACGCAGGACCAGAGAGACTGAACACAGGGCCACGCAGGACCAGAGAGACTGAGCACAGTCCCACGCAGGACCAGAGAAACTGAACACAGGGCCACGCAGGACCAGAGAGACTGAACACAGGCCAACGCAGGACCAGAGAGACTGAACACAGGGCCACGCAGGACCACAGAGACTGAACACAGGCCCAGGCAGGACCAGAGAGACTGAACACAGGGCCACGCAGGACCAGAGAGATTGAACACAGGCCCACGCAGGACCAGAGAGACTGAACACAGCGCCACGCAGGACCAGAGAGATTGAACACAGGCCCACGCAGGACCAGAGAGACCGAACACAGGGCCACGCAGGACCAGCGAGACTGAACACAGGGCCACGCAGGACGAGAGAGACTGAACACAGGCCCACGCAGGACCAGAGAGACTGAACACAGAGCCACGCAGGACCAGAGAGACCCAACACATGGCCACGCAGGACCACAGAGACTGAACACAGGGCCACGCAGGACCACAGAGACTGAACACAGGCCGACGCAGGACCAGAGAGACTGAACACAGGGCCACGCAGGACCACAGAGACTGAACACAGGGCCACGCAGGACCAGAGAGACTGAACACAGGCCCACGCAGGACCAGAGAGACTGAACACAGGGCCACGCAGGACCAGAGAGACTGAGCACAGTCCCACGCAGGACCAGAGAGACTGAACACAGGGCCACGCAGGACCAGAGAGACTGAGCACAGTCCCACGCAGGACCAGAGAAACTGAACACAGGGCCACGCAGGACCAGAGAGACTGAACACAGGCCAACGCAGGACCAGAGAGACTGAACACAGGGCCACGCAGGACCACAGAGACTGAACACAGGCCCAGGCAGGACCAGAGAGACTGAACACAGGGCCACGCAGGACCAGAGAGATTGAACACAGGCCCACGCAGGACCAGAGAGACTGAACACAGCGCCACGCAGGACCAGAGAGATTGAACACAGGCCCACGCAGGACCAGAGAGACCGAACACAGGGCCACGCAGGACCAGCGAGACTGAACACAGGGCCACGCAGGACGAGAGAGACTGAACACAGGCCCACGCAGGACCAGAGAGACTGAACACAGAGCCACGCAGGACCAGAGAGACCCAACACAGGGCCACGCAGGACGAGAGAGACTGAACACAGGCCCACGCAGGACCAGAGAGACTGAACACAGGGCCACGCAGGACCAGAGAGACCGAACACAGGGCCACGCAGGACCAGAGAGACCGAACACAGGGCCACGCAGGACCAGAGAGACCGAACACAGGGCCACGCAGGACCAGAGAGACCGAACACAGGCCCACGCATGACCTGAGAGACCGAACACAGGGCCACGCAGGACCAGAGAGACTGAACACAGGCCTACGCAGGACCAGAGAGACCGAACACAGGCCCACGCAGGACCAGAGAGACCGAACACAGGGCCACGCAGGACCAGAGAGACTGAACACAGGGCTACGCAGGACCAGAAAGACAGAACACAGGGCCACGCAGGATGAGAAAGACTGAACACAGGCCCACGCAGGACCAGAGAGACTGAACACAGGGCCACGCAGGACCAGAGAGACTGAACACAGGCCCACGCAGGACCAGAGAGACTGAACACAGGCCCACGCAGGACCAGAGAGACCGAACACAGGCCCACGCAGGACCAGAGAGACTGAACACAGGCCCACGCAGGACCAGAGAGACCGAACACAGGCCCACGCAGGACCAGTGAGACTGAACACAGGGCTACGCAGGACCAGAAAGACAGAACACAGGGCTACGCAGGACCAGAGAGACTGAACACACGGCCACGCAGGACCAGAGAGACCGAACACAGGCCCACGCAGGAACACAGAGACTGAACACAGGGCCACGCAGGACCACAGAGACTGAACACAGGCCCACGCAGGACCAGAGAGACTGAACACAGGGCTACGCAGGACCAGGGAGAATGAACGCAGGCCCACGCAGGACCTGAGAGACTGAACACAGGCACACGCAGGACCAGAGAGACTGAACACAGGCCCACGCAGGACCAGAGAGACTGAGCACAGGCCCACGCAGGACCAGAGAGACTGAACACAGGGCCACGCAGGACCACAGAGACTGAGCACAGTCCCACGCAGGACCAGAGAAACTGAACACAGGGCCACGCAGGACCAGAGAGACTGAACACAGGCCAACGCAGGACCAGAGAGACTGAACACAGGGCCACGCAGGACCAGAGAGACCCAACACAGGGCCACGCAGGACGAGAGAGACTGAACACAGGCCCACGCAGGACGAGAGAGACTGAACACAGGGCCACGCAGGACCAGAGAGACCGAACACAGGGCCACGCAGGACCAGAGAGACCGAACACAGGGCCACGCAGGACCAGAGAGACCGAACACAGGGCCACGCAGGACCAGAGAGACTGAACACAGGCCCAGGCAGGACCAGAGAGACTGAACACAGGGCCACGCAGGACCAGAGAGATTGAACACAGGCCCACGCAGGACCAGAGAGACTGAACACAGCGCCACGCAGGACCGGAGAGATTGAACACAGGCCCACGCAGGACCAGAGAGACCGAACACAGGGCCACGCAGGACCAGAGAGACTGAACACAGGGCCACGCAGGACGAGAGAGACTGAACACAGGCCCACGCAGGACCAGAGAGACTGAACACAGAGCCACGCAGGACCAGAGAGACCCAACACAGGGCCACGCAGGACGAGAGAGACTGAACACAGGCCCACGCAGGACGAGAGAGACTGAACACAGGGCCACGCAGGACCAGAGAGACCGAACACAGGGCCACGCAGGACCAGAGAGACCGAACACAGGGCCACGCAGGACCAGAGAGACCGAACACAGGGCCACGCAGGACCAGAGAGACCGAACACAGGCCCACGCAGGACCAGAGAGACCGAACACAGGGCCACGCAGGACCAGAGAGACCGAACACAGGCCCACGCAGGACCAGAGAGACCGAACACAGGCCCACGCAGGACCAGAGAGACTGAACACAGGGCCACGCAGGAACACAGAGACTGAACACAGGCCCACGCAGGACCAGAGAGACTGAACACAGGCCCACGCAGGACCAGAGAGACTGAACACAGGCCCACGCAGGACCAGAGAGACCAAACACAGGCCCACGCAGGACCAGAGAGACTGAACACAGGCCCACGCAGGACCAGAGAGACCGAACACAGGCCCACGCAGGACCAGTGAGACTGAACACAGGGCTACGCAGGACCAGAAAGACAGAACACAGGGCTACGCAGGACCAGAGAGACTGAACACACGGCCACGCAGGACCAGAGAGACCGAACACAGGCCCACGCAGGAACACAGAGACTGAACACAGGGCCACGCAGGACCACAGAGACTGAACACAGGCCCACGCAGGACCAGAGAGACTGAACACAGGGCCACGCAGGACCAGGGAGAATGAACGCAGGCCCACGCAGGACCTGAGAGACTGAACACAGGCACACGCAGGACCAGAGAGACTGAACACAGGCACACGCAGGACCAGAGAGACTGAGCACAGGCCCACGCAGGACCAGAGAGACTGAACACAGGGCCACGCAGGACCACAGAGACTGAACACAGGCCCACGCAGGACCAGAGAGACTGAACACAGGCCCACGCAGGACCAGAGAGACCGAACACAGGCCCACGCAGGACCAGAGAGACCGAACACAGGGCCACGCAGGACCAGAGAGACTGAACACAGGGCTACGCAGGACCAGAAAGACAGAACACAGGGCCACGCAGGACGAGAGAGACTGAACACAGGCCCACGCAGGACCAGAGAGACTGAACACAGGGCCACGCAGGACCAGAGAGACTGAACACAGGCCCACGCAGGACCAGAGAGACTGAACACAGGCCCACGCAGGACCAGAGAGACTGAACACAGGCCCACGCAGGATCAGAGAGACCGAACACAGGCCCACGCAGGACCAGAGAGACTGAACACAGGCCCACGCAGGACCAGAGAGACCGAACACAGGCCCACGCAGGACCAGTGAGACTGAACACAGGGCTACGCAGGACCAGAAAGACAGAACACAGGGCTACGCAGGACCAGAGAGACTGAACACACGGCCACGCAGGACCAGAGAGACCGAACACAGGCCCACGCAGGAACACAGAGACTGAACACAGGGCCACGCAGGACCACAGAGACTGAACACAGGCCCACGCAGGACCAGAGAGACTGAACACAGGGCCACGCAGGACCAGGGAGAATGAACGCAGGCCCACGCAGGACCTGAGAGACTGAACACAGGCACACGCAGGACCAGAGAGACTGAGCACAGGCCCACGCAGGACCAGAGAGACCGAACACAGGGCCACGCAGGACCAGAGAGACTGAACACAGGGCCACGCAGGACCAGGGAGACTGAACACAGGGCCACGCAGGACCAGAGAGACTGAACACAGGGCCACGCAGGACCAGAGAGACTGAACACAGGCCCACGCAGGACCAGAGAGACTGAACACAGGCCCACGCAGGACCAGAGAAATTGAACACTGGACCACGCAAGACCAGAGAGACTGAACACAGGGCCACGCAGGACCAGAGAGATTGAACACAGGCCCACGCAGGACCAGAGAGATTGAACACAGGGCCACGCAGGACGAGATCGACTGAACACAGGGCCACGCAGGACCAGAGAGATTGAACACAGGCCCACGCAGGACCAGAGAGATTGAACACAGGGCCACGCAGGACGAGATCGACTGAACACAGGGCCACGCAGGACCAGAGAGATTGAACACAGGACCACGCAGGACCAGAGAGACTGAACACAGGCCCACGCAGGACCAGAGAGACTGAACACAGGGCCATGCAGGACCAGAGAGACTGAACACAGGCCCACGCAGGACCAGAGAGACTGAACACAGGGCCACGCAGGACCAGAAGGACAGAACACAGGCCCACGCAGGATCAGAGAGACTGAACACAGGGCTACGCAGGACCAGAAAGACAGAACACAGGCCCAGGCAGGACCAGAGAGACTGAACACAGGGCTACGCAGGACCAGAGAGACTGAGCACAGTCCCACGCAGGACCAGAGAGACTGAACACAGGGCCACGCAGGACCAGAAAGACAGAACACAGGCCCAGGCAGGACCAGAGAGACTGAACACAGGCCCACGCAGGACCACAGAGACTGAACACAGGGCCACGCAGGACCACAGAGACTGAACACAGGCCCACGCAGGACCAGAGAGACTGAACACAGGGCCACGCAGGACCACAGAGACTGAACACAGGGCCACGCAGGACCAGAGAGACTGAACACAGGCCCACGCAGGACCAGAGAGACTGAACACAGGGCCACGCAGGACCAGAGAGACTGAGCACAGTCCCACGCAGGACCAGAGAGACTGAACACAGGGCCACGCAGGACCAGAGAGACTGAGCACAGTCCCACGCAGGACCAGAGAAACTGAACACAGGGCCACGCAGGACCAGAGAGACTGAACACAGGCCAACGCAGGACCAGAGAGACTGAACACAGGGCCACGCAGGACCACAGAGACTGAACACAGGCCCAGGCAGGACCAGAGAGACTGAACACAGGGCCACGCAGGACCAGAGAGATTGAACACAGGCCCACGCAGGACCAGAGAGATTGAACACAGGGCCACGCAGGACGAGATCGACTGAACACAGGGCCACGCAGGACCAGAGAGATTGAACACAGGACCACGCAGGACCAGAGAGACTGAACACAGGCCCACGCAGGACCAGAGAGACTGAACACAGGGCCATGCAGGACCAGAGAGACTGAACACAGGCCCACGCAGGACCAGAGAGACTGAACACAGGGCCACGCAGGACCAGAAGGACAGAACACAGGCCCACGCAGGATCAGAGAGACTGAACACAGGGCGACGCAGGACCAGAAAGACAGAACACAGGCCCAGGCAGGACCAGAGAGACTGAACACAGGGCTACGCAGGACCAGAAAGACAGAACACAGGCCCACGCAGGATCAGAGAGACTGAACACAGGGCTACGCAGGACCAGAAAGACAGAACACAGGCCCACGCAGGATCAGAGAGACTGAACACAGGGCTACGCAGGACCAGAAAGACAGAACACAGGCCCAGGCAGGACCAGAGAGACTGAACACAGGCCCACGCAGGACCACAGAGACTGAACACAGGGCCACGCAGGACCACAGAGACTGAACACAGGCCCACGCAGGACCAGAGAGACTGAACACAGGGCCACGCAGGACCAGAGAGACTGAACACAGGGCCACGCAGGACCAGAGAGACTGAACACAGGCCCATGCAGGACCAGAGAGACTGATCACAGGGCCACGCAGGACCAGAGAGACTGAGCACAGTCCCACGCAGGACCAGAGAGACTGAACACAGGGCCACGCAGGACCAGAGAGACTGAGCACAGTCCCACGCAGGACCAGAGAAACTGAACACAGGGCCACGCAGGACCAGAGAGACTGAACACAGGCCAACGCAGGACCAGAGAGACTGAACACAGGGCCACGCAGGACCACAGAGACTGAACACAGGCCCAGGCAGGACCAGAGAGACTGAACACAGGGCCACGCAGGACCAGAGAGATTGAACACAGGCCCACGCAGGACCAGAGAGACTGAACACAGCGCCACGCAGGACCAGAGAGATTAAACACAGGCCCACGCAGGACCAGAGAGACCGAACACAGGGCCACGCAGGACCAGAGAGACTGAACACAGGGCCACGCAGGACGAGAGAGACTGAACACAGGCCCACGCAGGACCAGAGAGACTGAACACAGAGCCACGCAGGACCAGAGAGACCCAACACAGGGCCACGCAGGACGAGAGAGACTGAACACAGGCCCACGCAGGACCAGAGAGACTGAACACAGGGCCACGCAGGACCAGAGAGACCGAACACAGGGCCACGCAGGACCAGAGAGACCGAACACAGGGCCACGCAGGACCAGAGAGACCGAACACAGGGCCACGCAGGAACACAGAGACTGAACACAGGGCCACGCAGGACCACAGAGACTGAACACAGGCCCACGCAGGACCAGAGAGACTGAACACAGGGCCACGCAGGACCAGGGAGAATGAACGCAGGCCCACGCAGGACCTGAGAGACTGAACACAGGCACACGCAGGACCAGAGAGACTGAGCACAGGCCCACGCAGGACCAGAGAGACCGAACACAGGGCCACGCAGGACCAGAGAGACTGAACACAGGGCCACGCAGGACCAGGGAGACTGAACACAGGGCCACGCAGGACCAGAGAGACTGAACACAGGGCCACGCAGGACCAGAGAGACTGAACACAGGCCCACGCAGGACCAGAGAGACTGAACACAGGCCCACGCAGGACCAGAGAAATTGAACACTGGACCACGCAAGACCAGAGAGACTGAACACAGGGCCACGCAGGACCAGAGAGATTGAACACAGGCCCACGCAGGACCAGAGAGATTGAACACAGGGCCACGCAGGACGAGATCGACTGAACACAGGGCCACGCAGGACCAGAGAGATTGAACACAGGACCACGCAGGACCAGAGAGACTGAACACAGGCCCACGCAGGACCAGAGAGACTGAACACAGGGCCATGCAGGACCAGAGAGACTGAACACAGGCCCACGCAGGACCAGAGAGACTGAACACAGGGCCACGCAGGACCAGAAGGACAGAACACAGGCCCACGCAGGATCAGAGAGACTGAACACAGGGCTACGCAGGACCAGAAAGACAGAACACAGGCCCAGGCAGGACCAGAGAGACTGAACACAGGGCTACGCAGGACCAGAGAGACTGAGCACAGTCCCACGCAGGACCAGAGAGACTGAACACAGGGCCACGCAGGACCAGAAAGACAGAACACAGGCCCAGGCAGGACCAGAGAGACTGAACACAGGCCCACGCAGGACCACAGAGACTGAACACAGGGCCACGCAGGACCACAGAGACTGAACACAGGCCCACGCAGGACCAGAGAGACTGAACACAGGGCCACGCAGGACCACAGAGACTGAACACAGGGCCACGCAGGACCAGAGAGACTGAACACAGGCCCACGCAGGACCAGAGAGACTGAACACAGGGCCACGCAGGACCAGAGAGACTGAGCACAGTCCCACGCAGGACCAGAGAGACTGAACACAGGGCCACGCAGGACCAGAGAGACTGAGCACAGTCCCACGCAGGACCAGAGAAACTGAACACAGGGCCACGCAGGACCAGAGAGACTGAACACAGGCCAACGCAGGACCAGAGAGACTGAACACAGGGCCACGCAGGACCACAGAGACTGAACACAGGCCCAGGCAGGACCAGAGAGACTGAACACAGGGCCACGCAGGACCAGAGAGATTGAACACAGGCCCACGCAGGACCAGAGAGATTGAACACAGGGCCACGCAGGACGAGATCGACTGAACACAGGGCCACGCAGGACCAGAGAGATTGAACACAGGACCACGCAGGACCAGAGAGACTGAACACAGGCCCACGCAGGACCAGAGAGACTGAACACAGGGCCATGCAGGACCAGAGAGACTGAACACAGGCCCACGCAGGACCAGAGAGACTGAACACAGGGCCACGCAGGACCAGAAGGACAGAACACAGGCCCACGCAGGATCAGAGAGACTGAACACAGGGCGACGCAGGACCAGAAAGACAGAACACAGGCCCAGGCAGGACCAGAGAGACTGAACACAGGGCTACGCAGGACCAGAAAGACAGAACACAGGCCCACGCAGGATCAGAGAGACTGAACACAGGGCTACGCAGGACCAGAAAGACAGAACACAGGCCCACGCAGGATCAGAGAGACTGAACACAGGGCTACGCAGGACCAGAAAGACAGAACACAGGCCCAGGCAGGACCAGAGAGACTGAACACAGGCCCACGCAGGACCACAGAGACTGAACACAGGGCCACGCAGGACCACAGAGACTGAACACAGGCCCACGCAGGACCAGAGAGACTGAACACAGGGCCACGCAGGACCACAGAGACTGAACACAGGGCCACGCAGGACCAGAGAGACTGAACACAGGCCCATGCAGGACCAGAGAGACTGATCACAGGGCCACGCAGGACCAGAGAGACTGAGCACAGTCCCACGCAGGACCAGAGAGACTGAACACAGGGCCACGCAGGACCAGAGAGACTGAGCACAGTCCCACGCAGGACCAGAGAAACTGAACACAGGGCCACGCAGGACCAGAGAGACTGAACACAGGCCAACGCAGGACCAGAGAGACTGAACACAGGGCCACGCAGGACCACAGAGACTGAACACAGGCCCAGGCAGGACCAGAGAGACTGAACACAGGGCCACGCAGGACCAGAGAGATTGAACACAGGCCCACGCAGGACCAGAGAGACTGAACACAGCGCCACGCAGGACCAGAGAGATTAAACACAGGCCCACGCAGGACCAGAGAGACCGAACACAGGGCCACGCAGGACCAGAGAGACTGAACACAGGGCCACGCAGGACGAGAGAGACTGAACACAGGCCCACGCAGGACCAGAGAGACTGAACACAGAGCCACGCAGGACCAGAGAGACCCAACACAGGGCCACGCAGGACGAGAGAGACTGAACACAGGCCCACGCAGGACCAGAGAGACTGAACACAGGGCCACGCAGGACCAGAGAGACCGAACACAGGGCCACGCAGGACCAGAGAGACCGAACACAGGGCCACGCAGGACCAGAGAGACCGAACACAGGGCCACGCAGGACCAGAGAGACCGAACACAGGCCCACGCAGGACCAGAGAGACCGAACACAGGGCCACGCAGGACCAGAGAGACTGAACACAGGCCCACGCAGGACCAGAGAGACCGAACACAGGCCCACGCAGGACCAGAGAGACCGAACACAGGGCCACGCAGGACCAGAGAGACTGAACACAGGGCTACGCAGGACCAGAAAGACAGAACACAGGGCCACGCAGGACGAGAGAGACTGAACACAGGCCCACGCAGGACCAGAGAGACTGAACACAGGGCCACGCAGGACCAGAGAGACTGAACACAGGCCCACGCAGGACCAGAGAGACCGAACACAGGCCCACGCAGGACCAGAGAGACCGAACACAGGCCCACGCAGGACCAGAGAGACCGAACACAGGCCCACGCAGGACCAGAGAGACCGAACACAGGCCCACGCAGGACCAGAGAGACCGAACACAGGCCCACGCAGGACCAGTGAGACTGAACACAGGGCTACGCAGGACCAGAAAGACAGAACACAGGGCTACGCAGGACCAGAGAGACTGAACACACGGCCACGCAGGACCAGAGAGACCGAACACAGGCCCACGCAGGAACACAGAGACTGAACACAGGGCCACGCAGGACCACAGAGACTGAACACAGGCCCACGCAGGACCAGAGAGACTGAACACAGGGCCACGCAGGACCAGGGAGAATGAACGCAGGCCCACGCAGGACCTGAGAGACTGAACACAGGCACACGCAGGACCAGAGAGACTGAGCACAGGCCCACGCAGGACCAGAGAGACCGAACACAGGGCCACGCAGGACCAGAGAGACTGAACACAGGGCCACGCAGGACCAGGGAGACTGAACACAGGGCCACGCAGGACCAGAGAGACTGAACACAGGGCCACGCAGGACCAGAGAGACTGAACACAGGCCCACGCAGGACCAGAGAGACTGAACACAGGCCCACGCAGGACCAGAGAAATTGAACACTGGACCACGCAAGACCAGAGAGATTGAACACAGGGCCACGCAGGACCAGAGAGATTGAACACAGGCCCACGCAGGACCAGAGAGATTGAACACAGGGCCACGCAGGACCAGATCGACTGAACACAGGGCCACGCAGGACCAGAGAGATTGAACACAGGACCACGCAGGACCAGAGAGACTGAACACAGGCCCACGCAGGACCAGAGAGACTGAACACAGGGCCATGCAGGACCAGAGAGACTGAACACAGGCCCACGCAGGACCAGAGAGACTGAACACAGGGCCACGCAGGACCAGAGAAATTGAACACTGGACCACGCAAGACCAGAGAGATTGAACACAGGGCCACGCAGGACCAGAGAGATTGAACACAGGCCCACGCAGGACCAGAGAGATTGAACACAGGGCCACGCAGGACCAGATCGACTGAACACAGGGCCACGCAGGACCAGAGAGATTGAACACAGGACCACGCAGGACCAGAGAGACTGAACACAGGCCCACGCAGGACCAGAGAGACTGAACACAGGGCCATGCAGGACCAGAGAGACTGAACACAGGCCCACGCAGGACCAGAGAGACTGAACACAGGGCCACGCAGGACCAGAAGGACAGAACACAGGCCCACGCAGGATCAGAGAGACTGAACACAGGGCTACGCAGGACCAGAAAGACAGAACACAGGCCCAGGCAGGACCAGAGAGACTGAACACAGGGCTACGCAGGACCAGAAAGACAGAACACAGGCCCACGCAGGATCAGAGAGACTGAACACAGGGCTACGCAGGACCAGAAAGACAGAACACAGGCCCACGCAGGATCAGAGAGACTGAACACAGGGCTACGCAGGACCAGAAAGACAGAACACAGGCCCAGGCAGGACCAGAGAGACTGAACACAGGCCCACGCAGGACCACAGAGACTGAACACAGGCCCAGGCAGGACCAGAGAGACTGAACACAGGCCCACGCAGGACCACAGAGACTGAACACAGGCCCAGGCAGGACCAGAGAGACTGAACACAGGCCCAGGCAGGACCGGAGAGACTGAACACAGGGCCACGCAGGACCAGAGAGACCGAACACAGGGCCACGCAGGACCAGAGAGATTGAACACAGGCACACGCAGGACGAGAGAGACTGAACACAGGCCCACGCAGGACCAGAGAGACTGAACACAGGGCCACGCAGGACCAGAGAGACCGAACACAGGGCCACGCAGGACCAGAGAGATTGAACACAGGCACACGCAGGACCAGAGAGACTGAGCACAGGCCCACGCAGGACCAGAGAGACTGAACACAGGCTCACGCCCATTTTCCATCTGCGGGCTCCAGTCTCCCATATGCTGTAAACATTTCTGTCTGTCTGTTTTGCGGCTGCTACTAAATTCTCCGAACTCTCCTTTGTGGATCCTCCAGACCCCCCAATCCGCCGGTCCGAAACACTCTCGCAGCTGAAATCTTCGCACCGCCTCCGGCTCTAACTCGGTCTTCGCCCGTCCGTCACTGCTGTGAAACTCTTCACCTCCCTCAGTCTTACCTCCCAGCTTTTAAATGCCAGTGATGGTGTCACTGACCATTCCCTCCTCTTGTCAGCTTTGCTCGGTCCTGCACTGAGGATCGTGCACCTTCTCCTGGGCTTCTCAATAAAAGATTTCCCTTTATAAAAATCAACTTCAGTCGAACATTTCTGACAAAGACCAGGACAGCAACAGATCCGATTTCCCATTGGTCTTCTTACTCCCTTCATCCTCCTGACCCCTGGGAGTGTCATATTCCATATTTCTAGAAAATAAACCAATACTTTGCCTCTCTTCCAACAATCTACAGGTGCAAGAGTGAACTCTTTGTTGTGTCCTTCTTTATAAAACCATTGTTGGGGATATTAAGAGAACACGGCTAAAATTGCCTTCACTAAAAAAGGTTCCAGAAATCCAATGCTTGCTCTGTGGTCATTCATCAGAACACACCCAGTCTCTGATCAAAGAGGCTCAGTGATACTGGGATTGTTCTCCTCAGAGCAGAGAAGGTTAAGGGGAGATTTGATAGAGGTGTTCAAAATCACGAGGGGTTTTGACAGAGTAAATGAGGAGAAACTGTCTCCAGTGGCAGGAGGGTCGGTAACCAGAGGACACAGATTTAAGGTAATCGGCAAAAGAACCAGGAGGAGAATTTTGTTTCACGCAGCGAGTTGTGATGATCTGGAATGCGCTGCCTGAAAGGGCGGTGGAAGCAGATTCAATAATAACCTTCAGAAGGGAATTGGATAAATACTTGAAGGGGAAAAATATGCAGGGCTATGGGGAAAGAGCGGGTGGAGTGGGGCTAATTGGATAGCTCTTTCCAAGAGCCAGCACAGGCACGATGGGCCGAAGGGCCTCCTTTTGTGCTGTATCATTCGATGATTCGAATGTCTACCCAGTTCCAGGGAGTCAAGCAGATCGGCGGCGGGAAATGTGTGCTCCTAATTGCAGCTCCTGAGAGTCTGTCTGCGTGCTCCCCCGATGGAACAATATGTGAAGGTACAGCCCAGTGTGATACTGAGCCATGACATCCAGGGGGGGGTCTCTCTGGTTCAATCTGTGGCCTGTACTGAGTTCACCAATTACACAGCAGCGTCAGGTGTGCTACAGTTGTCCTCAGCACACTTTGGTTGAGGGATGGAGGAAGAGGAGGAGGAAGAGTAAGAGCAGAATCAGCCTGGGTTCCTACCCCTGCTGACTGTTCAGTGTCCCTGCTGGGAAGTGTGGAGATTACAGGTGGGAACAGGTTTTGGATCAGCTGTGATTCCCCCCATGGTCGAACATGCTGCTAACTGTCACTCACACACGAAGGATGACCATTTGCATGAGGTACCTTGAAGTTGTTGGCATCTGTGAAACAGCTGGAAATCTGAAGCAAACAAAATACACAGTGTTGGTTGAGGGGTGACTGCTTGTTCAGGACACCACCAAACTCCATGCTTTAATAATGTCACGGGATCTTTTCTGTCAACTGATTGACAGGGCTTCACTTTAAGGTCTCAGCTGGAAGGTTCCCTCAGCCGTGGCTCAGTGGGTAGCTCCCTCAGTACTGACCCTCTGACTGTGCAGCGCTCCCTCAGTACTGCCCCTCCGACAGTGCAGCGCTCCCTCAGTACTGACCCTCTGACAGTGCAGCGCTCCCTCAGTACTGACCCTCAGACAGTGCAGCACTCCCTCAGTACTGACCCTCTGACAGTGCAGCGCTCCCTCAGTACTGACCCTCAGACAGTGCAGCACTCCCTCAGTACTGACCCTCTGACAGTGCAGCGCTCCCTCAGTACTGACCCTCTGACAGTGCAGCACTCCCTCAGAGGGGCAGTACAGAGGGAGTGCTGCACAGTCAGAGGGGCAGTACTGAGGGAGCGCTGCACTGTCTGCGGGGCAGTACTGAGGGAGTGCTGCACTGTCAGAGGGGCAGTACTGAGGGAATGCTGCACTGTCAGAGGGTCAGTACTGAGGGAGCGCTGCACTGTCGGAGGGTCAGTACTGAGGGAGTGCTGCACTGTCGGAGGGGCAGTACTGAGGGAGCGCTGCACTGTCGGAGGCTCAGTACTGAGGGAGCACTGCACTGTCAGAGGGGCAGTACTGAGGGAGCGCTGCACTGTCAGAGGGGCAGTAATGAGGGAGCGCTGCACTGTCAGAGGGTCAGTACTGAGGGAGTGCTGCACTGTCGGAGGGGCAGTACTGAGGGAGCGCTGCACTGTCAGAGGGGCAGTACTGAGGGAGCACTGCACTGTCAGAGGGGCAGTACAGAGGGAGTGCTGCACAGTCAGAGGGGCAGTACTGAGGGAGCGCTGCACTGTCTGCGGGGCAGTACTGAGGGAGTGCTGCACTGTCAGAGGGGCAGTACTGAGGGAATGCTGCACAGTCAGAGGGGCAGTACTGAGGGAGTGCTGCACAGTCAGAGGGGCAGTACTGAGGGAGTGCTGCACAGTCAGAGGGGCAGAGCTAAGGGAGTGCTGCACAGTCAGAGGGGCAGTACTGAGGGAATGCTGCACAGTCAGAGGGGCAGAGCTAAGGGAGCGCTGCACTGTCAGAGGGGCAGTACTGAGGGAGCGCTGCACTGTCAGAGGGGCAGAGCTAAGGGAGTGCTGCACTGTCAGAGGGGCAGTACTGAGGGAGTGCTGCACTGTCGGAAGGGCAGTACAGAGGGAGTGATGCACTGTCAGAGGGGCAGTACTGAGGGAGTGCTGCACTGTTGGAGGGGCAGTACTGAGGGAGTGCTGCACTATCGGAAGGGCAGTGCTGAGGGAGTGCTGCACTGTTGGAGGGGCAGTACTGAGGGAGTGCTGCACTGTCAGAGGGGCAGTACTGAGGGAGTGCTGCACTGTTGGAGGGGCAGTACTGAGGGAGTGCTGCACAGTCAGAGGGGCAGAGCTAAGGGAGTGCTGCACAGTCAGAGGGGCAGTACTGAGGGAATGCTGCACAGTCAGAGGGGCAGTACTGAGGGAGTGCTGCACAGTCAGAGGGGCAGAGCTAAGGGAGCGCTGCACTGTCAGAGGGGCAGTACTGAGGGAGCGCTGCACTGTCAGAGGGGCAGAGCTAAGGGAGTGCTGCACTGTCAGAGGGGCAGTACTGAGGGAGCGCTGCACTGTCGGAAGGGCAGTACAGAGGGAGTGCTGCACTGTCAGAGGGGCAGTACTGAGGGAGTGCTGCACTGTTGGAGGGGCAGTACTGAGGGAGTGCTGCACTATCGGAAGGGCAGTGCTGAGGGAGTGCTGCACTGTTGGAGGGGCAGTACTGAGGGAGTGCTGCACTGTCGGAGGGGCAGTACTGAGGGAGTGCTGCACTGTTGGAGGGGCAGTACTGAGGGAGTGCTGCACTGTCAGAGGGGCAGTACTGAGGGAGTGCTGCACTGTTGGAGGGGCAGTACTGAGGGAGCGCCGCACTGTCGGAGGGGCAGTACTGAGGGAGCGCCGCACTGTCAGAGGGTCAGTACTGAGGGAGTGCTGCACTGTCGGAGGGGCAGTACTGAGGGAGCGCCGCACTGTCAGAGGGGCAGTACTGAGGGAGTGCTGCACTGTTGGAGGGGCAGTACTGAGGGAGTGCTGCACTATCGGAGGGGCAGTGCTGAGGGAGTGCTGCACTGTTGGAGGGGCAGTACTGAGGGAGTGCTGCACTGTCGGAGGGCTGGTACTGAGGGAGTGCTGCACTGTTGGAGGTGCCATCTTTTGGACGAGATGTTAACCCCAGGCCCTGTCTGCCCTCTCACGTGGCAGTAAAAGATCCCAAGACCACTATTTCAAAGAAGAGCAGGGGAGTTCTCCCCAGAGTCCTGGCCAATGTTTATCCCTCAACCAACATCACTAAAACCGATGAGCTCGTAATTATCTAATTGATGTTTGTGGGATCTTGCTGTGCACAAATTGGCTGCCGCATTTCCTACATTACAACAGTGAGTACACTTCATTGGCTGCAAAGCGCTTTGGGACATCCTGAGGTTGTGAGAGGCGCTATATAAATGCAAGTTCTTTATTTTCTTTTTCGAGACTGCACGACATTGCGTCCCCAGTCTCTGGAGCTGGACTCAAAGATCCAAGGTTCCACCTTAGGGGAGAGAGGCTGACACTGAACCAAGTCTGGCACCTGGTCATTGTATCTGGATATTGTAAAAAACTCTGCTGGGGATCTCTTCAAAAATTGCAAAACAAAAACAATCTGCTGAAATCTGGCTAGCAGAGGATGTCTTCAAAACCCCATTTATGATGTGTCATACAATCTTGGAGCACAGAAGGAGGCCATTCAGCCCATCGTGCCTGTGCCGGCTCTTTGAAAGAGCTATCCAATTAGTCCCACTCCCCCCTGCTCTTTCCCCAAAGCCCTGCAAATTTTTCCCTTTCGAGTATATATCCAAATCCCTTTTGAAAGTTAGATGGATAGCTATTTGGCAACCAAAGGTATTCAGGGACATGGGCCATAGGCAGGTATATGGCGTTAGATCACAGATCAGCCATGATCTTATCAAATGGCGGAGCAGGCTCGAGGGGCTGAATGGCCTCCTCCTGTTCCTATGTTCCGATGAAAGTTATTGCAAAAATCTGCTTTCAGGCAGAGGATTCCAGGTCATAACAACTCACTGTGCAAAAAAAAAATCTCCCCTCTGGTTCTTTTGTCAATCACCTTAAATCTGTGTCCTCTGGTTACCGACCCTCCTGCCACTGGAAACAGTTTCTCCCTATTGCACAAAACCTTTCATGATTTTGAACACCTCTATTAAATCTTACGGCAACTCTCAAATTTTAATCTAACCCGCAGACAGACTTCGTTGGGGATGGACCACTCCTGGTCAGTGGAGGATAGGGGCCACTGGTATTATAGTTTGATGGCATTTTGCCATCTGAAACAGCCCCTCCAGCAGAGCGTCTTTTAAGAGTGAACGCGACAGTGTGCAAGGAGTAAGTCCAGTTTAATTCCAGCCAAGTGGGACAGTTGCAGTTGTGTGGAGTGGGACAGTTGTGTGGAGTGGGACAGTTGTGTGGAGTGGGACAGTTGCAGTTGTGTGGAGTGGGACAGTTGTGAGGAGTGGGACAGTTGCAGTTGTGAGGAGTGGGACAGTTGTGGAGTGGGACAGTTGTGTGGAGTGGGACAGTTGTGTGGAGTGGGACAGTTGTGTGGAGTGGGACAGTTGCAGTTGTGTGGAGTGGGACAGTTGTGAGGAGTGGGACAGTTGTGTGGAGTGGGACAGTTGTGTGGAGTGGGACAGTTGTGTGGAGTGGGACAGTTGTGTGGAGTGGGACAGTTGCAGTTGTGAGGAGTGGGACAGTTGTGAGGAGTGGGACAGTTGTGAGGAGTGGGACAGTTGTGTGGAGTGGGACAGTTGCAGTTGTGTGGAGTGGGACAGTTGTGTGGAGTGGGACAGTTGTGTGGAGTGGGACAGTTGCAGTTGTGTGGAGTGGGACAGTTGCAGTTGTGAGGAGTGGGACAGTTGTGTGGAGTGGGACAGTTGTGAGGAGTGGGACAGTTGTGAGGAGTGGGACAGTTGTGTGGAGTGGGACAGTTGCAGTTGTGAGGAGTGGGACAGTTGTGAGGAGTGGGACAGTTGTGAGGAGTGGGACAGTTGTGTGGAGTGGGACAGTTGCAGTTGTGTGGAGTGGGACAGTTGTGTGGAGTGGGACAGTTGTGTGGAGTGGGACAGTTGTGTGGAGTGGGACAGTTGCAGTTGTGTGGAGTGGGACAGTTGTGTGGAGTGGGACAGTTGTGTGGAGTGGGACAGTTGTGTGGAGTGGGACAGTTGCAGTTGTGTGGAGTGGGACAGTTGTGAGGAGTGGGACAGTTGTGTGGAGTGGGACAGTTGCAGTTGTGTGGAGTGGGACAGTTGCAGTTGTGAGGAGTGGGGCAGTTGTGTGGAGTGGGACAGTTGCAGTTGTGAGGAGTGGGACAGTTGTGTGGAGTGGGACAGTTGTGAGGAGTGGGACAGTTGTGAGGAGTGGGACAGTTGTGTGGAGTGGGACAGTTGCAGTTGTGAGGAGTGGGACAGTTGTGTGGAGTGGGACAGTTGCAGTTGTGAGGAGTGGGACAGTTGTGAGGAGTGGGACAGTTGTGTGGAGTGGGACAGTCGCAGTTGTGAGGAGTGGGACAGTTGTGTGGAGTGGGACAGTTGTGTGGAGTGGGACAGTTGCAGTTGTGTGGAGTGGGACAGTTGTGAGGAGTGGGACAGTTGTGAGGAGTGGGACAGTTGTGAGGAGTGGGACAGTTGTGAGGAGTGGGACAGTTGTGTGGAGTGGGACAGTTGCAGTTGTGTGGAGTGGGACAGTTGCAGTTGTGAGGAGTGGGACAGTTGTGTGGAGTGGGACAGTTGTGTGGAGTGGGACAGTTGTGTGGAGTGGGACAGTTGTGTGGAGTGGGACAGTTGTGAGGAGTGGGACAGTTGTGAGGAGTGGGACAGTTGTGTGGAGTGGGACAGTTGTGTGGAGTGGGACAGTTGTGTGGAGTGGGACAGTTGTGAGGAGTGGGACAGTTGTGAGGAGTGGGACAGTTGTGTGGAGTGGGACAGTTGTGTGGAGTGGGACAGTTGCAGTTGTGAGGAGTGGGACAGTTGGTGTGAGTGGGACAGTTGTGAGGAGTGGGACAGTTGTGAGGAGTGGGACAGTTGTGAGGAGTGGGACAGTTGAAGTTGTGAGGAGTGGGACAGTTGTGAGGAGTGGGACAGTTGTGTGGAGTGGGACAGTTGAAGTTGTGAGGAGTGGGACAGTTGTGAGGAGTGGGACAGTTGTGAGGAGTGGGACAGTTGAAGTTGTGAGGAGTGGGACAGTTGTGAGGAGTGGGACAGTTGTGTGGAGTGGGACAGTTGTGTGGAGTGGGATGTGGGAGGGCAGGGGAGGGGAGGTGAGTGTTCACACAGTGGGAGGGGAGGGGAGGTGAGTGTTCACACAGTGGGAGGGGAGGGGAGGGGAGGGGAGGGTGAGGGGAGGGGAGGTGAGTGCTCACACAGTGGGAGGGGAGGGGAGGTGAGTGCTCACACAGTGGGAGGGCAGGGGAGGGGAGGGGAGTGCTCACACAGTGGGAGGGGAGGGGAGGGGAGGGGAGGTGAGTGTTCACACAGTGGGAGGGGAGGGGAGGTGAGGTGAGTGCTCACACAGTGGGAGGGGAGGGGAGGTGAGGTGAGTGTTCACACAGTGGGAGGGGAGGGGAGGGGAGGTGAGTGTTCACACAGTGGGAGGGGAGGAGGGGAGGTGAGTGCTCACACAGTGGGAGGGGAGGGGAGGTGAGTGCTCACACAGTGGGAGGGGAGGGGAGGTGAGGTGAGTGCTCACACAGTGGGAGGGGAGGGGAGGTGAGTGTTCACACAGTGGGAGGGGAGGGGAGGGGAGGTGAGTGTTCACACAGTGGGAGGGGAGGGGAGGGGAGGGGAGGTGAGTGCTCACACAGTGGGAGGGCAGGGGAGGTGAGTGTTCACACAGTGGGAGGGGAGGGGAGGTGAGGTGAGTGCTCACACAGTGGGAGGGGAGGGGAGGTGAGGTGGGAGGGCAGGGGAGGGGAGGTGGGAGGGCAGGGGAGGGGGAGGTGAGTGCTCACACAGTGGGAGGGGAGGGGAGGGGAGGGGAGGTGAGTGCTCACACAGTGGGAGGGCAGGGGGAGGTGAGTGTTCACACAGTGGGAGGGGAGGGGGAGGTGAGGTGAGTGCTCACACAGTGGGAGGGGAGGGGAGGTGAGGTGAGTGCTCACACAGTGGGAGGGGAGGGGAGGGGAGGTGAGTGTTCACACAGTGGGAGGGGGAGGGGAGGTGAGTGTTCACACAGTGGGAGGGGAGGGGAGGTGAGTGTTCACACAGGGGGAGGGGAGTGTTCACACAGTGGGAGGGGAGGGGAGGTGAGGTGAGTGCTCACACAGTGGGAGGGGAGGGGAGGTGAGGTGAGTGCTCACACAGTGGGAGGGGAGGGAGGGGAGGTGAGTGCTCACACAGTGGGAGGGGAGGGGAGGGGAGGGGAGGTGGGAGGGGGGAGGGGAGGTGGGAGGGAGGGAGGGAGGTGGAAGGGGAGGGGAGGTGAGTGTTCACACAGTGGGAGGGGAGGGGAGGGGAGGTGAGTGCTCACACAGTGGTAGGGGAGGGGAGGTGAGTGTTCACACAGTGGGAGGGGAGGGGAGGGGAGGTGGGAGGGGAGGTGAGTGCTCACACAGTGGGAGGGGAGGGGAGGGGAGGTGAGTGCTCACACCGTGGGAGGGGAGGGGAGGGAGGTGAGTGCTCACACCGTGGGAGGGGAGGGGGAGGGGAGGGGAGGGGAGGTGTGTGCTCACACAGTGGGAGGGGAGGGGAGGGGAGGTGAGTGCTCACACCGTGGGAGGGGAGGGGAGGGGAGGTGAGTGCTCACACAGTGGGAGGGGAGGGGAGGGAGGGGAGGTGAGTGCTCACACCGTGGGAGGGGAGGGGAGGGGAGGTGAGTGCTCACACAGTGGGAGGGGAGGGGAGGTGAGTGCTCACACCGTGGGAGGGGGAGGGGAGGTGAGTGTTCACACAGTGGGAGGGGAGGGGAGGGGAGGGGAGGGGAGGGGAGGGGAGGGAGGGGAGGGGAGGGGAGTGCTCACACAGTGGGAGGGGAGGGGAGGGGAGTGTTCACACAGTGGGAGGGCAGGGGAGGGGAGGTGAGTGCTCACACAGTGGGAGGGGAGGGAGGGGAGGGGAGGGGAGGGGAGGGAGGGGAGGGGAGGGGAGTGCTCACACAGTGGGAGGGGAGGGGAGGGGAGGGGGGGAGGGGAGGGGAGGGGGGGAGGGGAGGGGGGGAGGGGAGGGGGGGAGGGGAGGGGGGGAGGGGAGGGGGGGGGAGGGGAGGGGAGGGGGGGGAGGGGAGGGGAGGGAGGGGAGGGGAGGGAGGGGAGGTGAGTGCTCACACCGTGGGAGGGGAGGGGAGGTGAGTGCTCACACAGTGGGAGGGGAGGGGAGGGGAGTGTTCACACAGTGGGAGGGGAGGGGAGGGGAGGTGAGTGCTCACACAGTGGGAGGGGAGGGGAGGGGAGTGTTCACACAGTGGGAGGGCAGGGGAGGGGAGGTGAGTGCTCACACAGTGGGAGGGGAGGGGAGGGAGGGGAGGGGAGTGCTCACACAGTGGGAGGGGAGGGGAGTGCTCACACAGTGGGAGGGGAGGGGAGGGAGGGGAGGGGAGGGGGGGGAGGGGAGGGGAGGGGAGGGGAGGGGAGGGGAGGGGAGGGAGGGGAGGGGAGGGGAGGGGAGGGGAGGGGCGGGAGGGGAGGGGGAGGGAGGGGAGGGGAGGGAGGGGAGGGGAGTGCTCACACAGTGGGAGGGGAGGGGAGGGAGGGGAGGTGAGTGCTCACACAGTGGGGAGGGGGAGGGGAGGTGAGTGCTCACACAGTGGGAGGGGAGGGGAGGGGAGGGGAGTGCTCACACAGTGGGAGGGGAGGGGAGGTGAGTGCTCACACAGTGGGAGGGGAGGGGCGGGAGGGGGAGGGGAGTGCTCACACAGTGGGAGGGGAGGGGAGTGCTCACACAGTGGGAGGGGAGGGGAGGGAGGGGAGGTGAGTGCTCACACAGTGGGAGGGGGAGGTGAGTGCTCACACAGTGGGAGGGGAGGGGAGGGAGGGGAGGGGAGGGGAGTGCTCACACAGTGGGAGGGGAGGGGAGTGCTCACACAGTGGGAGGGGAGTGGAGTGCTCACACAGTGGGAGGGAGGGGAGGGAGGGGAGGGGAGTGCTCACACAGTGGGAGGGGAGGGGAGTGCTCACACAGTGGGAGGGGAGTGGAGTGCTCACACAGTGGGAGGGGAGGGAGGGAGGGGAGGGGAGGTGAGTGCTCACACAGTGGGAGGGGAGGTGAGTGCTCACACAGTGGGAGGGGAGGGGAGGGAGGGGAGGTGAGTGCTCACACAGTGGGAGGGGAGGTGAGTGCTCACACAGTGGGAGGGGAGGGGAGGGAGGGGAGGTGAGTGCTCACACAGTGGGAGGGGAGGGGAGGGGAGGGAGGGGAGGGGAGGGAGGGGAGGGGAGGGAGGGGAGGGGGAGGGAGGGGAGGGGAGTGCTCACACAGTGGGAGGGGAGGGGAGGGAGGGGAGGTGAGTGCTCACACAGTGGGAGGGGAGGTGAGTGCTCACACAGTGGGAGGGGAGGGGAGGGAGGGAGGGGAGGGAGGGGAGGGGAGGGAGGGGAGGGGAGGGAGGGGAGGGGAGGGAGGGGAGGGGAGGGAGGGGAGGGGAGGGGAGGGAGGGGAGGGGGAGGGAGGGGAGGGAGGGGAGGGGGGAGGGAGGGAGGGGAGGGGGAGGGAGGGAGGGGAGGGGAGGGGAGGGAGGGGAGGGGAGGGAGGGGAGGGGAGGGGAGTGCTCACACAGTGGGAGGGGAGGGGAGGGGAGGGGAGGGAGGGGAGGGGAGGGGAGGGGAGGGAGGGGAGGGAGGGGAGGGGAGTGCTCACATAGTGGGAGGGAAGGGAGGGGAGGGGAGGGGAGGGAGGGGAGGGGAGGGGAGGGGAGGGGAGGGAGGGGAGGGGAGGGGAGGGAGGGAGGGGAGGGGAGGGAGGGGAGGGGAGGGGAGGGGAGGGGAGGGGAGGGAGGGGAGGGGAGTGCTCACACAGTGGGAGGGGAGGGGAGGGGAGGGGAGGGGGAGGGAGGGAGGGGGAGGGGAGGGAGGGGAGGGGAGGGAGGGGAGGGGAGGGAGGGGAGGGGAGGGAGGGGAGGGGAGTGCTCACACAGTGGGAGGGGAGGGGAGGGAGGGGAGGGGAGGGAGGGGAGGGGAGGGAGGGGAGGGGAGGGAGGGGAGGGGAGGGAGGGGAGGGGAGGGAGGGGAGGGGAGGGAGGGGAGGGGAGTGCTCACACAGTGGGAGGGGAGGGGAGGGAGGGGAGGGGAGGGAGGGGAGGGGAGGGGAGGGGAGGGGAGTGCTCACACAGTGGGAGGGGAGGGGAGGGAGGGGAGGGGAGGGGAGTGCTCACACAGTGGGAGGGGAGGGAGGGGAGGGGAGGGGAGTGCTCACACAGTGGGAGGGGAGGTGAGTGCTCACACAGTGGGAGGGGAGGGGAGGGAGGGGAGGGAGGGGAGGGGAGGGGAGGGAGGGGAGGGAGGGGAGGGGAGGGAGGGGAGGGGAGGGAGGGGAGGGGAGGAGGGAGGGAGGGGAGGGAGGGAGGGGAGGTGAGTGCTCACACAGTGGGAGGGGAGGGGAGGGGAGGGGAGGGAGGGGAGGGGAGTGCTCACACAGTGGGAGGGGAGGGGAGGGAGGGGAGGGGAGGTGCTCACACAGTGGGAGGGAGGGGAGGGGAGGGGTAGTGCTCACACAGTGGGAGGGGAGGGGAGGTGAGTGCTCACACAGTGGGAGGGGAGGGGAGGGAGGGGAGGGGAGTGCTCACACAGTGGGAGGGGAGGGGAGGCTCACACAGTGGGAGGGGAGGGGAGGGAGGGGAGGGGGAGGGAGGGGAGGGGAGGGAGGGGAGGGGAGGGAGGGGAGGGGAGGGAGGGGAGGGGAGGGGAGGGAGGGGAGGGAGGGGAGGGGAGGGGAGGGGAGGGGAGGGAGGGGAGGGGAGGGAGGGGAGGAGGGGAGGGGAGGGGAGGGAGGGGAGGGGAGGGAGAGGGGGAGGGGAGTGCTCACACAGTGGGAGGGAGGGGAGGGGAGGGGAGGGGAGGGAGGGGAGGGGAGGGGAGGGGAGGGGAGGGGAGGGGAGGGAGGGGAGGTGAGTGCTCACACAGTGGGAGGGCAGGGGAGGTGAGTGCTCACACAGTGGGAGGGGAGGGGAGGGAGGGAGGGGAGGTGAGTGCTCACACAGTGGGAGGGGAGGGGGAGGGGAGGTGAGTGCTCACACAGTGGAGGGGAGGGGAGGGGAGTGCTCACACAGGGGGAGGGGAGGGGAGGGGAGGGGAGGGAGGGAGGGGAGTGCTCACACAGTGGGAGGGAGGGGAGTGCTCACACAGTGGGAGGGGAGGGGAGGGGAGGGAGGGGAGGTGAGTGCTCACACAGTGGGAGGGGAGGGAGGGAGGGGAGGTGAGTGCTCACACAGTGGGAGGGGAGGGGAGGGAGGGGAGGGGAGGTGAGTGCTCACACAGTGGGAGGGGAGGGAGGGGAGGGGAGGTGAGTGCTCACACAGTGGGAGGGGAGGGGAGGGAGGGGAGTGCTCACACAATGGGAGGGGAGGGAGGGGAGGGGAGGTGAGTGCTCACACAGTGGGAGGGGAGGGGAGGGAGGGGAGTGCTCACACAATGGGAGGGGAGGGAGGGGAGGGGAGGTGAGTGCTCACACAGTGGGAGGGGAGGGGAGGGAGGGAGGGGAGGTGAGTGTTCACACAGTGGGAGGGGGAGGGGAGGGAGGGGAGGGGAGGTGAGTGCTCACACAGTGGGAGGGAGGGAGGGGAGGGGAGGTGAGTGCTCACACAGTGGGAGGGGAGGGGAGGGAGGGGAGTGCTCACACAATGGAGGGGAGGGAGGGGAGGGGAGGTGAGTGCTCACACAGTGGGAGGGGAGGGGAGGGAGGGGAGTGCTCACACAATGGGAGGGGAGGGAGGGGAGGGGAGGTGAGTGCTCACACAGTGGGAGGGGGGCTCGCCTCTGCCCCATGGAGCGGTTGACAGTGAGCTGTGAGGGTGCTGGATTCCCACAGTCGGATAGGGGGAGTTGCCAGCACGGTTCCCGGCCATGGGCATTGTTTAATGGGAAGTGAAGATTACATCAGCCGGGCTGGGGGAGGGAGAGAGAGAGAGAGAGAGATTCCCCCCTCCCTCCCTCCCCGCCAGGCTCCACTCGCTCCGAGGACAAGGGGAAGCGGTGGGTGGAGGTGGAGGTGCAGAGAGAGAGAGAGAGAGAGATGTCTGTCTTCACACCACGTCCTGATGAAGATGGCGGTGCGGAGCTGGTCCGATGAGAGAGGGAATTGCTTGTGAACCTTTCGGGCAGTGCGGAGGGAGAGGGGGGAGAGTGATGGCCCGCTGGATTCCAACTAAACGGGAAAAGTACGGGGTCGGTGAGTACACGGGCTGCTCGTTCCCCCTTCACTCTCATCACTGAAAGTTACTTTCTGCACACTGTTGCACTTTTGCAGCTTCTCGCAACATTGTTCCCTCTGCTCTGGGGGATTGTTTTCCTTCAATGCGCCGGTCGAAAGTCGTTTCGTTTAAAGCACCTCGTCAACACAGCGGGGGGTTTGGACGGGAGATGCCAGGAATTCACTCTGATCCCTGCTTTCCCAAACGCTCACAATGTCTCGGTCCCCAATCTCAACACAAAATCCGGAACATCGTCAGAAAAAATCACACACACAGATAATTATCCTCACGGCCCCATTCCAGCCTTTCACACGTTTCTATCTGGATATTGGTGCACTCTGAATATTCACACTCTCTCCCCAGGACACTCTGAATATTCACACTCTCTCCCAGGACACTCTGAATATTCACACTCTCCCCAGGACACTCTGAATATTCACACACTCCCCCAGGACACTCTGAATATTCACACTCTCCCCAGGACACTCTGAATATTCACACACTCCCCCCAGGACACTCTGAATATTCACACTCTCCCCAGGACACTCTGAATATTCACACACTCTCCCAGGACACTCTGAATATTCACACACTCTCCCCAGGACACTCTGAATATTCACACACTCTCCCCAGGACACTCTGAATATTCACACACTCTCCCCAGGACACTCTGAATATTCACACACTCTCCCCAGGACACTCTGAATATTCACACTCTCCCCAGGACACTCTGAATATTCACACACTCTCCCCAGGACACTCTGAATATTCACACACTCCCCAGGACACTCTGAATATTCACACTCTCCCCAGGACACTCTGAATATTCACACTCTCCCCAGGACACTCTGAATATTCACACACTCTCCCCAGGACACTCTGAATATTCACACACTCTCCCCAGGACACTCTGAATATTCACACTCTCCCCAGGACACTCTGAATATTCACACTCTCTCCCCAGGACACTCTGAATATTCACACTCTCTCCCCAGGACACTCTGAATATTCACACTCCCCCCAGGACACTCTGAATATTCACACACTCTCCCCAGGACACTCTGAATATTCACACAACTCTCCCCAGGACACTCTGAATATTCACACACTTCCCCAGGACACTCTGAATATTCACACTCTCCCCAGGACACTCTGAATATTCACACTCTCCCCAGGACACTCTGAATATTCACACACTCTCCCCAGGACACTCTGAATATTCACACACTCTCCCCAGGACACTCTGAATATTCACACTCTCTCCCCAGGACACTCTGAATATTCACACTCTCTCCCCAGGACACTCTGAATATTCACACTCTCTCCCCAGGACACTCTGAATATTCACACTCCCCCCAGGACACTCCTGAATATTCACACTTCTCTCCCAGGACACTCTGAATATTCACACACTCTCCCCAGGACACTCTGAATATTCACACACTCCCCAGGACACTCTGAATATTCACACACTCTCCCCAGGACACTCTGAATATTCACACTCTCCCCAGGACACTCTGAATATCACTTCAGGACTGAATTCACCTCCCAGGACACTCTGAATATTCACACACTCTCCCCAGGACACTCTGAATATTCACAACACTCTCCCCAGGACACTCTGAATATTCACACTCTCCCCAGGACACTCTGAATATTCACACTCTCCCCAGGACACTCTGAATATTCACACACTCTCCCCAGGACACTCTGAATATTCACACTCTCCCCAGGACACTCTGAATATTCACACTCTCCCCAGGACACTCTGAATATTCACACACTCTCCCCAGGACACTCTGAATATTCACAACACTCTCCCCAGGACACTCTGAATATTCACACACTCTCCCCAGGACACTCTGAATATTCACACTCTCCCCAGGACACTCTGAATATTCACACACTCTCCCCAGGACACTCTGAATATTCACACTCTCCCCAGGACACTCTGAATATTCACACACCTCTCCCCAGGACACTCTGAATATTCACACTCTCTCCCCAGGACACTCTGAATATTCACCACACACTCCCCAGGACACTCTGAATGTTCACACTCTCCCCAGGACACTCTGAATATTCACACACTCTCCCCAGGACACTCTGAATATTCACACTCTCTCACCCAGGACACTCGGAATATTCACACTCTCTCCCCAGGACACTCTGAATATTCACACTCTCCCCCAGGACACTCTGAATATTCACACACTCCCCAGGACACTCTGAATATTCACACACTCCCCCAGGACACTCGGAATATTCACACACTCTCCCCAGGACACTCTGAATATTCACACTCTCCCCAGGACACTCTGAATATTCACACTCTCCCCAGGACACTCTGAATATTCACACACTCTCCCCAGGACACTCTGAATATTCACACACTCTCCCCAGGACACTCTGAATATTCACACAACTCCCCAGGACACTCTGAATATTCACACACTCCCCAGGACACTCTGAATATTCACACTCTCCCAGGACACTCTGAATATTCACACTCTCCCCAGGACACTCTGAATATTCACACACTCTCCCCAGGACACTCTGAATATTCACACACTCTCCCCAGGACACTCTGAATATTCACACTCTCCCCAGGACACTCTGAATATTCACACTCTCTCCCAGGACACTCTGAATATTCACACTCTCTCCCCAGGACACTCTGAATATTCACACTCCCCCCAGGACACTCTGAATATTCACACACTCTCCCCAGGACACTCTGAATATTCACACACTCCCCAGGACACTCTGAATATTCACACTCTCCCCAGGACACTCTGAATATTCACACTCTCCCCAGGACACTCTGAATATTCACACACTCTCCCCAGGACACTCTGAATATTCACACACTCTCCCCAGGACACTCTGAATATTCACACTCTCTCCCCAGGACACTCTGAATATTCACACTCTCTCCCCAGGACACTCTGAATATTCACACTCTCCCAGGACACTCTGAATATTCACACTCTCCCCAAGACACTCTGAATATTCACACTCTCCCCCAGGACACTCTGAATATTCACACTCTCCCCAGGACACTCTGAATATTCACACACTCCCCAGGACACTCTGAATATTCACACTCTCCCCAGAACACTCTGAATATTCACACACTCCCCAGGACACTCTGAATATTCACACTCTCCCAGGACACTCTGAATATTCACACACCTCCCCAGGACACTCTGAATATTCACACACTCCCCAGGACACTCTGAATATTCACACACTCTCCCCAGGACACTCTGAATATTCACACTCTCCCCAGGACACTCTGAATATTCACACACTCTCCCCAGGACACTCTGAATATTCACACTCTCCCCAGGACACTCTGAATATTCACACACCTCCCCAGGACACTCTGAATATTCACACACACTCCCCAGGACACTCTGAATATTCACACTCTCCCCAGGACACTCTGAATATTCACACACACTCCCCAGGACACTCTGAATATTCACACTCTCCCCTGGACACTCTGAATATTCACACACTCCCCAGGACACTCTGAATATTCACACTCTCCCCAGGACACTCTGAATATTCACACACTCCCCAGGACACTCTGAATATTCACACACTCTCCCTGGACACTCTGAATATTCACACACTCTCCCAGGACACTCTGAATATTCACACACTCCCCAGGACACTCTGAATATTCACACTCTCCCCAGGACACTCTGAATATTCACACACTCTCCCCAGGACACTCTGAATATTCACACACTCTCCCCAGGACACTCTGAATATTCACACTCTCCCAGGACACTCTGAATATTCACACTCTCCCCAGGACACTCTGAATATTCACACTCTCCCCAGGACACTCTGAATATTCACACTCTACCAGGACACTCTGAATATTCACACACTCTCCCCAGGACACTCTGAATATTCACACACTCCCCAGGACACTCTGAATATTCACACACTCTCCCCAGGACACTCTGAATATTCACACACTCCCCAGGACACTCTGAATATTCACACACTCCCCAGGACACTCTGAATATTCACACACTCTCCCCAGGACACTCTGAATATTCACACACTCCCCAGGACACTCTGAATATTCACACTCTCCCCAGGACACTCTGAATATTCACACACTCTCCCCAGGACACTCTGAATATTCACACACTCTCCCCAGGACACTCTGAATATTCACACTCTCCCCAGGACACTCTGAATATTCACACTCTCCCCAGGACACTCTGAATATTCACACTCTCCCCCAGGACACTCTGAATATTCACACTCTCCCCAGGACACTCTGAATATTCACACACTCTCCCCAGGACACTCTGAATATTCACACTCTCCCCAGGACAACTCTGAATATTCACACTCTCCCCAGGACACTCTGAATATTCACACACTCTCCCCAGGACACTCTGAATATTCACACTCTCCCCAGGACACTCTGAATATTCACACTCTCCCCAGGACACTCTGAATATTCACACTCTCCCCAGGACACTCTGAATATTCACACACTCCCAGGACACTCTGAATATTCACACTCTCCCCAGGACACTCTGAATATTCACACACTCTCCCCAGGACACTCTGAATATTCACACTCTCCCCAGGACACTCTGAATATTCACACTCTCTCCCCAGGACACTCTGAATATTCACACTCTCCCCAGGACACTCTGAATATTCACACTCTCCCCAGGACACTCTGAATATTCACACACTCCCCCAGGACACTCTGAATATTCACACTCTCCCCAGGACACTCTGAATATTCACACTCTCCCCAGGACACTCTGAATATTCACACTCTCCCCAGGACACTCTGAATATTCACACTCTCCCCAGGACACTCTGAATATTCACACACTCCCCAGGACACTCTGAATATTCACACACTCCCCCAGGACACTCTGAATATTCACACACTCTCCCCCAGGACACTCTGAATATTCACACTCTCCCCAGGACACTCTGAATATTCACACACTCTCCCCAGGACACTCTGAATATTCACACACTCTCCCCAGGACACTCTGAATATTCACACTCTCCCCAGGACACTCTGAATATTCACACTCTCCCCAGGACACTCTGAATATTCACACTCTCCCCAGGACACTCTGAATATTCACACTCTCCCCAGGACACTCTGAATATTCACACACTCTCCCCAGGACACTCTGAATATTCACACTCTCCCCAGGACACTCTGAATATTCACACTCTCCCCAGGGACACTCTGAATATTCACACACTCTCCCCAGGACACTCTGAATATTCACACTCTCCCCAGGACACTCTGAATATTCACACTCTCCCCAGGACACTCTGAATATTCACACTCTCCCCAGGACACTCTGAATATTCACACACTCCCCAGGACACTCTGAATATTCACACTCTCCCCAGGACACTCTGAATATTCACACACTCTCCCCAGGACACTCTGAATATTCACACTCTCCCCAGGACACTCTGAATATTCACACTCTCCCCAGGACACTCTGAATATTCACACTCTCCCCAGGACACTCTGAATATTCACACTCTCCCCAGGACACTCTGAATATTCACACACTCCCCCCAGGACACTCTGAATATTCACACTCTCCCCAGGACACTCTGAATATTCACACTCTCCCCAGGACACTCTGAATATTCACACTCTCCCCAGGACACTCTGAATATTCACACTCTCCCCAGGACACTCTGAATATTCACACTCTCCCCAGGACACTCTGAATATTCACACACTCCCCAGGACACTCTGAATATTCACACTCTCCCCAGGACACTCTGAATATTCACACTCTCCCCAGGACACTCTGAATATTCACACACTCCCCAGGATACTCTGAATATTCACACTCTCCCCCAGGACACTCTGAATATTCACACTCTCCCCAGGACACTCTGAATATTCACACTCTCCCCAGGACACTCTGAATATTCACACTCTCCCCAGGACACTCTGAATATTCACACACTCTCCCCAGGACACTCTGAATATTCACACACTCTCCCCAGGACACTCTGAATATTCACACTCAGGACCTGAACACACTCCCCAGGACACTCTGAATATTCACACACTCCCCAGGACACTCTGAATATTCACACACTCTCCCCACGACACTCTGAATATTCACACTCTCCCCAGGACACTCTGAATATTCACACACTCTCCCCAGGACACTCTGAATATTCACACACTCCCCAGGACACTCTGAATATTCACACTCTCCCCAGGACACTCTGAATATTCACACACTCTCCCCAGGACACTCTGAATATTCACACACTCTCCCCAGGACACTCTGAATATTCACACTCTCCCCAGGACACTCTGAATATTCACACTCTCTCCCAGGACACTCTGAATATTCACACTCTCCCCAGGACACTCTGAATATTCACAACTCTCCCCAGGACACTCTGAATATTCACACTCTCCCCAGGACACTCTGAATATTCACACTCTCCCCAGGACACTCTGAATATTCACACACTCTCCCAGGACACTCTGAATATTCACACTCTCCCAGGACACTCTGAATATTCACACTCTCCCCAGGGACACTCTGAATATTCACACTCTCCCCAGGACACTCTGAATATTCACACACTCCCCAGGACACTCTGAATATTCACACTCTCCCCAGGACACTCTGAATATTCACACACTCTCCCCAGGACACTCTGAATATTCACACTCTCCCCAGGACACTCTGAATATTCACACTCTCCCCAGGACACTCTGAATATTCACACTCTCCCCAGGACACTCTGAATATTCACACTCTCCCCAGGACACTCTGAATATTCACACTCTCCCCCAGACACCTGAATATTCACACTCTCCCCAGGACACTCTGAATATTCACACTCTCCCCAGGACACTCTGAATATTCACACTCTCCCCAGGACACTCTGAATATTCACAACTCTCCCCAGGACACTCTGAATATTCACACTCTCCCCAGGACACTCTGAATATTCACACACTCTCCCCAGGACACTCTGAATATTCACACACTCTCCCCAGGACACTCTGAATATTCACACTCTCCCCAGGACACTCTGAATATTCACACACTCTCCCCAGGACACTCTGAATATTCACACTCTCCCCAGGACACTCTGAATATTCACACACTCTCCCCAGGACACTCTGAATATTCACACTCTCCCCAGGACACTCTGAATATTCACACTCTCCCCAGGACACTCTGAATATTCACACTCTCCCCAGGACACTCTGAATATTCACACTCTCCCCAGGACACTCTGAATATTCACACTCTCCCCAGGACACTCTGAATATTCACACACTCTCCCCAGGACACTCTGAATATTCACACTCTCCCCAGGACACTCTGAATATTCACACTCTCCCCAGGACACTCTGAATATTCACACTCTCCCCAGGACACTCTGAATATTCACACTCTCCCCAGGACACTCTGAATATTCACACACTCTCCCCAGGACACTCTGAATATTCACACTCTCCCCAGGACACTCTGAATATTCACACACTCCCCAGGACACTCTGAATATTCACACTCTCCCCAGGACACTCTGAATATTCACACACTCTCCCCAGGACACTCTGAATATTCACACTCTCCCCAGGACACTCTGAATATTCACACTCTCCCAGGACACTCTGAATATTCACACTCTCCCCAGGACACTCTGAATATTCACACTCTCCCCAGGACACTCTGAATATTCACACTCTCCCCAGGACACTCTGAATATTCACACTCTCCCCAGGACACTCTGAATATTCACACTCTCTCCCAGGACACTCTGAATATTCACACTCTCAGACTATCCCCCCAGGACACTCTGAATATTCACACTCTCCCCAGGACACTCTGAATATTCACACTCTCCCCAGGACACTCTGAATATTCACACTCTCCCCAGGACACTCTGAATATTCACACTCTCCCCAGGACACTCTGAATATTCACACTCTCCCCAGGACACTCTGAATATTCACACTCCCCAGACACTCTCCTCCCAGGACACTCTGAATATTCACACACTCTCCCCAGGACACTCTGAATATTCACACACACTCCCCAGGACACTCTGAATATTCACACACTACACTCCCCAGGACACTCTGAATATTCACACACTCTCCCCAGGACACTCTGAATATTCACACTCTCCCAGGACACTCTGAATATTCACACTCTCCCCAGGACACTCTGAATATTCACACACACTCCCCCAGGACACTCTGAATATTCACACACTCCCCAGGACACTCTGAATATTCACACTCTCCCCAGGACACTCTGAATATTCACACACTCTCCCCAGGACACTCTGAATATTCACACACTCTCCCCAGGACACTCTGAATATTCACACTCTCCCCAGGACACTCTGAATATTCACACTCTCCCCAGGACACTCTGAATATTCACACTCTCCCCAGGACACTCTGAATATTCACACTCTCCCCAGGACACTCTGAATATTCACACTCTCCCCAGGACACTCTGAATATTCACACACTCTCCCCAGGACACTCTGAATATTCACACTCTCCCCAGGACACTCTGAATATTCACACTCTCCCCAGGACACTCTGAATATTCACACTCTCCCCAGGACACTCTGAATATTCACACTCTCCCCAGGACACTCTGAATATTCACACTCTCCCCAGGACACTCTGAATATTCACACTCTCCCCAGGACACTCTGAATATTCACACACTCCCCAGGACACTCTGAATATTCACACTCTCCCCAGGACACTCTGAATATTCACACACTCTCCCCAGGACACTCTGAATATTCACACTCTCCCCAGGACACTCTGAATATTCACACTCTCCCCAGGACACTCTGAATATTCACACTCTCCCCAGGACACTCTGAATATTCACACTCTCCCCAGGACACTCTGAATATTCACACACTCCCCCCAGGACACTCTGAATATTCACACTCTCCCCAGGACACTCTGAATATTCACACTCTCCCCAGGACACTCTGAATATTCACACTCTCCCCAGGACACTCTGAATATTCACACTCTCCCCAGGACACTCTGAATATTCACACACTCCCCAGGACACTCTGAATATTCACACTCTCCCCAGGACACTCTGAATATTCACACTCTCCCCAGGACACTCTGAATATTCACACACTCCCCCAGGACACTCTGAATATTCACACTCTCCCCAGGACACTCTGAATATTCACACTCTCCCCCAGGACACTCTGAATATTCACACACTCTCCCCAGGACACTCTGAATATTCACACTCTCCTCCAGGACACTCTGAATATTCACACTCTCCCCAGGACACTCTGAATATTCACACACTCTCCCCAGGACACTCTGAATATTCACACACTCCCCAGGACACTCTGAATATTCACACTCTCTCCAGGGACACTCTGAATATTCACACTCTCCCCAGGACACTCTGAATATTCACACTCTCCCCAGGACACTCTGAATATTCCACACTTCACTCCCCCCGGACACTCTGAATATTCACACACTCCCCAGGACACTCTGAATATTCACACTCTCCCCAGGACACTCTGAATATTCACACTCTCCCCAGGACACTCTGAATATTCACACTCTCCCCAGGACACTCTGAATATTCACACTCTCCCCAGGACACTCTGAATATTCACACTCCCCAGGACACTCTGAATATTCACACACTCTCCCCAGGAGACTCTGAATATTCACACTCTCCCCAGGACACTCTGAATATTCACACTCTCCCCAGGACACTCTGAATATTCACACTCTCCCCCAGGACACTCTGAATATTCACACTCCCCAGGACACTCTGAATATTCACACTCTCCCCAGGACACTCTGAATATTCACACACTCCCCCCCGGACACTCTGAATATTCACACACTCCCCAGGACACTCTGAATATTCACACACTCCCCCCAGGACACTCTGAATATTCACACACTCCCCCCAGGACACTCTGAATATTCACACACTCTCCCCAGGACACTCTGAATATTCACACTCTCCCCAGGACACTCTGAATATTCACACACTCCCCAGGACACCTGAATATTCACACACTCTCCCCAGGACACTCTGAATATTCACACTCTCCCCAGGACACTCTGAATATTCACACACTCCCCCAGGACACTCTGAATATTCACACACTCTCCCCAGGACACTCTGAATATTCACACTCTCCCCAGGACACTCTGAATATTCACACACTCCCCAGGACACTCTGAATATTCACCACTCTTCCCCCAGGACACTCTGAATATTCACACTCTCCCCAGGACACTCTGAATATTCACACCTCTCCCCAGGACACTCTGAATATTCACACACTCTCCCCAGGACACTCTGAATATTCACACACTCCCCAGGACACTCTGAATATTCACACTCTCCCCAGGACACTCTGAATATTCACACACTCTCCCCAGGACACTCTGAATATTCACACACTCTCCCCAGGACACTCTGAATATTCACACCTCTCCCCAGGACACTCTGAATATTCACACACTCCTCCCAGGACACTCTGAATATTCACAACTTCCCCAGGACACTCTGAATATCACACACTCCCCAGGACACTCTGAATATTCACACTCTCCCCAGGACACTCTGAATATTCACACACTCCCCAGGACACTCTGAATATTCACAACTCTCCCCAGGACACTCTGAATATTCACACCCACTCCCCCAGGACACTCTGAATATTCACACTCTCCCCAGGACACTCTGAATATTCACACTCTCCCCCAGGACACTCTGAATATTCACACTCTCCCCAGGACAACTCTGAATATTCACACACTCCCCCAGGACACTCTGAATATTCACACTCTCCCCAGGACACTCTGAATATTCACACTCTCCCCAGGACACTCTGAATATTCACACTCTCCCCAGGACACTCTGAATATCACACTCTCAGACACTTGAATATTCACACTCTCCCAGGACACTCTGAATATTCACACACTCTCCCAGGACACTCTGAATATTCACACACTCGAATCACACTCTCCCCAGGACACTCTGAATATTCACACTCTCCCCAGGACACTCTGAATATTCACACACTCCCAGGACACTCTGAATATCACACTCCCCAGGACACTCTGAATATTCACACTCTCCCCAGGACACTCTGAATATTCACAACACTCCCCAGGACACTCTGAATATTCACACTCTCTCCAGGACACTCTGAATATTCACACTCTCCCCAGGACACTCTGAATATTCACACTCTCCCCAGGACACTCTGAATATTCACACTCTCCCCAGGACACTCTGAATATTCACACACTCTCCCCAGGACACTCTGAATATTCACACTCTCCCCAGGACACTCTGAATATTCACACACTCTCCCCAGGACACTCTGAATATTCACACACTCCCCCAGGACACTCTGAATATTCACACTCTCCCCAGACACTCTGAATATTCACACACTCCCCAGGACACTCTGAATATTCACACACTCCCCAGGACACTCTGAATATTCACACACTCCCCAGGACACTCTGAATATTCACACACTCCCCCCAGGACACTCTGAATATTCACACACTCCACAGGACACTCTGAATATTCACACTCTCCCCCAGGACACTCTGAATATTCACACACTCTCCCCAGGACACTCTGAATATTCACACTCTCCCAGGACACTCTGAATATTCACACACTCTCCCCAGGACACTCTGAATATTCACACACTCTCCCCAGAA